>NC_044198.1:3960014-4625014 GCF_900880675.1 Sparus aurata
AATGGCTGGCGAGTTTGTTGTACTTTTGCTCTACTTTTAAAATTTCTTCACTGGCCTGTTCATTGAGTCTGGAGAGAAAGGAGACAAACATGTCAACAAGAAAATGTTCTCCATGCAATCCATATTTCATTACTCACAAAAAAGATTGAGACTCACCTGTCAATTTCATTCTGTACTTCATCAATGTGTTCAATTGCTTCCTGTTGCTCTTTTTCTGGAGGAAAAAGAAAAAAAAAAAAGCACAACAGTTTTAAGAAAAGTACATACTACTGCCAAATACAACAAATATGGCTCCCCTTAAATGTAAACACAACTAAGGCGACTGTGGGCTGAGCGATATGGTTAAACGTATCATGGTAAAAAGGGGTTCACCTGCAGCAGGGCAACTTTATACGCCCTACAGCTATACATTACCAAGAGCCGAGTTATGGCCTTATGGTCATCTGTTGTCTTGTAGTTACAATATCGACATTTATATATCTGCGAGGAAGGAATCTAATGCCCTCCAGCTAATACATTTCATAGTTTGATAGTTAGTCAGGAAAAAACAAGGAATAAAATAAAAAAAAGTGTCCACTAATTAATTGTCAACTTTTTAAATAATCGATTAATTGGTTAGAGTGAAAAAAAAATTGAGAATTCCTTTGGTTTCTTTCCTCCTCTGTCAGTAAACTGAATATCTTACCATTTTTGTTTAGCACATTTTATTGACATAAAACTAAACAATTGATGTCTGCTGATTAATCAACTATTAAAACAATTGTTTGTTGCAGCCTACAGTGCACTATGAAATGGCTTAAATTTTCATCTTGAGAATTAAGCGCAACCTTTCATAGATTAACATGTACTGGGGGGTTCTGACATTATAAACACTGGTTTTACTAGAGCCTGGCCGATACTGGATTTTGGGGGCTGGTGTCAATATTAAGGAGGGAAAAAGAATTCCCTGGGAATTAAAGAATTGTAAATTACTCGAATTATTTTCTGTAAAAAATAAATAAATAAGTAGACACGATAAATGTACAATTTTGTAGCACGACAGGCACAGGCTTTGGTTGGTTAACTGGCCTTCTTCTGAGACGGATAAACCAGCCAATACTGGCAGACTGCGGATATATTACGTCAATATTTATAGGATGAGGGTCGTTGTCAATTAATCATCAAATACTGCTACTAGATCTGCTCAAAAATCTGGTATTATTTGGGCTATACCGTCCGCAAGCAAAATTCCATAAAACGGCACATAACATCATCTGAGAGAATATTGGGAGAAACGAAAAGCTAGTTTGTTAATAAAAACTTAAAGTATTAGTTACAGTAAGTGATTAGATGCTTCCCAACACGCACCTGACATTCACTTTAATCTAGTCGGATGTAAACACGATTTAAAGAGACAATTTGGTGCAAATTCAACACCCATTAGCAGCCCAGGTCAACTTTATTCGAAATCCTTTACTTTTACAATTTTCAATAAATTAAAATGTTTTTTAAAATAAAAACATTAAAAAACTTTCTATGTGAACACAAACTATTCAAGTCACGCACAAAACACATGAAAACTCGAGCAAAAGTATTTTCGTGTTTCTGTACAGAAAATGACCACTTCTCCAACCAAACTAACGGGATTCTCCATTGCATGCATGCATGCTGTGTTGAATAACGCGGGACGCCAGGAGTGTGGTGCGTTTAATGTGTGTGCGCGGTGGCTCCATAGCAGACAGACCCTCTGCCTCCTGCAGTCTGGAGCTTCCTGTTGCTGCTAAAGGCGGCCTGGTTTGAATGAGGAGCTCAACGACGTCTCGCTGAGAATGCTATGTGCTCCACAAGCGCTATTATCATACTGCGAGCACCAGCAAAGCCTCTTTACGCCTATTAATCACATACTAACATCCATAATGCCGCCTCGTAGCGACATTATAGTTAGCTAAACGATTGCGACGCGCTTGTTTACATTTCTCATCTACTGACTCACACAAAGCCAAGCTCGCAAGCATGCTTATGTTACAGTGAACGGCTAGCTAACGTTATCAGTGCTCGCTCGGCCTTTCTTAACTGTTATGGGGAAGTGGACACAGTGAATATTGCACATGCTAATCAAGTGGACAAACAATCGTTCATGTTGCTCCAGCCTAAAACGTGCACGAGGCGGCGCACGGTTGCACGCGATTTATTCAATGCCTCCAAAATCGTGTGCATGAACAATTACTGCCCATCATGCTAAACACAGCTTATGCAATGCAAATACCGGCCTCCTTCATGTGAACAAGTGGCTAATGTAAGCTATTAGCTAGCTAACATCTCACGCTGGCTAAATTGTTAGCATGCTAACGCTAAATTGCATGCTACAACAGACCTGCACTTTCACCCCAAAGCTGATATGAAGGTAAATTAAGCAATTCATCCACAAAAAGATACAATGTCCAGCTGACAGTAGTCAACAAAACAGACAGAAAATAACAAAATGACGAAAAACAAATGAAAATGGCGTTGCACAGGATAACCGCCATTCCTTAACGTTACCAGAGGTCTCGTCCGCTCCGTCATGATTTGAATTCTCCTTTCTACTGACTTTCGCCGATGAGGCCGACATGGTTATCGTTTGCCGTTAGACTTCTGACCAGATGTATTTCCCGGGCGGTTGATAACTCTTCTCTGGAGGATAAAAGTTACTTCCACCTTACACAGAGTGCGTGCCTTCAAGCCTACGATAAGGAGGAATAAGCGCAGCCTCGCACGCTTGTTTCTCTCTGTGGCGCTCGGTCCGTGAACATATTTATGGTGCTCTACTTCCCCCGGCTGGCTGGAGTGCGATACTGCAACTTAAAGCTGCATGTATGCATGCAGTACAACTCCGAACTTTTTTTTGTCTAAGAGAGAACTTTTGATAACCGTTAAGGAATTGTAAGGTCTTAAATTGCACCGATCAGAAACTGGACAGAACCACGATCCTCTGCAAAGTGCTTTGTGGTGATAGCTCTCTGCCTGACACTGAAAAAACTGTCACATGTTCAACTGTTTTAGTTTTCATGTCTGCATAATTATATGATTAGTAATATTTTATAATTTTACTGGAACTAACTGTTCAATTGATATATTCAACAAGTTTCCCTATATAAGATCCTTGTTATTTATTATGTAGGTAGTGTGTGTGTGTGTGTGTGTGTGTGTGTGTGTGTGTGTGTGTGTGTGTGTGCGTGTGCGTGTGTGCATGTGCGTGTGTGTTGGGGGCTACTTCAGTTGTTTAGGAGAATGCTGCAACACTGTTTTGCTGTGAAGCTCCAGAAATGTTATTGTGACTCTGCCACTTCATCCAACTCTCAATCGACATGAGTGAGTGGATGATGACTGAATTTTGATAGCTGAGTGAACTGTTCCAGTCTTGCTTGTATAACATTTGATGACTGTTAACAAGTAGAACACACATACATGATACTTAAAATATTTATATAATGCCATCACACCCTAAAATGGTTACAAATGTCCCTGGTCTCCCCTGCAACAACTTCCATCCATTCATCCTTTTCAACAGTTGCCAGTTTTTCTAAGGATGTAGTAGCCACCCAGCTACTTTTAAACAACATACCAAATGTAATGTAATAATGATACAGTATTAATAGGGTATGTTATTTCAAATACTACACCCATATCGGTCAAATCTCTCTGCACTGCACTTGATTATACACTCATATAAAACTAAAGTTATAGTCTTTGGGTTTAGATCAGTTGTGCAGGGCCCAATTATCTAAATGTAAAGCTCCATTATTTCATACTAAAGCTTCATCAAACAAGACCAGATAAAATATGCAGCACACAGTAAAACACTTGGCTCTAGTGTGTGTTATATTGTTCCTGATGTATGCGCAAATCAGCAGTCTATGCTAAATCCAAACTTCCCACTTAAAGGAGAACTTTGGCCGTTTTTTAACCCATATCCCTGTTGATCGAGGTTACCGAGTGCTGTCATTAGTAAAAATAACAAGAACATTTGGCACAATATTTACGGAGTATCAGAACGGCAGCTAAAGCAAACCTATGGGGCAGACATAACCGAAAGTGAAACTTAGGATGTCTGCCCCCATAGGTTCGCTTTAGCTGCCGTCCTGATATCTGTTCAATATTGTGCAAAAAATTCACGTTATTTTTCCTACTGACAGCACTCGGTAACCTCGATCAAAGTTCTCCCTTAACACACCCATGTTTTCTGTTACTGTTGGTTTGTGCTCCCTCAGTATCTGCCATAATGGCAAAATACACTGCTCTGTCTAATCACGGGTCAGTAAGTTCCAGTTCCTTCATAATATTTCCAACTACTTTTCATTTTTGCTCCAAGCAATAAAAATTGTAACAAGAATGTCATACCTCTCTTTTATTCAGTGGATGTGTGATTAAACAGAACTTCCTCTCTTGTCATATTGACTCCATTCTCTATATAGCTGCTTTGTATGTTTTGTCAATTTTTCATTTGGTTTTCATTTGTTTCTTATCATTAGCCATGATAGGTTTCAGGTCATATGGAATAGCTCCTTGTCCAAACCCTGCTTTCTGGAAACTGGTGTCCCTCAAGGCTCGGTACTAGGACCACTTCTGTTTTCACTATGCACTAGATCACTAGGCTCTGCAATCACATCTCATGGATTTTCTCATCACTGTTATGCAGACGACAACCAAGTTTTCCTCTCTTTCCCCAACCCCCCGACACCCATGCACGTTGCAACGTGCATCTCGAAATGCCTGGTAGACATCTCCGCTTGGACAACTGCGCACCACCTCAAGCTCAACCTGCATAAAACTGAACTCATCATCATCCAGGGAAAAGACTGCCCTTGCATGGACTCAGTCACTGTTGAGGACATCTTAGTATCACCTTCAGTGACTGCGAGGAACCTGGATTCAATCCTCAACAACAGACTATCCTTCACCCCAAACTTCACTGTTGTGGCCCGCTCCTGCAAACTTGCCCTTTACAACATCTGCGGGATCCAGTCTTTTGTCATAAAGGACACAACGCAACTCCAGGTCCAAGCGCTGGCCATCTCCCACCTGGGCTATTGCAGCTCGCTCTTGGCTGAACTCCAAGCCTCTGCGACCCCTCTCCTCCGTGACCTCCACTAGCTTCATGTTGTAGCCTGCATCTGATTCAAGACGCTGGTACTGGCCTTCAGTCCCCCCCCCAAAAAACATATATGCACTTGTATGTTCTAATCATTAGCACTTAAATCATAGCACTTATTTACTTGAGATATCCTTGATAAATAGCAGCTACAATGCTCAGACCAGGGCCTGAAAATTGTTTCTACTTTTTCTTTCTTATTTTATCGACGGTGATATGTTGTGGTTTCTTGTGACAAATGTACTTATTGTAATGCGCTTTGGACAAAAGTGTCTGCTAAATGCCCTGAATGAATGTAAATGTAAATGTAGGTTATGTAGCATACACATGCTATTGAACAAATCAAAATTAGAGGCAAAGAGCACATAAATTACAATCAGCAGCAAGAAAGCGAGTGGCTAATATTTCTTGTAAAGCCTTATTAGTTAACCTTTTCCTACTCTTGCATTTATTTGTCTCAAATGTACATTTGGTTTTGTCATCATGTGTGGTCAAGTGCATTACTGAAAGGCCAACAGTTTCTTATTCAGTTTATAGCCCCTGCCCACACTAATTTTTCTTCCCAGTCCACTTTTCTCAGCCAATCATAGACACATGGGGTTACTCAAAGTCAAGTTTAGGGAGCAGATACTGCTACCCAAATCTGCCAGTGCTGTAACCTCATGGAGCAAAGGACCAAAACACTCTTTTTTATTTATGCAACATGCCCACAGTACAAAAAACTCTCTGTGTGTGGCGTGGCTGGCAGTTGAAATGTTTTTTTTTTTTTTTCTTTAAAAGCTTCCCTTATGGAAAATTAAGCCTCTGTTAGTTGATGCCAGTTTTCCATGTCTCAGTCCACCATGCGTAGCCTACTAAGAGAAACTGTTCCACTTCACTTTTCATTCATATTCTTTTTTGTTCATGTATTTATGAAAAAACAAATTCAAACAGGATAAACAACCTAGCCTCTGACATTAAAACGGCTCTCCTATTAACAAACGGTTATATTGTGTTTGGTTTCATGAATGACTGAGCAAAATAAAAATGTATATTTTTCTTCTACTCTTTTGCGCTATGTTACATAGCTTATCTCTCTCAGAGCTGAATGTATAAATCAGGTATGGGTGGGGAACACAGGCTCTTGAATGCATCATCAGGCTACCTCGGCAGGTGCAATGAATAATCGAATGTGATTGGTTCCTGTGGCGTCTCTGTCATTACCGACTGCCAACCAATCCAGCCGCGGCCCTCTGACGTCAGATTTGCGTCCAGCCCCTGTTAAACTCAATTCAAACTTTTACTCAGATTTTGTTTCCATGATAAACACAAGTAGCAAGTTATTCACCGGTATAGAGGGTCTGTGAACAGCTTCAGCAGACGTTACATTTCTCATGCCGCTGTTGATTTACCTCAGCTAGGGGTGCCATATTCCCGCAGGGGCTGTTTCACCGACTGCCTGGCCGAAGGAGACCGTTGGGAGTCGGAGCGGACGTTGACGCGGTGTGAATGTCCATCGCGGACCACTGACAGCCACCATGTCAGGTTTAACACTACAGGTAAACTTAACGCCACGGCTTTTCTATCACGTAATATGAAGAAAAATCATAATGGAGACGTTTAGTGCTAACAGTATGCAAATTAATATCATCTGACGTTTAAGCGTAGTTAAATAACACCACTTGCTACAGTGCCACTGGATTTTCCTGTTTGTCTTGTTTGCTTCTCCTCATAGTTCCTCCGTCTTTGTGACTGTCACACAAATACCTTTCAATTTAACTGTAGCTTTTAAACAACTTAGTTTCATTCAGAAACCATGTTAAGAAGTAAGCGCCTTCCTCAACATGGCTTTGACTCTCTACCAGAATCAGTGTTAAGGCAGCGAGTTTCTTTTTGAGCAAACATCCAGTCTCTACCTGAAAGAGTTTATTTCAGTAAAGCTAAGCTCACACTTAGCTGGGCTAAGAACCGTCCCGAGCGCTCTGCCTTCCTGAAGAAGGTACACTGTGTTTTGAGTTGAGTGTTTTTAATTTAATTTTTATTTTTGCCTATAATCTGACTTCATCAGTATTAAATCAAGTTTTTTTCTTTCTCTCTCCCCAAAGTCTATCCTACTTGAAATGACTTATTTTAGAGCTAGGTGTCGTCCATTGATCTCTGTTATGAAACATGCTAGCTTCACTGTCTTCTAAAGAGATCCAGACTTCACAAAACTTCTAGGACAATAGAAGGTGCACTTGTTGGGGTAGGCAGCAGGTGTGTCCTTTGGATAATGGCTACAGAAAAGACTAGACACCTGTCATACCCAACACACAAGACGGCCAAGTCAACTGCTGATGAGGTGGGCTCAAGCCAGTAGAAAAGGAGTAATTATCTAGTCATTAGTGTATGTTGAACGTTAGTTTATGTGTCTGCCCTGTCCACTTGTAAAGTAGAGTGATACATGTAGGATAAATGCATTTAAGGCTAAAGAATGAGCATAAAGCTGACCTTTTCATGCAACTTATTTTTGATTCGTTGTGTCTTACTATAGTCTGTCTTGTGAATTTAGTTAGGGCGATTGTTTTGATTAAGGATTAATCATCCGATCCTCTATTTTCTTGATTACTTGATAATCCATAAAGTGTCAAGATGATATCATCAAAATTGCTTGTTTTGTTTGACCAGCAGTCCAAAACCTCAAGATATTTTGGAGACAAAGAAAATCAACATATGAGAAGCTGGAAGCTTTTTTTTTTTTGCTTTAAAAGATTAATAGGTTATCTAGATTTAGTGTTTTTTTCTTTCAATCAACTGGTGTTCAGAACTAATTAAATTTTACAAGGATTAATGGTATATCAACCCAAGGATATAGAAAATTATAGTGTGAATAAATAGGCATTAGTTATGTCTGAAGGTAATGGAAGGAGCTTAAAAGATGAAGAAGTACATGTATAAGAACTGCTGTCGGAGCTGTCAGGGCTGTGATAGTAAGATGACCAAGTTTGATAGCTGTGAATCTACATGACATATCATACTGTATGTATATTATGCTGCAGTTATGTTCATTTTCTATTAATCTGCGGAATATTTTTCTGATTAATCATTTGGTCTATAAAATGTGAAAAAAAGGGAAAAATACCTATCACTATTTCCCAGAGGCCAATCTGCAGATTGCATCTTTTGTCCAGCCAATATTTCAAAACCCAAAGACTCTTCATTTACTGTCACATATGACGAGGGGAAAAGTAGGAACTTTTCACAAATAAGAAGCTCTTACCAGAAAATGTTTGACATTGTTGCTTGAAATATGATTACAATTATTAATCGATTGTCAAAATAGTTGCATTTTGTTTTTGTTTTTTTTATGATCAGTTATACAATCAATAATGACCACAGCTCTACTTATAAGCATCCAAAAAAAATCCAAACTGCCCACAGTTGAGAATCTGGGTGTCAGCACTATGATATACTGACAATATGTCCAGGATTTATGCAGGTAATTAAGTGCTAGTTAATTGTGCCTGATCAGGATAAGCAGATTAGTAGATGAATACAAGGAATATATGGATGGATGATCAATCAGCTGACCATATATTTTTGTCTAATGTCACATATGACGGATGGGTGCAGCAGCTGTCAGAGTGACTGGCTGAGAGCCGGTTTGTTAGCTGTCGAACTACAAAGAACTGGTTTGGGATGAGGCACAGGCTCTAATCTGGCCCCAGAACTGCCTTTGATGAAAAGGTGTATGTGTACTTACCTGAGGGTGTAGGTATTTGAGAAAGCACAACTTACCACTAGCGTATGTAGTAATGAAGACATAGCTTTGGTTTTATCTGTCTGTGAGGTTTCTGCGTCCAACCCAACACCGTGCATGCCCTGTTACTACAGGGTGATGTCTGACAGTGAAGCAAGACATGTTTCATGACAAAAGAATGTATCATGACGAAAGCTGAAACATGTAGCTGATGGTGCAATTAGAAACAATTCCAGGGAGCGATTGTTAAATCAAGGAAATATTACATACTCTATATTCCCTGGTTCAAGCTAACAATATGAAGATTTGTTTGCCACTTTGTGTGTTTGCATTATTTTACTTCGACTGTCTTTATATTTAAACTGTTGGCTGAACAGAACCAACTATTTTAGGATATTTCTTTGTGCTGTCAGAATCTTTGATAGGCATTTTTTATTTAAGACTGAATTATTATTCAAGAACAGATTATAAGTACGATAATTGATTTCAGCCCTAATCGTGACACCGCACCTGATGTCCTGTCACTGAGAAAGATGATAGTAGCCTGATGACACTGGCAGAGCATTAAACAGACGGATCTTTATCCACCAGGGGGAGGTATTGTGTCATGTATTGTTGTTAATCCATTGTTAGGTTTACAGTCACAGCTTGGTTATCTTTTCTTCCTGAAATACTTAATCTGCATTTGTTCCCATTTTATCAAGTGGTTCCTGTCCTTTGTTGTTGGGTTGCGCTAACCAGTGGACACAACCTATGATTTCCATTTTTAGTTTTTAGTCTTTGTTTTTGTCTTTTATATAGTTGTTCTTGTAATTTTGGTGGAAACTTGAGGGATAGCTGTCCTTTGTATTGTAGTGATAGCTTCAGTTAATCTCAGTAGAGTTGAACTCTGTCTTGATCCGTCTTAGCGCTGGTCCCTTTAATGTTGCAGCGGCCTACATTTAATCACTCTCCTTTAGTGTAGAAAAGATGAAGCAACCGGTTTCGAGATGCTTGTGTCACAGCTAGATTACAGGATAAGTGATATTAACACGTTTTGTTTAAAATAGTATGGTGATATAACAGGTGTATTTAACATGATATCTACAAGATAAAAAGAAAAAAAACACCAGAGGGATCAAACTGAAGCTATGTGTGTGTGCTATGTCCTTTAGAGCGGTAACCTGCAGGGTCTTGATGAGGGGGATATTCTGGACCCAGAGTTTCAGCAGCGTTTGGAGGATGCTCGCACTCTGCTCAGGCAGGAGATCCAGCGGGAGCTGAAGATCAAGGAGGCGGCAGAGAGAATGCGACGAGCTGTAACCAATCGCAAGAGCGCAGCCGATGTAGAGGGCCAACTCAAGGCCTCGAGCCGCAAGCTGGACAGGTTGCACTGGCAACTACAGGAACTCAATGCCAGGTCCATGGCCACAGAGAAGGACAGCACCACAGGTAACTAAAACAGAGAAAATCATCTCGACATAGAAACACAAAGGGCAAAGGAAAACTTTTCAAATAAATCCTAAACTTGGCCTTTTATATTGAACACTTTAAATCCAATGTAGAGCAAGATATCATGACAATCATTTTAAGACAGATTGGTATAAAGATATATCTATATCCATATTCATTGTACCTAGAGGATTTTTGGTTTTGGTGACATCCAGACCTGAGAGTCACCGGAATTTTGACTTGGTGGCAACTGTTGCCTTCAGGCTTGAATTTCCTCCTGGCTAACAAAAAAAGCAGATTTTTACAAAGTTTGAAGCAGATACTAAATTACATGATTGCACATTCATGCTCCTCGAAGGATCAAGCCTTTCTATTTTGGACACTCCTGGAACTTTCCATAGACAGCATTGGAGGAAATCTGACTTGGGCTGCATGTTTGTTACCAAACGTTAGATTTTTAGGAGGGTTATGTATCAAATACTTTCTATCCTAAACGTTATCTTTATTTACTCTAGAGTTCCATGTTGCTGAAGCTTTGCACAAGTAGCACATGGTTTGTTTGATCTAATGCAATTTGTATTTCAAGGCATTGCTAATTAGAGTTGCAAAATCTGGGAGCAGGAGATGGAAATTTATACAAATTTCTGCTGCAGCTGTTCATGTCTGAGAAAATCACATGTGATATTGCCAGCGATGTTTTCTCGAAACTGAGAGACTCTAGAAAGCTAAAAACAGTAAGTGAGAGAGAAACTGTGTAAAAATGCCTTAATAGTTTAGACAATAAAAGACTTATGTGACAGCAGGAAAGAAGAATTCATTGACAGCAGTGTACAGTAATACCCCTGGTTTTTATAAGGATACATACACATATGCCTAAATAGATATAGGTAAAAACACACAACTGAATCACCGCTAGTGAGAGAGAATTGTTTTATCTAAGACTAACCCACTATGTGTTTATTTTGATGTAGGTTGTTCGGAGGAAGAAGACAACCAGTCAGCAGAGTCATGTCAGTGGGAAGAGGTCACATCACCACTGGCAAGTCGACTCAGAACACTGAAAAAACAGCTTACCATGGAGACCAAAGTCAAACAGGGCGCTGATAACATGATCCAGACTTACACCAACAGCTCAGTCAAGGTACAGATCAACAAACCCATACACACACTCAGTGAGTTTGCTGATGGAGATGATTTTCCTACATGGTCTGTAGCAGTGAGCTGACACTGACTTGGTGTCAGCAGCATTAAGCATATGTGGTGTGTAGGAACAGACAGAGGGAAAAAAAGAAACGCAACTGCAGACAGAGGACTTGAGGACAGGGCCGTCCTTAGTGTGGCACTCACTAGCATTAACATTACTGCTGATGACCACATCCAGAACTCCTTAAAAATCATTTATGTCAATAGTTTTAGAATATTGTTTCAAACCTGTTGTATTTAAGAAGCTATATTCTGCTGACCTCGTCTGATCTGTGTGTGTATGAGGGGTGGGGGGCATTGCAAAGAAATTAATTAATTGAATTTGTGTTTTTGTGATTTAAAGTGTTTCACTGAGCAAGAATATCCAACATCAAAAAGGAGGTAGAAAGAAAAATAATGATAATAAAAAGAGCCAAACAACAAACAACAGGGGGTAGTCCGACAGACAGTGACAGACATTGAAATATAAAAAAGGCGGTTATTTAGTTACAATAATGTGGTGGGCATAAGCACATGACATATTTGTACTGAAGCTTTTTCATTATCGATGTCACTTTCACAGTTCACCCTTCCCTGCATCTTTTCAAATCCTACAGTTTACATAGTTGGAGCCCTCCACATATTCAGTGTTTGAGTTTGAAGCTCCTTCCAACACAGTCTTAAGGGTTCTCATTGCAGATCTACTTTGTTGTGACACCACAGTTTTGTCCCCAAGGAGACACAATCTTGGTGATCTGGAAGATCACGTTTTAACAATTTACCAATACAGTCCAGAACATTTCTCCACAGGGGAGAAACCCTGGGACATGTCCATAATGCATACATTTTCTAACAAAGAATGAATTGTATAATAATAATAATACCTGTGAATTATTTTATATTGATTACATTTGTCTCTGGCTTCTTTAATATGTTCCCCAGTGTTGTAAAGATTCCCCTCCCATGTTTGTTTTTTTTTATATCAGATGTACACCCCAGGTACAAAAGTTAGATGTGTGGTAAATTAACAGGTATTGTAAGGGAACGCAAAAATAAAATGGGAAAGGAAAGGAATGCTTATTTATACCAAGGGAGAGAAGAGCTTTTTACTTGTTGGGAGAATGTAAAGAACACAAATGCAAAATGCTGCAATGTTAAAATGAAGTGGTCTATTCTACTCCTCACTTTCAAGATCCTTCATAACCTGGCACCATCATATCTCGCTGAACTGATCCATACTCACACACCCTCCCGCACCCTCCCATCCTCTTCTACCATCCAGCTCTTTACTCCATCTGCCAACCTAACCACCATGGGGTCAAGAGCTTTCAGCCGATCTGCCCCCAGCCTCTGGAACTCTCTCCCACTAGACATTCGCACTTCTGACACTGTCTCCACTTTTAAATCTCGCCTAAAAACACACTTATTCCGCATGGCTTACTCTGTATCAGCCTAATCATATAATCACACTCCTGCCTATTCTCCATTCCACTCTATGGCACTATTCTCACCCTGGAAGCTCAACCCTGAATTCTGTGCCGAGATGGCACCATGTAATTGCATCCTCTTACTTATCTGTTATTTGCACTAAATTGTCCTGTACTTGTGCTGTCCTTTGTTGTACTTTGTTGTTGTGTGCAGTGTCCTTGAGTGCTTTGAAAGGCGCCTTCAAATAAAATGCATTATTATTATTATTATTATTATTATTATTATTATTATTATTATTATTATTATTATTATTATTATTATTATTATTATATCAATCACAATAAGAGGCAACATAAATCCAACAATGACTGTGAGATGCAGTTGATATTTTAAAGCCATGTTCTTGGTGTCATTGGTCTGGGTGTTGATGTTGTCGATGAGAGGAACGAGTGAGGATTTATTTATGTGTCAGCAGGATGACTTGAGTGTGGGATCGGTGGCACCACAAAGTAACTGCAGTTTTTGCAGGTGTGTAAATGTACCAATTGGTTAGTAATGTCCCGTCCTGACAGAGAAACAGTAACTAAAGAAACATACGGATACTTTGTGCAACCCTTGTATTACTTTCAAATATTAATTATTAAGCACTACTTACATTAATATTACTTACTTATATGGGCCACTGATACTGCAAAATACTGTAAATTGACTTCACACATTATTTACTTTAACATTGACAGGATCATGTGTGAAAAGATTTGTTTGTTTTGAATTTTCCAAATGTTGCTTTGGCATTTTGCCTACTTATGACTTTTGAACTTTACTTATTATTTACTTTCTAGGACAGGAAAATGCTGTCTACAGCCCAGCAGATGTTCCAGGACAGCCGAACTAAGATTGAGCTGCTGCGCATGCAGATTGTGAAAGTCAGTCAAGCCAGAGACGGAGAGCAGGCTGGCTCACTTGGTAAATCTTACTACCGCTAATGCACTGTACTAACCCTAACCCAGTTCTTATTATTTTCTAACTGCACACCGTTTCATGTTGTTCATCAATTTGTAATATATAGCCAGAGTTTTAGTCTTAAATTTAAAAAAAGAATAGACCTAACATTATCGACAGAATATAAAGAAACAACATATTGACGTCGTCTCAAAGACGTCTATGTACAGTGCTGCAGAGATGGCTACTGAAGTTAGCATGCTAGCCCCGGCTCATCCTGTCTAGTAATGCCACTTTGTACCTCAAGAAGTGATAATCTAATGGCTCCTGTAGTTTCAGCTGGGAGATGTATGCCAGCTGTTAGCTCATGAACAACATAAACTCACAGCAACTGAAGAGATTAAGTACTCTTACATCTATTTTCCTTATTAACACAGAAATACAACGGCATACCATCTGAATGCAAGTTTCTCTCTATTACTGAACAAAGATGAGCCTAAACTGCCTCATTAACTCTTAAGACTCTTAATTAAAACTTGATATTAACAAAATCAAACTCACTAAAATAGTCTTGGTTTGTCTGTCCACAGTCACTTCTGGTTTGGTTGAAAAAAAGTCAGCAGCGTCAATTGTGAAAATATTGCAGCTCTGCACAGCATCTTCACCCACAGATGATGTCCAACTGTATTTCTCTCTCCTCTGCTGCTTCGTGCCTCTCATGTACTCGTAGAGTCATAGTCCTGATCAGAGCCGCTGTAAAACACCTTATACTGTACCCCCTGTTTTATAAGCTGAAGCTGGATCTACCTTCGGATTCTGCCCGTATTATTTTTTACATTACACCCTAACACTATCACCATGACAATTGAGCAAACGTCATCCAGTCTGTGTTTACTCATAACAAGGATAGGAAGTGTTTTAAGGAAAACAGCTAATTAAATGGAAAAATGGCACACCAGATTGAAAAATCCTGTTACCTGCATTGTGTATCGCTGTATTTTTGTTTTTGGGTCCAGCTGTGTCTTGCGAGTATAAATATGTAATGGCTCAGATACAAAGGTCTAACTGCTGCTGAAGCCTAAGTGTGATCTGCTCCTCCTGCCCTCAGGTCACCCTGTGGAGATGATCAGTCCTCTGGAGCTGCGGGTGGCTGAACTTATGCACCACATGAAGATCGAATCAGCCGTAGCAGACGGTGCCAAAAATGTGGTTAAGCAGCTCAGTGGACGTAAAATCCAGGACCGTCGCATACTGGCAGAGGTTGGTACCAGGTTTTAGTCTGGGATGTGAATCCGACCACCTCTATGCATACAAGTTAGAAACACTGCTGCAACTAAAAAAGCCATTCTATTTACATAATCTAATAAATACATAATCCCCAAATAAAATCTTAAAAATAGAAAGTTCTAGGCAGGCTGTGCGGATCAGGAGTCTTGTGTATCCCCCAGGCTCAGGCACGAATGCAGGAGTCATCTCAGAAAGTGAATCTGCTCCGCTTGGCTCTGGAGAAACGTTTAAGTGAGCTGCCTCAGGACCATCCCCAACGTGCTACCATTAAGGAGGAACTGGCATTGGGAACCTCACCTTACTATGGCACTCTGAAGAAGCAATCAAACGCCTCATCCCGTTCTTCTTCTTCCTCTTTCTTCAGACCAGCCAGTCTAACAGGTCGCTACTAAAATATCCCCACATATATTCAATTTCTTTTCCTAAGATATCTGATCTGATCTGTAGAACATTTGCTTTTTCTCCCTCAAGCAAATTACTGTTTGCCATTTAACTTTAAATAGACTGAATTGATCAACGAAATGCTCTTCCTGCTTCTCAGGCCGGTTGGAGGTATGTTTGAAGGGCTGCCAAGACCTGTTGGAGTCTGTTCCGGACCGTGGTCTTATGGCCAGTGTCTCGGCCTCCTCTGGAAGCTTCTCAGATGGGAAGTCTCTAAAGGTCAGAAGCGGCCTCTCAGGACGCAGTGCTAATGGCAAGACAACCAAAGCTGATGATCTGTCCTGTAAGTCAACACTCTCACACTGTTTTACATCTGTGTGTGACGGTATTCATTTGTCTGCTTGTTTCTGCGTATTTCTGTTTCAAGTTTTTAAGGCTGGAATTTACTAGATAGGAACTAATGTAGAATCCAGTGATGTACATTTATAGGAGTGTAGGTTGGGTTTCAGAAGTGTATGTACGTGTGTATATGTGTTTAGTTGTATTTGCTCCATAGTGAGGACCGTTAAAAAGTTTTTGACCATCAAAACAACTTTAAAGGGCTGTTTGGAGGTTAGGACCTGAGTTAGTATCACACAGTCTCTGATATATATTTAAAGGGTAGGTCTGGGAGAAAAAAATACTTGGCCGGCAGCAGCGTCTAGAGGGGTGTTGTGTGCCAAACAACAAATGTTATTATGAGCTATTTTCTCGTTTTACGAGCTATCAAATAAAACCACCCTGAAACATCATTTTGTCTGTGTTTACAATTTTCCACTGGCTACTTATGGCAGCTTATACTGTATTTTTGTCTAGTAAACATAACCACCCAGCCTGTTACAAGCTGTAGTAGTCTTTATGAGGCAGTGCCTGTCTCAGTGTGTATCTCTGTGTTTGTGTCTCAGCGGAGGTAAGCGTTGTGCTGAAGGTGGACAACAGGATAGTGGGGCGCACGCACTGGAGACAGCTGGGCACTGAGGCCTGGGGCCAGAGCTTCACCATTGCACTAGAACGGGTCAGTGGCTTTGACTTCAACAAGCAACTCAATTACAACTGAGCCGAAACTGCATTTTTCACATGGTTACTCCACATCCCAATCAGTGAGTTTTAATCTAGACCGATGTTAACAACCAATAGTGCTAAACACCATGGGCCCTGTTCAGCTGGTCTAAAGCGCATGGTGCAAATGTTTTAAGGGCGTGTGTGTCCAAGTCTGTTTCGCTAGTTGAACTATGGACAATCAGGGTATTAAGTTAGGTACACAGTGCAAAGGGGCTGAACTTGATTTAGTCAGGGGTGTTCTTTTAGGTGTCACATAAATAGACAACAGACAACATAAAATTCAAAATGTAAGCACTGCATAAACCAGTGAGTGGAGACTTATCTTACTATCTGAATGATGTGTCCCTTAAATAGCAGGAAACAGACTGCGCTTTTGACTTCAGACTAGCTTTTTGTTGGTCTATGGTGCTGTCCCTTTCTGCTGCCTCAAGCAAGTGATCTACCTTCAGTGCAACTGACCACACCTACTTTAGACCAACATGCCTAGGGGCACACAGGCGGTGCCAGGTACATTTGCTATTTACACAGAGTTGTTGCTGGGCGTGAACATGACAACTGTGTCGGTCTGAAACTACTGAATATCCCTTGTGCTGCGCTGTGCGCCGCTTTGTGACAGATGTAAGATGGGGCCTCATGTGTTACAATATTACTGGATGCTGAACAAATATTTAACTGGATAGCTTTAACTTTCAGCAGAGCACTGTATGATGAACGGTTAAAAGCAACGACAAACATCCCCTTTCATCTGAACTGCTCCGCTAGAAACGATTGTGCCTTCTCTCTGTTCATATACACGAAGATTTTCTAGGCCTCTTAAGTAGTTTTGCTCAGGAAGATCTTAAAAGATCATCCCGTTTTTACTCAATTCACAAAGGGGAATATTTTAGTGACATAATGAAAATGTTCAACTTCTTTTTGTGTTGGGACAATGACAGAAAAGAACCAGACATAAAGAAGAATTTTACCGTCCAAACTTAGAATAATGTTTGTATCAAAGATATACGGATGATCTTGGTACGATCTTGAATATGTTTTATATGTTTATATCTGTGTATGTGTCGTCCAGTAAGTAACAAGAAGCTGCAGAAAGATGTCAAACTTGTCCACCAGACAACCCTGACATGAAAAAAAAACAAAAGATTTGATGGATCCAAACCAAGATTCTTATTTATATTGATGAGCGTTGTCCTGTCTGAAATTTTGTTAAGTTTTCAAAAAACAAACTCTTGTCACTATGAACCCCAAGAATCCAGTATTGTGCAGGATTGCATCGTGTGTATCATGTTTTTAACCAGGAGATATAAAGTTTCTTTTAGCATCACCATTTCTAGCCCATACATTTTTGAAAAGCAGGTAGTTCTGTGTGCCAGATGGAAGCTGACAGAAATCTTGCAGGGCTCGGGTTCAGGAACATCCTGACATCCTCAACGAACTGAAGTACTGTTTATTTGTCATCCTGGCCCAGCCTGGAAGAAAAATTGCCGCAGATTGTTGATTACTAATTACTGAAGTGACATTCTGTCTTCCTCTTGGATAATTTATTGTCAAATGTCCTCTCAGTTACCGCTAATGGTGAACATCTGTTAACAGAACAATAGTACAGACCCTGACATCTTGTCAGCCACCGAGTCAGAATGGCCAAGTATGTCTTTTATACTCTGTCAGCCTCCTACTCTTCTCTGTACCCTGTAATCCCACTGCTAATCCTCTGACATTTTCTCTAATCTGGTTTCACCCACTCATGCCCAGCATCCCTGTTTAAGACTTGACTTCTAATGTTGCATTTAACACCCAAGCTCTTATTCTCTTTGCAAGCCTTGACAAATTCAATGATTTTACCCATACAGGCCAGTGTACTAGTAATATGGGGTGCTACACAGTCTGTAACAGTTGTATAATGTCTTCTTGAGCTTCATCAAGTCTAAGAAAACAACGTTGATAATCCGGTCAGTTAATGTATATATGTTTGTGTTTCTTAATCTAGTCCAGGGAGCTGGAAATCAATGTGTACTGGAGAGACTGGCGAGCGTTAAGTGGGGTGAAGTTCCTTCGGCTGGAGGACTTCTTGGATAACCGCCGGCATGGCATGTGTCTTCAGCTGGAGCCTCAAGGCATCCTCTTCATGGAGGTTCTTACTTTCATATCCAGCCTGTTTATTATTCCTGTGACATGTGCATCAAACTACAGTAGCATATTGTACCTGCATTTGTCATTTAAATGAATGTTTTGGTGCTTATATCATCATTATTGTTACAGCATAACAGTTGAAAGTTGTAGTCACCGTCCATTATGTTTCTTTTCTCTATTATTACACCAAGCAGCTGTAAGATGGGTGTTAATATTAGTGAATAAAATAATCCCATGAAGTAAATGTTTCTGTCCCAGTGACACAGTTCCATGTATGAAGCATAAGAAGCTCCTCTGTTCATTTCCAGGTTACATTCATCAATCCTGTAATTGAGCGGCGCTCCAAACTCCAGAGGCAGAGAAGAATTTTCCCCAAAGAAAAAGGTAGTGTCATTTATTTCTGCAGATATTAATGTCCCTTTCCTTCTTCCTATTGCCCTCATTCCAGCACCCTTGCTTGGGCTACACCCATTTTTTTTTTTGTTAAATTTATTTTTTTTATCTTCATTATGATGTTGACAAAATGAAGGTGTAACCATCTATGTACATATGCACACATACATACACAAGACCTATACATACACACAAATAAAAATACATGTGTAATGGTTTGTAGAAAAAAAAACATGATCAACATATAAAGGGCTTAGTCTATTACAAGGCAGATGTTCCTGTGCACACACATATACATACACACATATACATACTTTTATACTCACTCACAAACAATATTTATGCATGCACCTTCACCAGCCTTTCAACAGTAATGAACAAAAAGAAAATAGGAACCTCCCTCCCTCCCTGTTGGGTGAGTGATTACCCCCCCCCCCCCCCCCCCCCAAAAAAAAAGAAACTACACCCATTTTATAACTCAGACTTCTTTTTGATCTCAACTACACACTTGTCATGTATTGACATTATTGCACTGACAAAAGTTTTTGCCACTCAGCAAGCAAAATAGTCAGAATTGCTTCTGTGGTAGTTCTCACTACATTAAGTCTCCAGGACCACATTTAGCTATGATGACCCACACACAGAAACTCACAAGGTAACAATAACAGCCAGCGCTGTCGCAGCTGGTAAAGATGTCAATGATGATTGTTTTGTCTCCGTTTCTCCTCACAGGGAAGGACTTCCTGCGTGCTGCCCAGATGAACATGAACTTTGCCACTTGGGGCCGTTTGATGATGACCATCCTTCCTCCCTGCAGCTCTCTGGAGCCCATGAGCCCTCCATTAGCAGGCCCTAACACTGGCTCCACATCATCGCCCACTTGTCCAACAGGGTAAGTCTCCGTGGTGTCTGTGACCCAGAAACATCTCATCTATGAAAGAGCTGTTACAAAAGTGAGCTATTCAATTCTCTGCTCAGCTTGCCACAGAGACTTGAGGCTATTTTTCTACCCTCTCATGATATCTGAGACTAGAGAGAATGTGACTTAAGTGGAGGCCTGACAGCAGCATTATCACTGACCTGCATTCAGAGTTAAGACAAGTTAGACATAGTGGTTCTATATTAACAGTGTGTGAGAATATAGAAATGAGCATTATTAAAGGATTATGGTGGAGATATTCTGCATTTTTAATATTGTGAACAAATCCCATGCACAGACCCAAACCAATGACTGTGACCTACTAACAAGTACAGCTTTCTAAGAATTGACAAAATCGTTAAAAACATGTTGATTACGCTTAAAGGTATACTATGTAGGATTAGTATTTTTGTGTGTGTACAGACTCACACACAAATAATCCCTCTCAATCATCACTTATGACCTACCAGAAGTGTGCGCCAATGTTTGTATCTGCAGAGACTCTGCTTCTATTTTCTTATCATTTTGTAGTGTTTGGGATGTTTCTTGGTGTGCCTCATGGGACCATTTTGGGGGAAACATTTTGATCTGAAATGTGCCATTAATTATGACTAACTTGGTTAACTTGATTCAAGTTCATGATTTGGTTTAATGAGCTTTCTTAAACAGTGGCTTTCTTGTTGCCACTCTCACATAAAGCTTTGACTGGTGTAGAACCCGGGCAACAATTGTTGAATGCAGAGTCTCTCCCATCTCAGCTGCTGAAGCTCTTAACTCCTTTAGAGTAGTTATTGGTGTCTTGGTGGCCTCCCTCACTAGTCTCCTTCTTGCATGGCCATTCAGTTTGTGTGGACAGCCTGCTCCAGGCAGATTTACACATGTGCCATGTTCCTTCCATTTCTTTATGATGGATTTAACTGAACTCTGAGGGAAGTTCAGTGACTTGGAAATGGTTTTGTATCCACCCCCTGACTTACGCTTTTCAATAACCTTTTCATATAGTGTTCTTTTGTCTTCATGGTGTAATTGTAGTCAGGAACACTGATTAACCAGTGACTGAACTTCAGACACAGGTGTCTTTATACCACAATCACTTGAGACACATTCACTGCACTCAGGTGATCTTCATTTCACTAATAAGAGAAAAGATAAGATAAGATGTTCCTTTATTGATCCCCCTGGGAAAAATGTTCGTGAATAAAAATATAAAAAAAATATTAGAATAAAAATAAGCATATAATATACAGTAACTGTCCTTGTGTGTACATGATGTGTGCAATATATACTTAAAGTGAAAATAAATGTGCAGGGTTCCTGAGTGAGACTAATTGTGAGACTACTTGCACCAACTGGCCAGTCCTCTGTTGAATTAGGTCAGTTCATTGAAATGGGGTGAATACTTATGCAATCACTTATTTTACTTGATATACTTTTAATTAATTGACATTAGTTTGTAGAAATCTGTTTTTCACTTTGACATTAAAGAGGTTTTTTTTGTAATGTAATGTCGGGCCCAAATTATATTAACCATGACTCCATTTACAAAAGCAATTGAAGGGGGTAGATTTGTCATGAAGAGACAAGTAGGCAGACTTGTGTTTTATATGTGTAAGTGTCTTTGGGACACTGGCTGTTTCAGTATCCGCTTGAACGTGTTTTTTGGTTGTGCATATGCTGCTCAGAGGAAACTGAGGAGATCAAGGGTGCATCAAGGACACTAGTTATGAATATCAACACCAGCACTAAAATATAGTTGCAGTGTAATGTTTATTCCTAATTGTTTTTCAGAGAACCTGCTGTTGTGGGTCTAAATTTTCCAGAAGAATATCCAGGCAGATCTCCTCATCGCACAAGAAAGAACATTAAAGACTCTCTACTGGTGAGCTAGTCAGGTGCTCTGTTTCACCAAAAAATGATGGAACAGTGAAAGTAGTTATACAAAGAAAACACCAGTGTAACAGTGGGCCGATGACAGGGAGTTGTGTGATGTTAACACTTGAATTAAGAGAATAGCTTTTGTTCCATCACTAATGTCTCTGTTGCTCTCAGATTTCTTCTTCTTTTGCCTTTGTGTTTGAAAGATTCAGTTGATGTTTCAATGCATCTCTGTTGTCTCTTTACCTTGCTGAAAAAACAGTCTCCTAGGGAGAGCAAGAGCCCAAAGCCCAGGCGCCAACCCTCAATTCATCCACCTCTACAGTAAGTCATACTGAGTACTCATTACTGAGCTTTAGTAGAGTTTCAAGGAATTTGTACTTCACTTGAGTACTGAGGAAAATATTGCACTTTTTGCTCCAATGCATCTATTTGATATCTTAAGTCACTAGTTACTTTGCTGATTACATGCTGCGACAGAGCCAAATTGAAAAAATCAATTTAAGTCTGCAATTGAATAATAAAACACTGATTCCAATAATCAGGAAAATGCTGAATATCAGATCGGATAATCAATCAACCTCTGGTATATAGACTGCATGTAAATACATGTAAATATCTGTATATCTATATTACTTTGATTTGCACATTTAATATCAGATACTTTAAATCTTTTACTCAAGTATTATTCATTCAGGTGTGGAGTTTTTCAGTGTGTGCTGCTTTTTACTCTCATGCAGCATGGACGAAGGACTTCAGATGGACGACTTCAACTGCATATCAGTTCTGGGAAGAGGTCACTTCGGAAAGGTGCACATCACATCTCTACCTTTTTTTCCTGCTCTAAGCTTGTAGACATGTCAGTGGCAGTGTTTTGAGCTGAAAAAAAAAAGCACCAGACAACTCTGTGAAATAAAGGTTAAGAGGTGTCCTGGTGAGCTGCAGCTTGAATACATGCAAATGTTTTAAAAGAAGATATAAAGGTTTAATATGCATCAAACATTTCTCCTGATCCAAGGTTTTGCTAGCAGAGTATAAGAAGTCAGGCAAACTGTACGCCATCAAAGCCCTGAAGAAAGGAGACATTGTGACACGGGATGAAGTCGACAGGTAAGAAATCACTCAGCTGGTTCTTTTTGAAACATTATCAGTGTCAGATCTGCTTTCCACAATTTCAATATTCCTAATGGGCTCTGAGCTGCAGTCATTATGTATCTAGTGCAGTAAACACTCCATCTGTTGGTTACTTTTTTGTTTTATTGTAAACTCAGTGTTTTTATCCATGTTAGGATCCCTCAGGAACTATGACTCTATTTTTGCAGTAATGTGATTGGTTGGTGGTCTGTACTGGGGCAGGTTAGCTGTGATGCTGTTAATTGTTACAATCTCAATTGGTCTAAAATTTTGCCAGTTTCATGATACCAGATGAGTTAAGCTAGTTAAGATAGTTGGAGGACTGACTCATCTCACTTGGTGATTAAGATCTCTGGGGAACTTCACTCCATTTTCTGCTCCTGTATTAAATGTACCAGATGTACTCCTTTCTAAGTTTTAAAGTTGATGTCTCAGGATCTGAGTAGCCATTGACAAACTGCATTAAGACTAGTTACTAGTTATAATGCGAAGGCAAACAAGGAGTCCTTTTGTCTGAGAGTTTAACCCTCAAGATCAAGAGGAAAGAAAGCTAGCTGATAAAAGAATAGTCTGAATTAGTTGTACCTGCATAGCGCAGCTGGTAGAGCATGTGCACCATGTACAGCAGTGGCCCAGCCTGTGCTCCTTTGCTGCATGTCTTCCCCTCTCTCTGACCCACTATTCCTGTCTGTCTCTGCTAGCAGGCCTGTCTGTTTTTTTGGCTTTCAGCTTTTATTTAACCTAAGAAAATGAAAACATTTGGTAATTTCTTACATGACAAGCGTTTTTCTTGGTTTCAGCATCTCTGCTAGCTATTCCTACTTCTAAGAACGACAGATATGGTGTATGAGTCATTAATTCAGCTTAGCGACTGTGAGTGAATACTTTGAACACTATTAATTAACACTGTGTGGGTGTGTGTGTGTGTGTGTGTGTGTGTGTGAAGCCTCGTCTGTGAAAGGAGAATCTTTGAAGTGATCAATGCCTCACAACATCCTTTCCTGGTGAACCTGCACGGCTGCTTCCAGACTGCAGACCACGTGTGCTTTGTCATGGCCTACTCTCCTGGAGGAGACCTCATGACACACATTCACACCAACATCTTCAATGAGAAACAGGCCCGGTTAGCAGACATCGCTCAGTAAACCATGACATAAGTAAATAACTTCAATGACATTCAGCAAAAATTCAGGGAGGTTTGTATGACTTCTATCTCTCTCTGCCTGCTTTCAGGTTTTATTCGTCCTGCGTGCTGCTCGGCCTGGAGTTTCTCCACCAAAACAAAATAGTTTACCGGTGAGTCCATCTCTTTCAGAGATAAATTCATACCTTGCTTCATACTGGGAGCATGTGATGTTATGTGGTCTGTGTCTGTCTGACAGGGATCTGAAGCTGGACAATCTGCTAATGGATGCAGATGGTTTTGTCAGGATAGCAGACTTTGGCTTGTGCAAAGAAGGTAAGAAAATAACACATTATATGTAATTTTCTGAACGTTCAACTTTTCAGTACATGACAAGTAAGGCAGAACAACTCCTTCGCTGTCTGTGTCCGTGTAAAATGTTCCCCATCATTGTCGGTAGAAATGTTTGTCAGGATTTTGTGTGCGTAGGCCTGGAATATAAAAAGTTATTTATAGAGTGTAATCAGTGTTACATGTGTCTGCAGCGATATCTAATTAAGGCTGTACTGTGTGTAGGTATGGGCCACGGGGATCGCACCTCAACATTCTGTGGCACACCAGAGTTTCTGGCCCCAGAGGTGCTGACAGACAACAACTACACCCGCAGTGTTGACTGGTGGGGGCTGGGGGTGCTCATCTATGAGATGCTGGTGGGGGAGGTCAGTATGAATCGACAAAGCAAAGGCAAAGCAGACAGCTGTTCAGAAAAAAAGCCCCAGGTTCACTATATAGACATTACACGCTGAAGCTGTAGAGGCCTGCATTACCCCCATTACACCCCATGTGGATACTGAGTCAGGTGAAGTTTCATAGTCCACCAAAGATCAGCACACCCTATTTGAGGTATGTGCAGGAGCTTGACTGCATGGCGAAAGTATACATAACATCATTTCAAATCAAATTTCCAAACTTGGGCCTTCCGAGTACTTCCGTGTCCCCAGCTTCTTCAGTTTCAATTGTGGACTTTTAAACTTCAACTGACTTTCTATCGGCCTGAGGGTGAGTATATATGACTTTTCATTTTTTATTGGAATAGCTCCTTTAAGAAAGACTTTAATAAATGTGAACCTATCCTTTAAAATGCACAAAGTACAAGTTTTGGTAAGATTCTGCTCTCTCTTCCCTTATAGTCTCCTTTCCCAGGTGATGATGAGGAAGAGGTGTTTGACAGCATTGTCAATGATGAAGTGCGCTACCCTCGCTTCCTTTGTCCAGAGTCCGTGTCCCTCATGCAAAAGGTTTGCTCGTTATCATTTGGGTGGGAATTCTCCCCGGGCATTACTTATTTCTTATTAGAGCGACAAAATCACAGTCATGTCAAAACACCACTGATCATGGAGTACTTTACATTATGTGATGGTTGTGTGTCCCAGTGTAGTGACTCTCCTCCACTGCTCTCACTGTGTTTTAGCTGCTGCAGAAGAATCCTGAGATGAGGCTTGGAGCAGGGGAGGAAGATGCCTCGGCAATCAAAAGCCAAAAATTCTTTCAGGTCATTATCCAGCCAGGCGCTACTGGCCAACATACACTCTGATCTCACTATGAAACATTAGAACTCTCTGACTGACTGCTCTTTAGAGCTTCAACTCAAACCAGCATAACAGAAATATTTAATGTAGATCTTTCTTTATCTCAGATGTTTTTTTTACAGTCAGAAGCTCTTGTTGCCCTGCAGAGATGAAGAAGTATACTTCAGCTCAACTTTAACAACACAGCTTTATTCAGAAATGAGAAGAATATTCACTGTTGTGTAAGGTTTACTGGCAAAGTTCTGTGTGAGACAAAATACTCAACAAAGAATGGAAAAAATCATATAACTTTTAACTTTCCGTCTTTCACCGATCACTTTGTTGAATTACTCATGTCCAATGAATATGTGCAATACAGCAATTTGAAGTTTCAGTGGTGTGAAAGTGAGGGAAATCTAATGAGATGGAAGCGGTTCGTAGATCGACGAAGAGTGTGTGATTTCTGAGTCTTTATTTATAACAGAAGGAAAAGCACATAATTGATATCTTTAAAGCTGGAGTTGGTAAGATTGTAGAACCAGCAAGCGCAGCCAAATATATCCCACCTCCTCCATTCAGAGCCGCTTCTCCGACCACCGCCTGACCACACAGACACAAATGGCCCTGTAGCTTTTGCTGGCCAGCTGGGAGATGTTTTTCAGTGGTTATGTTTCTGTATTTAATGAGCTCTCCTAGATTTCTTAGTCTAATAAATACATAAATAAACAACCCTGTCAAGTGCTAGAATCATATAAACAGAAGTAAAAATAACAGTTATGAACATTCCTCAGTCAGAAACTTCTACCCAAACTCTTTGTGCTAACATTATTGGGTTGGCTGATCTGTTCTACGGCTCAGGTGCTGTGTACTGTGAGGGCAGCACATTGTCATCACTAACCATATCCAGCTATCCATCTTCATGTCTCACTCATGTGTAAGAAAACAACATTATCACAATGAGCGTAAAGAACGAACATGCCTATTGGTAGTCCTCACTGCTATGCTTGTGCATCTAGCTCACTAATAGTTTCAATGATAAATCTGCAGGTATGTAGGTAGACTGACAGGTCGCCCATCCAATAAATTCATACTGCTGAATGAAACAATTGGACTGCACATCCACAGGCACCGCTTTTTTCCTTTTATTGTCAGAGTATGTGATTTATTAATTGCCTTTGGGATGTATAGAGACTTTCTACAACTCTAACAAAAAATGCTTCAGAATAACTTCCCAAGGTAACAGGTAGCACATCCACATCACTGACTGCATGTTGAATCTAGCTCATAATGACAGTTTTTTTTTTGTCAAGTTTGATCATCTTTTTTGTGGGACTGCTGCTGTTCAACGACCCACTGTCTGTCAACAGGCAATGGACTGGGATGCTCTCCTGGCCAAAAAGATGAAACCTCCCTTCCTGCCGGTCATCAAAGCACCGAAGGACGTCAGTAACTTTGACGAGGAGTTCACACGCCTCCAGCCAGTCCTCACCCTCCCACGAACACCCTGCGTCCTCACCGCCGAGCAGCAGGAAATCTTTGCTGACTTTGACTTCTCCCTCATGAGTTGACCAATGGGATTTTTTGTGACAGGAAGCGCCAGTTCAAACCTACTTTTATTTGCCACAACACCTTTTTCATTCAACAGAAGCAGAGAAACTGCTGTCCTGCCTTTTTCACATAGTTCCACATTTCCAGCTGCACACCATCTCTGTGGACTGTTTATTAAAACACATGACAGTGTCCAGCATAATCACTTCAGCCGTCACACTTCACTGACACACGTTAAGTCTTGCTGGGTCTGATTTCATGATATATTTTCACGTGTCTTGTCCCTGCCAAATTCATTTTGAACTGTTTAATGAAGTTAGATCACAGATTTATTGTTTACACTCTGGCCAGTGCAATAATGAGTTTTTGATAGTACATTTATATTTTTACAAATGGCCATTGTGCTTGTGATATTCCAAACATCAGTGCTGCCTCTCAACCCAAAGTCCATTGTAAATATTTGTAATCTTAATGAAGATACTTTCTGCCCGTTACTATAACCATTCTACTTCCATTTGTTATTTGTTGTGATGTAATATACTGAAAATATCCAAATTGTTAATTTAAGTTCCTTCATTTCTCAGTCAGTACAACTACATCTTGATTTTTTTTTACTATCATGAAGATTATGCTTTATACTGAACAAACCGGCCTGTATGTAAAGCGTAAACTACATGAAGAACATATGAATGAATAAATGTGTACCTGCTGGACTCTGAAAGACCAGGAACTCTTCATGAAACATTGATTTATTTATTTACGCAGTCATTTCAAAGTAGTAAAAAACATTGCATGACAGTATTGCATATAATTCAGAAGTACACAACATGAATTAAATGTTAATTCGTAGAAACCAGAGCGCTCACTGACAACGACTCAGTCCAGCTGGAGGTAATCTACATGTTGTCCAACACTACTACCACATTTATTGCTCTCTGACAAGGTTACAATTGCACAAGGAGAAGCGCTAATGGAAATACCAAACAATGTATTGCACTCGATGTGTCTATTCCTCCAGTCACTCATTAAAACAGTCGTACAAAAATCTAAAGACATTTTCTGCTCCAAAATAGTTTAAAAATGATATACAATATAAAATAGCTTGAAATGCTGTCCTTTGAAAGTCAAAGCATCCTGTACATTGTGGATTATGATGGGAACAATACAGTTTTTCACACCATATTTCAAAATATTCATATCTATGATATTAGCAAAATTGTCATTTGTCATTCTCTCACTTCAACTAACTAAATTAAATTAAATTTGAAGCAAGTGGACCCACCCTCTGTGCAGAATAAATAGGACTCAGCAATCAATCACATGAGAGAAGAACAGAATGAAAGTGTCTACACTAAAACCACAAATGTACCAATTTCTTAGAAAAACATCTCCAAACTTCATCAGGATTTGACAGGGAAACCATAGAAACCGTGGATCTAGATCATCTACACATGCACCTAAAACAAGTATATTTAATCAGATGTTTGATGATAATAATAGTAAACTTTACAGTTCATTAACAGTCAGTCAGGTTTACCATGTGTCATGGTGCGTCACACATGTACTTACTGCCATATTTAATTTAGTGAAGGATGCTGGAGTGGGTCAGGTGTGAGGTGGATACATAAACAAAGACCAGCTTCACTCAGAGCCTTAAAGTTGGAGGGTAAAGTGCCTTCAGACACTGTGGAGATACTTGAATGGTTGTAAACGATTGTCAGAATAAGGGCTGTAATGCTGGTAACCTGCTGTCTACACAGAGATGCTAACTATGAGCAGGTCTCTCATTCTAGGGACAACAAAACAACTTTAAAGCGAAACTCTTGCCAAAAATCAACCGAGGCTTTATTTGGGATTGAATATGAGTCAAAGCTTCGCGTAAAAGCATAATTGCGACAAAAGAGGCACTTTTAAGATTTACTGTAGTTTCGGTTTTGGGCACGTTAATTTTGAACGGGAGAGCTAGGGGCACGACACGCTAGCATCAAAATCGCTATTTTTAGAACACTAAAAAGGCTCGACACAACATGAAACTTTGCTCGTAGCATCACCAGGGTCTTTGAAGGTTTTTGAACTACTCACGTTAGCTGCTGCAGCTCCTGCGCGTCGTCCTGGCAGGCAAAAAGTGTGGATCCCTGAGTGTGACCTGACAGGCACACTTGAGGAGCGGTTCACCATTACTCTCCTGCCTGTCAGGTCGCACTTGGGGATCGACACTTTTTGTCTGCCAGGACAGCAACGCGCGGGAGCTGCAGCAGCTAACGTGAGTAGTTCAAAAACCTTCTTTTTCATAAACTCTGTGTACACAAACAATGTTCTCAATGCTCTTGTTCATGAGTAGAGACCCTGGTGATGCTACGAGCAAAGTTTCATGTTGTGTCGAGCCTTTTTAGTGTTCTAAAAATAGCAATTTTGATGCTAGCGTGTCGTGTCCCTAGCTCTCCCGTTCAACATTTACGTGCCCAAAACCGAAACTATGGTAAATCTTAAAAGTGCCTCTTTCGTCGCAATTATGCTTTTACACGAAGGTTTGACTCATATTCAATCCCAAATAAAGCCTCGGTTGCTTTTTGGCGAGAGTTTCGATTTAAGTCTGTCCAGAGCCACAAACAAACAGGACATATAGGGGGCACTTTCTATGAAGACCATGTCTATATTGCCTTATAGGGGCAGTCATAGTGTACTGTTATACATTCATAATGCTTTATGATTACACTCACAAACAGACATAATGCTTTCTGATGCAATATATCATCAGTCATGTGACATTATTGATGTGACTTATAAGGAATTATAAATGTCTTATGGAAGCTCTTGACTAGTCAAACTAGAGGTTGACTGATGTGGCTTTTAATACATTATGACTACCTATACACACCTCAACAGTCAACTGTGGTAAGAACTCACAGTATGCAATTATAGTTCATAGAGTATCATAACTTATCATTGTATGTGTTCAGTCGAGTGAACTTCATACTGATGATGACTTTAACTTCTGGTTAACTGAAGATTTTCAATCATTAATTTTATTCCTTTTCTAACAATGAAACACAAATCTGTAGTCTTTCATTTTAACAAATTATAACACTGCGAGCAATCTACTGTTAGAAGTAGTAATTCATACGCAAAACTGTCCCCAGGCCATAATGCAAGATAATTCACAGCCATAAGAAGTTGTCTGTCTGAAGCAAAGACGCCAAATCTAATGAAAACGGCCTCTGCAGCAGTCTGCCTAGATGGTTTAAACACGCCCAAGTGAGCAGACAGATCAAGTCCATGCAGACAGGGAACATGGTTTGCATTCAGGCAACTGCAGGAAAAGCGAATCAATTTAATTTCTTGTAAATTGTTTGTTCATATAGTAACTGTCAGTGTTTAACTCATGTAAAACTGCCTGATGAGGCAAAATGGCTGCAATGTTTTAATGCCCTCTGCTGTCACTGCAGGAAAAAAATAAATAAAATCATTTGTTTCGTGTGGTGTTGACATGAAAGGTGACCAGGTGGTCAGTGTCTCGTTCATCTTTTCTCTCCATGCCCTTCTTCTAATGCAAACTCTGCTGTTGATAAAGTGCATCAAAAAGCACAGTGTGTGTAGGTGTAGTCATAAAGCATTATGACTGCATCAAAACACACTTTGAATGCCCCCATAACAAGACAACATAAGCCCAACATAAGCCAGCGTGGTGCTGAACCAGCAGGAGAGATGTTAAAGTAGGGAAATGTTATGGCACAAACAGCAGTGCCTCTACAAAAGTAAACTGCACACAAGGATTGTTAATAGTTTGTGGTCAAGTGTGTGTGAGATCAACAGATCCAGATAAGTTCTTCATGAGTGAAATCCAGTCTTTTCAGTCTGTTAATACTTGGTGTGTGTTGTCAGACTTGGTCGCTGCCCTCCCTGAAGTACACCTGTTCCCACACCACTGTGCCCCACACGCAGAAGAAACCCCAAAGGTTGTGGAAGGTGCCGCGGTCGAAGGGGTTTTCATCAGCGCCGCAGTGCTTGAGGTAGGAGATGCGGTGGCGCGACATGAACTCCCAGGTGGTGGTGTTGAGAGAAACCAGGTAGAGGTGGGAGCCGAGCAGGAGCAGCACGATCAGCGAGAGCAGAGCCAGCAGCACGGCCACGGCCAGCAGCACGCCGTTGGTATGAAGCCACAGCTGCCAGGTGGGCACGTAACTGAACCCCGTCCTGAGGAGACAAGCAGGAAAAGATCCGTGAAGGTTTTGGAGCTGCATAAATCTGCCAGCAGTGGTGATCAGTGACGGTGGTGTACTCACCAGGCAATGTGCAGCCCCCACAGCAGCACCAGCAGCTGGACAGCCAGATAAAGCACAAACCAGCGGTGGTTCTTCTCGCCAACACAGTTCTCAATCCAGGGGCAGTGATGGTCGTAACGCCGGACACAGTGCTGACACGTCTGGCAGTGCTTTGATCTCATTGGCTGCTGCTTGGAAAAAAAGATGAACAAATGTGAGAGGACACACAGATGCAAAATATCAGGGGTAGACCCACTATCGGCCCTGGTCAATTATCAGTATAGGTGATTTTTTTTTTTGTCAGATTATCAATGAAGTGAAGACATTAAAATGTGCTCCTTTGGCTCTGATACAGCATCCTCTCACACAATGTCCCGCCCACAACACTAACTGATTGGTAACACATCGCAATTAATAGCCTATAAACACTGAATAATCTGAATCTGCTAAGTAACTTATAACTAAATATATCAAATAAATGTAGTGGAGAGGTATAAAGTAGCAGAAAATTAAAATCTCAAGTAAACTAACCTGAAAATTGTACATAAGAACAGTGATTGGGTAAATTTTGACACAAAGATTTTTAGTTTTTACTGACTATTGTTTCCAAATATAGGTTTTGAGCCTCCCTGGTTTCTAATAATCGGTATTGGCCCTGAAAAAGCCAAATCGGTCAACTCCTAAAAAAGATATTAGTGGAAAACGTACATTCATACTTGTGGACTGCTAGCATTACGTTCAAAGCTGTCGTAGGTAGCTAGCCGACAAGGCCTGGGGCCCTTTGCTGCATGTCACTCCCCCTCTCTCTCATCCTGCTTCCTGTCAACTCTTCATCTGATCTATCAATAAATGCCAAAAAAATACTTTTAAATGTCGTTTTGACATTGGTTAACAGCTACGCTGGACAGGAGCCAGCTCTGTCAACCGTAATGCTCATTTTGACTAGCGGTGTGAAAATAATAGCTGCTGTTGTTCATCAGCCTGGAAAAACTAGTTGCAATGAGACTTCTGAGGCTTCAGACGTTAACTGAGCAGAAGGAGCACAGGATGTCCCAATGGAGAAGCTGTGCAACTGTTAAGGTGCTTCTCTTCCCTGTACTCTCTGTCTTGGGAAAACAGCCATGTTAACCATCTGTTAGGTCACAGAGAGCAACAGAACATCCAGGGAGCCGGAGATGTCTCAACTCTGTGTTCACGGCAGGACAGAGCAGCACGCAAAGAAAAACATGAGCTTTTAAAGACAGCGTCTAGATAATCTTCAGCTGTGATGTTTCAAACATAGAGTGTATAAAGACATGGATGTATCCTGTGTCTCTGTGACAGTCATCCAGAGGTTTCTAGAGAGCCTGTATGAAGCTCAGTGTGACAGCTCACTGAGTCCACCGACTCCCAGCTAATCCAAAAATGGGCAAAAAGGTGAAACAAAACTTTAAGTCTTAGTTTTAATCTTAATGAGCAAGCTATATAAAAATTCACCCTCCATACAGTTGTCATGAGCGGAAAAATTAGGTTTAGATACTAAAACCGTTTTGTGCTAGTTGTAAACATGTTTGTTTCTGCAGGAAAGTTGGACTTCTTCACATGGGCTCTTATGGGGACCGCCTCGCCATGAGAGGAACTTCAGTTCTTGGTACCTAGCATTTTAAGCCCTGGTTTTGAACAGAAAAAAAACTTTCCCTTCAGTTTTATTTGCTGCTGTTGTGTAGTTAAATGTTTGGTTTTCCAACAACTTTTCCACCTCCCATCCATTTAGAGTGGAAGCTGAAGCCTGACTGGTAAAAGGTGCACCTGATGTACAGGTGATTAGAGGTTGATTCTGTAGGAGCAATACACTTTACACACAAAGAGTATTTACATTAAATTCACACACTGTGAAATGTGGTTTAAAGCTATGAGTGGACCTTGAGTGTCATTTTTCTGTCAAAATGTGTGTGGTTTAGGTTGAAATAATGACCTGTGCATAAACAATGCTTTTCCCAACTGCTTTTCATTAAACATAAATCTTACAGAGTCAGAGAACATGAGATCTGGATTAGATTTAGTTTGTGTTGCATTAGTTTGTCTAAAAAACACCTGTCATACCAGGTTCCTGTGCTCTAATTTTCATAGTAGGGTTAGGCCTTTTATTAGGCTTAAATGTCACAGAATGTGAAATGCAGACATACAATCACCTCCAGTATACAACTGTAAACATGTGACCTGACCACTTAAACACCTCCTGTATCATATGCTGGTTTGTGTTCGCTTGAGGTTGTACAGGTGTGTGACACAGAACTGTGCTGCTTGGCAACCCATCTGTTATTCTATACCACTGAGGGATCCGACAAATACTGTAGAACTTCAAGTGTCACATTTCAGTCTGAGAGCTACACTGGCACCGCAGATGTCAAACACCATGTCCACAGACAGCCATTCAATCAAAAGGCTCGCTACCACATCTGATGGTCTTCTCAAGATCTATCTCTGTTGCCACTTACATTATCACTCAAACTCATGTTTCACCAAATATCTTGTTGTTGTTGGTTGACTATTGGCACTTTCACAAAATAAGAACACAAGATTTTTGATCAATAAACATCAGTAATGGGGATATAATGACCACATGAGTAAAATGTTAGAACAAATAGAACAGTCTGGTAAGTTCACAAACTGAAATCACTTTACTGTCATGCAGCCTTTAAAACCAGGGAAAGACAACACTTCCTACACATCACTGTATAACATATCCAGAATCTAAGTCCATATATACTATCAAATCAGCTATAAAGTCAATATATTGCCATGCCCTGCTTGATAACTGAGCAGACACTGTCCACCATCTGCAGGATGTAGTTTGAAGCTGAGGTCAAGAAGTATGAAATCAAGCACAGAGCATAGTTTTTCTTTTTTCATTATTCTTGATTTGTTGTGAAAGTTGCAATTCAAAATAACTAACACAGGCGATGATAAATGCATAGCAATGACTCATTTTCCATAGTATCGATGCACCTGAACAGCTACGCTTTCTCGCGTTCTCTTCTCTCTAACAGTGTTGACACAACCTCCACTGCAGTGTCCACACAGGCCCGCTTCCTTTCACTCTTCTATCGTCAGAAACAAAATAACAAACTGCAAATGAACTTGCTGTCAGCTTATCACACAGTACAAAAGCCTTGTTATAGTTATCTTTTGATAAAAATCGGGAAAACATATGCCCTCAGTGTTCTATCAACAACTTTGACACTCTTCTGCTTCAGAAATCCTGCCATCTTTTTCTTCACTGTGTTAACTCCTGTGAAAGTGTTTCGCATGCCACATGAGCCCATGGCAGTGTGGTGGGCCGCTTACCTGCAGCAGGCAGTGGCCACAGCGGCGCTGCCTCAGGGACTTGGTGGTGGGTGGGATCATGTCCTGCTGCTCCTCAGTCACTCCCAGCGTGAACTGGCACAACACAATACTGATCAAACATACAAAGGCCCACTTGCGGTTTGAGCTTTTACCTTTTTGTGTGCTCGTTTACATTTCTGCAATCATAGCATCCCACAATTCAATTTTGACTGTGTTTCCCACAGGCCTGAGGTAAATATACCCTTCATCAGAACTTGTGTCTGGTATTAGTATAGTATGGTATGGTATGGTAATTACCAAATCTTTAAATAACTGGTTAACTAAGTGAAGCAGCCAAACATTACTGCACATTCAACAATACAGTTAATAATTACATTATGCAACCCGAACCACCTGCAATGTGAGATTCCTCCTCATATTCCATAAGTTCCATTCCTGGCATACAGATGCACTGACTGCAAAACAGCGATGCATCAAATGGATGCAACACCTGCAACACAATACACCTGCAAAGCCTGAAGAGGCAGTAAGAGATACTGTCAGCCGGAATCAATAGAGGTTTCTCAGGTCATGGAGACAATCCTTTTTTAAGGATGACTGTAAAGGAAATGTTCCCAAGACAACAAATAAAAGAGGAAAGTGTTGTTTGGTAAATAAAAACATTTTCAGTAAATCATCGGAACCATTTTTACATCTTTCTACTATACACAATTCTCCCAAAACACAAGTGTCCCATGCATTTTAACCTGCAACATCTATCAAACTGCCATTACTTATACTGACTTTTGAATACCAACCGACCATACACGTGATGAAGGAGATATATATGAGGATCATTTATTACCTGTAAATCGCTGTCATCAGACAGGATGAAGCCTGGGTCCATCAGGGAAACACCGAAATAGAGCAGCACCGACACCAGCACCAGCAGGACGAAGAGCACGGGCTGCACGAGCTGGCCTGTCTCCTCCTGCTTCCTCAGCTCTTCAACCGCAACACATAACACAGGAGACTATGCTTTACTTCTATAGTACACTATGGAGAGGTCCCGGGCTCAGCCTGGACACCAAAGACTAGCTCCTGCCCGGGCAACTTTACTTTTCATACATCAGAACAATTAACAGGACAGCAGCTATCTTCAATACATTAACACGTCATTCCACATAGTCTAGTTCTTAGTTTAAGCCTACAGTTCAACGCAATGAAGTGCTATGCTGTGGCAGTCTTACCTGTATCATGTAGGAAGAGTATCAACGTTATGACCCATGTCAGAATCACATGAGCTGTTCTCACAAGAAACCCTGAGCCGAACACATTTTTGAACATGGTCCTAGCATGTTAGAGCATCCATCGCATTCTTCAGATGGTCGGACTGACAGCTGTCACTGACAGGACAGTCGCTGTGTGGCGTTAGCTGCAGGCTGCTGTCCAACTGATATCCAGCGCGCATAAACAAACCACGGAGGTTGACGTCAGCGCTCGTGAAGCATCAAGAGGCGTTGTGTCGGATCGTTCCTTAATGTTAACGTCGACAGAGCGCGAACGGTTACCGTTAGGTTTGGACCGTGTTCGCTAGCCTGCGGTCGTCAGCATCTGTTTCGCGTGACTGAGCTGAGCATTACGTTACATTTAAGCACCACATACATAATAAACATAATATCTAATTTAGGCGCATTATGTAGTATTTAATAACTACACGGAATGAGACTCCACAGCTAAAAACGCAATAGAAACTGACCGCTTCGTTTACGTTTCAACTGCTAATTTTTTGTTGTCGTCCGTGTGCTGTCTCAGCTGTGATTGGCCAGCCTCGGTCACGAGGAGATCCAGGATAGGGTGGCCGGCAGGGACATAAATGCTCGGGACTATCGAGCTCTGCTGTGTGACGTCATCGTCAACAGGGGTTAATTTTCCTCAGCGGGACTAAGCAGGCAAACTGGGGAGTACCTGACAGACCGACACAAAGCAATAAACATACATTTATTATTAGAATGACAGAAAGCTAATAGTGAACCCTGACTGCGGTTGATAATGCACAAAATATTCATTATACTGTGTGTACACGGTGTTGTTGATATCCGGTTCTTCTATTTGAAGTCAAGCTGATGAAGCACTATCTGCGTATATGTACATTTGTCCCAGTCTGTTTGTCTGTTTGTGCTTCTCAAACTATTTCGCATGGAAGACCCCTAAGCTGACACAAATGTGAATGTATATATAAAGGTGTGTATTATTTACAATATGTTATAAATTAATTGTCCATATAGTGTATCGAATTGTATGTAGTTAGATCGGAGTGTCCGATGGCACACAAGTTCAGGAATGGAAGTAGATTAATTATGATTAATAAGTGAGTTGTGTAGAAGGGCTAGGATTAAATAAGTGTATACTTCTTCCTGCTCCTTTTCAGGCGTGTCATTGCTTGTTAATGGAATGTTATTTGTAACATACTTCTCATTTTATTATGCTTATTTGTTAAACTAATGTAACCTTTTGTTTGTTTTCAGATGTCTGAAATACATTTGCATTCATTCATTCATTCAATCAAGACAGTCATACATTCTGTCACTGTGTTACACATGGATGGGATTGTGGTGAAATAAATGATTCCATTGTTCTGTTTCATTTTGTTTTCTGCAGCTTTTCCTGTTTCTGAATGAGCTTAATATTCCTTAAAGCAACTCACTATACACCCAGTTAATTGCATTTCTTTTTAAATTATCAAGAAGATTCTCACACATATCCTGAACTGTCAAATTATTATGAATTAACTCTTGAAATTTGAAAGTAGCGCAGAATGAATTTTGTAAAAAGAAGTTGGGGGGAGATGCATAGTGAGGTATTTGGATACAAATTTTTATTTGTAAAAAAGCAAAGTTTTTGTTTGAAGTTCTTCTTCAACAAAGAGACAATTACATGAGATGAATGAAAGGGCAACAAACAACTGTTGCTTTCCTGAACTGAAACCTCCTAAAAAAATCCATCCAGAGTTCCTCTCTGTTCTGTGCTCCACTGTACTGGAGTCTGTGCAGCCATCACTTGGTCCTTTATTAACAGAGACATGTCACTGAGCCTGCAGCTCTTTGGCCATTTTTTCATCCAGAATGAAGGGAGATGGCAGTGTCCTCCCTCTCAGCAGTTTCTCCAGCCCCTGGCAGAGGGAGGGAGATGGAGGTTAAACGACAGCACTGTGTTCACAAGAGTCAGTCAGGAAGGAATAATTCTCAAGAGGAATCACTGAAATTGAAAGCAATGTGTTCATTGTGCAAAATGATTTTACATGCAAGCTGACAAAACTGGAGGAACTGCAAACTCAAGGTTCCCAGTTTTACACAACTAAACAATTTGATTTGTCCCATTTGTAGAAAGTGAAACTTTTGAGCTCAATGTTTCATATTAATCTGTGGGCACATTCATGTCCTCACCTCTCCAAAGTAGGAGACTAGCGGTGAAATCTCACATCGTGCTGCCTGATTGTCCCCGGCAGATACACTGGGGAGAAAAACACACACATTTTTAGATTTCAAGGACAGGTTAAGTTTTTATCAACACTTACAAGCCCAAATGCACATTGCAAGGGTTAGTTGTCACTGTGATCGTCTCAGAATACATTTCTTCACCCAACGAAGACTGTGGATTTTGAGCCTCATTTCTTTCTGTGTTATCCCTGTTCAGTGGATCTCCTCACTGCCAGTTTGGATTGAAAACAAAGAAACTATCCTTAAATATCCAAGTAAACAGACCACCACATTATGTATCATATGTAGATGTACCATATTACTTGTGTATGTGGTTTGATTATGTTACGGAGCTAGTGCTGGAACTATTTCCTGAGCGTGCACAGTGACTCCGAGTAGTCTTGTTGTCATCTTGAGGTTGCCAGACAACCAGCAGACACTTGAGGAATTCACTACACCTGGCCATGAAATACCTCCCGCAGGTATCTCTCTCCATAAAACCAAAAGCTGGCATTTTTTACATTTCCATTTGTATGCTCACCAAAAACACGTTTAACGCGCAGTATGTAAGAATTAGCAATCTGCTGAATTCACTCTCAAAACAAAGAGGAGGCAGTATATCAGATTTTAACACCAACTGCCGCCAACTGTACCTGCTGTTAGCTAGTTAGCTCGGTGGACTGTACTCGCTTGAAGCACCAGAGAAGTGTAGGTGTTTACACTACTAGCACAGGATGTTTGGAAAAGGGCTAGCTTGTTATTTAAAATGATTTTTTGAAGCACAATACAGAGATATCAGCATGTCAAAACTGTTATTTCTTCACATTCTGACGACAATTGAGTTACATTTTTACTTTTTCAACCAAAATTCTTGCACTGCACCTTTCAAAGAGTTAATTTGTGAGTTTTGGACAAAACCAGACTAGCTATTTCCCCCGTCTTCTGAGCCTAAACACCATGCTCACCTCCACCATCCAAGGGTATGTGGCGTTACATGGACAGCACTGTAAAGCCTTGGAGGAGAATTAGTGATTTCGGACTATGTAGAGTAAATTAATTTTACCTGATTTTCTTCCTTTTTCACAAATGTAAACCCAATGTGGTCCCACCTGTGCTTTTCCTGTCACCACTCAGAGCGTCCGATGTGAATAGTGTCTGTTCTATTCCCCACCAACAAAAGGCCTTTTTATTACAATTCTGAGCAGAGTTAGAGTCTACTAAAACGACATCAACCGAGTCAGAATGCTGACAATTTCAACCAGTTTAATCATCCGATCATCAGCACTGCTCTGCATCGGTTTTCTTTTAGCCTTTACGGTTTTTGACGTTATCTGGTACAGCAGAGTGTTTATAAGAACATTTTCATCTGACCTGGCTGTAGGAGGAAGGAGATTGCCATGTTCATCCAACAGCGTGGCTCCTGCAGCTGTGGCCCAGCGGCTGTGCTGCGCCAGCAGTGCGTTTCTGGCTGTGGTGGGGCTGTCGGTGGCTGCTCCATCGGCATTTTTCAGAGGGGAAAACTCATCCTCCCTCAACACCTCAAACACAACAAAGCTCCTTCCAAAGGCAGAACGCAAAGTACATTTGTTAACTTGCTGTAGAGACACTGTGGTGAGACTCTACATGATGCCATTTTATGTAGAGTAAAAACAGCAGATTATAAAGCTGAAGACACAATACCTTGAGAATGGAAATACATCAAAAACAAATTTCTCCAGCTTTATGCCGTTGGGTCGGGTGGGTGTAACATGATTGCCGCACATGTCCACACACGGCACTTTCTTGAGTGCAATGTGTTGTTTCAGTTGGTCTTTATATTTCCTGAAGGATAAAAAAAAGCAAGTAAATAAACAACAACAACAAAAAAGATTAATCCTCAAACAAATTGAGATGTTCTTTGCATGGGTCTCAATAAAACACCAGCTTCAGGGTATCTTCAACACAAAAACAATATTTCAGTGTTTCATTGTCAGACTGATCTCACTCGCTGTGCTTAGTGAGGACTCTTACTCTGCAACCTCTTGCAGGAAAGCCCTGGTAAAGAAGTGATTGCAGATGTTTCCAGCACTGAACATCAGCTCTCCTCCAGGTCCTCGGCGCTCAGCTGTAATTTCTCGGATCTCGTTGTACTCCACCACCTGGGCGACACCTCGCACCCTGCATACCACGCCCACTGGCTCGGCAGGATAGGCCTTCTCCACCACCTAACACAAGGAAACAGGTCATTTAGTCGCAATATGGGCTTTTTTTTCCCCCACTGGACATTTTTCTTTTAATTTAAATGCACAATATGTCATTTCTGCCCCTCAATCAACTTAAAAGGTGTAAGTAGCGTGGGATCATGGGAGTTTTTGTCTCTATTGCTAAAATAACCCGCATTGATGATAAAAATAAATAAATATTTAAAAATAAAAATAGCTCCTTTTTGGGGGAGGGGAGGGAAGGATATATTTGGGGCTTTTAGCGCTCATCAGATAGAACAGCTGATGAGGATAAAGAGAGAGGGGGTGACATGCAGCAAAGGGCCACATCTTGGAATTAAAATCAGGTCACTTGCTGGCACCCAGGTGAGCCATCAGGGCACCTCAAACACAACGTTACCTCCAGTAAACTTGTGGATTTCTCTGGTTTGAACATTGTTGGAAACATTTGGGACAGTGGTAGCACACAACTCAACAACAAATAAAACAAAAGGTCAAGTCTATGCAGAAATTTTACATATTATATCTTTAATTCTTCCTGCATTCTTGAGATGTATTGAGACGTACAAAAAATATGAAATCGCTGGACTGCTTTGAAGGGATGGCTTTCGTGTGGCTGGGACATACAGGTGTGTTTCGGCACACTGTCTGAAGAGAACCACAGTCCTGTCTGTTCAAACCAACCAGGAGTTAGCAGAACTGATACCTCTGTTTTGAGAACTTGAATAGAAGTTGATCTCACTTGTTATGGGTGGTTGATATTAGCTATTGAATATTATCTCACGACAGGGAATATTTAATATCATGCAAGTACTGAATCACACAGAGGTGCCTTGTTCTACTAACTGAAGACTTTAAATGCAACACACTGTGGCTGTTCACAGATTGAGACGTTCATATGATCAGACACGTGAAGCCCGGGCCTGTATGCTTCACTCTATGGGCTCTATCTTGCACTAAGCGCAATTGACTTTGTACACTGGCGCTTGTATAATTCCTATTTTGCATTCGGCGCACATTGGAATTTTCCCTCCACAGACGCACGTCCTTAAATTAGGGAATGAATTTGCCCTCCCGGGGCGGTTCAGCGAAAAGAAGAGGCGTGTTCCGGCACAAACGTTCACTGGTGCTATTTTGCTGTTTCAGAAAACAATTCCGCAACAGACCAGAAAAAACCTAGTCTAAAGTCAGTGGCACTTATTCAGATGCTATTTTAAGGGCGCATGCTTGGCCATAGCGTGTGCTCAACGTGCATACACTTTGCTTCTCTCATCTACAAGGAAGCAGTTCCCGTTTTTGCAAACCATACAAAAAAAGTTGAAAAGATTTAAACAGAAGAACTAATTCTTTTTCCCTCTGATATGCGACGCGCCCGCTGTAGCAGTGAGGGTCCGGGAGTGGCAATGCGCGATGTGCTCCTAGTGGAGCGGGTGGACGGAGATGGAGTTGGGGGAGGAGGAGGAAGGAGGAAGGGGCACAACAGGAGCAGGTGGTGCGTTTGGAGACTTGAGGCGATGCGCCTGAGAGGCCGCAGCAACATCGCCACCCGGTCAAGACGGGCATTAATACCGTGCCGCATCCCGGACAGTGCGGTCCGGTCTGACAATGCTGCCACGGCGTGTAGTGGGTCTGGATCCTCTGCACCTTGGTGCTCCCTCATCAGCTGGCCGTTGTGCACTGCTCGGCCCGTGCGCACTGCCCCCTGAGGCCCGGTGAGATGTCCTGGGGATGCCAGCCGTAGAAACAATTGTGGCAATTTCCTCCCACGCCCGTTTAACCAAAGCTAATTTGAATGGATTTTTCCCACCCCTATACAATGCCACCTCTCGGTCTTTACAGCCCTGACGAGAACGTCGGTCTCCTCGGCTGTGAACTGCTCCTGGCGTGCGCCTGGCAAATTCGCCATTATGATAGCAATCCGCCATGGAACAAGCGCGCCTGCTTTTAAAGGGAATGTGAGATGACGCCCTGATTGGTTTATTGCACGTTACGCCCAATCCACACCTATGACTAATGTAGCTACTTTAGACCAACCCATTTTAGATTTGCGTCGGGCGCAAGAGTCATTTATCCCGCCGGCATAATAGCAACAGCGCCTGAGATCCGCCCACAAAGCTACTTGCGTTTTGTGTTTGATACTTGCGTTTCAGATTGTTAAGATAAAGCCCTATATATTCAACAGTTCCTAACTGAATATAAGAGACTGGCTGCATCTTTTTAATATTTACCATTACTATAACATAACTATTCTCTCTCTCAACTCCTCTCCAGTTAGTAAGAACTGAAGAAGTCTCTTGGATAAGGATATCAGTTCAGTTGAGATACAACACCTAGATTTACCATGACCTGGATGACTGTGAACCTTCATCAGCATTACAATATATCATATTACTCTACCTTGGCTCCACAGTCAGCCCCTTTGCTCACACAAAACCCGATGAACACTGGGTCGGCCATCTTGACCAGGATGTTGTCCACACAGTACACATGCAGGTACTCCACTCCCCTCTTCTTCATGTCCTCCAGCACCTCGTTGTCCACCAACGCCTGGTACAGACCACCATTCCCATCTGACAGAGGGGGGAAAGGTCTTGAAACATGGCTCGTTAGCTCAAACTATCCACAGCACACATCAGTAGCAACAGATGAAGCCGAGGAGATTTCACGGATGTTTGTGTTTTCTGATGGAGCTGATGTGTACCTACCTGGGGCCATGGCTAATTTTCCTTTATCCTGCATGATGATCTTCTGATCAGAGTCCAGTGCTGGGACCATCCTTTGCTCAAACATGACAATGTTTGATGACTCCAGACCAAAATAGTTGTTCTCCTTGAAGAACTTCTCAGTAGGAGCCAGAGTGAACTCACTGGTCATTATGTACCTGAGGAGTGGCAGCAGTACAGTCATGAGGTCTAAATGTTAAAAATGTATATTCATATTTCACCTCTATGATCTTTATGACATTATTCATCTTAAAATTTCCTCAAGCATAAAGCAAGGTAATGTCACCATTTCACCATTTCACCTTAAACTAACTAACTAGCATCAGAATCATGTTGATTCTGGTACAGATCACGTACACTGTACGCGTCTTGTAACAGAGTGAATGATGTCCCTGTCACTTGTTTCTGCTCTACGTAGCTTCAGTGAGGGGGCAGGATCACAGCGTTAAATACATGTTTACTTCAACATAAGAGTTTTCAACAAATCACATTATTATGATGTCATGATTTTGTTATGTTCCTATACTTCCTATTGTATTAGAATTAACATTGTCCTGCCGACAGGAAAAAATCTGTTTATTCTGATCAACATCACATTTCTCTAACTTTTGTTTTTTGTTTCTGTTCCCACAAGCTGCAAGCTTTGTCGCTCTCAACACTCTCTGTAGCTTCCTCCTCCTCTTCCTCCTCTTCCTCTTCCTCTCCTGGATCCTGCTGCCTCACATACTGACGCCACCACTTGGTGAGGCCTCGTCCTGCTCAGTCGTCTCCTGGATCGACACACTTTACATACACTGAACAAAAATTTAAACGCAACACTTTTGTTTTTTGCTCCCATTTTTCATGAGCTGAACTCAAAGATCTACAACTTTTTCTATATACACAAAAGAACAATTTCTCTCAAATATTGTTCACAAATCTGTCTAAATCTGTGTTAGTGAGCACTTTTCCTTTGCCGAGATAATCCATTACACCTCACAGGTGTGGCATATCAAGATGCTGATTAGACAGCATGAATATTGCACAGGTGTGCCTCAGCTGGCCACAATAAAAGGCCACTCTGAAATGTGCCGTTTTGCTTTATTTGGGGGGTCTGGGGGGGTCAGAAAACCTGTCAGTATCTGGTGTGACCACCATTTGCCTCACATCTCCTTCACATAGAGTGGATCAGGTTGTTGATTGTGGCCTGTGAAATGTTGGTCCACTCCTCTTCAATGGCTGTGTGAAGTTGCTGGATTTTGGCAGCAACTGAAACACGCTGTCGTGCATTATGCATTATCAAGCTGCAAAATGAGGCGATGGTCGTGGATGAATGGCACAACAATGGGCCTCAGGATCTCGTCACGGTATCTCTGTGCATTCAAAATGCCATCAATAAAATGCACCTGTGTTCTTGGTCCATAACATACGCCTGCCCATACCATAACCCCACCGCCACCATGGGCCACTCGATCCACAACGTTGACATCAGCAAACCGCTCACCCACACAACGCCACACACACCGTCTGCCATCCGTGAAGAGAACACCTCTCCAACGTGCCAGACGCCATCAAACAGTCAGTTACGGCGATGAACTGCAGTCAGGTCGAGACCCTGATGAGGACGACGAGCATGCAGATGAGCTTCCCTGCAGAAAATCTTTGGTTATGCAAACCGATTGTTGCAGCAGCTGTCTGGGTGGCTGGTCTCAGACGATCTTGGAGGTGAACATGCTGGATGTGGAGGCCCTGGGCTGGTGTGGTTACACGTGGTCTGTGGTTGTGAGGCCGGTTGGATGCAGGGTTTCCCCTACATGTAATTGACTGTGGCGCACCGCCACAGGAAAATAAAAGCCGCCACACCTTAAAAATTCAGTGTTTCCGATACATTGACGAGACTGTGGCGGCCCGCCATAGTCTAAATATGTGTGTGTGTGTGCGTGTGTGTCTGTTCCTCATATCTGTGCGGGATCAGGATCAGACTGACCTGAGAGTTTCAACATGGCTGCTGCTTGGTTCAAGGGTGTGCGACGTCGGATTTGTTTGGACTGCAATGATACCGTTAATAAATTATTTCATAAATGCTTTATGAATTCCGCGAGCATTGTCCACCAGAGCCAATCACTGCACACCGTAGCCATGTGTGCACCAGAGCCAATCACTGCAGAGCTCTAGCCCCTGACATACCTTAAGAAACAAGCGGATTTATACCTGCAGTGGCGCAAACTGGACCGGGATTTTGCCGGCGGTTCGGTCCCGTTCTGTTCTGTTCTGTGCATCTAAACTGACTGTTGTGGATTAATGAGATTAAACGAGTCCGGACCGAGTCTGTTCGGGTCTGAGGAGATCCGGAGACGCGCGGACAACAAAGTGGAATCGGAATCTGTGGATGTTCGTGTGTAGCTAGCTGCTAGCCACTAGCCCACACGGCCCACCTCCCGAGTCGACGGACCGGACTTACAGTTAATAATGTCCGCCACACTTTTTCACGAACATTGCCGTCACGTTTGCTTTGTGTCTGGTGCAGGAAGGTTTTTGTCACGAAGGTGTCCAAGCAGCACGTTTGGTTGTTGAGGAATGGAAAGTTGTGGGAGGGATGGAGGCAGATGAATGACAGGCAACGACGGTCGGTGTCGAGACAGCGATATTGAGAATTGAGAGATTTGTGACATTTAGCGTGTTTGGAGTGTGTAGTTAGTGTGTTATGTAGTGTTTGGTGTAGTGTGTTTAGTGTGTAGTGGAGTCGGTTTTTTTGTTTAATGAGTCAGAATGAGGAGAAGCTGAATGTGGAGCAGGCAGTGCAGCTCTTCATTCAGCTGGAAGGAGCTCAGGCAGACCTGAGCATTGCCTGCATTTAAATGTAAATAGTTACCTATAACTTAGTAAATTTTAAAAATGTATGCACATATTTAGCAAACAACAATTTATATTTGCATTATAAGGAATAAAAAATGGTTTGTTAAACATATTTGTGGTTTTCACAGTAAAAAATCTAACTTTTTCTACTCGGATTTTATGTTTTTTTTGTGATTTTAGGTCCATTGTGTTAATACAGTATGTCAAAATGAAAAAATAACTGTACAGTCACACATGTGAGGTTGTGCTGAAAAAAATGACACCAAGTAAATAGCTTTTAAGGTGAAATATAATGGCAAAATCAAAAATAGTCAAAAACGGCCAATTATACCCTGGAATATCGGATTTCACAACAAACCCAAATATCCAAGCAAGGTGATACGACACGTATACGATACGTATACAGCAGCGTGTTCCAGTTGCTGCCAATATCCAGCAACTTCACACAGCTATTGAAGAGGAGTGGACCAACATTCCACAGGCCACAATCAACAACCTGATCAACTCTATGTGAAGGAGATGTGAGGCAAATGGTGGTCACAAATATTTGTGAAAAATATTTGAGAGAAATGGATCTTTTGAAAAAGTTTTAAAACGTTGAGTTCAGCTCATGAAAAATGGGAGCAAAAACAAAAGTGTAACATTTATATTTTTGTTCAGTGTATATTAACATTTGTATCAGATATTCTGTCAATATAGCTTGTAAACTATGATTTGTTGTTCTGTTCTAAACACGAAAAGGGGGGTGGCAGATCACACAAAAAGTCAATTTCTACATAATGTTGCTTTAATTGCAGAGCTGAAAAGTCATGTTTGTACTACTTAACATTTCTTTTTGACAGTTTATAAAAGATGTCACTCGTGGAGACAAACCCAATGATTATCACTAAATCTGTAGTTTCCCTCAGCACCACAGAACTGTGAAGCATCAGCTAACTGTCCAGTCTCACAGCTCTAGTCAATGTTGTTTCCAGAGCAACAGGATGCTGTTATCAGAGAAAACACCCAGTGTACACTGCCTGCTCAGCACTAGACAGCAGACAGAGTTGGTGTCTAGCTGGTGAACAAAGTGACAAGCCCCGGGATCCCAGATTAATTTGAAAATACTTTATCTACAGCCGTGACATGTGGCCGAGTTTGATGGGGTGTATGCGTTGAAATAATGATTTGACAAGATTTCAATTTCAAAAAGGGCTTTTAAATCTACATTTTGGGGCGTTTAGCAGACGTTTTTTGGCCATAGCAACTTACACACATTCCTACACTGATGACAGTGCCAACCAGCACATCAGGAGCAGTTTGGAGTTCAGTATCTTGCCAAGGACACTTCAACATGCAGACCAGGGGAATTGAACTAGCGACCTTCCGATAGCAAGACGATGGCTCTACCCCTGAGCCACAGCCGCCCACATCTTATAGCAAATAATATCTTTTCAAATCAATTTCGGATCTCTGGAGACTTGGATTACATCAGACAAGCTGGAAGGAAGATCCATCAGATAATCTTACCATGGAACGGTGCATTTTGAGCCATGCTTTCTGTCTGACAGCTCCTGGATCTTGAGAATACGCTCTGCCTGGATCTGATACAAGGTTTTGCCGCTTGGTAGCCCAACGTTATACATCCCTTTGGGATACTGAACACCAAGACGGGTCCCCTGACCGCCGGCCAAGAGCAGGACTCCAACGCGATTCTCTGAGATTTTCATCAGCCCTGTCAAAATAGATTGGTGACATGAGCAGCAGCAGGATGTGTGTAAGTAAACTTAACTAAATTGTTATTAAGGCCTTTAAACATCACAACCCTCAGCATACATACGCCACACCTTTTTTCATACTGTATTAGTGAAAATTCTCATAAACTTTAGAAACTGGCATATAATCTCGATCATCTTACTGTTCCTTAAACATGTTTGGCACACAACCCCTTGTACCAGGTCACGCTAGTCAGGAGCAATTCACAAGTTCTCATTTGAATCATTTCAAGAGACATGAAGAGGTGAATGTCTCTGTCATTTCACAAGAAAGAGCAATTATTTATAAAGTCATTAAAAATTTCTAAATTTCTAAATTAAAATTCTATGTAGTAATCTATCTTGTGCCCCTTAGATTTAACTCTTTCAGCCCATTTTGCTAACCGTCTTTAAAAGCAAGAAAAAGGCTTGCACATCAGAGGAGTCTAAAGACAGTCTCCAATATATTTGTATGTGGCCGTTCATTCAGTCACTGTGGTTAACTTTCCTTCTTTTTTGGGATTTTTCCTCCTTTTATACCCACACAGGTTTTTTCACTGACAAAAGGAAACCTCATCTTAAAATAAATGTAATTAAATTTAATTTAATACATTCACATTTGGTGAAATCAAGTGGTATAAAATCAACAGTAGAACTCGCCGCTGTGTTTAATAGTAAAAGTAAGAGCACACGATGTGAAGAGAAGTCAAGGGCTTGGGACTGAACAGCTGTGTGGCCTTAAGAACACCACTTATCAGTGAGGCTAATCTGAAAGACGGCTTCAGTTTGCTAGGGAGCATGAAGAGTGGAAGAAGGTGGGCACGCAGGTGGTCGAGTGGTTAGAGCGCATGCCATAAACGCAGCCGACCCCGGTTCGATTCCGGCCGGAGGTCCTTTGCTGCATGTCACATCCCTCTCTCTCTCCCATATTTCCTATTTGTCTACTGCTTAATAATGGTGTCTATGAAAAAAAAAAAAAGTGGAAGAAGGTCACGTTGTTGGATGAGTCCATATTTACAGTGTTACAGGGTGATGGGCCCATCAGGGTAAGAAGAAAGGTGGATGAAGTGATGTACCCATCATGCCTAGTGGTTACCGTACAAGCCTGTGGGGGAGGTGTTATGATCTGGGGTTGATTCAGTTGGTCAGGTCTCGGTTCAGCAATGATATCTGCCCCAAAAACACAAGGTCAGCTGACTTCCTGAATATAGTGAATGACCAGGTTTTTCAGTCAATGGATTTTTTTCCTCCCTGATGGTATATTCCAAGATGACAATGCCAGGATTCATCGGGCTCAAACTGTGAAAGAGCGGTTCAGGGGGCATGAGACATCATGTTCACACATCGATGGCCACAGAGTCCAGACCTGAACCCCACTGAGAATCTTTTGGATGTGCTGGAGAAGACTTTACGCAGCAGCCAACACTTTGTTGACACTTACAGAATGAGATATCATCATATTAGAAATGTGTCTCGACCTGACAACAGGAATAATAAGTTGGCTGATGTGAGTGTTTTCACCTCAGCTGCTCCCGGAACAGCTCAGCTCAACCTGAGCAGAGGTTTAATAAACTGATTGAAAACACCTGTGTGGATGTGCATTGCCACTGAATACTAATAAATGCATAGTAAATGCTCATAGACTGGAATACTGACATTTGGCATCACTGCCAAAACAATTCTAGATACAGTATTTAATTATTTTCATTCGCATTTCATTTTTTGGAAATGCTGTTTTGTTGACTCAAGCATGAAGTTGACAGGAAATGTTTCTTGTTGGAACACCTTCAACACGAGGAAGAGGCAGTGTGTGGTTTACAGCAGCCATTGTTAATGTCACTAACACGTAGAGGTGCTTCAGCAGAGACACCTCCATGTTGTCTTCCTCCTGGCTCCAGCTCTTCTCTGATGTTGCCCGCTTCCCTCAGCGCTCACAGATTACCGTAATCCCTCTAAGCACTGCGCCACTGTTGTTGGCACTCACCTTCATTTTCCCACTCTGCCAGAGCACTTCGGTCACTGTTCTTCACGCTGCCGATGAACTCTGAAGGGACGGGCTCCATGTTTTCATCGAGCTCGTCGGGCCAGGAGGATGCAGCCCTTTCGGGCCCTTCACAGTGATACTTCAACCCGTCCATGTCCAGCTGAGACAGCTCCTTGAGAAAAGTGTCCCTCTCCTCTTCACTCAGCTCCGGCCAGAACTGCAGGACGTGAGACTGTCCCGCGTTCGCTAAACCCTGCCTCACTTGCTCCAAGGAAAGCATAATGCGTCTCGGTAACCAGGCAAACCGTGGAGTAGCAAATTCAAGTATGCACGCATCCAAGCTCCTTCTCTGAGCGGGCTGCAGGAGTGTGCTAACACTCCACAGGAAATGACTTTGTGTGTCTGGGAAAACTCGTGACTGCGGCGAACGCGTCCCCAGCGAGGATCCTGTGGTGAAAACACTAAAATAACACGAGCTGCTGCTGCAAGCAGACACACGTCTTTGTGCTGCTTCATGAAAACTCAGGCAAACAAGTCTGAAAATAGTTCCCCGAAAAACCGACCACTTTGTGTCAGTCAGCAACAAGTTGAAGCGGTGTTGACTCAGTGTCAGCTGACCGGGCCGCCTGATGCTCGATCATCTCGCCTCCACAAGCTCTCCGCGTGTTCACAGGACCGAGCAGGTTCTGTTGAGATATTTCAGAATCACTCCTTTTGCTAAGCAGATCTCTGAACGCTGTCTTGTTTGGTGTGTTGATGCTTGTGCCGCTGATTCAGCACAGCTAAAGGTAGACTGGAATTATGAACCTGTATTTAAAGTTGTTGAACAAGAACAAAAAAAAGAAAGAAAGAGAGAGAGAGAGAGAGAAATAAAAATATATCCAAGCAGATTTCTTCTTCTATGATTCTTAGCAGTTTCTGCAAAATAAGTTAAAAAAAAAATAAATGAATGAAATAAAATACTATAAAAGTAGTTTGGATCGAAGAGATTACATTAAACCTGGACACTGTTGGAAGCAGAGTCCTGGTAATTCCCATGAAAGCTGCGCAGTGGCACTTTGAAGCCAACACAGCTGGACTTGCTGGGTATGAACATAACTGGATCTTCCGTGTCGTTGGGCTGGTAGAGCATGCGCACTACAGACTTCCACTGACTGAGCCAGCTAACATCTGGTTTAGCGCCTGGCTAACTTGAGTGGGGATGAAATGATTTAATCTTGCGGCTCCTTCCAATTTTTATTGGACCAAATGGTTCAAAATATGACAGTGTAATGACAGCTTTGGGGGCTTGCGGTTTGGACGCCCCCCCCTATGTTGAAAATGGCTGTGTCTCAATTCAGCGTCTGCATCCTTCGGAGGAGCATTTGAAGGTTAATTACGTCACAACGCTGCGTGAAGGCTGTCCCAATCCGAAGGCTTCTCCAACTGCAGCCCACAAATGCTCCTTCTTTTCCCTGTTTTTGGGGGATGCACCACTACTATCCTTCGTGGCCTCACATATCCGAAGATTCTTTGCGCGCCCGAAAAAGAAGAAAGAAAGAAAGAAAATGGCGACGTCAAGTGGCGTAGATCGTCACATTTGCGGGCCTGAGCAGCAGAAATCATGACATAAGGGTAAAACATCTGGTGACACAACAAGGGAATGCTCCAAAGGCTAGACCGAACGACTGACGCGGTTAACAAGGTCTCTCCGAAGGACTCGCCTTCGAGGTCCGCAAAGGCCGGGTCCTACGAAGGATGCAGGCCCTGAATTGAGACACAGCAAATGTGTCAGTCTATCCACTGCATCCATCTTTCAATAGCTATTAAATCCATTCCACTTGCTTATTGAGAGAATGCCCACATGAATGAAAATCCAGACCACGTTTTCACTGCTACCTTGCACTGAAGCAGATTGACAAGCAGACTGATGCTAGTATGGATCCTACTGATCTTCTAGCAAAACCCAATCTGCTCTGTCTCAGATTGGTTGGCTTTGTTGGTTGTGTTCTCTATGCCTGACTCTAACTGTTAACTCACACACGGTAACTCTGGTAATGTCTGTTTTCGGCCGATTATAAACCATAGTTTTCCAGGTAAACACACCTGCCTCTTCAGCCTCTCTTCCGGGCCTTTTGCCGGTTACCCTGCCTCCGGAGCTTCTTTTTTCTGAGTGTGTCTGTTACAACAATATTTTTTTGTTGCATACCAACAGAGAGATCTGTACTCTATGTCCTTTTGCATATTATTGTCAAGTGGCCATTTCCTGTTGCAGCAATGAAAAGCCACACAGATCCTGTCAATGCATATGTATTTATTAGTTAATTTTCATGCAGTTCGCATAGTGTGAATAATTAGAAAAATGTCCCCGCAATATGAAACCATGGGAAAGCATACAATAATAGCTGTGGCATATCCTACTGTATGATTTCTGTGAATCTTTACATGTCAGCTGCCTCATGCTGCCAGACCTTATTGGCAGCATGAGGTTGGTGCCAACAATAAGATGGATCAAGGCAGAACACTTCAAATTAACTTCAATATATTAGACCTATAGCCTATTAAATATAAAATACTAAATGATTTGTTGGACTGCAGCCCACTCCCTTACATGCTGTTCTCTCTTGAGCCCATCTGATGGTGCTATGGTAGCTTAGTAATGTGCTACAAAAATACATGCAATACATGTTCAGCAGGAGAGTCACAGATAAATAATAATAATATTACTCACTAAATATAATATTGCTTGCATGCTCAAATATTACATTTCATTCATTCTTTTGATTTAAAGTAGGCTCTGTAACTAATAAATACAGGGAAGTGTTGAGTATTTAGCCTAACCAGAGGCCCACAGAGGCCTGCAGGTTCTTTAACTTATAAAGGCCCAGGGATGACTAATAACGTTCAGGGGCTCTTAACGTATAGGGAACTTCATCACATTTTCTTTCATTTGAAGTTCTGCACAGGTAAAGATGGGCTTGATCTCTGGCCGCCTTTGACAGGACTAAACTCCTCCAGGCTGTGTGCTGTTTGGCAGGTATGTTCTCTGAGGGAGATCCCCTCATGAACAGCCACTCTAGCGGCCATAAACATTTTTCGGAAAATTTCTATTTTCACTGGACGAGAAACACATCAACCGGCAAATTTTAGCATCTGAACCCTGGGTTAAGAACTACTGTCACTGACAAAACCACTTTTGTCATGAAAAAACTGAGACTTTTTTTGAACCCATGTTGTTTAACATTGAGCCTCTCTGAAATTAACTGATTTCGGATTGGGTTTATTGCCAATATTGGCAATATTCTCAATGTAGATTAATGTAAAAAGACTGATTTGACTGGTTGACCAAATTTTAGGATTCGGAGGGTCAGTCAGTGGCATCAGTGCCTTCGTTATCCAGGAACTGCCAACAAACTCTGGCCTGACATGGAGGTCTATGCAATGTTGGGAGCCAATGGCAGACCTGTCAGTTCTGATGTTCTCTCCTGAATGCCAATTGAGTTGCAAGGTGGGGTTTAGACTGTGCTGACAGACACAGCAAACCTTCTTGTGACCACACGTGTGGATGCGCCACCATTGAATATCTGGACTACCTGCGCAACCTGATCTGGCAGCAGGCACCGCCTCATGCTACCAGTAGGGATAAGGACCCTAGCAGAACACAAAACTAGAGAAGAATCAGTCAGGAAGGTGAGAGCAATTTCCTGTTGCCACCACATGCAAAACCATTCCCTTGTTGGTGTTGTCTTGCGTTTGCCTCTCCATTGCACCTGTTATCACTTTCATTTGCAGCAACGCGATTTAAAAAACTGATTCCCGATCACCTCTGCTTCCTAAATGGAACGATTGATTACCCTGAAGTTTAACTGACTCTTTGTTATACTGTGATGATTAAGTGTTCCCTCAATTTTTTTGTTCTGATTTATATGACAATTTGTGTGCAAAGTGGTTGTTACCTTCTTAACAATTATAACTGCCACATCTCCCTCTCCCACAGCCAGTAAATATATATAAATTTTTTTTGATTTTAGAAGTTTAACTGACACAAGATGTGTCCCACTTCAATTGTGCGGGTGACCTAAAGGCTTCATTTGATAATGTCCAAGGTCTCTTTTCAGTATTGGCAACAAATGGCAACCCTCTCCGTTGTAAGTGCAGCATGGAGGACGTAGGTCAGCCACTGAAGCGATATTTGTTATGTTGGTTACGTTATGTTCAGCTCTTCTGCCCTTTTGATACATAATGGAAATGAACCCATATGTACGGTACAAGACAGGAATTGTTTTTCCACCTTACTCCTGCTTGCTTGATGACATAACTTCTACACATCTAAGTGAACTGACCGATGTTAAGTCTCATTGGTTTTGCACTTTAAAAAACGTCCACACTTTCACTTCCATCACCCCGTGCTTTAATGTAACCACCGTCTGTCACATGCGGGTCGCACTTCTTACTGGCATCAGCTCTCTGCCCACGTAGTCTTTCAACCTTTGTGAACAATCCTGTCAGTCTCAGAGCTCTAGAAAAGGCTGAACATTGATTCTCATGCTTTTAACTTTTGACTCTATTTGAAAGTATTTCCAAACAGTCACAGCATAACCTCACAATAGCAAGGCTTTTTCGAGAATGATCAACAGGACACCCAAGTTAAATCCTCGTCTTCATCGTTCCGCCTCCTGCCACCACTGAAATGTGACGTCTCAGGTGAACATCTTTTTCCAGGCGATGAATACTCAAAATGATAAAAGACAATAACGGTGCTGGCTAGAAGATGTGTCTCAATGCTAATTTCTTTATTACAGTGACACGAGCAACATTTTGTCATGTGGTGCAAACTAAGGTCGGATTTCAGTGGACTAGTTAAATATCAAAAAATCAAAACACTGCTGAACTAGTTTATTTAACAGTTGAGATATACAACAAGCATCAATCTTATTTTCATCATGACATTCTTTCAGTAGATGTTTCTACAAACAAACAACTACTAAACAAGACCTCACATACTCATTCTGGCATCTCAGTCATGTACAGCTAGCATAACAAAATAAAATATATTGAATACATTTTGTAAACTATGCCACCATATATCAATATACATTAGAGCCTTCGGTTTGTATAGTGTAGTAGTTCCTGTATACTTTAAGTTCTACTGCCGATCTTCCCGTTGGTCAATACAACATACGCTTAGGACTACTTGTAAGACATTGGAGCATGTAACATTCACATGCGGCCACACAGTGACATCATCCTGTGTCACCATTTATGTATATACGATATCAGAGTGAGGCATCAGACACACACTGGTTGAGCCAGAGAGGCCGAGGAGGCAAGAGAGATGAACTGAGACATTTGCGTCTAAGCCTGTGAATGAGGATCAATAATCGCATGAGCAGATGCACGGCCATCATCTCTTCTCCACCTGCTACAAAGGCACAGCAGACGTGGTGCTGAAGTAAGGCAGCTGACAAAAGCAGCATGGCATTCTGAAAGGTTTTATCAGTAACACACAGATTGGACAGAGTGCTGGTTTGTACAGCAGAGTAGCTGCTCTTTAAAGGGACACACCCTTCCTCTTGTTGCATTAGTTCCCACAACATACTCTGCATATGATGAGATAATGTTCAGAATGTGTCTCTGCTGCCCACAGCATGTTTATTCTTCATGACAGTCAGCTGTGCTTTTGCCTGAGACCCGATTAAATATACAGTAATACGAATACATTCTGCAACAATATGCATGAAATTATTATTATAATTTTTTTTCAAATTCAACTCATTATGCAATATTGTGTCACCTAAATTTCAGAATTTGGTGAAGAAATTGCCAGAGTTCAGAAGTAGCTCCACCAATATAGGGGACAACAGCTGCTGCTCACTATACTCTGGCTGTAGTGACTAGCCACCGTTAGCTATTAGACATGGAGCTCTACTAGACTGGGGTCTTTCACCTCCCATAGGATGAGAAGAAACGGCACGAGGGGACAGGAGAGGCATGAAGCGGCTGAGGACTGAGTGGGAGTTGGGCATCAACAGCAGGTGAAAACATCTCACTCTGTGTACTGAAGATTTATTTTGACTAAACCTGTGGAGAGAGCTCAAACGACTATTGACATTTTCCTCAACAACACCTTTTGTGCACGTATGGCACACATAATATCATTCTGCCACTACAATGACGGTGCTGTTGTCATCGTCCTCTCTCACCTTTGAGCCAATCGCATGCCTCCTGCCTCTCAAGCTAGTAAGCTCAACCGCTATGATATCTAGCCATTTAGCAACAACAATGCTAAAGTTATTCTGACTCAACCAACTAGAGATTTCTGCTGTAAATAAACAAAATACACAGGCAGAGTAACAGATATCTTCTTTTCTTTTAAACTTAGCTCAACAATGCAGTTCATGTTAATCCACCTCACTGGCTAACTAGCTAACTGGGGTAGTGAGCTTGGTTAATCACTCAGCATCAAAATGAAGAGGCCCTGTGAACAACAATGTGAGCGGCTGACATAAGGCGGTCAACTCAAAGTTTCTTCTGACACATTTTGATTCTAAAGATGGGAAGAGTAGAAAGACAGCCATTTTCCCTCTGTGGCTGCTCTATACAATAGCATGTATTCCTATGATTATTTATTAAGTATTGAACACTTTGTGGCTCCACATAATTGAGGCATTGAAATTCAAACCACATCAGTCGCTCTATCACCCAAAACAAACCTCAGTCGCAGTTTTTTTTCACCACAGATGACCCTAAAAGCTAGAAGCCAGCTGATTATTATTCACTCAGCACAACCAACAGATCACATACTCACTCATCAATATTTTTTTTGGAAAAATAAATACATAAATACAGTAATAAATAAAAACAGGAATTAAAGCAGAGGACCTTAAAGTGCATTCAATGTTCCACAGACTCCTCCTCTGATAGCGTGTAGGTACATTTACATAAGAGAGGCTCGGCACACAAGGCACTCATGGGAATCTGTGACCATTTGACACAGGCATCAGTCAGGTTGGGAGTGCTGCCTCTGCTCGGATGTCCTGCCATGTCACTTATAGGAGTATTTATTTACAAAGTACAAAGGATGGAGATGTCTAGCCGACAAGCAGGTTAAATGTTCCTTAGAGATCTCTTACCTACTGACAACATTTGACGAAATATTAACAGGAATTTCACCTGTAAAATCCTTGTCAGAAAGTTACTCCTGTGACTAACACAACTACTTTTTCACCTGATGACTCATGCTAAACCTGTGCAAAGGGAAACTCAGAAAACTAGGGGTGCGTGTATGATAACTGATATTCTGTACAGGAATTAAGGAGGACTGGAGTTGTATGCCAAAGACGCTCCGATTAAGCTTCTGTGCAGTTTAACTTAACCTCACAACATTATACTATAGTGCTGAACGACTGACATCACCAAAGCAAAATAGGTCAATGTGCTGTTTGAAGAGAGTTGTCTTATCATCCTAACACAAGTATAGTGCATCTATCTATTTATTTATCCTATATACATTTGAATCCAATTTAAACTTGTAGATGAAGCCATGTACTCATACCTCTTATGAATATTGAATGTGCCATGTTGATTTCGGGTGTCGGTAATACAACAGTTTTTGGGCTCTGACAAGAGTTCCTAAATAACACTGTTAAACACAAAGTAAAGTTTAATCACTTGTGTTTTATAAAATCAGGATCAACTGGGTCTAATGATGAAAATATTATTTTCAAGACCAGAGAGTTGCTCTTTTACTTGCTGAAACTACAGTAAAATGATTACATGTGTGGCCTACGTCAGCTGACCTGGCTCCGCTGAATTGGACATTTCTACGATTATGACAGGAAGGATAGATAGTGCAAAGGTTCCCAGCGCTCCACAGCGACCTTACTGTGGACATGAACAGCATCTGAAAGCAGGCAAGCTCTTTGGGTTATTTATCCTGATCCCTTATGTCACTGACTACTGCTGCTTATAATTCTTTACCACTATGTTGACAAGCCCCAGCTCGAATTCAGCAATTCTTTTCTTTTTGCAGTCAGTCAACGTACAACAAAATGCTAAACGACAGACTTACAGTTCTGTACAATAAGTCCACTGTCTTCAAATCAAACACCAGCCCCACTGGGCCTGCTCACCTTAAATCGAGATGCTAACATTGCCGAGTTAGTTCACTGAGATTATAACCTTTTTGAATAATGTGCATCTGATTTCTACTACTAATGCTACCATCTGTGGTTTTTATCTCTAACGTACAACAAGACGTAAAACACACTGTAGCCACTAGGAGACAGTGGTTTACTGCGTGTGGTCACATTTGCTGTTTAAAGCAACAGACTGAAGCTTCATTTACTTTAAACATAGTAAAAACCATGCAATTCCTAGATCCTTACCAGAAGTGGCTTTATAAACATAAGGGTAGTGCAAGAGGAAAAGGGTGAGTTTAATATCAAGACTCATCTCTTCAGAAGCATGAATGTGTATGGGGAATGTTTACAGGCACAGACCTGAGGGAGATGTTGGAGTGTCAATAATGGAAAGGTTGAACCTCTGGGCAGAGTGAAGGAGGAATGAATGACTATTGGAGATCACCAACATAAAACCACGTGTTTCTCAATCCAAAGCAATGTTGATAGATGTAGAAAAACAAGATCTTAAGCTGCTGAGAGCTGGCTGTAGCTGAATATATTTTCACTAACCTCATTAATTAATGAGGTCTTGTTTGACCAATGATCACCTTGTATCACAGAATAAGGCTGTGGATCCCACCAAGTCAACATAAAGGAGCACATTTGATACCTGGCGAGGTTATATCCACATGGGTTTTGTGCACATTCAGAGTACTTTTGCAGATTTTTAGTGTTCAAGTCTTCCAGTTGGGAGAAAATACTTACTCGTGATTTGCCTTAGAAAAGCCCTTCAAGACACAGAGTCTTCCTATGAAGCAGAGCTGCTCCTGCCACATCAGTGTCAGTGCCCAAAACAAGCAGGTACATTTTACTGGTACACCAGTAAATCGCCCAATTAATTCAATGTAAACTTCTGTCTTCTTAAATTAAGATTAGCAGGACTTTAACTACTGCATGATTGCTCAAAGAAAGATTTAGATAAGAGCAACGAACAGGCATCATGTTAATCAAGCTTCCCTAAATGTAAAGTCTTCATAGGCCTCTCTGCTTTCAAGTTCATGATTCACATCTTCTCACATTTATCCTTTGAATCCTGGGATTTGATTGGTGATTTAAATATGTAGAATGCCAGCTGCTTCTTCCTTAGAACCAAACACAGCCAATCTTCAGGTCAAAAGACAAGCACAGAAACTCTTTGGTTTTCTCTTGATCCCTCTCTGCCTCCCTCTTCACTTTGACTGGACCCCCAGTGTGATCTTTAGATGCTCATAGACCACGTAGCTGATGCTGACAGATGGAATGACCTTCATGAAGTTGGGTGCCAGGCCTCTGTACAGTCCCTTGACCCCCTCGGTCCTAATGATGTGTCTGAACAGGCCCGACATGCTCATCTGAGGGCCTCCCTCCAGGGTAGCTGAAGAAACAGAGGAGGAGAGACTCAGCAAACACTGCAGCAAACACAGAGCTACTTGCTTGTTGCCCTCTGCAGTCTAAACTTATGAACAGGTCCACCGTACATAAACAAACATATAAACATCACAAACCTTGACTATTAAAGTCACAATAAAATCATATCACATTAGAACTCTATTGGTACTTTAGGAGGTGGCTTCTCCCAGCAGCGGGGAGTGAGCGGAGCTGCTGCTCACCACCTTGCGTGTCTTTCGACCTCTGCCATCTGAGTTAATGATGAAGGGAATGTGACCATGGCAACAGGGAAACTACACTTAGGGAAATGATGAAAGAGCTAAGTTTACCATTCGAGTTTGCTAAACTAAACATACACCTTAAACAGACAAACCTAGTTAAACAAAATTGTCTGCAGCAACATCAGCCTTAAGGTTTGATTATGTGGCCAATACACAATATTTATGATATCAATGAAACTTGTAATATTAATGGTGTTAAACATTCCCATGTTTTACATGATGACGTTATAGTGCTGCAGGTGGCAGCAGCCTCCCACTGCAGTACAGTGTCAGCTACTGGGCAACAGAGGTAATCGACAAATTCAGAAAATATATGTCAGCTCAAAAACACTGAGTTCACCGGGTATTAGCTCAATAATAAACCTGAATAATTTACTCACTCATCAGCTTGTTCAAAAGGGACAGTGCACAAGGAAGCAAAGACAGTTTAAGTCAAACATTTTCACATTTCCCAGCTAGTATAACCTACTAGCATGGACTGAATGCTGGCAGAAAATCATTTTGGCAGTTGTTCTGTAGTGTTGTCAGAAAAAAACTGCTGACATATTTTGTGAATGGACCTTTCCTGTAAAAAAAGGAGCTTTAAAGTAGTAAAAGAGATTTTTTAATACACCTCCTCATGAACAAGGAGGCATTCATCAGATTAAAACAGGCAACTGAAGACTATTTTGTGCAGTTACATGTTCTGAATCCGACTCGGAAAGCCTGTAAGAGCAAACCTCAATCAATTAATCTACTGAAGTGATTCTGAAACTCTGAAAATATCAAATCTACAGTGACTGACCTTGTCCCTGCATTCGAGTCCTGACCAGGGCCAGTGGGTAGCTGGACAGCTGGCCACATGTGCTGGAGGTGGTGCCACAAGCCAGGAGCACAAACACTCCCGGGTCAGCGCTGTCTGTGGCGAAGCGCTGCAGCCAGGAATTCTTCAGAGTCTGACAGAGGAGAGCAGAGCAAAGCGGTCAGATTGAACTAAAAAGCAATAAACAAAAAAAGAATATCATCCCTCGGCAATAACCACACACCTCATACACAGCCAGGTCGATACCAGCGTAGGGTATGATGCCCAGCATGTTGGGGACGTAGCCCTTATAGAAAGCAGCCACACCCTCCTTCTGGAAGATATGTTTGGCACAATGCACGATGCCGGAGTACTGACCCGTCTTCCTCAGGGCTAATCGTGTCTTCAGGACCTGAGAGGACAGGAAGTGATATCAGGCCTTTCTGAGAGGTGAGACAAACCTACACTTTGTTTTCTTAAACAAGTTCTTGCTTGATAAAATGGCTTCATTCTGTCTGTGTTCATTGGTCTCTCACCTCCATGGGGTAGATGCTGCTCTGAGCGATGGCTCCAGCCAGAGAGCCTGCCACCAGTCTCTCTGCGATGCCCAACATCTCCTGGTTGCTTCCAATTAATCGCTTAATCTGTCAGACAGGACATCCTTTTGTTACGCATCAACTCGACATGTGACAGAAATATGTGGCTTGTTGGAGCTGTACTGTTGCATACCTGTTCATACGCCATGAACTTAATAGCAGACTCAGGGGCGATTTTGATGACATTGATTCCGTTGCCTCGCCACAGTGACCTCACACCGCCCTCACGGATCATCTGAGTAAAGCCCCCACTGATACGCATGCTGTTGCTCTTGGAGGCGTGAACCTGGGGAGGCCAAGACCAGGACAAACAGTCTGCATATGTTCACACTGAAATCATTCATCCACTTCCCTTTGTGCAGTTTGTCTAGAATGTCACGCTCCCTCATCCATCCGCTGAGTATTGTGTTTTACCTGCATGAGGACTTTGAGCCTGTCCAGTGGTGCTGTGCAGGTTCGAGAAACAGCACCAGCTCCTCCTCCAGCTACTAGGTGTCTCCACCACATTCCTGTTTGCTTCTCCTCTGCAGTGAACTCATCTGGCACCATCAAACTCTCCCCAACATCAAAGATCTGAGGAGGAAGCAGAGGGATTAAGTATGTTGACACACCGCCTCAGTAAACTTGTTTTGAATAGACAACTGTATTGACAAGGATTTAAGAAGTCAGGTTTGTGTCATTGTGTATCATTATTGTTATTAAGGATGTCTCGATTAGGTTTTTTTCAGCCCGATCCCATTCTGAGTCATTTAATATTTAGTATCTGCTGATACTGAGTCCCGATCCGATACTTAGCCTTAACTAATATTTTCCTGGATGATACAGCTGCATTAAGAAAAAAAAAGTAGCATCCAAGCTGTTCCTTAATAGGTTTTCTTATTTTGTTGAAACAAAATATATGCTTTCATATGGCTCTTTCTTATTCTGCATATGCTATTGGCCTACCACCTTCCTTGCGTTAGCAGGTAAGGTTGTGATGCTGCACAGGTGACAGAGATATCATCATCTACAGTCCATAATATCATCAAAAGATTCAGAGAATCTGGAGAAATCTCTGCATGTAAGCGGCAAGGCCAAAAACAAACATTGAATGCCTGTGACCTTTGATCCCTCAGGCGGCACTGCATTAAAACCAACATCGTTCTGTCAAGGATATTAGCACATGAGCTCGGGAACACTTCGGAAAATCACTGTCAGTTAACACAGTTCGTTGCTTCATCGACAAGTGCAAGTTAAAAATCTACAATGCAAAGTGAAAGCCCTATATCAACAACATCCAGAAATGTCGCCGGCTTCTCTGGGCCCGAGCTCATCTGAGATGGACTGACGCAAAGTGGAAAAGTGTGCTGTGGTCTGATGAGTCCATATTTCAAATTGTTTTTGGAATTTATGGACATCATGTCCTCTGGGCCAAAGAGGAAAAGGACTATCCAGACTGTTATCAGTGCAAAGTTCAAAAGCCAGCATCAGTGATGGTACGGGGGCGTGTTAGTGCCCATGACTTGGGTAACTTGCACATCTGTGAAGGCACCATAATGCTAAAAGGTACACACAGGTTTTGGAGCAACATATGCTGCCATCCAGGCATCGTCTTTTTCAGGGACGTCACTGCTTAGTTCAGCAAGACAACGCCAAGCCACATTCTGCACGTGTTACAACAGTGTGGCTTCATAGTAAAAGAGTGCGGGTGCTAGACTGGCCTGCCTACAGTCCATAGCTTTCTCCAACTGAAAATGTGTGGCGCATTATGAAGTGCAAATATGACAGCGGAGGCCCCGGACTGTTGAGCAACTGAAGTCGTATATCAAGCAAGAATGGGAAAGAATTCCACCTACAACACATCGACAATTAGTGTCCTCAGTTTCCAAATGCTTATTGAGTGTTGTTAAAAGGAAAGGTGATGTAACACAGTGGTAAACATGCCCCTGTCCCAGCTCTTTTGGAACGTGTTGCAGGCATCAAATTCAAAATGAGTGAATATTTGCAAAAAAACAATAAAGTTTAGAAGTTTGAACATTAAATATCTTGTCTTTGTAGTGTATTTGCAAATCATTGTGTTCTGTTTTTATTTACATTTTACACCCAACTTACATCACTTACACCACTTACATCCAACTTCATTGGAATTGGGGTTTGTATTTCACACACGTTCAGCATCTCCTGGATGGGCTGTTTTACATGCTCTGCTGTATGAGACCCACGAAACTAGTGCGCATACCAGCACGCTGTAACTTGAAAGTGGAATCAATGTAATGTAATGCCTTACACTTGCATACCGTGGGTTCAAAAACTCCAGATGACAAAGGAAACCTTGAGGGTCTAGTATCAGAGCTGACGTTGTATCCTTTTGAAGGTTTTGCAAATGATGAAGGCATACTAACTTTCACACATCAAATAACTTGGACATTAAACCTATGGGAGTATATTACTGCCACAATGACAAATAATCTCTTTATAATGAGAAACTTTCCTTGCTTTTACCTTTTTACATCATAACAACTAACATATACAACATAATCCTGACATTATTATTTTCTCCTTTCTATTAAAGACTGATTATTCATTTATTCTTATAACAGCAACATATTTCTTTATGTTATTATTATTATTATTGTTACAAAACTCTTTTTTACAGTACAAAACCAACTCAGTGTAGTAAAGTATGCAGGTTGAATATGCTCCTTTCTAACCCAAACTTTGCCAGTTCTTGCCCTTTGCATTTACTTTGCAACTGTAAGCTTTATCACAGGACCTCTTATTCAAACCTTTCTCCTTCTAGGGGTGGTATATGGGGAAAGCTTTCAGTTGGGTGTTTTCACTTTGATATAACTCCTTCAAGCTAAAAAAACCAGAACAGATAACCTCCAGCATTCATTCTAACTGCATGTACCGTGAGTCAATCATTGTCTTTTATATTTCTTTGGTAGTGTCATCATTTAACGTAACACTATGGGAACCATGTTCAACTTCTAAAGTCCCTCTGTCGAAGACATTTTCCCCACAATTACATTTCAGCAGAAAAGATGAGATTTTGACTTCATGTGTGCTCTTCATGTTTGCTGCTCTTGCTGTGGAGTAGAGAGGAAGAGTGTGTACCGTGGAGTGTTTCCAGTGAAGGATGATCTCAGGAATGTTGTCAGCCGGATGCAGGAGGTGGTAATCCCGCCACTCATTCCAGTCGATTGTCATTGTGCCATTTTTATCCATACTGAGGACGTGAAATAAGACAGACTGTTTGAAAAGCGACAGATTTAGAGAGTAGAGAGAACAAACTATCTGTTCACATGCTCTATTACTTCTCAGTGATAATAACGTTTGTTCTTTTGGCTTCCTTTACAAGTACAAGTGCATTCTGTTGTAGCAGGATGCTTTACTTGAGCACTCTGTGCCACAACTGAATCACCATATCATGACAGCATTGCTTTGTGTTACCGATGTGGTAGATGAATACGATACACTATGCAGCGGTGGTCAGTGCAGCAAGGAGACTATAGAAGCTACTACTTACTACAAGATAGGGGCCCAGATATGACCCCTCCTTATTCTGAGACCAGCCAGAAAGGAGAAGAGACAGACAGACACACAGACAGGAGATTAGAAGAACCAGACAAAGATCACACTGAGCCATAACAAAGTGAGCCAGTTGCTGCTACATACACAGAACAACTAGACCATGGCTGAGCCCTTTGTAGACATGGAACATGCATTTGTTCTTCTTTGTTGTTCATGGTAGCTCTGTGGATGAGGCTTTGGGTGCATATTTAAACCTTACAGAAGTCCTGACAGCTCGTTCAAGGTTCACGGACATGGTTTATGAATATGGGCTATCTGTATTTCTTTCTTGAGTGTTTTGATAAACCCCTTTTTCACTGGTCAAAAATCCCACTTAAACCCATAAAGATCTGGCTTTTATGTGCAATGTGATCGTCAACTGACTCTTCAGTAGACCCAGGTTTTTATCACCTTTGATCTAAACTGACCCGGACATGTTAAATTCCACTGCGATCCATTGTTTTACAGATGCTTCTTTGATAATGGTTCTATTGTTATTTTCTCTTCTGTTACAACAGATTCCAGCACATTTGTGACATCAAACGTACAACGCAACGCTTCAGATAAAAGCCTGCGGGAAGTGGGACTGTGGTCAATACACAATTTTTAGCGTTAAAAAACATGTGTAAGTCCAATAAATTGGGTGGAAAAATGGTATACGTTTCTAGAATATAGGACCTTTGTTCCACACAATGAAGGGAAAAATTGCTCAGACATTAGGTAAATCTCCTCACCAATGTAATCAGCACATTCAAGTCAAAAATCTAAATCTAATTATCTGAATCAAGATCAAGAATCAGAATCAAGAAATGTGAAATGGAGGAAAAGTAATTCACATATAGCGGTCAAAAGAAATTTAAAAAATGTAATGAACAAGCCTTTGTGCACAACTTCTATTCAATCAATAACACACTGAAAATCCCTGACCCTGATTTAGCTTTAAGTTATTTTACCAATGTCTTACGCTCAGTTTTAGATAAGCACGTCCCTTTTATAAAGACAAGGAGAAAATGTAGCTCCACTCCGTGATTCTCTGCTGAGCTTTCTACCTTATTTTAAACCAGAAATAAGGCATGGGCTCTGGCTAGGCACACAAAGGACCCATGTCACTGGCTTGCCTTTAGACGGTTAAGCAACAAGTGCACTAGAATAACCACAACTGGCTATCATATGCACTCCTTTACTAATCCCTTTCATAATCCTAGTAAATTCTGGAAAATAGTTTAATCCTCCAGTAAAAGCGCTGGCCCTTTTTTTTTTACCTGCCTATGTTACAGATGGACAAACTCAGATAACTGATACTTCTCCACTGCTTTTAATAATCATTTTGCTGCATCTGGGTATTTGTTTGACAGACTTTGCTGTCATACTGTTGGTTTGGAAGAACATAGTGGGTTCATTAATATCAATCCTGGAGTAAATCTTGTCTTTAGTCTAACCCCTGTCTCTAGTTGGATGGTAGCTGAGACCTAATGCAATATTGATTCACTATCGTTCAATTTCAAATCTATCCTGTCTTGCGAAAAATACTTGAATCATTCATTAATGACATGAGTTGAAATCATTTTTATTCATGCACTCCATACTATCTCCATTTTAATCTGGTTTCAGACACAAGAATAGCACTATTTCTACCATGCCCCTTGTTATTAATAATATAGTCTCAGCTTTAGACAACAAAAAACAGTGTGCAACTCTTTTTGTCGATGTAAGACCACTTTTTGCTTTGACACAGACTTTCTTTCTTTGGGTTTGATAACGTTTGAGGTTTCAGAATGATTTCTCAGACAAATTACACTGTGTTAAATTAGGAAATGCCAAGTTCTCCTCCACAAGGAGGTTGCACAATGCTCAGTAGTTGGACCAGTCTTATTAATCAATTTCAGAATAATGTTACCGCCTGATTATGCAATTGCAATTTTCATTTTTTTGCTGAAGATACTGTCCTATATGCCAGTGCACATTCTATTAACACTTCACCAATAAATCAACAGCTATCATTTAACTGTATTCAAAAACACATTTGTGACTTGAAACGTGTCCAAAAGTGTGCAAAAACAAAGTGGATGTTGTTTTCCAGTGCAAGAATTATTTTCTATGATGGTGCTGAAATTCATTCTGTGATAACATAATGAATGTGCAATTTTAGAGATATATAGGTATTTAGATTGATGGAAACCTTACTTTTAAAATTGACACCGACATGCTGTTATTTGAACTGAGATTGATGCTCGGCTGTCATTTTAGAAATAAATATTGTTTTCCTTTCCCCTTTCCTTTCTTTGTACTGGATTGGGGAAGTTATACATGGACCACCCAGTTACTCTGTCAAACCACTAGTTACATTATATAATTCTGTACTGAGTAAGTAAGATGGGATCAATACTTGTTTTCATTTCATCATTAATAGTTTTTAACAACCCTTTTGACATAAAAGTGACTTGGGCACTTATAAAGACTAAAATGTTAAAATGCCACTCCGTTTATGTAAAGAGGTGTTTGTCTGAAAGAGGCTAACGAAGAGAGTACCACTTTAACATCATTACCAGATGTGGCAAAAACTGGTCCGACTTTAACCTAACTAGTACCTGATGTTGTTTGGAGGATGTATACAATAGCTACTCAGATTCAGATCTCATGTGATAAAATGTGACATATAACAGAACACAAAAGCCGGACACACACACGCACACACAGATGGAGTTAACAGATTTGTTATTGTGGACTGTCACCTTTTGAGAATCTTGTCTGCCTGTTCCTCAGAGATGTTCACTCCCAGGTCACGGAGAGACTGCATGATTTCTTGGGAGTCTATCCGACCTGCACCAAAAGGATAAAGTAGTTATTTACTATGCACAGTTTTGCCTGCCATCGGGCACAAGGTCAGCCAGGAAAAGGAAGGTTAACTGGTGATTCATTTCTATTACACACTAAATGATTGAGAAAACCCCATTTTGTCCTGTGTTGTTGTTATTTGTGACTAATGAAAACAACAATAATACCATTTAAACACACTAAGGGGCAAAGGTGTCTGTTGACAATTAAGGTGAAGGTAAAGTTAAGGTGAGCTTCCCTGATGTTTTCATACAGGTCAATTGACTAATCACAGTGAGCAACACTCAACCTGTAAACAGAGTTGTATGATGTCTTTTGAATCGTTGGAGGATGTCTATCAAATCTTATGAAAAAACAAAATTTCTTGAATATGGAAGTTGTAGTAGTTGGAGTTTTTGGAACTCTAAATCAAGATATCATTGACACTGCTGTTTTTTGAATGCTCCTCTTTTTTTTCCATTTCTTCTGAGAACACCAAGTTACAAAAATGCAATACCAAATCACCTTAGAAACCCTTTTTTGTGATACTGTATCAGTCATGTCTAGGGCTGTGTGATATGACCAAAATCTCATATAGGCCACTTTATATCTAGATGTTGTTTTTTTTAAGTCAAATAACAGTGTATTGAAACTTACTGTATTGAAAGAATGTTTTATTTTATCTTGAAAGTATGTTTAAAAAAAATGTTTAGGCCTTTGTAAGATTTAAATACCCAAACAACATAAATATGACAGAAGTAGCCCCACTTTAAGATATGAGCTTATGGTTTGGTCTCAGGAGTCTGATTTTCAGTTGCCACGACAAGTCCTTCTCGTGTTAGGATTTACCCTGTTATGTGTCAAGTTAATTTCCCTCCATGTTAGTTTGTGTTGCCTTCATGCAAATGTCCTGCCTGTATTTGAGCAGCGCACAAATGATGAAAAATATTGCTGCAAAGGGTTTGATTTGTGACAAAACAAAAGAAATGATAGAACACAGGAGCGAATGATAGATAACTTCCTATGCTACGCAGTATATATCGTCATATCACACTGCCTCAGTGCTGTCTGTTCTTAATAACCCACCTGGTGGGTCACTAGTTATAATGAGACTCCTTACCATCATTCTTCTTGTCCAGGCTCTTGAAGACCAGCCGGAGTTTCTTCTCGTGGTCTCTGAGATAATGAACAAACTCCTCAAAGTCTAACTGCCCGTCCAGGTCTTTGTCTCCTGCTTTCACTATTTTCTGTAAGGAGAGAGGAAACAGGAGAAACCTTTGAGGGACTCGTGTCCATTGAGAAACAAACACAAGATGGACAGAGAACAGCAGCTCTTAAAAATGTTGCCTTATTTTTGTATTTAAGCAATGTTCACATGTTTGAGTTGGCTGTGTTTACAGTAGCATTATCGGTTTAGAATATTAACTTGAAATCAATGCTGTAATGGAAGACAGCTGTATTGCTTTGTGGACAAAGTGCTATGACAAACAGCAGTAGAGGTCAGAGTGAGGAAGCTTTCATCTCCTACCATCTGTGCTTTGTTGACTCAGCCAGCAGTTAAGACCACTTTACAGCCACCACACATATCAGGTTATCGGACAGTTCACAGCACTTTCTGCCAATACATTTTGCCAAACCAACTGGAAGGATTTCTACTAGGAATCAGAGTTAGCTGGAACATGAATAGACTCGTATCGGCAGGAAATGGCTACCTAAGAGAAGGAACAGCAGGGTGTGCAGGCCAGCCATCAAGTCCAAATGTTTGTCTCTGTCAGGATGCACCCGAGCAATGATTTGCTCTGAGCTGACTTGAGCATGAGAAAAAACAAAACCATGTGCACCACTGGACTCACAAGATGGAGACCAGTCCAGAGGCCAATGTTTGAGGGACTGGGACTGTGTTTTTACAATTCACCCTTTCACTGAAATAGAACTAGCATACCTTGTCAGATTAAAGCACTGTTTTTGCATGTTGTAGTCCTTTACATCTGCTTTTAAAGTTACAATATCATCATGGCATGGTGAAAAAAAATGTGTTTTAGTGCCGTGCTATAAGACTACAGAGCACCATCTTTCCTCTGGCTGTGAAATTCATCAGTTCAACCTCAGGACTCCGCCATATAAAAATGTTTTTTATTTTATCACTTTTCCAGCCCATGTAAGCCGTAGTAGTATGGTAAACCATTGGCAAAAACATCTATCTGACAGACATGCGGACTTGTTCAAAGGGTTTAAAGAGCTGCAGGTTAGTGATAGATAACATAAATATCCCCTGGATGGAAGTCAAGCTAATTTTTTTTTGTGACAACTTTTTGTGACAACTTTTTTCACCATCAGAGTTGCAGGAGGCAGTCAGGGGTAAAAGCTAACTGTTTAACAGTCCGATGTGGTTTCACACATCTCTGTATGCAAACGCAACGTTCACACTGGTAACATGAACTTCACCATAACATGCGCTGGTGTTCACAGGTAAATTATCAATTTTAAGTCAATCAGTACTAGTAACATAATCATAGAATGTACATTTTTGTCAATCATTTATAATATATATTGTAATCTCTATTTTTAGAAAATGGTGTGATTAGAGCACAGACCTCCACCAGGTCTGGGTCATTTGTGTTGCACTTTAGTGCACTACTGTAGTTTACAGGCTAATGATCCAGGGTTTGAACTTTATCAACATGAAATGCAAATGCGAATTTCCCCTTTGTGGGACAAATAAAGTATTATCTTATTTTATGAATAGCCAGACTTACAGTTAATGTCATTTATGTTCATTATTCTTATGCTGAATAAAATTGTAGTTAATGTGCTGTTAATTTTTTTCTACTGCAAGCACTGAGCTTTTAATGGAAAATCAGGTTACTTAATCTCTGAGAGCAAACAAGACAAATGAACAAAACAAGAAGACATTTGTCTCCTTGGATACAGAGATGCTTGTAACCACATTGGCAGCTAAGTTAAACAGCTGCATAATCATTTCATTGTTGTTATAACAGGTTTAGTAACTATAAAGCTCAGCAGCTTTTACAAAAATGCATACCCTTTTACTTTGACTTTTTAAGTTTAAGTGTTTTAATTAATAAAAAGAAATAAATCATTTTAAGTTCCACATTCTGTCATCTAATATTTTATTCCATTACTTTTGATGATGTTTTAGTTTTCCACCGTGGTATCATTTCAGTATCGGTAATAAGATATTTTAGGCAGGTATCGTACTGAAGTCATAATTTTGGTATCGTGACAACACTAGTAAGCCAAAACTATGATGACTATATAGAAACAGCTAATCGTCTGATTGATGGTCATGTATTTAAAGTATTTAAAGTTTCAAAATGAGTATGAATGATGGACCCTTTCAATTGCATGATCATATTGTATTATTAGCATAACTATTTCAAGGCACATAGCAATGACCACTTAAGTACACTGCTGCTACACAGACATCATTTAGTCATTTTCTTTCAATGAAAATTGACAGTAATACTATGTACATCTGCATATCTATGGTTTTTAAATCCACTGTATTACTGTTCTTAAAATATACATATATTGGAGGTTTACATCAAGTTTCATGTCTACCAAAACATACAATTTTATTATTATCAAATTATAATAATGCTTTTGTTATTTGTCTGTTTTATTTACATTAAGAGTCATTGTAACTGACAATGATATTAATAAATGTGTAATACTGTTCAATTTACATTTGTTAAGCAAAAACATTCAAGATTCAAGATTATTAAACATTTTTGCTTAAAAAATGTTAAACATTTGCTGGCTCAAGTTTCTTAAAGGGATATTCCGGCTTAAGTTTAATCCATGGTCTAACACACCGTGACACCGAGTAAGACCCCCCCTTGAGAGGCCAAGTTTTCTGACCGCTAGCTTATGTAGTTTTAGCAGCCTCAGAAAAGACTGCACAAAAAAAGCCACTCATAGCCACAAATAATGCCAAGAGCAGCACCAAACTTCAGCAACAGTACAAATAGGGTCCCAGCACATAGTTCAAGGCATTTTATTGCAGTGTATTGTTATCGGGCGGTCTTTTCTGATGGTTGCTGAAACTACATAAGCTAGCGGTCGGAAAACTTGATCTCTCGAGGGGGGTCTTACTCGGTGTCACAGCGTGTTAGATCATGGATTAAATTAATGCCGGAATATCCCTTTAAATGCGATGATTTGCTGCTTTTCTTTGTCATTTAGGACAGTAGATGATGAGTCTTTGGGATTTGGACTATTGGTTAGACAAAAGTAGCAATTCAAAGACGTCACTTTGAGCTCTGGGAAATAATAATGAGCATTTTTAACATTTTCTGCTATATTTAATGGACTAAGCAATAAATCTGTTAATTTTGAAAATTACCTGCAGCTTGATGGATAATGAAAATAATCATTAGTTGCTTGCAGCCCTACATCTAATTCTATCTATCTTAATCATTATATGAAAATGCTCAAAACAAGGTTACTTTTCTAATAATAATAATCTCATTGGCATAAATTGCTGTCACTGGTAAAGTACCTGATCCCTAACAACTATGACTAGCAAATATAACGCAAATACATGATGGCACATTAAAAAATGTATACTTCCACTGTAACCTTTTTAGTCAATTTTGAGAAGTCACATACAATAAACCCTACGTCAGAGTATCCTTTTACAAACGCAAAAAGTAAATACAGGTCACCATTATTACACTGACATAGAACATCTACATAACACAAAAAAAAGTCAACTTTACTCCCAATCCAGCAATTTCATTCATACCCTTTTCCATGTAAAATATGTCATCACTTCATGCAAAGGGAGAAATAAACTCAGCTTGAACATTGACTTTATTCCAGTTGGTAATCCATTTGATGAATTAAAAAAATTCAAATTCATTGTGGTCCATATTGGACATAGAGATACAGACACATCAGGTTTCCTCTACTGTCTACGTCAAAGAATGAAGACGTAAATGGACTAAACACAAGGTAGAGTGTTTGCTCTATTCCTGAAAAACTGTGTCCTTAGATCCCATATATGAAGCATATAAAGAGCTCCACACCCACCCACCAGGACCTCAGCCTGCCTCTCATTGGATCATCAACAGTTAATAGGTAAATAGGCTACATCTCACAGAGAACAAGTGACACCATCATTTCCCATCACTTACTGAGTGGTCCGACAACATAAAGTGAAACACAGTAAAACTGATCACAACAGTATAAGACTGAATAAAGCACACTTTTCTGTGTGATGTGTTTGACTGCACAGACCTAACTATAAAAAAGTGCTGAATGTGCTGATAGTCCCTGTTAATATTAATCTTGGTGAAACAACTTGGTATAACTGTACTATAAATGTATGTAAATGTATCTAAAATGTGTCTGTTAATGTTACAGTTGAAAGTAGTTTTACTTTTTTAGATTTGGATGCAATGACCAGAAATCAACACAAGGTAGAGCACTCCTACACACTACTGCTGCAGTCAGTCAATGAATGGACTGCAAGTACCCGGAGTCACCCCTGAGGGGCTCATGCCACTCCAGCTGGGCAGCTTGGTTTTCAAAAGACCAGAGTGTGGTTGTTCTACCAAGGGTAAATGTTTGATTGAGGAGCAGTGTGTTGAATAAGGTCCTTCAGCTCAGTGAGCCAACAAGGAGCAAATACAGGTTAACCAGACTGAGAGACAGCCACGTATAGCGGCTCTGTCAGGCTATACTTAGGGACAGTGTTACCCTAATGTCAACATGCTCACAATGCAAACGCCAACATTCTGATGTTTTGCAGTTATGTTAACCATGTTTTATCAGGCTTTGCAGATATTTGACCCAAACCGTATTGTACAAATGACATTTTTGAACAACAACAAGCAACAAATCCGTCACCTCCCATAACTCTCTTCACACACTGCTGCTGGCCCCTCTGCTATATTACTATAGGGGGCAAGTAATATAGTTGGTGTAAGCCTGACTACTGTGTAACACAACGAACACTGATTACAGTGGCAAGCTGTGTGCAAGGTTTAAATAAGTGAGTTATAGGGAAAAAGATTTGCACTGTTACAAACTACCGTGCAGATGTTTACTTCGTTTTTTGTTCAAAATTAAGAAAATATGAACAGAAGTGCTGCCAGGTGTAACTTTCAAAAGTATTTCAGTGCAGGGGTTCAATAAGTTATTTAAGAGTAGGAAAAAGATTAACAAATCAAACAAATCAAATAATAATTTATACAAATTGTGTTATTAAGGGAAATAAAATCAAAATTTTCTGAAATAATGTGCTTTTCTTGTAGTACTTGAACTGTCTAGTGGCCCTCCCACGAGATGACAATACCAGCAGTGACCCAAAGCTAATTTGTGTTTGTAACCTTGCCTGAGATGTAAAGCTAGCTTTGATCTACAGTACATTACTGTCAGAGCGAAAACATTATACAGCCCACTGCTTTATCCTACCGGTTGAAGATCTGTAGGTGGTGCCACCATGATTAAAACTGTGGTCTTCTTTAGAGAAACATCACTCCTGCTGCTGTCAATGTCAGATGAATTCGCAGTTGCATGCAGCTCTCTGCAGTTTCCAGTAGCCTCAGCATCTTTCTTCTCTGGCACCTGAGTATCAGCAGGATTACACTGTGTCATGCCCAAAAGGCTCTGGCACAGGTAACTCAGCATGTCGTGCAGCATCGTCAGACTGGGGCTTAGTATGTCTGGGTGACTGCCCTCTACTCAAATACAATGACGACACTTAACTGTGTCTGCTGGCTGAAAGCAAAGATTTGAAATAGTAGAAGCAGTGTAGGAAGGTCAGCTGAGGACAGCCTGGAACTACAGAGAGAGCTCCTCCACTTTCTTCCACATTACAGCTTCAGCTCAGTGTGTCCGTGTCCCATTTTACTTGATCTTTTTCCCATTTAAATCACTTCACCGACAGATGTCCAAGTTCAGGTCCGTAAGCATCAAAGGCAGCAGGATAAAATAAAACGCTCCGAGCTAACTATTGCCATATAGGTTCTGAAGAATCATGAGTTCGCCATTCATAAATTCTAGAATTTCACTCTGTACATTTTTCATGTTGAGAATGATTAAATGATGGCACCAGCAGACCCTGCCACTGAGTCGGCTTCAGTGCCAGCAGGCAGAGAAATGCAGCAGAGAGAGCCTCCAGAAAGCTGCATCCTCACTGCAGCTGAGCCCGACCAATCGCTGCAGCCCATACTGGCAAGTCCGAATGTCAAGAACTGGCAGGCCAATAGAGGACAGGATAGGAGCATGGAAATTGCTTTATGCCTCCAATGGTTAACCAGGGTATAAGTAGGGGGTAGGGTGAAGCTCAGGGTTTCCCCTCGTTTAGAACCCCAGCACAGCAGAAAAACTGCTGAGTGATGCCTCCCCTCCTCCCTCCTTCACTATCCTCTTGCAATCCCTCTGAGTCATTCCAAACACACTGTTAGCATTCAGTGGGCGTTCCCGTCCACCCGAAACCAAGCTCTGCTGCATTTAAATTCTCAATGTGCTGGGTTCTTCCTGCTAGGGGAACTATAGTGTGACGCAGCAGAGTAGATCCATCTCTTCATAAAATCTTAAATACTTCAGCAGCTTTCTGCAGTTCTGTCTGACTGCTTGGAGAGTACACTGATCCTGTTGACTGAATTGATTATTGACAGTTATGACAGGCATCTGAATAAAATATGTCAACCATAAAACCTGCAATAACTACCTGCTCCCAAACACTATAACAAGTCTCTCCCCACTAGCACGAGGTTCTTTTTTTCAAAGTTTAGCAAAGAAAAGTCTTTCCTTCCTAAAAGATAAGATTTGCAATTATTCCATATTTTACTTATCATTAACTAGGGGTGGTGATCTGAAGACATACATCTTCTCTGTCTTCACCATTGACATACATACATGTAATGATGGACAACGTATCATCACTTCCTCCCACTGTACAAAACTGAAGCCAAAATATGCCTGATATGAGCGCTGCCATCTTACTCTGTTGACATCATTTGCAGCCAGAGTCTGGGCTGTAGTGTAATAAAGTCTGGTTTGTAACAACCTGTGTTGTCATACTTGGTTATGTTTATAACTTAATTACCAATTTAATAGCTGTGACCTGGGAATGCGTCATCAGTCCAGTACACTAAGTAAACAAAGCAATCAGGTGAACAGGCAGGTTCTAAATCATTTCCCTGTTTAAACAAATGATCTAGTCTTAATTATCTGGAGGTTAAAATGTGGTTAAACTGAATAAAATAGACCACTGCGAACACGCCCACAAAAGGCCAAAATTAAACCAGAAAGAAGCTTTCAAAAATCTAATGTTTTTACTGAGATGTAAGATATTCATTTTTTTGTTTTTCAATGTTCTATATGTCATTTTGTGACAAGATGGATATCTTGGAAGTTTTAAAAGACCTTGGGGAAATATGGGAAAGGGAAATATTCAACTAGACAACAGACAAAAGAAGAATTTCCCTCCTGTTTTTATCATCAGAGTAACAGATGCAGTGGATGTATAGTCTTGGCTGTGGCAGACACAGTGTTTGTTTTATGTGACCTTGAATTTGTATTAGTTTAATGTTGAATGTCTGCGTGTCTCCAGTAATGGCTTTTCTCTGAATGCACTTTCATTTAATCATCTTAATTCATCTTCACTGGTTAGCAGTGAGTGGCTGCGTCGTTTGATAAAAGTGTAGGGGCACAAGCTGTTTTGTGCAGTTTAGTGTCAGTGAGTCAGCGCTATATTATCAGCGAGTGGGGGACGCCTGTAGCTCCTTCTTCATGAACAGATGCCTATTATCTCATTTTGAAGTCACACCTCATATACACAGTATGACAGGAAGAGGAATTGTCACATTCACTTGACTTAACTCTGACAAGGTTTTTCTTGGAAGCAAAGTCCTTCACATGTAAGGCTATTAAACATGTGACACTCCACAGTGGCTGACCACCACACATGTGTCATGGTCAGCACTGACATCTGGCAGCTGAGGGTATATATAAATGATGAATAAATTATACCACATGCTACATCATCTACTTGGTTCAATTGTTCAATTGGTCCATTGCTATTCAATGTATGTGATTAGCTGCCACTCCGGGCCAATCATAACAAGTCTTTTAAGTCTATATGATTAACATGCTAGCAGGGGCGCCGTTTAGCTCAGTGGGTCGAGCGGGCGTCCATGTACAGATGCTTTGTCCTCGCTGCAGTGGCCCCAGGTTAGAGTCCCGGTCCGGGGCCCTTTGCTGCGTGTCACTCTCCCCCTCTCTCAATCTGTTTCCTTTCATATCTTCAGCTATTCTGTCAATAAAGGCAAAGGGCCAAAAAAATATATACTTAAAAATAACATGCTAGCAAACAGTTGACAAAGGAAAACTATCACTTCATCGTTAGCAAAAAAAGCAACGCTGAATGCGGTCAGAAAAGCAGACTGCATAAGCAAAGTTTCAGACAGGAGGATTCTATTTGCACTGACCTCCTGGTAAAGTCAGACAACAGACACGGAGACACCGAAACTTTGTCATTCAAAGACTCCATACTGTAGTGATATTTCCATGTATTAACAATAAGCCAACAGGCTCCATAGAAATCCTGTGAAAGTGCCACAATCCATGAAGAGATGCACACATTCCGTATTCATAAACTTGAATATGAACTGTAAGAACTTCATTAAGGTTGTGATGGTATAACTTTACAGTTAACAACATGGCTGTGGTTGCAAAAACACCAGTGATATTTTTCTATTACTTCTGCCAGCCTGGCTCTGCTCTGTTTGACTTGGATTGCATGGTAATGCATTTCCATTACAACAGGTCCACCTACTTGAAGGTGGGTCATTAACTGATGACTAACTGATGACATAATTAGCTTGTGTAGTGGTCAGAGAAGCGGCTGTAAACGCTCCACCTGAACAGATGTAGGCCTGCCGAAGGAGAATTTGGGATAAGAGAGAAGAGCCATGGGATAATAAAAAGAAAATATGGAAAATATGGGATATTTTGGCAAAAAAATGCAACCAGTCTGATCTGAAAGTTAGCTGCTCAGAGTAGTTTTTAATTTAAATAGCTCGGTCTTTCTCTTAATGTTTATATATATTGTACTTAAGGGTTAAAAAACTTGTTAACAGCAACTTATCCAATGATGTTTTTTGATTATATATGTATGTTATCAGGATATCTTAATCTCTATATGAGGCTGTATGTTTGGTACTGCATTTGGACATTGCTATAACCTGCTAGATTCCAGAGAGGCTTTGAAGAGACATTCATGACCCTGGACTGAGGCCTGGAAAGATTTAGTGGATCTGTGGGCCTCCTCTGTGTTAATTTGCAGACTTAGAAGACACCACCAACACACAACAAATCAGCAAAGTTCTACAGCATTTACACCAATCAGCCAGAACATTAAAACCACTAACAGGTGAAGTAGGGCGAGTTTAATTCGAGTTTGTGGTTTAGGATTTTAAAAAATGAAAATCGATTTTCTCTTTAACTTGCTCCACCACCGCTCCCCATGGGCTCCCTTAGTTCAGAGTGGACTCCGTCCTCCCCCCACATTGACTTTCCACAGAGAAACAGACACAACAACATGCAGCAAGCCGAGAGTTTGTTCCTAAAAAGGCACTCACTCGTCAGTAGCTTGGTTATATAGCGTCAGACCTCACACAAACCACGGTCCGACCCATTTATTTCAGCATCTCAAACAGACGCATGCATCACAGTGGGACACTTGTTGTTCACTACGAGATGTACAAGACCGCAGCAGCCCACAAACACCCGCTATAAAGCGGCCAACTTTAGCAGAATCATTTGATCATTGTGTCCCGTATGACAAGAAAGGGTCCCGGTGGACGGCTTTTACGGATGCAGTCACGGTGCATATCGTTTAAGATATGGTGCCCATATATACAGTGGAAAAGCTGGAGGTTCATCCACATGCTGAAATCTTTGGATCCCAGGTCTTTCTGGCCAAAAATGTGTAAAATAGAGAGCAAGCATACACCTCATGTCCTGTACATGTACCAACATGTGATGGGTACTATGCAGCATGCAGATGTTTAATTTAGTTTACATATCTTCAGGGATATAATGTACTTTTTGTAAACAAAAAGAACCTTTTGTAAAATAAAGTATTCAAGGAAAGTTATGTTAATACTTTATCAATACCAATATGGAAACTCATCTTTCTTTATAATAGCAAGCAATCTTACATGTTACATTTATGTTTACAAAAGTATTTTTGCACATTTTTTGCAAGTGAGTTTGAAGGTGCACTGTTTAAAATGTAAGGGCAATTTTGTTTACAATAAAAGCATTAAAATAAAAGTAATGCTTTTAATAATTTATTTGTCATTTGTAGCTTGTTTTCAAGAAGGAAAAAAATCTATTAAAATCATAAATTGAGTTTGGTGTAAAAAAAAAATCGGAGATGAAATTTTTAGGCCATCTCGCCCAGCCCTAAGGTGAAGCGAATAACATTGATCATCTCATTACAATGCCTGGTTCTGCTGGAAAACCTTGAGTCCCGGCATTCATGTGGATGATACTTGACAGGCACAATGCACTCAAATGCTGTCGCAGACCAAGAACACATACAAAAACTGCTCAGGAATGTCTCAAGGAACATAACAAAGCACTCAAGGCCTACCAGTGCCCTCCAAACTGCCCAGCTCCCAGTCCATTTGAGTGAAAATACAGGAGGTCAACTGGTTGTCTCACAGGGTTCTTGCAGGCTTCAGTAAGTCAAATTTAAGACCTTTTTAAGACATTTTAAGACCATAAAAATTTTAATTTAAGACCTTCACGACTCATTACCAAAAAAAATTCAAAATCAAATAAATTCTGAAAAAAACATTTTATTACAATGAGTTCAGTCATTAACAGATAAACAGGCTAAAAGAACTTTTCTCTCTCTCGTCATCGTCTCTTACTGTTCTTATCTAATAACACTACATTAACTTATAAAATCATAGACTTCGTTATATTTAAAAAAAATAATACATCTATGTCTATAATCATTTCCACGTGTATAAAGTAAGATAGGAATATCAACAGCAACAAAACAAGACAGACACATTTACACAAAAGCACACACCTCATTCACTTCAGATAAAATATGTTCACCTACCATGAGCTCATGTTCAGTGCGATGCACACCTAATTTCTTCAGCCCAATGGTCAGGTCGTTGACACAAATGCCTCCATCACCGTTCACATCCAGGACCTGGAACAGCACTTTCAGTCTATGCTCTTGCTCAGGCCCTCCGCATATGTCACATGGATGCGCTGACTTGTCGGAGTCAGAGAGCCAGCCGCCGGCCACGGGCTGTCCGATGACGGGGTTAAATGGTGAGGCCGATGAGGTGTCCGCGGCATGCCCGCCTCCACCGCCCGGGTCCACCCCTGGGTGGGTCTCGGCGGACCGGCACTGGCAGAATACATCACTGAGCAAGGTGGGCATCAACGAGCCCTGCTGGTGCATGAATGAACAAGTTGACACACTCTCAGACAACCGCCCGAGATCCAAGTCAAAGAGCACTTGGGACAACTGTTAGCTTATATCTCAAGCCCCGACTACCACGTCACATGCCCCTCCATGTCAGCCGGTATCGAAAGGAAAAGCCACCAGCTGCCCGTTAACTTACAAACCAGACTATTCACCACGAACACATTAATAAAGATAATTTGAGACGAAAATGAGTCCTCTCGCTATTTTCCAACTGATAAATTAGCTCAGCTAGCTAGCGCTTCCAACGTAACCTGATGAAAGAGTTAGATGCCGGTAAAACGAGACGCGATGCTGCGATGAGGATCCTGAGCTGTCAGCGCATTAACCGTCTATAAAATGCCTTCACAGCACCGAACGGCATAGTCCATACTGACAGAGCTCGTCTATCACACGTCACGAACAATAAAAGCTCATGTTTAAGACAACAAAGTTTTTATTCCGACATTTAAGCGCCGTTAACTTGCCGACCGTAGAAGAACACTGTATTTGGGACCGGGAGCCGGGTGCGTCAGAAGTCTCGCTGTACAACGCGAGATTACAGCGTGACCGCGTCAAAGGTTAGGCTTGTGTTGATTTACTGCCTGAGTGACAGCTGGCATAGAGCCCGGACACATGGGACATGATCCGAGAAGAACTTGAATGTTGAATCGGAGGGAATGAGAATGGGAATCATAATAATGTGATCAAGTTGAACACAAAACTGAGAAAATTCAATTAAAATCTGCAATGCAATGAAACATACACGCAACACATTGGCGCCATCTATTGGTGGGGACATGTAATGTTGGCTGACTGTGTAAATCAGGTACACTGGAGCCTTTTGAAAAGATATGTAACCCAATGTGCCAACATATGCAGTAGTACTCCCCAAGACCTGTAGAAACTTGAACGTGTAAAATTAGTTGCCCTTAATGCACAGAGATTGATATTAATATGTGATATACATTTAAAATGATGTGATGTGAATAGAAAAATCCAGCTGTATGGCACATAACATATCTACAACAATTAAAACACAGTTACTTTACATTTACATAACATTGAATAAAGTTATGTATCACCTTCAACACAGCGATGTTCTCTTAAATAAAGACCGTTTCGCCATTAAATGAGAATGACTGTTAGACATACTCTGTAGCTCGTTTTTGCAGTGCTTGACTGTGACTGCACTAATTCACATATTTAAAGATCAGTACAATGTACATATTATATATCATTTTATATTATTATTTAAATGTTGAAATGCCTTAGGATGTAGTGAAAAGATGGCAAAGTAACTTGGATACACACACACACCCACCCACACACACTACACTTATTTTACGTCGTACATTACCATGTTTTATGGCATGCATGGTGTCTTTCCCGCAAGTTTATTTACAGAGAAATAGATTTTTTATAAACAACAAAAACTCATATTCACCACCAACTACGGCTGTACGATAAAGTGAGGTAACGGTGAGAATTTCTATTTGGCTTTTGAAACCCATAGTTTGTTTGGCTCGCTGAGTGATTGGCGTTTGATTAAACCAATAGTAACAGAGACTGTAACATGACCGCGAGATATCTGACCAATTGGGTGTTAATGGGCGGGGCAACACGCCCCGCTAACGTAAGCGTTGCTAGTAGGAAGAAGAAGCCGATTCTGGAAGCCATTACGTTGCGCACATCAGTTGAGTAAATCCTACTATTTTTGCGTACAATACGCACAATTACCTCTCTAAAAGAGGAATTTCTGCAATTATGGCATCGGTCGCGAAAAAGAGAAAAATGAATTTTTCGGAGAGAGAGGTGGAAATTATTGTGGAAGAAATAGAGAAACAAAAGCACACACTGGTTAACCACTTCAATGCTGGAGTCACCCACATGGCAAAGAATAACGCGTGGGGGGACATTCTAAAAAAGGTGAACGCTGTCACCACCTGTCCCAGAGAGCTGCCCGAGGTGAAAAAGAAGTGGTCCGACATGAAGACGGAGGTCCGACGCAAAGTGGCCCAGGCGCGGGCTGCTATAGAGGGGACCTCCGCAGACTGCACTCCAGTTCCCGTCATCCTCACTGCTATGCAGCAGAGGATCTGTAACCTCCTGGGGGAGGCCACCATCATCAGCTTACCTGCAGGAGACTCGGATGCTGAGATAACTTTACCTGTTACAGTGAACACCGCCACCACCGTCACACTAACAGAAAGTAAGTTGGCAGAAGTTTTACAGTGAGCAGCAGACCCAGGATACAGCGGCAGTGTGTGGGATTATGATGTATGCGGTTGTAATAAGTAGAATAAGTTCGTGTGCAGAGCTCAGTCAGAAATGTTGCTCCTTAAGTAGACCGACAGGCTGAGACTGAGCATGTATTATAGTTGAGTAATACAAGTGGATATTGAAGGAGATTATACTTCTGATTGGAGGGGGACTTTAATTCATACAATATAACATTCCCCATTTCAAACAGTTAAAGCAAAGACAAATAGGATGCGCCTGCAGACTCTTTGACCCTGATGGCAGGGTTGCCCTCGTCTCATCTTAGATTTGTATCCCATTTCTCCATTTCTCAGCCTTGGACTGTGGATGCATTCAAGAGTACTAAACAGGAGTCCTGCTATTCCTCCACTGCCTCCTGCTTTTCTTCATGACTCAGACAACACATTGGAACAAGCATATTACTTACTAATAGCTCGATTTTCCACGTCCAATGATTTACATGTGGTGAACAATATTAAAGGGACAGTTCATCCCAATATCAAAATACATACTTTTCCCTCTCACCCGTAGTGTTATTTACCCATCTAGATTGATTTGGTTTGAGATGCAGTGTTCTGGAGATATAGGCTGTTGAGATGTTTGCGTTCTCTCTAATATAATGGAACTAGATGGCACTCAGCCTGTGGTGCTCAGAGCACCAAGACATAGCCTACATTTGAAAAACTCAAGGTAATCCGCAGACCTTGTTGTGAGAAGTTTTGCGTAGGAAATACATGGATGAGGGGCTAGCTAACTGAGTTAGCTAACTAAACAACTAAGCCAAGGAGGTCACCATTAGTGTCACAAGCACAAGCCTCTTCGCCTCCGTCAGTCGATGCACGCTTCCTTCTGTGCGGTGACACTGTGGGCAGGTGTAGTTAGGTAGAAAGAACATAGATGCCATATGAAACTTCTCAAAACAAGCTCTGCAGATTATCTTGAGTAACCAGGTCATGATGTCTGGATAGAGACATTGCCGTACGTTTCTCAAATGTATGTCTTTAAGCACCACAGGCTGAGTGCCATTTAGACATCTCTGTGGCCACTGTCTCCAAAACTAGCACTGCAGGTGAGAGTCAAAATGTATTTTTGGTTCTGAGATGAACTGTCACTTTAAGCAACATACAAATTTTGAAGGTTTAATATTTGACTTGTGTTTAATTAATTGCAGATTTTCTCCCTTCTTTTTCTTTGAATGTTAGTTGCCATGTTTTCAGCCTCATATTCTGTCTGTGTTGTTTCAGCTCTCCCAGCGGGCTCAGCTACAGTCTGCGATGAAGCAAAGCCACTGAATGGTAAGTGTGTCTATCTGCAGTATCCCTCCATACCTGCATTTTATTTCATATCTGACATATACAGGGCAGTAAGTGTATTTATTAGTTGAAAGGACACATCTTTCCACTTACTGCAAAGGAAGGTTTCCATACATTGAATTGACCATTGCATAACATTTCTGGTCAGCTTAAGCTTAGACAGCTGACACTTAAGCCTGAGACTTATACAGTATATTTAAAGATGAAATACAAAATAGTATGTTCTTGTCACGAGCAGCACCACCCACATAAACTGAGATGAATCATTTATCTCAGTCTTTATACCACCAATGACTGGTTAACAGCTCACTCAGCACTGAACAGATGTACTGTACAGGCGACAGATAACTTCTATCACTGAGTGAAAGTGAAAGTTAAGTTAAAGTACCGTTTCCCTACTCATGGTATGTACAAGTATAACAGCATGATAGAAAATGGGAGGATACCTAAAAAAAATGAACTTGGTGGCAGCCGAGCCATAAGCACAAGCCAGCTGGCTGTTTTTTTATTCCTTCCTTATTTTTTTCCTTTTCTGATATTCTAATAATGTTCCTCTTAATGTAGCAGCCTGCATTCATTTCTAGAAGGCATCACATCATCCTGCATTCACATCCATTAGCACAAGATTGATTTCATCATCACCTTGAGGTTTACGCAAACAGTTAGCTTAGCCTTGGCTTGGTTCGTCAGACATCTGTTCTGTAGACATATCTACAGTAGATGTGATTATCTAGGTTGCAGACACAATGAGAAGATTGCTCGCAGTGCAATCGTCACTGTCGTTATCCTGGCTCTACCGTCTGTACAAGACACGTATGACCACCTGTTGTTTGGAGACAGAGTGACTGTGGAGAATCATAAAATTCCCGCACAGTTGGCAGAGACATATTAACAACCAGTTGGTTGGACAATTTGAAACATATTTACATGTTCGACTGGAGTCACTGTTTTAATGACTTGACTGGACAGAAAATAAAAGACTTGTGACTAGACCTAACTTGAGACATGATGACTTGAATGACTGGTCTGTGTTCATCTCATATTAGGACAGTAATATTATGAAGTAGCTTGCATTATGTCAAATGAAACTTCACCCCCATTTACAGATTTCCCACAATGTTGAAGTACTCCTTTAACCGTTGCATTGAGGGACATGAGGATTAGTAGATCACAACTGTATTTTTTAGAATGGAATGGAAAAATGGAAAATCTGTAGCCTCTATAGGCAGGGTAACTAACGAAACAGCTGTTCTGTCCTGTTTTCAGCTGAAACGACTTACCACACTCTTGAAGACGGAGGCGTGGTGGAGTACTGCACCACCACTGTTGGTGACTCCGCCCCCACTGTGGTGGCGGCTGTTGAAGCTCCAGTGGAGATGCTCGCCTCATCCGCAGCTTCCCCGCCTCCACCACAGGGTCAGGCCAAACCCCAGGAGCTGAAGAGCCGTATAGCCCTCAACTCGGCCCGCCTGCTGCAGGAGCAGAGAGTCACCAACGTCCACATACGACAAATCGCCCAGCACCTGGAGGGCCAGAACGAGCTGCTGCAGATGATGCGGCGCTCCCAGGAGGCTCAGGCGTTCGCTCAGGAGAGACAGGCCCAGGCCCTGGAGGGTACCCAGGCTGCCCTGCTGGCATTAGTGCAGATGCTCAGACCTGCTCTCAAAGACCTGCGCAAATTCCTGCAGAGTGGGACTGAGGTGGCAAACCCCAGCAGCTCCGCAGCAGGACCCCCAGCTGACGGGGCAGCAACAGAGGAGCAGAGCAGGCCCAAAACACCTCCACCCCCACCACAGCAAGCCGAAGGGATACAGTAGGCGCTGTGTGTGTGTGTGTGTGGCGCCGCTTCCTGTCTGCATTTCACACAGAGGAGTCCATGCACACGGACTACAGAGAACAATATAAACTTGTCAAAAGTTGCCTTAGGAGAGCATGTACAGAGTTTTACTTATGTTTTATCATTTGGCCACTCACAGAAGCATCAAAAATGTTTAGTTAGGAACATTTGACTGCCTGTCATTAATCAGCTGTGACTTTATGTTATTTAATACATTCGATTCGATTTTGAAATTATGTTTTTAATGCAAAGATGCAGAAGGTCATCACTCTGATGTGGAATGAACATTCAATTCTTTTTAGTGTGTTTTGTGAAAGTTTTTCATGTCACCCCAACGTTAAACATGAACGAAGAATAATGAGTCTTTTTTTGTGACCAGAGTCCGTTTGTGTCTTTAGAGCGGAATAAAGTTAGAAGAAACATCAGCAGCCTGTCTTTTTCCTGCAGGGTGCATTGCTGTTAATCAACCAGAAGATGTCAGTGTATGTAAGCAAATGTCATCAGTGGTGGCGCAGCAGTGTAGTTGAGGAGGGTCTCTCTGCTAGTGTTACACATTGAAGTGTGTTTACAGGTGTTGGGGAGTGTATGTATAAAAGCAGTCTAAGGCTTTTTTTTTGCAAGTTGCTGCTCGCTCAGTTTGTTTGTTTATTGGTTTGTTTAAAACAGGACAGAAAAAAAAACAATAGTAATACAAAGAGATTACTATGATAAAAACACTAATAAATACACCAATGAAATGCATCACACATTCATGAGAAAAGCCACTATTACTTGACATTAGTTTTGGGGCAAGACTAACACTTTCTGTGATATTAGTAGGGATGGCATGTAAATGCATTGACAGATTTTGTCAAGCAATGTTTAAGTTGCATTGTGGGTAATGTATGCACCAGGTTTTGAAAAGCCGTCCACTGGTCTGCATTGCATTCCTATAACACTGTTGGATCATCGTAGAGAAGTTGAAAACAAATGATCAAAATCAGTACAGCAGAGCAGAGATATCACCTGTTTTATTCCACACATCCTTCTTCCTTTCCAAAACATTGTGACTTCATTACCCAAAATGCAACTTAGCTGCTGAGTGACATCATTGGAGCCAATTTATCAGATTACATGCAGCTTCCTCTGGAGCCGCAAAAGGCTTTAGACTACTATTTTTCACATAAGCAGTGGTGTGAAGGAGCAGTGCCACATTTAATATTGTAATGTAAACCTGGTAAAAATGAGAAAGTTTGAGAGTGCAGGACAATAATGACAGTGTCAGAAGTGAAATTGTTATTCTACACAGTTGCCTAGCATCATTAAGTGCTGAATGTTTCTAAGGTGGCAGTGCATGAAACTCTAAAACACAGAAACTGGATCAGTTGTATCCAAAGTGAGATCAGGCAGAGCCAAAGAGGGAACATCATCAGAAGTTCAATTAAACAAGCTGAGTTCACTGAGAGACAAAAAAAGCCAACCCAATCACCATCCGTCCTGTCAGAAGAAGGCTGTCTTGTAGCGTATCAGAGCATGAGGAGCAGTTTCTAAACCACTTCTCAGGAGAGAAACAAGGATGAACACGTGAGGTGAGCTAAGAAATACCAGAATTTCACAGTGGATGATGAAAAAGGTCTATTTACTGATGAATCCCAGTGATAGATTAGTGTCAGTAACAGAAGGGTGTATGTAAAGAGACGAACATGAGAGAGAATGATCCCACAGTGTTTCACAGTCACAGTGAAACATGGTGCTGGAAGATGTTTTCAGACTCCTGCACAGAACCGACTTCTCCCTGACTGAGGAGGAGCACCACTCCATTCTTCAGAGACTGAGAAAGCCAAACATCCTCTGTGACATCACAAGAAGCAGTCTGTGACATCACAAGAAGCAGTCTGTGACATCACAAGAAGCTGTCTGTGACATCACAAGAAGCAGTCTGTGAGACAGATGTCTGTCACATCATGCTGGGTTAACATGAGTCAGCGGGTTTCACACTAACTTGTGTAGACCATGCAGCTCGAGTGCATGTTGACTTTAGGCCACTATGTAGTTAAGAGAAGAAATTCAAACTCAGAATTTTAATATTTACAATATTAATGAGGTAATCATACAAACTCCCAGAAGACTGCTTGAAGCTAGAAAGGTGGCAGGGTCCGCCATATATAAACAAAGTAAAACAGTATAAGTTGTGTTGTCGTTTAACTTCAGTTTGTTTATTTGGCTTATTTTTGTCATGAAAACAAAGAGAGTTTGATTAGTTTGTTTGTTTACAGAAAGAAAATCAGCCAATGAAGATCTTTCTCTTCTCATCCACACTTCTTCAACAAAACTACAGAGTGCTCCTTTAAAGCAAAAGGGTGACTTTCAAAATACTGAGATATACATGGCCAGTTATTAAAGTTTCAACTGTTCACTCAAACTGCTAAACTGATTTTATCATTTGTAATGGAACAAATTGTACGACATTGAAAACAAATGCAAAGTAGAAGTATCTTGACTCCTGGTCGCAGACTCTGGGACCTTGTATGAAAAAGTTAAATATTGAACAGTTGTATATACTATGTGGTGGAGTAGAAGAGCTACATCTATCTATCTTAGAAGAATCCATATGTGAACGGGTAGTAAAATCAAACCGAGTATATTACTGTACATATCTGATCATAACATGTAGCCTATTACAGATGTACACAGTTTGATGATACACAAACAATGCTCCAAACTGAAATATATTGATACCTATGACATTACAGTAATGCCATGTTCAGCACATGGCCATATTAAATGTCCTGCTCAGAGTTCGGAGCTCTCTGTACGAGCGCTCCTCTTCCTCACACGCCTCTGCTCGGACTTTGTGGACGGTCCCTAAAGTGGCCCGGTGAGCTCGGAGACGTTCACGGAGCCGCTCGGCCTCACTGCTGTGTGTTGAACTCTGCCCGAGAGGGAAAAGTTGGCGATGACACGCTGAAAAAGGGAGAAACTTGCCGAGAACACAACTGTGCTGCCTCGCCGACTATGAGGAGCATCGGGCCGACGGAGCGGTGAGTTTTGGAGGAGGCTGAGAGGGAAAGACGGGAGCCGTGCTGAGGCGCTGAGCGGCGGCGGTGTTTGCGTGGCAGCTGTGGAGCGGAGGAGCAGGCGAGAGAAACACGAGCGAACTTGCCTTTTTTCGAGCTCCCATCTAATTGTGAAACTATGAGTTGAGAAAACACCAGATTCACCAGACAGAGCTGAGTGTGTGGGGCGTTTTGTCTTATGCAACGTTCAAAAGACACGGACAACACGAATTGCATCTGCCACTGCTGCAAACACACTGACAAGCAGCCGCACATTAAATGACTTAACCGTGAACTCCAACGAGTGTTCATGTTTTTTGTTTTTTTTATTGTTTTTTTTTATAGCAGGTCTAAACAATTCTTCTTGAAATGATCAACCCTGAACCAAAGGAGGACTCTCAGCCCCCACACTGAAGCCGAACCCAGCAGGCTGCATTTATTGTTCTCATTCATTGGTGTTCATCAGACCATGAGCACACTCCAGCAGCTGGGGACCATGTCTTTCCTGATGAAGAAGAAGAAGTTCAAGTTTCAGGTGCACTTCACATTGGAGGAGCTGACAGCGGTCCCTTTCGTCAATGGAGTGCTTTTCTGTAAGATCCGGCTGGTTGATGGCGGGGACTTTGCCACCTTGTCATCCAGGTATTTACAACGCATCACTTCCTTGTTTTAAGACAATCTCTACCTGAGGTTAACCTGCTCCAGTCCACAAACATGTCTTTTTTTCCCCCTACTTCTTTGCAATTGTTGACACTGTGCTGTTTTCTCCAAGCAGAGCAGCGATCGACTCTGCTATAACCAGGTGGTTGATAGAAGTCTGTTTGTTGGTTGGTAGTTTCCCACCTCAGATTTGGGAAAGAAAGTGGCATCAACCTTTAGTACAGTATGTGTTGCTTCACCCTTATGTCTCCTGGGAATGTTGCCTTCATGACTGTTCTCCGCTCCACCCTGGCTCCTCACACTGGGAACTGCCCAGTATTACTGAAGTCTTACAAGAGTCAAAAACACTTTACTGTCCATTAATCCAGGCATTAATGGAAATGTGTCTTTGCCTGTTGTTGAAGACTCTGGGGCAAAGCCATTGAGGGAACATGAATCACCCACTCTCAAAATCTGGTTACTGTGACCTCTGTAGAGTATTTAGAGTAACTATGACAACAGGACAACCAGTTAAAACAATCTCAGTTTCTGTTGTATTGGTCTGGGGCAGATGTCTCAGCGACAGGTTGCTCCAAACCTTATTTTGATATCGGCAATTGAGCAAATATGATTTTTGTACTTTTGGGTGAACATACCCTTTAATTATTTGCATAACAGTTATAAAGGCATCTGATGAGGCACCCCTATCCTCCAGCTGTTGGTATATGCACTACACTGGCATGACTCCAGTTAGACTCAACGCATTACCTTATTACCTTTGTTGGTCAGTATGAGTAAGCTGTAGGGAAGTGCCAGGACAGGTCTGTTAGATTCAAAGAAGGCAAACCTGCAAGGACCACACCAAGGTTTCTGCGCGTGTGAACCCTTTTAGACCATAAATGGTTCAAAAAGTGCTTTCATTCTTTTCTCTATATTTAAAAATCACCTTGCAGAGAATTTCAACTTTGAGGCAGTTGAAGTATAGCTCATCATTCAAATGTTGGATTTGGTCCGCGTTTTAGTTTAACATGTTCAAAAATGAGCTAACATAATCAGCGGAACGTGTAGAAACAGTGTTGACGTTATGTCAAAGAAGTCTACGTGCCGTGTTGCAGAGATGTATGCTGAAGTTAACATGCTAACCAGCTAGCCCCAGCCTGTCCCGTCTCCTAATGCCACTCTTCACCTCAAGAGGTGATGGTCTGATTGCCCCCCTAGTTTCAGCTGTGAGATGTGAAACAGGTGAGTTTTTGACGTAGTCTAATAAGTCTAAAAATTAAAAAAAACTTTCAAAATATTGAGAAATATTTTCCCTCCTGTTTTCCTTAAGAAGCAGAAAAATATATACAGCACAGTGGGCGAAGTGCTGCTCACTTATTTTGGCTGACAGGTCCCAGTTTAAGAGGGGAATGTTAACCTAGAAATAAATGTAGGATGTCATGTTACCTAACACCACAAATCATCCCTTTTACTGCTCTGTCTATTAAGGATTAAATTAAAATTAAAGAGGAAGTTAAATACTGAAATCTAGAGGTGTTTCTGACTTCTTTTGTTGACTTTGAACAGAGCAAAGCTAACTTGTTTCTCCCTGCTTAAATCTGTATTCTAAGCCAGGCTAATGGCCAGACAGCCCCAGCTGATATGAAACTGATATTGATCTTACAACTGAAATGAAAATAAATCGCTGAGCTATTCCTTTAAAGCATTTTTAATGTAAAATTAGAGTGCAAGTTGATTTTCATATTCTAGTGATAAGCCTGGCAGATATGGTTAGAAATAATGTGAAATCTATGTGAATTGTGGTAAACTTCAATGAAGATGCCAAAACTCTGGTATGGTCCTTAAACTATACTCTTTATTTATATAAGCAAACCAAGGAAAGAAATAAGCAGTTGAAAAACATAGTCACACTTAACTGAAATGGTTAAAATACATCTAACAGAAGGCAGACAAACATGTTAAATAACAGAAGAGGCAACAAAATGAAATGAAAACAAATTTCAGAAAGGACTTTGAAGCCATCTCAGACTCTTTTGAGGCCAACTGCAGAGTAGAAGCCCTGTGACCTTTCACCTTCCCCCTGGGCACAGAAGCAGTCAGGAAGTTCCTGTTGAGGATCACACAGATAAATGAGCTGGGCAGAGGCAAAACTAAGAGCCAGAAGTAATCACTAGAATCTGTAGGTCAGTGCTAAAATGAACAGACAAGTAGCAGATATGGTTCAGTGCATTTGCCTGCATGCAAAGAACTCAGTGACTGTGGACACCGGGTATTAATGGCGGACAGTTCCCTAACTGTCCTGTAGTTTCCATGAAATATTGGTTAATGACATTGAGTTTGTGTGTTTTTATAAATGGGAAGCTTAAATAGCTGATTTAAGATGATAAGCAATAGGCCAACTGAGGGCAAAAGCACCAAAATGCATCCCCCTTGTTAACCTGCCACTCCCCTCTCCACCCACTAGCAGCAGATAGAGCTCAGGGGCAAAGGATTTGTTATGTCTTGGCCCCATAGACTTTCACAGTTGTCAGATTCGCTGTGCTGCTCACAAAACACAACCCTCTGTCTTGTAATCAGGAGTCCTGCGGTCTTTGCACACTACTTTAGCACACATTACAAGATCACACACACTGAATGAGAACAGGGATGGTGCAGACCATGCAGTCCAGTGTGTTTGCGCAACTAATAGACCTCCAGCTCCTCAGCACAGTCGGTCTGACTCCCTTGGATTAATAATGGCTGCCTCGCTAACACAAAATGTCCAGTATAAAAGTGAGCTTGCCCTCTTTATCTTATATTTGCCTGTCGATTTGTATCTTGCACTTGACTGCATATTTTCTTTAATTGCACTACAAGGGCCTCCCAGCCACCATTTAAACCATCAGACCACTCAGAGCAACATGCTGGAGGGGGTTCAGCTCTAGAGACATTCTTTCAAACCAGGCTCATGAAAATACAGATGACTGTGTAAATAAACTGTAACTTGGACTGAAAAATACCTCCAAGTTACCCAGTAGGCAATTAGTTTAGTGTATTTTAAAGACTAAGGGTTACAGTCACTGTCCAGGCTCGTGGCTCCTCTAGACTTTACTCATTTTATTCGACCGAATGGATCAAATTATGATAGTGAAATGAAGGGGTTGTGACGCTCTCTCACAATGTAATCTTTTGGGAAAAAGTGTTTTTGGGCTGCAGTGCATCACGTGACGATGTAATTAAATGGTTTGGCCGCTATGAAAAATGGCTTCAAATCCTGGCACTGTTCCTGGGAGGCTTGAGTCAACCGTGTTTCTACAATAGCCCGGAATGGAAGAAACCAAACACTCGCTCTGAAGAGGGCCTTTAGCGTTGTTTTTCAGGTTTTTAGTGCCAGGAGAAGGGTGCTCTGTTGGTTACAGTCTGCAACTTCACCACTAGGTGCCACTAAATCCTACACACTGGACCGTGTGTCGGCTTACATTTGGATTCTATGTGTTCGGAACTTGATTGAGTTTTGTAGGCCAGCGGAGTGGGACACTGTTGGTTCTGGAAGTATTTTTCTCAACGCACATTTACAATTAGAAGTTTCTCAGACAAGCTTGTGGTATTGCTCCTGAAGTGGTCAGGGGATCACTTATTTTACATTATATATTTTTAGAAATCTGTTTTCACATTGACATGAAATATTTTTTTTTTTTTTTACATTTTCTGTTAAAAGAGCCAAATTATTGACCATGATTCCATTTGTGAAAGCATCCATATATCATTATAGACACTGCAGATGTTCCTACTGTATCTTGGTTTGGATTGCCCTTATGACATTGCTGTACAGTACTGTGCCTTAAAGGATAGCTAAATGTGGTGCTCAGTAGGGCTGAATGATTAATCGATTTTATTATCAAATTGAAAAAGCTGCAATACACTTTTCTGCAGGATGAGCATCTGACCCACATTTAAACATGTGTGTCAATGGTTTTGGAAATGTATGCCGACTTCCTAGTGCGACAGTCATGCTCGCCATCAGAAGTGCCGTACTCACCAGTCAGATGTGGCTCAACAGCATGTGAAACCCAAGTAGATCTTTGGACTTGTGGTGTGGAAAATTTTAATTCGGTATTTATTTGACATTATTATTACTTTATTTCACTTGATTGCATAATGTGCAGTGTTTCACATTTCAGTGTCCTATTATTCTCTCATTGGAATGTCTTTGGTATTTGAATTATTATGGCTTCATTTATATAGCTAAAGTCACAACTTTTGTGGTAATTGCATGTTTGATTGTTATACGTTGCGCGCCAGTAGGAAAAAAAATATGATAAACACTTGTCGGCAGCAATTCATATCTTCAGGTTCTCGTCTTTTCATTAGAATATCCATCAGTTGATATTTTGATGGTATATTGATGTGGTAGTGCTCGTTCATGTGTTTAAAATCTGTTACACAGTGAATACTCAGCTGAAGCTTGACTTAAAATAAAAATCGCAATATCAGTCCGAAAAATCGCAATTCGATTTTTTTCCCCATATGATTTGGCCCTAGTGCTCAGCTTTGCATACTGGTTTGGTTTGGCTTTTGAATAGATGAGAACTGAAGAGCAGTTCCAAAGTGCACTCTAGAAAAGGGAAGTGTAACCAGTCTGATCTGCTGGTCTCTTACCAGTAAGTCTGCCAGGTCTTCTGTCTGCCATGAATGGACATAATCCTATTTCTGCTTTTACTATTCAGTGTTAGCTGTGCTTACACCTGAAGACGGAGCAGACCTCAGGTTTCGATCAGAAATGTAGTAAGATGCTCAAACCTCAACATGTTCCCAAAACTCTATTCTGTCCGCTATCCAGAATAACACAACAACCGTGATGGATAAGGAATTCTGCACAAGTTTTACATGTTAGATCACATGCAGCTACTTATCTTGATTGGTTCATATAAATGACAATGAATGAAACAGAATTAAGGGTGAATAACTCATGTGTGTTACAGACCTCTATCTTTGGATTGCTTTTCCAGTTCCTCTTTTCTGAAACTGGAAATTTCTCACAAGATGCTCAAAAAAGCCACTGTGCCACTACACTGTTATCATGAGTTTTGTAAATCATGTTTTTGTCACTTTACTATCATGTATAACCTGTTAAATTTGCACTCCACCCAAAATTTGTCAGACACTGTTGGCAGGACAGAAGGCTGTGAAAATGTTTAGATTGCGCCTTCACAGAGTTCAGCAGTCACTTCCTCACACATCAGTGCACTTACAAATGGCAGTAGAGGTTAAAAAGATTCTCTAACTATTTACAAGAAATAATGGACTCCTCCTCTGTGTGTGTGTGTGTGTGTGTGTGTGTGTGTGTGTCTGTGTGTGTGTGTCTGTGTGTGTGAGGCTCATTTGCATCTCTGTCTCATTCTTCAGATTCTTCCACTGGGAAAAAAGAGACAGAGAGTAACCAATAGGAGGACATAGTTTATCAAGTGGGAGTTTCTAACCCAAACACATTTGTTTCAGCACCTAAGTGTTTGTGGAAAACACAGTCATATGCACTGGACACAAATGAGCATTTTCAACAGTGTGTAAAGCAGACGGGTGCAATGCTGTGTAGTGCCAGGAGAGTCACTGACCTGATCTGGATGGCATCTATTTCTGAAGGATCATCATTCAGAACTCTGTAAAAAGTCTTCTTTATATGTAAATAATGTTTGCGTTTCTGTATTTGCTGAGCGCCCTCAACGTCACTTTACAATAATATGCATTTTAATTGAACCCTTTTTTATAGGACCCTGATTCCAGGTTGGTGCCTTGTTTTAATGATGTGGTAACTAATTTGGATGAATTACATTTTAATAATTAAAATCAATAATAATTATTATTATTTCTAACAACCACTCCTGCTCTACCATAACATCCAATATTGAAAATAAATTAAATGTTTTTTTTTTCCATTACCTACCACTTTCTTTCTGTGTGGTGACATATTTTCAATCATGTCGGCTGAAATTAAAAGCTGCGTGTTGGCCACTAAGACGGACTGTGGCCAACTGGGCAAATTAAGCACAGCTTCACTGTGAGATAAAGCACTGCTTGCATCTACTGCAGCACAATGGTGTGTTTGTGCAGGCAGGCAGGTTGGGCTGTAAGAAAAGAAGTGGCAGAACCTGTCTGGCGGTTCTCTGCCTCTCCCAGGCAGCCTGCAGCCTCCAGGCTTGTTGTTTTAAGAGCTGTAAACTGCAGGTCACCCTTAAGATAAGTGGAGTGGGAAAAGTTCTTGTGATAAAGTTAATGTTAAAGCCAGTGTTGAAAAAGAATGCCTAGAGATACTGACAAAAGGCTGATAAAAACAGTGTAAAAACACGTGAAAATGAATAGTAAAAGTTCTGTTAACTGTAATGATGGTCTCTTTCTCTCTTCTATAACAACATGATAGATAGGAAGAGCATGACAAGGCTAAAGGGCCATGAATCAGTAATAACATGCCCCAGCAAGATGCAGCAAATCCTCCACATGATTGCAGACATGTCAGTCTTTACATCTGAGCGGCTCAGTTATGTAACAGATTGTTTCACTCTGACCACATGTGAGTAATGCTAAACAGATGTGTGTTTTAAGGCCTTTAGTCCGTTTTACACATGAAACTACAGTGATTGCGTGTTGGGCTCTGAGCGCAGCCAAAACACATGTGACCTTTGCTAAATGCTGTGCCTGAACGCAACCTGTGTAGACAGACACTGAAACTGCTAGTGATGAAACTGATGGACTGATGGAGGCAAAGTCGAAATGCAGGATAAACTGCACTGAATGGGTGAAATAATGAATACACCACTAAAGACTCAAGGGGATTTCCCTTTTCTTCCTATGTTTCCCTTATTGTGCACTGATTTGCTTGGCTGAACAGCCAATCAGAGTAATTTCTGACTAACAGGCTCCATTGCCAGTTCCACTTGCTCAGTCAGCCAAAAGCTGCCGACAAGGTCCGACCAATGCCAACAGTGCAGGCCACAAATACTCACTGGCTGCAGCAGGCAGCTGTTCTCAGTCTCAGAACACTGATAAACAGACCAAACATTACCTGCTCAGCACCAGACAACATACATACACACACAAGCTGGTGAATCAAGCCAGATATTTTTGTCAGAAGATGGTAGAGACCAAAACGGAGCTAACAGAGAGATAATAAATGGACTTACATTCATCAGGTGGAAACAAACACCACTCAAAATGAATACTATTGTTGCTCCATGTTTGCTGAATGTGTAAAAAAGGCAACATCTTTAAATGTGATATTATGTTTAGATGCCCCCAAGTGGCCATAAACCAGGTAATGCAGCTTTAACAGTTAAAATTGTGAGCAGGATAGGTACACTGTAGTGCCCAACCTTAGCCTAACCTTTGACAGTAATTGTGTAGACCTATATCTGTGAATAGTTGTCTCATTCACTTTCAAGGAGGGAATCTTGTGCCGATACTCCGCCTCGCCATCTGTGTGAAAGCTACAGAGGCGGAATGGGGGGAAAGTCTAGTTCCGCCTCTGATCCTCCAGTGGAGTTAGTATCGAGGCCGCAGCAGAGGCGAGACGATGTCCGTGCGAATCGAAATGCCAACAGTGCGGGACAGGAGGGTGTCGGTCTGATGGTGTTCAGTCTGACAGCTAAACAGATCCTTCACTCATCAAATGAAAGAGAAATGACCCACACTTCAACCCACAAAGCAACGTTACTGGACCAAACAATTAATTAAGACCAAGTAATGTGGTAGCAGGTTGTGGCTATTTGCGGAAAAGTGTCTTGTCATCCTGTCTGTCCTACCAACTCTATGTCGCATTCCTGCCCAAAAAAACAGCATCTGTCCAGGCAGCAGAGCCAAGTGGCTCCTGCTGTTCAACGGCAGTGATTGTGTAATGTGAAAAAATAACTCGCCACGCCTTCAACTACTGTGTTCTCGTAGTTACTGTCTTTGGAAACTTGTATTGATAAAGCTCACTGTGACTGTGAGCCCTTCCAACCGAGATTTCAGTTAACTTTCCACCAGAAATCATCCAGTGAGAGTCAGACAGGGTCCTCTATTTACTGATGGTGATTCTGTAATTATGTCATTTAGAGTAAAAAACTTAATTCTGTCACTTTCCAGGATGCTTGGTGGGTCAGGATCTGAATCACAACACATTATAACAGTATCCATATGATTGTAAACAGTCGGCCGATACATGTCAAGTTCAACAGGAGGGAGAAACTAGAAACAAGTGAAAAAATCTCAATGTCATGATATGTTCTGTCACCCCTCTTTTGGTTCCGCAGGCCTGGTTCGCTGTATGAATTTACGCACTGGAGCAGCTTTAAGTGGGCACTGCCTGGTTTAGTGTGAACAAACAAAGGTGGTGTTAAGACGAGCCTTCTTTGTGGTGATAATGCAGAATCTCAGTCTGAAAATGGAGCTAATAATGATTAGCTTAATTTGAGACATGTTAGAGCTCTGTTTTCAGACATGTAGTAGTAACAGTGTGTGTGATTGTACATGTACACGTACATTTACAGACTTAATGGATGGATGTTGAGGCTTTCTTGGAGTGCAGTAATTCCTGATAATGGAGACCTCGTCAGGCCATATCCTGTTTATACCACGGTCACTGCTGAAGAAGAAACAGCACTGTTTGCCTGGTTTGACTAATAGCTGGAACAGTCAATACCATCCCATAATGTTCTTGTGCAACAGAGAAGGTGTTCATTACTCCGGTAAATAGAATTAACCTTAGATAAAGCCATAAAGTTAAAATTATGCTAGCTAAATTAAAAGTCAATAACTTTTAATTTCCCCATATCAATATCAAGATTTCAACAACAAATGATGAGCCATGTGTAAGTTGGCAACAGCCTCAAGTAGCGAGTTGAAGAGCCATTGGGATGTGAGATGATCGCTGGTACAAAGTATCTTTTCTGTCGGACTGTTGGTGTGATAACTACACAGGCCATTCACTCAACAAAATACAGAGAAATGTCCAACAAAGCAACGCTACATGCAGGGGCGGTTCTAGGGGGGGGGGCCAACAGGGGCCAGTGCCCCCGTAACTCTGAGTCTGGACCCCCCTGTGGCCCCCCCGACAGGGAGTCTGCATCAATAATACAATGACAGATTTCTTGCAATGATTTTGTTTTGAAGAGAAAGGTTGAAATAAAGTGTCTCAGCAGTTTACTACCCAATCAAAATTGCTGAAATTGTAAACACTGCTTTGTCTGAATGAGGGATTTATCTTTATTTCCCGGGTTGTATGTGCCCCCTAACAAAAAAGCCGGCACCGACCTGGCCCCCCTATTAAAACTGGTCTAGAACCGCCACTGGCTACATGATCGAACAACAGTAACATAGTAACTATAACTGTCTTTGGCAGCTTATATGAGGAAAAAATAGATATACGTGGAGAAGCATCCATCCTCCTGTCTGTCCTACCGACTCCTCGTCACATTTCTGCCCGAAAAACAGCGTCTGTCACCGGCAAAAAACTTTAACTCAGCGAGTGTTTGTGTTGAAAAAAAAACACTGCGACGGTCAGCCCTCCAGACCGAGACTTCAGTGAACTTTCCCCCAGAGAACTGCCTCCCTCCCCGTGAGTGAAGGAGTCAGACAATGCCCAGTTTACTGATGCTGATTATTTAATTATGTCATTAAGAGCGAAAAACGTAACTTTGTCACTTTCCAGGATGTAAGGTGGGTCAGGATCTCAATCACTACACATTACAACTGCATCCATATGATTATAAACAGTAAGCGGGCACATGTTTTGATTGACAGGAGAACACCATGGGGAGTTATCATCCAGACCATGGTATAAAACGAAATACATGATTAAAATACAAGAAGTCAGTAAGGTCAAACATGCCAGTTGGAAGATTTGTGTTTTGGACTTCATTGCACTTCTTATATTTTGACATCACACTCCAAAGAAGAACCATGCGGGACTATCTGCTGTCAGCAAAGCATTAGTCTGCATGTGTGTTGTGTGACTGAAGTGCTGATCACGGAGAGAGCTGGATGATTCTCCCATGATGTTTCCTCTGACATGAGCTGGCCAGGCACAGATAACATCAGAGTTTGGTGGCCAAGTCAGGGCAAGCCCGGCACTCTTCACGGCCTGTGTGTGTGTGTGTGTGTGTGTGTGTGTGTGTGTGTGTGTGTGTGTGTGTGTGTGTGTGTGTGTGTGTTGAATGAGTCTTGTGGAGAACGACGCCAACCCTTTCGACGGCCTTAGCGTTAGATAACACTGCTGTGGTCTCAGCTGGTGTAGCTTACCTTTGCTCTTCATTCATTAGCTAAGTGAGGAATGCTTGTTTATGGACTGAGGGAGGGACACACTGGATCAATCCCATAAGACCTTGCTCCTTTTCTCTCCATGGCCTGCCAAATTCCAGAATAAAATGTTGAAGAGAGCACTCTCTTTATTTTGGCCATTGTGTCCTGGCTCCACCCTGCTTCACATTCATGGAGCGCTTTGATGTTCAGGGCCTTGCACAGAGAAATCACAGTAGTGGTGCTGATTGATTGCGTGCCGCCAACAAGGCTTGTCGGCAGCACACAGCGTATGTAGTTCCCATTTATGACTTTTTATATGAAACAGACAGTAGGACGTAACCACATTTAATCTACCAGTGCTTTGGATACGTTGGAGAAAGACCTTGACATTATTCAGTATTGTCACTCTTTCGACCTACACCTCTACAAGTTACCAAAATGATTACTCAACTTTGTGTATTGTTACATGTTGATGTTGACCGCATTCAGCTGGTTGGAAAGAGGAAGCCGAGACTTACAGGTTCTGACTAGAAAATCAACACTGAAATCTGAATTGGTGCTCACTGGGATTTGGGATTGAGAGAAAGAAATTCACTGGGATTAACGGAATAATATAGAGATAGGACATTCACTGAAAAGTTTCCATTTTGAGGGTAAATCTTAACTTGGTGTCCAGCGCTTCTCTACACCCTGGATGTTATACATGGAGGGAACACCACTTAACCCCATCTCATGTACACTTTTTTGATATGTCTGAGTCCGAGTGAGAGCGAGAACTGTCCTGCACCAAGCTACATGCAGATAAACAGTGAATCTGTTTCCAATCAGTGAGTGGAAAACCCCCTCAACAAACCCAGATGAGATCATCTGGACCATCAGCTTCATAACCTTGTGGAAAAAAGGCAGGCTGTGTATTATAATGTCATTTCTTATGTTTCGTGATGATCAAAACCATTTGATCGGTCATACGTGTCAACATCAGAAGTGACAATACATATGATCCACTTTAAGCAGCTCTTCATAGTGGGAAGCAGTAAGCTACACTGAAGCCATGATTCAGGCCTTGTTTCAATGTTTAGTATCCACTCGTCCCTGCAATATTTAACATCCATATCTTTTTGCCTGCATAAGATGTAACAAGTGGCACCTTAAAATGAAGGAGTAGGAGCTAGAGAGCCATATATCTGTAAACATGTACTCTCGCTCTAAACTGTGTGTGTGTGTGTGTGCGTGCGTGTGTGCAGGGAGGAGGTGCAGCAGAACTGTGTTCGTTGGAGGAAGAAATTCTCTTTCGTGTGTAAAATGAGTGCCAATGCAATCACCGGGGTGTTGGACCCCTGCCTCTGCAGGGTCTCTGTACGCAAGGTAAGCTACTCCTGACAGCAGCCACCTCTCCTTGCGTCTCCAAGTAATGAATTCAAAAGCAAGAGACCTTATTCACAAGGTGGCCATTTCCCTCTGAAGCCTAACTGAGGGTGTGAAACTCAAATGATGGGAAAATGTCACACTGCTATGTTTCAGGTTGCAAATCATATAAACACAGGGAATCTGACCAACTGTTCATTTCATGGCTTCTCCACTGATAACCAACTGAAGACAGTGAACGGTGAAAAAAAAACGGACATAGGGCCTATTTTAAAGTAAAACCACATATCTGATAACCAAACAGCTACTGTTAGACAACAGCTATCATTGGCATTTAAACCACTTTGTACAGCCTTTACAGGGGCATTGTGAAGTTTTGGAGGAATAACTCAAACTCAGAATGTAAATGTTTTATTTAATTTGATTTAATAAAAAAAAAAGAGAGAATGGAAAACATATTTTAATATTTGCAATATTAATGAGGAAATGATACAGACTCAGGAATATGTATTTCTTAAGCAGTTCTCAGAGGAAAATAAGGTCCCAGAACACTGTTTGAAGCTAGAAAGGTGGCAGGGTCCGCCACATATAGACAAAGTAAAACAGTATGAATTGTGTTGTCCTTTAAGGTCAATTTGTTTATTCGGTCATAAAAACAAATATACCGGTAATTTGATTATTTATTTTTTTCAAGCAGAAAAAGATCAGCCACTGAAGATCTTTCTCTTCTCATTGACCTTTCTTCCCCTAAACTACAGAGTGCTCCTTTAACTCGCTGTCTCTTCAGCTGATTTCACAATGTTCGTGCAGATCATATCCAACACATACCTGTGTTCTGAGCACTTTAGAAGTGAGTGTGTTGTGTGGGATGAAATGACATTCCAGGCTTGATTACATCTAAGCTCCGATGAATGTGTCCAAGATGTGCGTTGATATTTCAGAATTATTTAAAGCTATTGTGTCATGTAACACTATCGAAACAGAAATGTTAGCCAGGAAGTGGTTGAACACTCAGCTGTATCTGTTGTCTGACGGTAGCTGATGGGTAATCAAATATGTTGTTTCATTAAATATGACACACCTCAATTTCACTCACCATTGTCTGCTTAGTTGCTGATAAATCACGAGGCAGTGAAAAGAAAAAGGTGAGAAATCGTCAGACACGTTTACATGACACAGCGTGACATCAGAGGAAGGTAGCTGCTGTGTAAACATTGTCTATGCCACTTCCTCCCTCACTACCCAGTAATGTAGGAAATAATGTACAGTGTAGTCAGATTGTCCCCCAGCACCTGTCCGAGGGTAAAACTCGAGGACAGGTCCATACTGCCTCCATGTGACGTGAAGTATAAGTTTTAGATATGATTGTTGAGATGGCAGCAGTGTTGGGTCCTTCACTGTCCTGTTTTTCATCTTTGCAGGAGCTCAAAGGAGGAAAGGCCTTCTCAAAGGTAAGTTTATTTTCTGAGTATGTGATACTGAATACATAAGATATCAGAAGTCCCCTTTAATCCACCTGAACACAGCTAAACCAGCCTGTATGACCTGTGAACCCATAAAGTTGAGAGCACCGTGCTTCCTTTTATAAAACACAGCTTTTACAGTGTCAGTGATTGTAAAATCTGTTCAATAACAACCAACATCACAGGGCTTTGTTACAGGGGCATGTGACAGGCCACAGCCACAGAATGATGATGAAGTGGCCAGTAACAGATCGCACTGTGTGTGTGTGTGTGTGTGTGTGTGTGTGTGTGTGTGTGTGTGTGTGTGTGTGTGTGTGTGTGTGTGTGTGTGTGTGTGTGTGTGTGTGTGTGTGTGTGTGTGTGTGTGTGTGTGCTCATAGTAGCGGCAGATTGACGTCAGTTTGTCTTCACCGTCCTCTGTTTATACATAGAAAGGACAATCAGTCAAAGTTACTGATCAAATAAATTTTGAAATGTGTAGTAAAGAGTTTTATGATAAACTTAATGTCTGAAGCTGAATAATTCCGCTTTTGTGAAAAACTTTACCCAGTCTGGATCCATACCACGAGATCTCTTTTCATCAATCTGAATCGATCTGGTGTTCTGTTCAATGGCAGCTGTTCCCTGGTTTGAAAAAAACAAAACTTTGCTCGATTCCTTTGTGCTAGATAATTTTTAATAGCAGTTTCACAGCCTGAGTAAAGAAGCTAGTTCGCTGGTACGGCACTAAGGCTGTAAAAGGGGGTTTAAATGCATATGATAGCTGTTGTCTGACATTAGCAGATGGATGATCAAGTTTGTGGTTTAACTTTAAAATGTCGGTTATATTGTCAGATGGCAGCAGGGTGAGCAGACTGGGGCTGGGTGGGTGTTGTCTTTTAATATCTCTGGGCTCTGTGCAGACATCTCACTTCACTGATGTCACTGATGCTCTGTTAGATGGTACCAGTGATGTTCTGGTGGTTTTAATCACCCGCTGAATAAATAATGTCCTGGGCTTCCAGCTAAGATGTTATGCTATGATGATAAGTATGGTATTATGTTCATAGGATCAACAATGACAGTGAAGTAAACTTACACACATGCTCACACACAACACCATCGCCTCAGACTAAGACCATTTAAGTGACAGGGCAGGGCTGACTGGGCAGAAAATCATGAATGAAGAGGGTAAAAGAGGGTATTGACTTCTACATAAAGTCACTCTCTCCTGCTTCCCTTGGGTCACTTCCTCACACGACACCACTGTTGGTTGCAGATGTGACGTACAGTACAGGACGAGGAAGACCAGAACCAAAAGGACGTTTATACATTTCATAGGAACAAGAAGCATTCCTGCTGAGTCGGATCTGTAAAAAGAAGTTGACCAGACTTGACCTCGACTTTATTCGAAATCTGTAAATAACTTCCCACCTTAAATGTTCTGTCCGTCTGTCTGTCTGTCTGTCTGTCTGTCTGTTGTCTGTCTGTCTGTGTCTACAGCTAGGTTTTGCTGATCTCAACATTTCAGAGTTTGCTGGTTCAGGCTCTACAGTGCGCTGCTGCATCCTGGAGGGTTATGACACCAAAAACACTCGACAGGACAATTCTATTCTCAAGGCAGGGCACGCACGCACACACACACACACACACACACACACACACAACCTGAACTGATGTGCACTGAGGTTTAATAAACCACCTGCGTGTTTTTACAGGTAACAATTGGGATGACTCTTCTGTCTGGGGATCCCTGCTTTAAAACGTGAGTTCCTCTGTGCTCTTCGTTTTCAAAGACTGACACTGAGAAGTTTCGGTATGGGAATCGTTTTGCTGGATATTACATCGCTAATTGTAATCCTCATTATGTTTTGTGCCTTTGTCGACACTCTTAGGCCTCCCAGTACAGCCAAATCTGTGTCCATCGGGGACGAGGACCCCACTCTGCAGCTGGACCGGAAGGGTGAGAGCACTGATGCCACAGGGCAGCCACTAGGGGGCGTCATGGTGGGTCCTCGCACCTTCAAACCCAGACAGTCGTCAGGACGTAGCTCAGGTAACTGCGCAGCATTGTTGCTAGCTGTGTCTTCTTCTAACTGGAGTTGATGGGTGTTTGCAAAGTATTACAGCTGGGGTCTTATTTTCTTAGTTTTTCTTTCAGCTATGAGATCTGGGAACAGTGATACAACAGCAAAGTCAGATGGGGCATTAGACAGTTTATACGGATAACTAAATCGCCTTATTTGAACCTTATTTGGACTCCTTATTGTGCAGGAGAACTGTGTGTACATGGCAGGTTTGAAATAAGTTTGTCTGATCATATGACTGCTCATGCTTCTTGTCCTGTCTGACCTCTTTTATGCGTTAATTCAGATTTCAGCCCCAAAATCAACAAGTGGGTTATCATCCCCCCCATGTTTCAATTTTTGAGTGTCTCAGAGAAAATTGTTGAAAATGGTGAAACTATTTATATATTTATGAAACAAACAACAAAGTGATAGTCAGCTGTTGTGTGTTTGCTGTGTTCTACAGGGCTGCCTGAGGAAGGGGAGAGTGTGTCCAGCCCAGACGAGGTCTTTCACACCGGTCATTTCCGCAGCTCCAGCTATGCGAGCCAGCACAGCAAGATCTCAGGTCAGAGAGCTCTCCCTCCTCAGGCTAACACAAACTCTGCGGTTAAAAAAAACAAAACGTTTTCACACACTGCTGGCCAGTGATGACACGATCTAATATTTGTTCATATCGCTCTCCTCTCCTCTCCTCTCCTCTCCTCTCCTCTCCTCTCCTCTCCTCTCCTCCAGGCTATAGCACAGCTCACTCTCGCTGCTCCAGCCTGACTGACCTCAGTCACCAGAGGAACCCGTCCTCCAGCAGCAGCGTCTCCTGTGGGCTCGCCCACCCCTCCCAGCAGCCTCCCTCCACCCCCACCGAACCGCACCGACAAGCAACTCCAACCAAACCAGAGAGACCTCCTCCACCCTCTGCAGCAGCTCTCATGTCCAACCGATCCTCCAGGTAGATCCACGCACACTTTTGTACAAAACACTGTCAGGAGTTGATCTCACTGTGAGGCATGTCTGGACTCCACCGCACTGATAACAGTCTAAGGCTGAATTTCTGGCATGTGTAAACTGCATGCCAGGAATTCTCGAAGTATGTGAGACGTGCTGTTGTTGTCATGTGGCCGGACCTCAGACTGAATGTGAACAAGTACTAAAACAGCTTCATACCCTCATCTGCTGTCATCATGGAGCTCAAAGGTGTAATTGTGTCAGCTGACACACGGACAAATGAACTCAAATGCACTCACAGTAAAGACTTCACATTGTAGAAATGTTATATTCAGTAATAATAACATTGTATAGCCTCTGAATGAGGTCAGCACTCATCAGAGACTCCTGATATTTCACTTATCCTCCACGCTCAGAGCTCTGTACACATCCAGCCAAAACACCAAACCAGTCGAATCCAAAACAGTGATGTCAGTCTGTCATTCTGCTCCGGTCTGTACAATTAATCTCACAGCAAGCCATATTACTGGTCCAATATTTGCATGAAAAGAACAGCTGAGAGGTCAGCTTGACTGAAATCAGCTAAGGGGAAGCCGAGCAGACAGCCTGCAGCTAGCAGTCACTCAAAGCATCCACAGCCTTTTCTACATAACTTTAAACCTGTAGTTTGATTTAAATGAGTGAGTTACATAAAAGCTCACCCCCACACAGTTGTCATTAGGGGCAACACTTTTTCAAGAGACTAAAACAGTTTTTTGCACCAGGCTGTAAATTTGTTTTTTTTTTGCTATAAAGTTGGACATTTTGAGAGAGGCTCTTATAGCCAGTACTCTTTTTTTTGCGGCCAGCCTCAAGTGGCCATTAAAGGAACTGCAATTTAATCTACTGCCACCAAGACTGACATTTAGTTTTTATCGAAATATCGTAAGTGTTTGATATTTTGTCATGACATTCTGTCGTTAATAAGTGATAATAAGTAGAATAATGCATTAGATGCTTTTCTAGATAATCAAAGACAATTTACAAAGAAACAACAAAACAGAAAAGAACAATAATGCGTGAGAGAAGGGAAGATGTCAGCACTGTCTTCCACAAGTTCAGCAGAGACTTCAAGCAGCTGTCAAATGTAATGCTGAGGATGAGTAGAATGAGGATGTTGAGGCTGCCAGCATCAGAGGAAAGGAGAAGGACGTTTGTGACTTTGAGGAGGGCTGTTTTTAGTGCTGTGTTGAGGAACGGAATCCAGATTTGAAATATTCAAGTAGACAGGTGGGCTTTGAGTTGTGAAGCAACAGCACGTTCCAGTGGTTGAGAAACAAAGGGGAGGCTGGAGATTGGTCTGTAGTTGTTTGGGATGTCAGGGCCGAGTCCAGGCAGCAGCCAGTTTGAGAGAGAATGCGATGGAGCAGGTAGTTAGGGAGGAGTTAGTTGTTGTGGAGATAGAGGGAGAGTGGGCTTTTTGTGTGTGTGTGTGTGTGTGTTATTTTCCATGAGAGAGAGGAGGGAGAAATGGAGTGAAGCTGGCAAGAGGTTATCTTTTGGGAAGGGGAAGGGAGTCTCCATCTCCACGGTGATAGCTAAGTGGTCAGAGATGGTGATATCGAAGCCTGAGAGCTGACGCACAGTGAGCCCAGTGAAACGGACCAGATCCAGGATGAGTCCGTGGTCGTGAGTTTGGAAATTGACCTGTTGAGTCAAGTTGAAGCAGTTCAGTATTTCAGTGAATTCAGTGGTTGTTGAGGAGTCCGTGGAGTCAAAGTGTACGTCGAAAGGGTGTGGAGGGTGAGAGAGGACAAAGCTGGGTCACAAAGTCATAAAGGAACGATGGGTTTGGCTTGAGAGGACGGTACACAACAGCTATGGCTAGCTGTGTGGGGCTGGAGTGTTTAAAAGCCAACACATGCAGACACACACACACACACACACACACACACACACACCTTTAACTCCATCTCATTAAACTGCTAATCAGTGAATCATAAGCGTGCATAGTAGATTATATAACATTGAAATCTACACAAAGTAATTACTGAGATCTGTGACATCACTAGAAGTCCAAAGGGACAAGAAGCATGTTTGAGAGGTTTGAGTTTTGCCTAGCATACCGAATATGCCTGTTTCAAAGGTCATCAGGCCTCCATGACTATGAAACAGTAAACACACCTTGTAGCATCTAAAATGGAGAAGGTAACATTGCGCGTCACTTTGTGGAGCCGTACTTCACCTTTATGTTTAGCATTAGCATCGGCATAAGCAAGATGAAAGGAATAGTGCTGGTGATATTCAGCTTTTTTTTGTTATTGTCAAAAAAATCCCATGAAAACTGGAGAACTCAGCGGTGTCTTATCCGCTTCTCATTGCTTTCTGACTGCTCTGTCCTGTCGGTTGCACTCCGCCTGTCAGGTTCTACTGAAGAGGTAGTACTTTGGAAACCCTTCCCAGATATAGTTTGATTTTGAAGACTGTTATTCAAACAGGAGGAAACGGTGAATGTGATTGATCCCCCCCCCAAAGTTAAAGATTGCAAAATTGAAGTTGAGGATATTTCAACAGCCGGAAAAAACATGAAGCGTGGAGTGAAAAAGCGCATGCAAACATAGGAAAACAATTTTTTGCTGGCAGTGCTGCTACAAAACGCATTGTGTAGCAACAACCCCCTTTTCATAACAGCGGAACAGATGACTGATCACTGAATTCTGTATTTTCTTTGATGATTTTATTTTGCTCTGTCCCTTTCCTATGCTGAGCTCAAACTCGATGTTACCTACACTTGTTTTTTTTTTTTTATATGACAAATGATTGACAGTGTATTTGGTTGTGAGATGGTTACTGTATTGCTGAATATGCACGCTCATGGTAACAATGTATTTCCCATCCAGAAAAGATGGTTATCAGAAGGCCAACTTTTATTTTGGAACTTTTTTGAACCATAATGCAATGTCTTTATTCGATGCTTAAACAATGGTCAGTCTCAGTGTTTCCTTGGGTGTATCAGGCTTAAATACACACACAGTAGCATACTTGTCAGTAGGATACATTCATCGTTGCTTTTGTCTTTTTAATGGGATTTGTTGACATTAAAGGAGAATATTGAATATCACCAGCTTTCTCCTAGAATATGAGGATTTTGTATATGAGGCAGAATCTTTAAAGACCGGTCAGAGTGTGTCCCTGTGCATACAATTCTTCCTTTGCCTTAAACTCTGAATGTCATTTTACAATGAAAACACGAGTTATAAAGTAACTTCTTGTGGAGTGTTCCAGATATCCATCTCATCTCTGTTGGTGTCCTTCTTGCCCTGCAACAGGAGAAAGAAGGACACTGTGGAGAGGCAGCCCAGCTGTGTGGACGACACCCGCATTGATGCCGATGACATTGTGGAGAAGATTGTCCAGAGTCAGAACTTCTCTGACAGCAGCAACAATGAAGGTCAGGCAGAGCTTCAGGTTGGGGGATTTAGTTTTAATACAGCATTTGCGTGCCACCGTGGTAACTTCTCGTGTGGATTCCTTGCTTTTCTTCAGACAGCAACTTGAGACTGTTTGTCAGCAAAGATGGGACCACCGCCCTCAGCGGGACGCAGCTCGCCAACAGGTACACTGTTCACAACAGGTACACTCATACACTGGATCTTTATACCAACCGATTCTCTTTTATCTAACTGTTCATGTGTTCCTGTGTTTTCCAGAGGAACGCCTGGTGTTTTTGAGCCGGTGGTCATCGAAACTCACTGAGCCGCACATCAGCGCGTCTTCAGCCTCATCGACTGGTTGTCTGTGGCTGTGTATGTACAAGTATGTGCAGACATGTCTTCAGTGCATACAGGCTGAGATAAGAATCCTGTGATATAGATAGGAGCCTATCTAGTATATTTAATCAGGTGTTGGGAGGTGACATACCATTATTGTATGTTTTTAAGATAGTGGACAGACATTTCAATCTGCTCCTGTTGGCTGTGTTAATTTGCACTTCCTGCTCAGAGTTAACATGTCCTCTTCGTTTCTGTTTTACATTAAAACACAGTCCAGGGAGGAACAGGGAAGCTTTTATTTTGGAACATCTGCAGGAAGTGTGGAGTTTTATTCCAGCAGCATGACAATGTCAAAAGCGCAGCAAAGTAGAATCAATCCGGATTAATTCAACATTAAATGATTACAGATTCATGCACAGGGATTAGTCATTGATGCTCTGAAATTATGTGCACACATAAGCAATTTCTTTTACTGTAACTTGGGTCTGTCAGTCAGCATCAGGCTAACTGCCGTTTTCATACTGAATTCACTCCTTCATATTGATGCTGTGTGGACATTTAACTCATAACAGGTGTCCTCAACCCATCACCACCCTAACATATACTCAGAAGGTGTACGATAAGGTAAACACTAATAAGTTGACAGGCCGTGGACATACTTCAGATTTTCTTACTTAACACTGTTGTTGTTTGTGACATCCGTAGAACATTTGTTGTAACAGCCACAATATTGTTTAAAGCCAGGGTGTTCATTTATTTTACAGGCAATTTTTGATATATTTGCTTAAAAATCGCTCAATAATTAAACTGCAATCAAACGCTGAAAAAAATTGGGTGACGGGAGGTTGCAGGTCGACCTCCAATAACCCCATCGGATCGTTTCATTCGAACTGAATTAAACGACTGGCTGGCCTACAGTTCTGTGTACCTCCGTACCTGCCTGCCTGGGCAAACTCATTTCATGTCTTCCACCAAGGTCAAGTGGATGTCTTGCTATAGCAGTTAGCGAGCAAGGGGCACAAGAATTGCAGATAAACTGCACTTTAAATTTCCCAATACTGACATGCTGGTTGAACAGCCGTGAGCGCTGAAATGGATTTAAATTGATTATGATCATGTCAGCACACAGCCTCCGAGCCTGTCGTTTAGCGGCTAATCCAGTCACGGTAGCACACAGCGAATGGCCACAGTGGTGAACAGCAGCTGCCGGTACGTTCATGACGCCTGTTTTGCTAGTGTTTATATTCTTGTGGCATTTGACAGAGTTGTGTATTTATGTATTTATTCTCCTTTAAAAGACTAAGAAACTTGGAGGAGTGTAGCAAACCCGCCTCTCGCACACAACTCCCAGCTGTCCAGTCGGTGTTGTTACAGTCAGGCAGTGCACAGGCATGGGGTTAGCAGGGTAGGAGGATTTTTTGTTTGATATTTTAAGAATCTAACCTGCCCTTCCAGATATTTCGTTATTTATTATATTTCGTATTTTGTTACTTACTCCAGCTTTAACTGTCTATTAATTCCCGTGCACACATTTTTAGTTTGAGAGCATTAATTACTAATTCTTTTTTGTTTCTTTCCTCCCGAGACTTGGAGATGAGTTTTTCAGAGGAGAAACTCGGAGCAAAAAGCCATGAGTCTGCTTTCATATCGACTATCTGTATGGTATGATTACCAATTATTTAGTTTTCTCCACTCTTTTTCTAAGATGTAATTTGAGCTACATCTTAGATTCTGTTTGAGAATTCACAGTAATACAATGATCATTTTCTTAAGATTGTGCGTGTGCGTCAAACAAGTCTCTGGTTCAGTAGGTTCCTGGAGTCAGTAATTCTCCACACTGGCCTTTTGTCTCTTTCCTCGCTGAGTGGAAATGAGTATAATTTCAATTCCAACAGCAATCTTAAACAGTGACGTTATGATATGTGACAGCAGAACACACTTGCACTCATACCTGTACAGTGAACATGCAAGCTGATGCACCACAATTTATTTAGCAATCTCCTGTTGTTACAACTGTAACGTAACAATTCTTACATAGGTGTACAGTTTATTATTCTTTAAACATTTGAGAAAATAATCTATGATATTACCCTGCGCTGCCTGTGAAATGTCAATAGATAAGTGACTTCTGTAGTAAACCTGTTCACTGTAGAGGGATTTACTATGAACATTACTGAACAAGGGACCAGTCTGAAACGCACTTAGTGAATCTTTCATTAGTGCCAAGAGCAGAAATTACTTGAATATCCTGAAGACCACTGCATTATGGGAATTGTAGTGCAACACTGAAATAACGGTGCGTTCAGCAGGGCCTCGACAACTTGTAGAGCTGAAGATTTCGGAGTTCACCACCAGGAGGTAGTACCTGATCAGATAACACAATAAAGGAAATTGCATACCATATATTGTAACTCTCGTAAGGCCTAAACACATGTAACAGGCTGCATCATTTTCAGGCTAAAAACAGAAACAAACAGACAAGTTTGTTTGGTGTCCACTGTGTACATCCCACTGCGGATTCTTCACCGGTTTAGCTCATGTTATGGTTTTACCTCAGACTGATGAACACACAAGTCAAACCTGATAAACCTGATTCTATCACGTTATCACTCTCTGACTTTACAAGTTGAAAGGGACCCACTGAATGCAGCACAAGAAATGGAATGGAACTGAAGCTTTTGTCCTTTTATTATATTTTGATGCTATTTGATCACTGTATATTCATACTTATTATACTATTATGCACATGTGTACTCAATAGGAGGATTGCTAGAAACCACTAAAATGAAATGGAGATAATGTGGTTCTCTAAAATGACAAAGAACACTTTGTGTTATTATTTCATTTATTTGACATTTTTCATTCAATACTGTTCTATAGGAAAAAATGCAATTTGGCGAATCTGGCTTTGCGTTCATATGGCTGGCCATATGCAACCGTCTGCTATCTGCACTTACTAAGTACTTTTTCGCTCTTGCATTTGAATGCTCTTGGAAACTAATCAATATTGTCAGATGTTATGGTGATATACTTCTTTGCTCACAAACTTTGTTCAGAGCTTTGTCACTGCCCAAGCTCCACAGTCAGAACACAGAATATCCTGACCCAAAGAGCAAGTGTGTTATGATCAGGAGGTGCCTAAAGACATACATTGAACATTACATTGCAACAGGCTGAAAGTTACTGAGCTGCCTTCTTTGATTTAAGCTGTGGAACAAGCTGCACATAAACACCATATTGAAATGTTAAATGCTCAACCATGCTCTCAACTGTCTCTGGCTGCTGTTTGGTCGTGAGCAGGTAGTGTACAGTGGTTTCTTAGAGCTTGTTAGCTCACAACTGCTACTGGTGGAAATGTGGTTGGTGAGAGCAGGTCCGTGGGCCGGAAAAACCAAAACAATGAGCCAAAGGAGGACAAAAAAGCTCAGTATGTGATTTCACTACAAGTGACCAATATATCATCAAACATAGCTGTGTGATACTTTCTTATTATTTAAAGATTACGAGTGCAGCTTTAAAGGGACACTACAGAGAAGAAATTCAATCTCAGACTTTAATATGTACAATATTAATGAGGTAATAATAATAAAAACTCAGAAATATGTATTTTTCCATTATTGACTAAACATGCTGTTCTCAGAGGAAAATAAGGTCCCAGAACACTGTTTGAAGCTAGAAAGTTGGCAGGGTCTGCCACATAAAAACAAAGTAAAACAGTACAGATTGTGTTGTCCTTTAAGGTCAGTTTGTTTATTCAGTTTATTCAGTCATGAAAACAAAGAGAGTTTGATTACTCAGTTTGTTTAGGCCGAAAGAAATCAGCCTATGAAGATCTTTCTCTTCTCATTAACATTTCTTCCCCTAAACTACATCATGCTCCTTTAAAGTACAATATAATCTTGGTGGTTCACCTTGAAATCACAGCTTGTGCCATTTTGGAGGATCTGAGCAGATTATCTGATTGCCATGTATTCAAGTCAGTCATCCAACTTCAACCAGCCAAAATTATTGAGAGGCTCAGATTAATGGAACCGACGAGAAGTTCTCTGGCCTCCTACACTGACTGCACAGTATTTAACACAAAGACTGACTTCAGCCATAGCTCTTTGCACTTTCTAGTTTTCGACAGTTTTTAGTTTTATAAGGGGGCTGCAATATAGTGTAGGAACTCAAAGTGGATCAACAAGGCATTCCTATTTTTCTGTGTCATCGCTGAACAACTTGTTTCAACTCTGTCACTTTGTGTATAGAGCTTCTGTAACAGTGATTGTGTAGGCTGAGTGTTGGCTGTCGAGAGGTCAGTCCCACAGCTGCAGCAACACAAAGCCCATGTTGTCCCAAGCCTGGCAATATACAATAGATCCTCACCCCACAGGATTCATGTATGTGTTTGTGTATTTGCACAGTGTGTATGTTAATGTCTTTGTTGTTGTACTGTATGTGAATGTCAATGTGCCTCTATATGCATGCTGGCCATGCATGTTTGAATGATGCACAGTTGTATCAGATACTGGAATGCTTCCTGTTTCGTGTTTTTTTTCTGTGGCCCATCAAGCCCTGGTTAATACTAGTAAAATACTGCATGAATCAATTGTACTTAAATACAGGAGAACTGATGGGTTTACTGGTGACTGCTTGCGACTGCTCTGAAATGTGTCACGTGGTGTTCCAGCCTCAGCAGAGTTTTCTATTGCCGTCCACACTAAAGTACAAAAACTAAGAATGTATCAGTAAAAACAGAGTCTGTATCATTTCTGTCCAGTGTGTTGTCCAATAGAAGTCCACCTTTATCACTTGCACATGCTTTTAACTAAAGGGGTTTTATATGTAACCCTCCAATCTATTTTCCTTTGATGTTTAGACCAGCAGGCTGGTCTACAGATTTTTTTACATATTTCTATTTGAAAGCTAATATTTTATGGTGATGTGGGACTAAAAGGATTTTTATTTACAGGGAAGGGTGTGGTCATTAGGAAATACATCCAGCAAAGAGAACCGTTTTGTTGGTGAATTGTCTACTACTGTGATTAGTTACAGAAATACTCATTCTTTCCTTTGTACTTGACTTTATGTAACCTGTGGCCTTATTAATTACATTCATACAATAAATGTCTTATTTCATGGGGTCAAAGGGTTTCTTCTTTCCTGGTGATTTGAAGTTAAACAGAATTATTGCATAATTAGATTGGGATTATATTGCAATCGTAGCTGTAATACTGATTATTTGCATAGGTAAAAGGTTTTGGTGAGGAGGATATTATTAAATTCAAATTGCGGCTCACAAATTTGACCTTCTACCTACATACTTGTCAAATTAGTAGAATTATAATACTAATTCATGAATAACCATTGTGTGTTATGTACATTTTTGTATACAATTTAAAATCAGATCTATTTTGTTTGTAATGTGTTTTAATTGCTCATACAAATATTTAATCTCCTTGTATTAAAATGCTCTGACGTACATGTAAATGTCACATAAAGAGTTGCAATTATCTGTAATATTATTAGCAGCATGTAAACACACCAGTGGTAAGCAATGAATTATGATTTACATAAACATGCATACCAAATAAAATGTCAAAGCCTGCAATCATCATTCTGTGTACAGTGTGAATTGATTTATTAGTCATTTACACGACTATTGCCAATGCTCCGTACATTAATGTGGCTCTATGATACCTAATCATACATCAGACAAACACAACCCAACACAATTAATAACTGTAGATGGAGGGTTTATTAAGAAAGACATGACGTATATGGTATCAGGTGTGACCAGACTACGCCTGGGTACTTACTGCAGTTTATCTAAACTTAACTTCTGGTCCTTTTCAGTAGATGGACCTTGAGTAAATTATTATTCAAACCGTTTCCATGATCAAAAATGAACCAATGATAAAAATAATGATAATAATGATAATAATTTTACTAAATATAATAATGTGTGATTGACACATGTGATGATGGTAATAATATTTACATGGGATGTCTGATTAAATACATTAAACCACTGATTAAACCACTGCAGGGGCAATGTTAGTGCATGATAAGGTAAATAAGGTGAAAACTGGACCTTTTCTGGGTTGTGATGCTATTTAGCAGTTATAGAATTAAACTAAGTACATTTATTTAAGTACAATATTGAGGTACTTGCATGTTACTCGAGTATATCCATTTTCTGCTGCTTTATACTTCCATACTATTCAGTCAAACACTGTGCAATGACAATAAAACGTTCTATTCTATTTTTGACTATTGCCAAACTAATATTTTGACACAATATTTTTACTTTTACTAAGTATGATGTTATTTTTACAACACTGGTATTTAGAAATAACATTTATCTTAATGCCTTCATATAAGGGCTGTTTTACATGGTCGTTTCGAATTAATGTTATGAGCGCATTTGTAATAAAACCTTATATACTGTATGACAAATAGAATGACTATACAATCGTGTTATAAGATCCGATACCTTTTAAACAAACCCTGTGCCTGAGATTCTCCAACAGCCCAGACGTAGCACATACAGTACATCCTGCTATTTACTATTGTAAACTTAAATCCTATATGTATTTGGATGTGTCATGTCAGACTAACATGTTGCTTTCATATAATAAGTATAGACTGATATGTAACGCCTATCAGAATGGTATAAAAAAGCAATTTTTTTCTTTACAGTTTTATTAAAAAAATATTTTTGATGATATTATATGAATTGTAATCAGTCTATTATACATAGTCTGAGTGTATCAGAGCACGCACAGTACTGTACATGAAGGAACAGTACTTCTGCGGGTGAATCAGTAGGGGGCAGCAGAGACCCTCAGGTGCATCTTGACAGCCATGTTTATCAAGAAGAAGAAGAAGAGCGGCAGGAAACGTCAGCAAACAAAAGCTGTCAGAAATGGTAAGAGACATAAACCGATTAAACTTGAATTAAAGGCAGATTCTTTGAAGCTGTAACTCAGCTGTAGTTACCGACATGTAGACTGTAAAGCAGCAGGCTCAACCTCAGGACGCTTTCACTCAGTAGTTAAGCTACGCCGGCGAACTCACAGTTACTCTGGCTAATCTTAATACAAGCATGTAGTTTGAGACGTTACCGTCCACCATGAGCGTTTATCTCCGTAGTTTGCGTAAAATCGAATACAACCACCTGCTCTCCGGCGTAGTGTATAGCCAAATTAAACCTGGAAATGTGCAGAAGCCGTAAAAAACTAACAAGTCCCTTCGCGATTCTCTCAACTTTCAAACAGCTTGTTCCCCAAATATTCCTGTTCCGGTCATTCATTTAAACTTAACATTGAAATTATTTGGAGTCTCGTTTTCTGCGACGATTTGACAAGAGAGTGTCTGAGCTCATAGACCAAACGTCTGTGATATACGACATGCGTATATCTGCAGCAGTGACAATCATTTTGAACTCTCAGATATTTGAATGGAGACACATGCATATATGCTGCCATGTCCAGACATACCTAACTCATGTTGAGTAGTGTATGTGTAGAGAAAGCAGAGGGTGATTATTAAGCACTATTTTTTTTCTTGAAATGCAATCAAGTCATTTAAATTGCATTTATTCCATTAGATGTACCAGATTTACAGAATAATAAACAGTAATATACAATAATTTACAGTAGTTAGGTGGTTCCAGCTGTTTGACTACTCTAAACATATATTTTTTTACCAACATGCAGATATAAAAAATATGTTTTTTTCCTTAGCTTAATTCTCAGCCTATTCGCGATTTCACTCAGCTGACCACCTACACTGCATGGCATGCAGGCTGTGAAGGGAGTTTCTCTTCTGGCGTCCCATCTGGCACCTGTGTGGGACCTCAAGATGATTGTTGAAGTTTCAGTTGCTTGTACTCAAAAGCACATGACCCAAAAATGACGTTGTCATGTCGCATACTGTTTGAAAAAAAGAATCAAATCATAAATCAACAAGGTTAGTTTATTTAAAGGAGGCACTCCACCAGTTTCAAACGTAAAGGTCAGTTGACTAATCAGGTACTAGTCATTGTGGCTTCCAATGATTTAGTTTGACTCATACAAGAAACTAAAAATCAGGATATCCCTGCCTCTGATGCTGTGATTTTTTTAAACCTTTCTTTATTTTTCTCTTGCCCCCTCAAACTGTTATCTGATTTTAAGAATATCAGTTGGAATATTCCTTTGAGTCACAAACCATGTCACCTGCATCGCTATCATGTACTCATGAAGTTTGTTTTGAGAAGATATCAGAGCACTTTGATGGGATTTTGATCGCGCACGCCACATAAAGGCGTCTGCTCAGTGTGTGTTTCTGTGTTTTCAGGCTACAGGAGTGGATCAAGCGGTTGGCATGAGTCTTGTTGTGTTCAGCCTCCTGCTGTTTACATACTACTCTGTATGGGTCATCATCCTGGTAGGTGTAAACACGCAGTACCGTTTATAATACAACCAAAAGGAGGAGACTGTTGCTCAGAGTATTTATGATTCTGATCTATCCCCTTAGATGTTTGATTCTATCAAAGTAAACGGCATAATCACCAGAGTCTACAAATATTTACCTCTGCAGTGACTCATTTTCGTAGTAGATAGATGATTTGAAAAGCCTGAATACATGCAACATTACATGTTTTTACATTTTAACACGTTACCTGTAATCTCAGTCTTTTCAAAAGAAAATTTATGAAAACTATTTTGATTAACTATATGATGTGGTGTGTTGTCTCTTTCCAGCCTTTTGTTGACAGTCATCATGTACTGCACAAGTATTTTCTTCCTCGGGAGTACTCCGTCATTCTGCCTGGAATTGCAGCAGTAATACTGCTCCTCTGTATAGGTGAGTAGACTATAATTGTAAGGACCCAGACACATCAAGCAAAGAACTAGCAGCAGACTGCTGCATCAACCGCAAGACTCTGTCGCCTGTGTCTCAGCCAAAAAGCTGCACTTGAACATGGTGTGAAGACTGCAACCGACCAGCCCCAACATTCTGCGTCTGTGAGAGAAAATACCTCTCCACACTGTGCCACCAGGTGGCAGTAGTTTGTACTTGTCTTTCAAAAAGTGAAACCAGGAGGCTCAGGATTGCAGGTATGCAAACCGTTGTAATGATAAAAGCAGATTCCTTCACACCCCTCTTGTCAGTATATCTGCTTCGTGAATATGTCTGATTTTAAAGTTGCAATTAGTAGAGAAACTGCAACTAAATGGTGAAATCAGGGATACTACAGTGACAGGCTCAAGAGTCTTTCCCTTTTCTTTTTTGGTTCTTTTACTGAGCACTGATTTGCTGAGCTGAGCAGCCGATCAGAGTGATTTCTCTCACTGCAAGGCTCCGCCACTGATTCAATGTGCTAAGTTGGCGGAAAAGCCACCGACAAGGGGCAACTCGTTCCAACAGTGGGTGACACAGAGAAAAAAAGAAGGGCCGCAGGTGCTCACTGACAGCCTCGACATTGGCTGATAGCTGACTGTCGGCCTGTTGTGTCAGGGCCAGAGAGCAAAGCCTGCACTCAAGTATTCTGAATATGGACTCCGCAGACAAAGCCTCTAAATTCTCTACAAAATTAAAAGAGGTGTGGAAATGTGTGTAATGTCAAGTTTTGTACCACTCTTGTCTTTACCACAGGGGCCTTCACTGCAGTTATCATGTGGAAGAGTCGCAAGCCAAAGAAAGCGGACTAATCTCAGGAGGACAGAGTGACTGCAGAGGACTGAAGTATGTGAAAATAACGTGGACGCTGAACCCTCCCGTGTGACCCTGCGAACAAAATCAAATCTCCTGAACGGCTGATTTTCACATTAACAAAGTTAGATTTGACAGCGGTGCAAAAAAAATAAAAATAAATATCATCAAACATTATCAGCAGTGTGTGAAGAAGATATTTACACAAGTCGGCATGCAAAGCCGCGAGCCCCGACCTGTCCTTCCTCATAAAACCCCTCTGCGCTCGCAGTCCGGACTTGCTAACTGCACTGCTAAGTCACTACAGTTAGCAGCAGTCGACAGTTGCTCTGGTAATATGCTGCCCCTTCAGTAGAAGTCACTGACACTGTTTTAAAGCCACTATGTGATCAGTGTAAAAGCTTCAGCACCCCTGAGTCGCAGTATATAAAAAGAGACACTGAGAATGAATGTGGTGGAAAGCAAAACATGGAACGTACCAGATTTCACAGAGACTGTGTAATGAGTCTGAAACTTCCATAAGAACAACTTGAAACTGATATGAGTAGCTTTGAATTTGTCCGAAGTTTTTTTTTCTTTTTTGTGAATCACGTGTTTTGTGGTGCGCAGATCAGTTGCATTGTTTTCTCCTCTTGCAGGCAGTAGGAACTGTTAACAGGAAGTCGTTAAACTGGACGGTTCATGTCAGTTTATTAGCGGAAAGGTAATGTTAATTCATAGTTGTTTTGACCAACATACTAGAAATGACCCTGCAGGTGTGTAGTTCAGTGTCTCAGGTGACTCATGTCACATACACTTGCTCTGTTGTCTCAAATTGGCTCAAATTTAAGAGCAGAAGCCCCTAAACCTAAACTCTGCCTCTTTTCCAACTGAAAAATAACTTCTGAAGATAAGAAACATGAACCAGTTTATCAGAGACACTGCCTGAGAGCCCTGTGAGTCCCCATCCGTGGAGTCGATTCCCCCTGTTGTTCCATCAGGGCGGGATGTAAATCCCTGGTTTGTGTTTCCAGGCACAGCTGACTCAGTCTCTCTCCAGACGGGCTCTTGACGCAGTCAGAATGTTTCTCTGACTGTGGCTGTAAGTCTTGGCTGTGGTGGTTTCTGCAGTAAAGTCATTAGGAGAAGCTTTGCACTGTTTTATTTTCAGTGGCAGCAAAACAGGAAAAAAGAGAATTGGAACTCCGGCCTTTATTGAAAGCAGCACGGTACTTAAATTCTGTAAATACTTGTGACAATGTGTCCGTCTCTTTAGTTTGTAAAAGTATGAATGTTGAACCAGCGTTTTGTCCGCTTCAATAAAATGCTGATGCTTGAAAACACGTTGTATTTTTTCATTGCTTCTATTCAGTGTGTGTCTCTTTGTAAGAATGAATAATTAAACCTTAACACAGAAAAAGTGTTTTAACTGACTTGGCAGGAAGAGAGCGGGGATCAACACTGAACAAAGGTCATATTTGTGTCCTGTTTCAGATGATACTCCTGGCATTTAGAGCTCCCTTGGAACTTGCAAATGCCAGACGTAAATGTGTGATGTTTTGACTATGAAACAGACTTGTGTGAACATGTGTGAACAGCAGCTCACTAGAATGACCTTTAACTGGGACATTCCTGGATTTTTCAGAAATTGGCAACTGGCACATATTGTTTTTTTATGTGTAATGTATTGATTTTTGGTACTTACCTAAATTCTAAACACATTGTCTCATAAAAAAAAAACTACAAATACCACAAGCTCATTACATACTAAAACTGACACCATCCATACGGAGAAGGAGAAACTGGAGGGGAGATCCAGTGCTAGGTGTAACTTGGGTTACATCCTTGGAGAGATATTCATATACAGTCATGATTGAAAGTTTCCATCCATTTGTAAAGAACACGTATATGTTGGCAGTATTCAGTTACAATTATTTACAAGTTTGGTTCAATAATGGATTAATCATAGGTCCTGTTTAGATGATTCTGAATGGAATCATGAAGAAGGAGGATTACCTCCAAATTCTTTAGGGAAAACCTAAAATCATCAGCAGCAAGATTGGCTCTTGGGTGTAGCTGGGTGTTCCAACTGGACATTGATCCCAAACGCAAAAGGAATGGTGAAAGAATGGCTAAATGATAACAAACATAGGTCACGATTGTTCAAATACCCACTTTTGCAACAGCCTCATTCTACAACATTGCCATTAATAGTCCTGCTCGTTGCCCGGCACAGGATGATCTTCCCCAGAGTCCTCCCAGCACCTTATTTTATTATTTTTTTTTCCAATTATTTTTTTATTTTACGTATACAGCACAACCAAGTTAACAAACAGAAACAAAAACAACAGCAGCAACAACAACAACAGCAAGGAAAAAAAACAATAAAACATTAGTGGAAGTTCATGAATGCATTCATCAAACACCCCTCCTACACACCCACACACCCACACACACACACACACACACACACACACACAAAAACACACACACAAAACACAGAGGGAGTGTTCCTGTTCTGAGACTGGCAGGGCTGGGGACATAACCCACCAAGACCGGGCACCACACAGAGAGTGCTAAAAAAAAAAAAAAAAAAAGCACCTTATTTTAGAAGTTGGAGGACAACTGACCTACTGTCCCACCTTGTCAGCAGTCCTGGTCCCAAAGTCTGGGTTAATACAAAGTGATAGTCTTTGCAGGTAGGACTCCTTGACTTCGAATGACCCGCCCAAGGAGATCATGACTACAAGCTATCTTTTTGAAATCACTCTTGAAAACCCACTGCCATGATTTCATTCTTTTTGTGATGTGTTTAGTTGCTCAGCTTTTAGCTCGTTTTATTTGCTTTGTGGTTTGTTACTTTTGCCAAGGAGGTTACGGTTTGTTTTCGTCTGTCTGTCTGTTAGTTTGTTGGTTTGTCAGAAGGATTGCACAGAAACTACATAACACATGTGGAATTCACAATACCTTGGATGGGTTAGGGCTAGTTTCCTTTAATTACGATCATGATGGGAAAGGACTCAGGGATACTGTAACTCTTTAAATCTGGGAGGGTTCAGGCAGAGCAGCCGGAGGAGATTAGAGGGAAAACCAGAAAACATTGTCTCCATTAGATACAATCAATCTTTGATCAAATCAGTCAATAAAGTTATAAATGAGAGTTTTTGTACCTACAATAATCAGTGAAACACTCCGCTCCAGCAGCGTCTTTCTGACATGAAATCTGAACTCGGTGCCACTTCGCTGACTGCCTGAAGTTGAGGACTGACTGACAGGTGGATGGCACGATATCATTAGTAGAAATTGGTTGGTTCACGTGACTAATGCAGGAGATGTAACAATGGATTTTACTGAATGAAAAGGTAAGGTCATGTAAATTCACCAATAATATTTAAAGTCCTTGTGTTCTGCTACATTTCTGTATTGGTAATGGGAGTGTTGAGGATGAGTTCAGGAGTCTCTCAGCCTGAGGAGTGAAGCTGCTCTGTAGTCTGGTGGTGCAGCAGCAGATACTTCTGTATCTGTTGTCAGATGGCAGCAGGGTGAACACACTGGGGCTGGGTGGGTGTTGTCTTTTAGTATCTTTGGGCTCTGTGCAGACATCTCGCTTCACTGATGTCACCGATGATCTGTAGATGGTACCAGCGATGTTCTGCGCGGCTTTAATCAGCCACTGTGGAGCCTTCCTGTCCTGAGCTGTGATGAACCACGACAGTTTGTGATGGTTCCAGTCAGGATGCGTTCTATTGTTCCTCAGGAAAAGTTGACAAGGATCTTGCTCAGGAATTTAGCCCTCCTAAACTTGGGAGGGATGAAGTAGAGCCTTTCTTCTGTACTTTCCTAACTGTGCTTCTCAGTGATAGTATCAAAGGAACCTAAAACTGCTTGCCTGCTCCACCTTAGCTCCACTGAGGTAGATAGGGGAGTCTGTCTCTGCCTCCTTTTTTTGATAACACTTGACTGGATTCTGATTAAAAAAAGGTGCACAATGTGATGTGAATTAAAACATTAGTCATTTGAGCTTGGCTTTCTTTTTTTAACAAACTTATTTTCCTCCACAACACAATGGAGATCGTGATCCTGTCTGCATTGTTTAGTTGTCCTGTGGTTGGCTGTGATAGATGGTTAAGCGGTTACGTGTGGTTTAAAGTTTAGAGTGAGGCAGGACTGTGGGATCTGATATTGGATAAGGCTTGATTAAATTAAAGGGGACTGGCCTTGGAAGAGGTATGCGAGCATCTAAGTACCATTATAGTTTGGTACTGTTTTTATTGTAAAGCACTTCATTTGTGTTTTGAGAGGTGTTATATGATTTAAATGTATTATTTTTATTAGAAATATTGAATCACTGCACAGGTATGTCTTCTGACAGATAGCTGAACCACAGCCAGCAGTCATCAGTTGATGAGTCAGCAGGGTTTGCCCAGAGGCTGTATTGGCATCTTCCTCACAAACCAGGCTCACGCACAGATAGACTCCAAAGGGACGTAAGCACCTGCTCTATGCACTCAGAATAAAGCCTCTGCCATGATTTTTTTTTTTTTTTTTGTTGATTTCCATCTCCATCTCCAGAAACATGAATTCAATTTAGAAAAAAAGCGCACTGGTCATGTATTTGTGCAGTCTAAAGAGACACAGCTGGATAATATGGACAATATAATGTTGCTGGTACTTTAGCTTTTCATTTGTGTTTTAGAGATCTAATGATACATTTTGCCAGTCGTTCATTTTGATCATCTGCATGATTTATTGCACAGAAAGGAAAGGCTTCAGGAGGAGAGGGACATTGATACGCCTGCCTACAAGTAAAAAGTACGCACAGAAGACATTTGTCTAGTATGACAAATGTCAAAATGCTCCGTAGTTTATAGCACCCATGTCAAGATAAGCATTCATACTGGGTAAAAAGGCAATGCATAATTCCCCGTCCAGCTCAGAAATGTTCTATATCTGGCTCCGTATCTCCAATAGTTGAATTGGTATCATATTGGCCTCAAAAAAACCAACCAAACAACCGAACAACAGGAAATCTGTTTGGCTGCCTATAAACTGCATAACTTCAATTTTTCCTTTCTGGAAAAGACTCCTTTGATTTGAATGTGGCTGAAATGGTCTGACTGAACAATGAATGTATCTCACAAAAACATTTTCACACTGTGCATTGTGAACAGCATGGAGGCGCCAGGTTTTGTTCTCTGCCCGTGCTGAGGTGGGGCTTGACCAATACGTGACGAGTGAAGGAAATAGTTGATTTTCAAATCTTTGAAGTTACTTATTAGGAAGTGTTCTTTACAACCTACTCTTGTAGTTTGCAGTTGAAATTAGCAAAAGAGCACACAACAGAATCTCTATAAGCCTGATACAAGTGACCGCAAGGCTACGGCAAAACACGTCTTCAGGTGCTGAGGTGAACAACTTACACATGGACAGCACCGTACCGCCACAACTGATAACACCGTTCAAAATACAACAATAAAAAGTACATTTGTTCAATTTGCATGTTCAGATAACTCTCTGCATTTGTAAGGATTTTTTGGATGTCGGATATCACCACAAAACGATACGAATCAAAAGTGCAGCCACAACAAGAAGTGGATGAAATACTTCATCTCTGATGAGGAAAATATGAATCATCCCTCATCACCTGCAGCCATCCTCCCGCAGCAGAAACTCTAAGTGTGTCCCCTGTGCACTCTTATGCATGCTTATTATCTAGTTAAATGAGCCCACCCAAGACCCTTTGCCTGTCAGCCGAAGCATACATTGAATGACTGGTTATTAACTTTTGCATAGTATTTAATGATAAAATGAAACAGTAAATTGAGGGGGCTTAGGGCTGTATAGATTTCTGATGTAGCTAAAACACACCCTCTAGAGTAGTGCTGTCCCTGGTGCACAGAACGTCATTCTGAACGGCAGTTTGGCAACACTGGGGTGGAAATAGAGAATTGGTTGCTGAGGTGAGTGCCCCTTTTTTTTCTCCCGAGCCCCTGCCCCCGAAGATGACTGTGCGCGTCCCTGTTATAAACCCAACAGTTCAGTGATTTTGATGTTACTTTATTGATGCTTCGTTCAGTATTTGCGTTGTGGCATTCGCATGATTCCCAAACTACTGACTGAATTTGCGTGATGTGAGCCTATCAGAGTGGAGAGTGCGCAGAGGGCTCAGTAGCAGTGTATGGGTGTGACCGCAGGCTCCGCTCGAAGTCATCGCACCGCAGACTGACATGTGACGCTCACTCACACACACACACACACACAGACACACACTCACACACACACACACACACAGACCGAGCCCGGCGGCTGCGCACCGACCTGCTCCGCGCTGCTTCCACGAGCCACACCGAGGCAAGTACAACACTTTCATGTGATGATGACAGATTTATATGCAACTGTACATCTTTTCGTGATGTAGTTTATTGTGGGCTTAATAACGCTGTTAGTCATCCCGGCTGCGGCTTTTAAGTGTATAATGATGTATCATTGTTTAAATCCTGCTTCTTTAGCTTAGAGTAAGCTCTTAACTGGCTCATCTTCAGTGGTTATGTCCACATGTTGGCTATGTGTCATTCAACAGAACCAGGTTCTGACAAACTGCCAAAACCTGGTCCTCAGTCCATAATGACTAAGCACTTTAATTGTCCTATTCAGAGGTAGTTTACCAGGCTTCCATCTAACGCTGTAAGAAAATAAAACATACATCTGGAAACATTGACGTCTTCACTCATACATATTTGTCACAGAAATGATAATTTGGTAACATTGTGAAATAGTTTCTTGAGCACATAAATCCAAGTGATAAAACTAAATCACTCATCACAAGGCACGATCGTTCCTCTCAACCCCAAAGTACAGGGCCGGGTGAAATGAGGTTTGAGGCAGTGAGCCTCGATTACATCTGTGATCCAGGACTTTAAAATGTGCATGTAGTCAACAAGCGGCCGCTCAGCATCACTTGTTTGACATGTGGCGAGCACATGTTATTGGTCGTCATGTCAGACTGTCAGGCTTCTTGGTATTTGCAGCCCAACCAGTGAATCACCAGTGATTTAGAGGACACTCACCTAATGACTCTGTGGACTTACTCACACATTCACACTAAAGTGTGTAATCTGTAAGACGGATCAGAGAACTTGAATCATGCAAGGAGCAGTGTGTCATACACGAGGGCTGCTAACTGGCCATTGTTTAGTCTAGTGGAACCGGATAAACAGTGGTGGTTGTTGGACAATTGAGCTGCCATTGCATTCACTGCCTATTCAAGCCAGTGGGGCCAGCCAGTGTAGCTTAGCCTCAGTAGACACAATGTAGATGTGACGCCGAGTCAATCCGCAGACTACACAAGCAGTTCTGATGAAGCGATCTGATTGGTCATTTCCGTGGCATCAGTGTAACTGCCAGAGCCGGAGCGAAAACCAACAAATAATACAACAAATGTTCATGAAAGTACAATAATATAGTTATACACAAGGTGTGATTTGTGACAAAATCTGATGGGAGACATTTCTTAAAAGTAAGTTTTCATTATCCATGAAAATAAACTGCCAGTCACAGTGGAACAGAATAGATATTCAGGCTGTTTCTGCCAGCTGTTGAACTTGAACTTTACCACTGCATTTACACAGCTCTGCAACTTATCTATGTAAAGTAGTTCATCGGATTAAATTAGTCAGCCCTTTTTTTTTTCAATACAACTCATAAATGTACATAAATGTAATATATTATGTTGTTAGGTTGCTGTTAGACAGCAAACAAAAAAATGTTACTATAGCTCTGAGCCTCCATTGTGTCAGTGAGCTAGAGAGCAAACAAATATGATGGATGATATTGGATATTCCACGATCGTTTGAGAGCATCGCATCGACATCAGCTGTGAATGGCTGGCTGACTCAATAGAGACTAGATACTGTCTCTGCTGCGACGCCGTTACTCAGGGCATGCTGGAGTAGTGAAGATAGGACATACATATCATTTTAGGACAAAGTTTACTACAGGTGTCTCAAACGGCTGGCCCCGGGTCACTTTTGGCACTTCTGTCTCCTCAACAAAGCCTGTGAATCCTACTCCACCTCCAGAGGACCTGCCGCTGTCAGTAACAACAGCGGATGTGAGAGAAATCCTGCTGAGACTGAATATAGATATGGCTGCTGGTCCAGATAATATACCTGGCCGTGTACTAAAAACATGTGCCGATCAGCTGGCTGATGTTATTACTGACATTCTTCGACATCTCACTCTAACAAGAGGCTGTTCCCTCTTGCCTCCAGACAGCCATCATTGTCCCCGTTCCTAAAAAGGCTGCTGTGTCTAGTCTTAATGACTACCGCCCTGTAGCTCCTGATGAAGTACTTTGAGAAACGGGTTCTCCAGCACATCAGAGACAACATCCCTGCCAGTCTGGACCCTCACCAGTATGCTTTCTGAACCAAAAGATCCACAGAGGATGCCATATCTACTGCCCTCCACACACAAAATAACAACAGCTACACAATAACGCTGTTTGTTGAATTCAGCTCAGTTTATCTAAGGCTGAGCAGTATGACCTTAGGATATTATCACATTATTTTTAAGCCCATCTCAACAAAATCAAATATCACAATATTTTTATCAAATATCCCCTACCTCCACACTGAAATTGCAACAATAATGTTGGGATGACTGTTGGCACTTTCACAAAATACTAATTTAATCATTTTGATTTTTGATTTGAGATTTTTGTGTAATGTTTTCGGTTTCACGGCAAAAGTATTTTAATTTAAGGTATGAAAACCTATGGGTTAATCATATAATCCCACCATATGAATAACTGATTGTCACCCTTCAAAGTACCATCACTGATGAGCCTATCGTGGTCATCACACATCACCACCCTGGTACAGAGACTTATGAAGGCTAAATTCCAGAGCAATATTCTGGTCATAGAGAAGCAATAGAAAGCATGCAGGCTGGAACCATCACAAACTGTCACAGGTTTTCATGGCCCAGAACACAAAGGCTCTACAGGGGCTGATTAAAACCAACAGAACCGCACTGGTACCATCTACAGAGCACCACTGACGGTCGGAAGTGAGATGTCTGCACAGAGCACAGAGATATTAAAAGGCACCAAAGGGGCTCAAACTCAATTTTGTTTTGCAACCCTGCCATTGTTAACTGATAAATGCAACCTTGTTACCAAATAACCCTTCTATTTCTATCCATGCTAATGAAGTCGATCTTGTTAGAACATCTATCTGGTTGCGAAAGAAATGGATTACATCAGACAAAGCACCGCCCCATTCTCTGTTGAGAAAGAGTGCTCATTGTAAGACAGGAAAAAACACTGACTAGGGTCAAACTCAAAATGTGCGGATGAATAAATATGTTTAGCAGCTACAGGTGTCACGATTTCAATTAAAAATCGAAATGAGCCCTCAATTTCAGCAATCGAAATCAAATGCAGTTTCAGTTTGCAGATACAGCTGTAGTAAAAGAAAAAGAAGTAAAAGATCTACTTGTAAAGAACATGTATATCATGGCGGTCTTCAGTTCCAATGATTTCTACAGCTTTCATTTTTCTGTGATGGAATGAGTGGAACACCAGGGAAGCCACGGCCAGCCTCTGCAGAGCACCTCTGAGAGCACAGGAAGAAAAAACCCAACAGAAAACTCCAGACACAAGTCCGGGTCATGACAGCTTGTTTGATACAGCCACAAACACTAAAATGGGAAAGTCTATGGAGCTCAGCGCTGATCTGAAGAGCTCATTATTGATTTGAATAAGTCAGGAAAGTCATTTGGAGCCATTTTAAAGCAGTTACAGGTCCCAAGATCAACTGTACAAACAAGTGTTTGTTAGTATGAAGTTCATGGTAGTTGAGCCACTGCTACTTTCAGGAAGGAAACACAAACTATCACCTGCTGCTGAGAGAAAACTGGTCAGGAGGGTCAAGAGTCAACCAAAAACCATCAAAAAAACAAGTCTGCAATGAGTTAGAAGCTGCTGGAAGACAGGTGTCAGTGTCCACAGTCAGGTGTGTTTTACATCAACATGAGCTGAGAGGCTGCCGTGTTAGAAAGAAGCTCTTGGTCCAGACGCAGCACCTTAAAGCTGGACTGAAGTTTGCTGCTGATCACATGGACAAAGAAAAAACCCTCTGGAGGAAAAACTCTGGTCGCACGAAACAAAAACTGTGATGTTTGGCTACAATGAGCAGCAGTATGTTAGGAGGAGAGAAGGTGAGGCATTTAACTTCAAGTAATACAACAAGTGACTCCGAAATTATCTAAGGAGGGGAGGTTTACCAATTCACAAGAGAAACAAAGATTGTTAATGAAAAACACATCAAACCAAAAATCTAAATATTTAACTTTATTTAATTTAATGTCTGTGGAGGAGATCATATAATTTTGAACGAGTGGGAGCTGAACACCCATAGAAATGTGATCCTAGAATCATCCCTGATGGACAGGTAGCTTGTCCAAACACATGGGCCAAGTTGGACAATTGGATGAGCTTGTTAGCGGCCTTCAGCAGCCATAGTTACTGGATTTTTTTCATTTCATTTGTCAGAGCATTTGATTTGAGTGCTCTCGTGATGATAAGAGATTCTGAGTTGCGTACCTCATTTTTTGACCTAAGTTGTCTGAGTGTGTTTTAAAAGCATATTTGTCATCAATCCAGGAGCCTAGGTATTCATAATGAAGAACTTTCGCCCAGGTTTACCCACTGCTGTCTGAAAGGTAGTGCTAAGCCATCTCAAAGTATTCGAGTATTCGTAAAAACAGCTTAACAATGCATCTTATGGTCTACAGTGGATGCAATATCATTTAAAACAAAGGCAGCAGCTGTTGCTGTTTATTTAATTGGAGGCTCCAGTGTAAAAGGTAAAGCTTAGGACCAAGTTTTAAAACAAGATGACAATGCTAGGCTCAACTTGGAAGACGCTTCCATGCCGACTGTCCCATGTAGAGCTCTAGAGGGCAACAGCACTGTCAGTTTAAAGGAATTATGCAGCTCACAATGATCATGAGGAAGTAAGTCACATTATACTGGGGAGAATCTTTCCTGGGAGCACAGCACATTTACTCAGCCACAGTTTTCTGTGGAAGACAATGCACAGTGATGCATGCCTACGCAATACACTACACCTCGGTTGACCTTACTGTAGTTTATTTCCATGGCATTACTGGGAAATCCCCCAAATGACAGGAAATACTAAAGGAATGTGGGAGACCTGGGTTTTTTTTTGCCTCGAAGTCATTGTGGTTTTATCATTTACAACATGCTTGAGGCAGACGCTTAAGCTTTTCCTGCCAGAACTAAACAGCATCTCTTGTATCGACTCAAGTTACACAAGGAAAGACAAAGGCAATGAGTGCAAATAATTATTTTCTAAATAACCATAGAATGAATGAAAAACTTAAATAACCAGTCATATATGAGATGAGCTAAGACTCATCACCCCCACAGAAAATGTACCTGCACCATCCGGGCCCCCCTGGGCGTGGTGGTCTTAAAGTGAGGTGTGGTCAGGTGCACTGATGGCGTATTAAAACAGCGTGGGCCTGCAGCAACTGATGTGCTCAAACCACCGCAGCCTGAACACTCAGGCGGACCATCAAACAAGGTCGCACGAGGTTGTGATCAGACGAGAAGCTTTTGTTTCATGGCCAAGTGAAGCTGTGAGTGTGATGAGCTTAAAAGGTGCAAGGAGCTTTGTATCATGCCTGTTGCCAAGGAACTACCCAATAGCTAGCTAACCTACAACAGATGTAAAATGGTGTGCTGTGATTGCAGTGGCTGGGGAGAACAGGGAGAAGACAAACATTTTGGTGCACTTGTCAGCCAGTTTAACAGCGTGGCTCAGTGGTGTGGTTTTAATTGTTTTTGGGCAACAATGGAGCTCTGTGACACAGAGGAGGAAGATACATCAGATGCACAGACAACACTTGTTAGATGACACATTCATTGTTGGTTTTGGTCTGCACTTGGGATTGGTAATATGGAATATCACCAGACTTGACATTTTGAAAACGATCCTGATGAATATGATGATGTAGATTTCTGTGTAAAATAAATTTTGGTCCGATATCTCGACCCTCTTACATGTACTATAAATACTTAGCAGCTTCCGAAGTAAGAAATATTTGAGTGTTATAGATTCAGTTACATGTTGTTATTTTAGTACATTTTGCACTGGCATAAGTGTTGGTTACTGTTTCCTGGCTCTTTCTCTTTGCTTTCATGTTCATTTACTATCTACTGCTCCTATAGTACATGAATTAATTTGACATTAGTGTCCTGTGGTGCCATAAAACGCAGCACGGCCCATGAAGCTGTGAACCCTTTGTGTTGGTCTCCATAGTAACTCTGTTAAGATTCAACTGACAGTCAGCTGTCCTTGTGTTTGTCAGGAGCCCCTCTGGCTCTCAATCTTTGATGTCTTTTTGCAGGAGCTTTGAAAACCTCACCCGTGTTTACGGCACAGTGACATGTGACTGTAGCAATCATTTGTTTTGGATTTGTGCGTTTTTCTGTGACCCAGATGGAGATGTCAGCAGCCGCAGGTGACCTGGAGATGTCTGGTCGCCGTCAGCGCCCCAGCACGGTGAAGAGGAGGAGGTGGGGAGGTCTGAGGCAGCAGTGGAAGCTTCTGGGCTTGTTTGAGATCGATCAGCAGCACGAGTTCTACAGCCTGACCTGCATGATGAAGGAGGGACTGGCAGCTGCCACTCAAAGCACTATTGACACCGCACCTACAGTGAGTACGGGTCAGCAGAGGCAACAATTCAGTCACTTGTACATATGCACATACATGATATTTGAACTGTTCCAGCTTGATATTCAGATGGCAGTATTCAGGTGAATAAACTGGCAGGCGTGGCTGCAAGTTTCATAGAAAATACAGCAGAATTGAATACATTGATTTATAGACTTTAAAATTATGGGTCATTTCATTATGTATATTATGTTGTAGTAGCTGTCATTTTTACACCAAGCGCCCACATTGTGTAAATGTCACTGTAACAAATGTGGTGGCACATTTAATAAGCAAAACTTAAAGCTGTTTCTGGGTTTTAGGACTACAGACTACACCAGTCTGGAAAGAAATAAGGCAAATATAATGCAAAAACGGACAGGAGCATGCTGGTGTTCAGAAAACGACAGATATCAATATCGCTGTGTGGCTGCTGATTTGGCTGCCCACCTACATAGTCGGAAGTTACGATTATGGCTTTGGGTTTTCAGTTTAGTTGTTCTGGTCTTGGGGCGGCTGTAGCTCAGTGGGTAAAGCAGGTCGACTAGTGATCGGAGAAGGTTGCTGGTTCACATCCTGGCTCCCTCGGGCTGAGGCTGAGCTGCATGTCGAAGTGTCCTTGAGCAAAATACTGAAACCCCAAATTGCTCCTGAGGGCCCTGCGATGAGCTGGCGACTCATCCAGGGTGTACCCTGCCTTCACCTGGAGACAGCTGGGATTGGCTCCAGCAACAAACCCAGCGACCCCATAAAAGGGATAAAGCGGTTACAGACATGACATATTCTGGTCTTTATTGAAAGAATCTTTCCTTGTGTGTCTTTCTTTCTTGTATTTATGTCTCGCCTGTTTTCTGTGTAACATGTGTTTCATGTGTTCATTAGTTTGATGTGGTGTGTATTGAGTCAGTGTGTTTCCGTCTTTCATGCGTCTCTGTGTTTCTCCCTGAGTTCCTGCTTTGCTAGTTACTTGGGTTGCCTTCCGGACTTCTCTTTGTTATTTCGTTGGACTGCTCTTGTCGGGGTCTGTTGTTGGACTTACCTTGTTTTTGCCTGGAATTTTCAGCCGTTTTTAGTCATTACTTGTTGCCCTGCCTGCTTCTGTTACCATTTCAGTCCGTTACTTTGAACTTTGGAGCATATGATCTCTATGTTATTTTTTGATTTTTTAAAATGTTGTATTGAATATTTGGAAGAAACAAAAAGAACAAGACATACATGACAGCAACTGGTATTAGCAAAGGAAAAAAAAGAGCAACAGATAATGCAGCATTACATGGTACATAACATGGACATTTAATAGAGCTTAGATATGTCACAGATCAGGGAATACAGCACCAAGGCAGCACAACAGGATACCCAGGAGGGAGCATGAGGCTTCCATTGGGGCACTGGAGGGACACGAGTCCACAGTGCAGTGCCCCCTGAGTATTACGTCTGCTGTACAGCTTGGAGATGGTTAAGAAAGGGCGCCCACATCATATCAAAGACCTTCTCATTCCGCTTTAAAACTGAACTCAAGTGTTCCATTGTCTAAACTTTGAGGATTTCTGGTTACAGTTGGAGGTCTTGGCTTAATCCATTGAAGTATAATGCACATCTTTGCTAATACTATGTGTTTATTCAGTAGTTCTCACCTGAGATACCCAACAGAAACAAACCAGGATTTACTCATATTACTCGTACCCTAACCCTAACCCTAACCCAAAAATGGAAGTTCCTGTGCGATTTTTTTCCAAAGAGAGGAGAGATCCCAGGATAGAAAGTGTGAAGAGACTGGGGTGTGCACTGTAATCTGTGAAGGATCCTATATTGACTCTCAGCCTTAGCCTATTGCACATAAATATCTTACCTGATGAACCATACCTCCTCCCCAGACTCAGCCCCCAGGACCCTCTCCTATACGCTTTTGATTCTGTCAATGTTGAATGTACTGACGGACTGTCATTTTCCCTTTCTGTGCAGCTGTAGTGTTTTAAGATTGAGGCATGTTATTTTCCTTGCCAGATACATTTTGAATATTTCTTATTGTAGCACCCCGTTGCCACAAACCGCAGGTTCCAACGCCCTTTAAGGCAGATATAGACAGGCAGCAGCGTTGGATTGCAAATGTAAAGCTTTTATTCAGTAAGCGCGGCTCAAAGCAAAAAGAGACAGGTTGGTTCCCATTTCCTTCATTCGTTAGGTTTACAAAAACGCTGACCCAGTACACATTAGACTGACACTAAAATGCCAATACTTAAAACAGCAAATAACTAAAATAAATATCACCAAGGCAGTGGTTCACTAACTTCTATACAGCAGATTCCCGGTCAGATCTCCCCTCACAACCTTGGGCACTCATGCTACCAGAATTCTCAAGCAGACAGTCTGCCCACAGAACCTGCTGCACAATGGCAAGACGTCTCCCCGACACTGGGACTCCCAGTCGACCAACTTCATTCACCCACGGCAGGCACGTGCACACATAAGGCCCAAGGGGTGCTTGAGCCCCTGTCCTTATTACCTCGTGTTAAAAAGTGCCCTTTTTGTGTGTGTTATAAATGAATAAATAAATTCCTGTTGTGTATGGCGATGTGAACAAAACGGCGGTATAAAAACGCAGCGGTTATCTACTGTACGCATTTCGTAAGTAATATGGTGTTGTGTGTGTGTTGTTGAGCCTATAAAGCCGCTTCTCTGTCCGCTGTGGAGGGAGAGAGAGAGAGAGAGAGAGAGAGAGAGAGAGAGACAGAGAGAGAGAGAGAGAGAGAGAGAGAGAGAGAAGCTGCTGCCTCATCAGAACTCCACCATGCATGTAGATGTGTCGTGACAGTGGAGCGACTTGAACCTTTGTGAGTTATAAATCCATGAACATACCTTCCTTGTGGGGGCTAACAAGTCGCCTTCCACTTATTCAACGTGTTTAAATATGAGTCATATTTCAGAAGAGCGCCCATTTGTCCTTGTTAAGCTAACTGCTTGTTGATGAGAGTTAAGAATAATCTGACAGCTGTCTGCGTCAGCTGTTTATTGATTTACCACAAATCTTAAACTTCTTCCAGATATCGCGTTTACTGTGACTTTGCTGTTGTAAACATTGCTGTTCCTACCAACAGTCACTGTAGCAGTCACAGTAGTCATTTCTTGGTTTTGTCACTTTTTTAGATGTGTAGCCTGTATTTCTAGTTTGCACTTGCCCTCCAATAAATAGCCCAATAATAAACCAGTGTTGTATTGCTTTTTAAGAATTGCAGCTAAATTGCATGCAGGGTTCTCCCCAGACGGTGGAACAGCGGCGCTGCGCCGCTATACCGCTAGGTCAGCGCCGCTATACTCCGCGCGTGACAGTGACGAGCGTCTGTCCGTCCCCCGGTTGATGGCTAGGAGCTCCCGGCTGACTGCGATGAGCGTCCGTCCGTCCCCTGGCTGACTGAGTTGATGACCGTCTGTCCGTCCGTCCGTCCGTCCGTGTCTCCGCCCCCCCCCGGACTGACGTGATGAGCGTTCGCACCCCCCGCCCCCCTGGACAGACGGTGCGCCGCTACACTAAAAATTTCTGGGGAGAACCCTGGCATGTCTTCCAAACCTCAGTATTATGATAATGTGAATAAACTCATGTTGACAGTAATTTGTTGACACAAAAGAAATGGCAATTGCATATCACTCACAGCTACACAAGATACACAGCTAGGTAGTTAGCTTTCTATAAGTATTTTGTTTATTAATTTTACATGAATTAATCTGCATATTGTGTTATTAAGGCCTGAAGGAAAACTGGCGCGCGCTTTGCGTGCACATGCACTGCCCTTTTCTGACTTTGAGCCCCTGCCCCACTATAATCATGTGCACGTCCCTGACCCACGGAGCATACAACCTGCAGCATGCCAGCCCTCCACAGAAAAACAAAGCCGAGAAATGCCCGCATGGGCTGCCAACAGGTGCCTTTTATCTCCTTTTGTGTTTCCACAAAGCTCCACCTGGCCACATTATCAATATCAGAAAACAGACTTATTCTTATTCCTTGGAAGGATGTTGATTTTGATTAGGCTGACTCTGCCTAACTAAGAGAAAGGGAGGTCACATCGCCTGAGAAGATCACCAAGATTTACCAATCATCGAGATTTAAGTTGGTAGAGATTTTAACACCTAAATATGTAATACCAAATTCTGATTTAAAAGGGAAAGATGACCAAGTTTGTTTTATTCCCAAAAGTTTTATTCCCAAAGTCATCCAGTGGGCAAAGTTTCAGCTTCATCGTCGTTAATTTTGTAGCATTAGAAACTGCCAAAGGCATCTATAGTTGAACCAAGGCAGGAATAGAAATTCGGGTCTGTGGAGCGCCGTTTAGCTCAGTCTGTAGAGCACGCGTCCCATGTGCCGAGGCTCTGCAGCGGACCGGGGTTCCACTCCTGGCCCGGGTCCCTTTGCTGCGTGTCATTCCCCCCCTCTCTCCCCCTATTTCCTGTCATATATTCTGCTGACCTATCAATAAAGCCATAAAAGGCCAAAAAAAAAAAAAAAATTCGGGTTTGGTCAGGAAGAGAATGACGTCATTGGCATAAAGTGCCGATTTATGAACAGTTCTCCCAAGACTCTCACCAGAGATATCGCTCACACACTTCATGGCCTCTGCAAGTGGCTCAGTTGCCAGTTAGAATAACAAAGCGGACAATGGACAGCCTTGTCATGTGCCACATCCCAAATGAAAGGCCTCTGAAACACAGCCGTTGACCAATAGTCTTTCCATTGACAAGTGGTTTAGAACAGAACTACCACTGTCCAGATAGGATGACGCAAGGTGCCCTAAAAACCTGAATAGACGGGTTCTACTCTCATCTCTCCAGCCGCTGCCACAGAGGGGATCTAGAAAGAAAATCTCCCTATTCTGTGGCCTCAGTATCTGTTAAATGTTCAAATTCAAATATAACATACATTGAGTTGTGGAATGTTACTGAAATCTCAACAAAGCTGACATGCATTTAATTATGGCAAAAAATTAAAATCAGCTATGAGCAACTTTGTTGAGTAAGGAAAAAATTGAGGAAAATATAAATATAAATGTATAAATTTACACAGAGTATCCAATGTCCAGGTACGAACACTGGGAGAAGAATCCACTGTAGACTGGCTGCATTGTCCTGTAGAGAGACATCAATAGCTGAATATGAAATGCTCAGACTTCACTCACAAAAGCAAAACTTTCAAAGAAATTACCGGCAGGTGATCCATGGGGTTCGTCGATGATGGTGGGAACCAAGAGGAAATAACATAGCTGTCTGCAGCAAACACGTTCTCTACTCTCTGTAACATAGAGTTTATTAATCTCTTACTGTCAAAATATATTGGCTGTTGAACTATACTATCCAATGCATTTGAATTAAATATTTCACAAGAGGTATGCTACCGTCTCGATCACTTTAAGACAACAGTTCAGGATCTAGTAAAACACATAAACACAAATTATCAAAAGATTTTGAAAAAAAATTACATAATCCATATCAGCACAGCACATTCTCTATGCCTGCCGTTCCGTCAATGTCCCGCTCCAAACCCAGACTCCAAAAGTCAAAGCGGGTAAGGATGATGTTATTCACCATTGCAAGGTGCTGAGTGGGACTTTTGGTCTCATCCAAGACCTGAGACAGCTAGTGGAAGAAAACAAAGTCTTTATACATGTATGTGATTATATGAATGACATTCATAGATAACCACAGTGGCACAGTGGTTGACCTTTCCAGTTGTTCCCGGCTGTCTTGGAGTTCCTGTCCCCAGCATGCTTTATGTGCTGACAACTTGGTGGAGACTAGTGAAGTCTCCACGAGGTCTCTGCTCACTGCCATCATTTACTAGTGAAAAAAGCAACAACAGAAAAATGAAAATGAAGTGTCAACTGTCACATTTCTCCTTTGAATGATGTGTAATATAGAGCAATGACTCACACTCTTGAGACTCTGCTTGTTCTTTGACAGATGACCCTGTTGTCATTCCAGCTGATGGGGAATGAGCGATAGAAAAAAAATGCTGCATAAATGATTGTCTAAAGTAGATGAAGACAACAAATGTGCATACATTTTCAATAGCATACCTAAGACGACCCTTCCATGGCTTGTCACACTGCATTGCAACATCTGGAGGAACAATCTTGCTGTACTGTCTTTTCATTTTTTGGTTCCTTGCGATGTTGTAATGATGGAGTATATTTCTTTGTAGAGATATGTGTGTTGATGGGGTTGTCACATTCAAAAAGTAGTTGTTCTTTCTCAACCCCCGAAAACAGCTGCTCCACACACTGGCTGTTAATAAGACCAGTAAGCTCAGGCCCAAGCTCCAGCTTTCTCAGAACCTCCCTCTGGTCTTTGCTGTTGCCCTGGTGGAACACATCATTTAAAGCAAAATGCTGTGAGGACCCAGTGAAAGGGTGGCCATCTTTGTCAGCTGGCATCTTAGGAAGTTTCAGCCAAGGCATGTTGACATGAACCTTGCCCTCTAAGGCCTGTTTTACATTCTCTGGGGTGGGATCAAGTAACCTTCCTTGAAAAGGGGCAAAGATTCCTGGCTGTCGGCGGTTGGCATGCAGTGCCAGCCCCCTGGCATAATCATACACTGACACATTGGAAAAGTGTTTCCAGGACAGCAAGAGATCCACAAAGTCACGTGGACTCTCTGCTCTAAGGTTGAATTTTACTGAATACACAACCCCACATGGACAGGTGATAACTGCCCAACCACCTGTGAAACAACAGAAAAAAACAGTAATAACTGACATTAGCAGCATATATAGCTAACCTGCATAACTACATAATGATACTGTTATTTCTTTAACACAACAACATATGACAAAGTGGAATTATCTTAAACATTCCATATCATATCACTTACCAGAGGCACCCCACACCTTCTCAAACACCTTGTTGTAGGTGACTCTGTCAGACATCTTCTCAGACAGTCTCATCACAAGATTCACCTTGGACCCTTTGTCGTCCACACCACACTGTTTGCACAGTGCCCTGACCTCCTGTGCCTGGTGTGAAAATGCAATTAAGTTGATATTGTTAATAAAGCATAGACTTACTTTTTGTAAGCACAAAGAAGTGGATTTTGCATATTTCATCAACTAATTCACCTTCAAGTTCACCAGCTCATCTGTGAGCCGCTCCTCATTAATTTTCTCGTCGCCATCATCGTCATTCTCCCAATCATTTGGCATTTTGGGGCTTTGCATTTTTTCAAATTCTGTGTTTAGCACTGAATTTGACCTCCGGGTGTGTGGGCCAATCCAGGGGGCCCAGTGATGGTAACTCGGGGGCACAGCAAAAGGGTTCTTCCGACCACCTTTGTGAACAAATGTGATGAGTATTAGCTATTACTATCACAAAATTAAACACATATTAATATACTCTCTCTCCAACTGCTCTTAAGATGTTCTGTCTTTTGACAAGACTTACATGGAATGAATCCACCGCTGAAAATTTTCGGTGGCCACAGCGTCCCAGAAGTTGTTTATGTCCACATGACCATCATAATTGTCAGGTGGACTTGGGATTTCACTCACTGTTAAAACAATAGTTTGGTATTCATAGCTCAATTACTAAAAACACTCTGTACAGAACAGTTGATGCAGTGCTATTCAAGGCCATGGTTAACATGATGTTACACTTTTACTGAAATTCAGAGAAAGAAGAGGTGCTGTACAAACAATGAAGCTAAAATATGTGAAGTAACAGCTTATTAAACTCACCTGGCATATTGAAATCGCCTTTCTTGTGAAGATCCATCACAACAACCGCTGGGCTGTATCCACATGACACACAACTGTAGGTGTAGTCATGGTTGGTGAGGGCCTCAAAATGAAGGTATGCCCGAAGAACTCTCTCCTTGTTCGGAAAGGACACCTTTTCTGTTGTTTCTGTTATTTCTATCACTTTGCTGATAGCTGTATGGGTCTGGAAAATGATGAGAAACAGGAGTATTCCAATGTTATAACATTTCAAAATATAAGTTATGTATTTTGTTAGAGTTGCATCTTCAATCACCATTTGTTTAACAGTAATGATCTGTAATAAATAAATTATAATAAAGGAGGAATAAGCAAGGATAAATATATATTAATATTATTTATTATTATCATATAATTTTAGAAGTTGGGTCACTAAAAAAGGATGTAAAAAAATGTAAATCTATCACATCATATAGAAAATCAATGAACCTTTCAGCGAGCACAATATGTTATTGAATTATATGCTGTCACCTGAAGTGCATTCCTGACCATCAGGCACAAGTGCAGAGACAGGATGATGTGGTCATCGAAATTGTGGATACCCTCCTCCCACTCCTGGTATCTGTAAATCATGCCACAGTTCAGGCACGATTTCCTGTATGTTGATATTCCTAAAAACACAGTCCAACCAAAGATCATGGTTATTGCTTGCATGTCATTTGAGATTAGTAGAACTATTTCTGTTTCTCATGTACATATAAATGATGTAACCCAATAACTGATACGAATACAATACCATAGAAAGACCTGTGATGGTACCAACCTTCAACTACACCTGTGCTTGTCAGGATCTTGCCTTTTGATGTTATTAGTTGTTCACAAAGTGTGTTTTCACATTTTACACACTTTGTTTCTCTAGGGATAAGGTGCTTAGGGAAGCTGTCCGTAGTTCTTCCCTCCCTCGACTGCTCTATGAGAGCCTGGAGCAAATCTGCAGGGAGCTTTTTGTTGGTGAGGAGGAAATTCAGCATCCTTGCAATTCGTCTGTCATCTGGTGGATAACTGTCCTCTTTAGACTCACTTGCATTTTGATTGTGTTGGTCTGTGTTGGATTGGGTTTCTCTGCCTCTGTGCTCTTCACCTTCCTAAATAGCTTCCTCTTTGTGACGAACAGATGCCACTTAGCAACAGCTTTGTGTATGCAAGACTGTCTCGGTTTAGAGCGGGGACAATGCCAGTTGTTTTGCTTTGTGTCATATGACACAATCACTCTTCCCAACCTACTATAATAAGTTATCTTTGTTTCATAAACAGAGATATGAAATTTGGATGGTGGACCACCCACAGTCAGGTGCACAGACAGAGGCACACCCTCTGCATCAGCATTTTGTTGCTGATGCAAGAGGCTGGATTTACGCTCCTCACCAAACCATTTATTGTCCACCATTGTCTCCAAGGCCTCATCAGTTAGTGTCACTGGTTTGACCATCAGTGCGTGGGCAATACAGTAAAGACTGTATGTGGTGGCACTCGAAAGGCAACATCCCGCTTCTTCGAGCAAAGTCAGCGTTCAGACGACACTGGTCAACCTCACACATGATCTTCTGTGTTGGCCCCCAAGTATTCTTGATGACATGTATGGGTGTTGCTGGACCACAACAAGATTTCTCAACTGCAAACAAACCATGTCTACCATCGACACACTGACAGACCAAAAATCTGTCCTTCGACACTGTCTCAAAGTGCTGGGTATGCTTTCTCCTGCAGTGTGTTTTGAAGCTTTTTTTGTTTAACTTCACCTTGCATTGAGGACAAGTGAATTTCTTTTGTTGATTAGATGTTTTAGTAGCGGAATACTCTGTGAGGGCCAATGGGTGCTGTGTGGGGACCACAGCAGGCTGTGCGGGGGCCAGTGGGTGCTGTGTGGGGGCTACATCGGGCTGAGCGGGGGCCTCTGGATGCTGAGTGGGGGCCAATGGGTGCTGTGTGGGGGCCTCTGGATGCTGAGCCGGGGCCAATGGGTGCTGTGTGGGGACCACAGCGGGCTGTGCGGGGGCCAATGGGTTCTGTGTGGGGGCCACAGCGGACTGTGCGGGGGCCAATGGGTGCAGTGTGGGGGCCACAGCGGACTGTGCGGGGGCCAATGGGTGCAGTGTGGGGGCCACAGCGGACTGTGCGGGGGCCAATGGGTTCTGTGTGCGGGCCACAGCGGGCTGTGTTGGGGCCAATGGGTGCAGTGTGGGGGCCACAGCGGACTGTACGGGGGCCAATGGGTTCTGTGTGGGGGCCACAGCGGACTGTGCGGGGGCCAATGGGTGCTGTGAGGGGGCCACAGTGGACTGTGCAGGGGCCAATGGGTTCTGTGTGGGGGCCACAGCGGGCTGTGCGGGGGCCAATAGGTTCTGTGTGGGGGCCACAGCGGACTGTGCGGGGGCCACAGCGGGCTGTGCGGGGGCCAATGGGTGCAGTGTGGGGGCCACAGCGGACTGTGCGGGGGCCAATGGGTGCAGTGTGGGGGCCACAGCGGACTGTGCGGGGGCCAATGGGTGCTGTGAGGGGGCCACAGCGGGCTGTGCTGGGGCCTTTGTTGTTTCTTTGGGGGCTCCAGCATGCTCCTCCTCTTGGTGTGTTTGTAAATGCCTTATAAAGTGCAATCTATTTATAATTGTTGCTGCACAATAGCAGCAATGAAAGTGTGTTGCCATCCGACAACTTAAGCCACACTTGATCATTGTGAATTCTGTAAGAAAGGAATGAAGGGAACACGATTCATACTTGTGAAAAAATACTACTGTAATTAATTAATTTGTGTGATATGTAATAAGCACTTTTGTGTTTGACTGAGGAATGGCCTTCTATATGGTTGTCAACCATATGTTTTGCACCCATGTATTTACAGAAGGGACAGTGGAAAAGTTCACTGTTGGTGCATTTAGAAATGGGTGTTTCACCATCCAGGAGTATACTAATGTGTCTCTATATATCAGAGGGGAAAAGAATAGACATAATAGGCACAGCAATTAGAAATCCACAAGACAAAATATATTAAATAATTTTTCATCTCAACAACAAATGTTGTTCATGCCATGTCATGCTAACATGTACTATCTCAACAAGGAAGAGTGGATGATATGCTAACATGACAGCTAGAGTTGGACTGGGACAAAAAGTCAGCCGTGCCTGTTTTGGCCCAGACCAGCCCAATATAATTGATCAGATTTTTTTTATATACTAGCCTACTACTGGGATTTACCATTTGACTGTTATTCCATAAGGAGATTGAAATACAGGTTTATATCATTTCCCCCCAAAACACAGACAAATGAATCGGATATAAATATGAATCTAAGACTCAGAAAAGGAGATTTGAAATATAGGTTTATATCATTTCCCCCCCAAGAGCATAATATTTTCCCCTCAAAAGTACATTGTGCTGGACATAAATATTAATCTAAAATTCAGCATTTACTAATTTGTTAAACCTGCTTTACCTTATTCTTGCTACTTAGCAACTTAACTATCACAAAACCGTAACAAATGAATTGGATATAAATATTAATCTAAGACTCAGAAAAATACAGGTTTATATCATTTCCCCCCCAAAAGTATAATATTTTCCCCCCTAAAGTATAATTCCAAATTAGGAGTCCATACATAAAAACAAAGCCCATCATCAATGTGTAGAATGCATAAACTTACAGAGCATAACTTATTTTTCAACCTGCTTTACCTTATTCTTGCTACTTAGCATGTAATAACTATCCTTATTCTTGCTAACGTTTTACTTAGCATGTAATAGCTATCACAAAACCCTAACAAAACACTGACAAATGAATTGGATATAAATATTAATCTAAGACTCAGAAAAGGAGATTTAAAATACAGGTTTATATCATTTTTCCCCCAAAAGTATAATATTCCTCCCCCCACACTGCAAAAAAGTAAATACATACAGCATAACTTATTTTGAAATAAAATGATGTTACTTCCTTCTTTGTCTGTCACAAATATTGCAAAGTAGCACGTTAAAACACAATAAAAAACCTTGCTTACCTCCATTCTGCCAGCTGTACTGCCTCTTCTGTCCTGTACTGCTTTGTCTCTGTCAGACACATATTCTTCTTCAGGGGTTGTGCGCGATCTCTGCCACCAGATGGTGCCCGCACAATCAAACGTTTGACTCTGCCCACGTTGAGCCACTCCCCGATCTGCGTACTGCAGCCAGGGTTACTTGTGGCCGTGGCGGACTCAAACCGCAACCGGTGGGGATTGCCAGAAGGCAGAGCAAAACCAGATCGGAGCCGCAGCGGACCCCTATCCAGTGGAATCTGGGCCGACTCATTAGCCATTCTCATGGCTAAAAACAACACACAAAGAAGCTAACGTTAGCATTGGTCTTATACGAGCTACAAACATAGCCAAGTTGGCAAACCTTACATATTACATGAAAATAACAAATCCTCCTAAAACAAACAACTAATTACCTGTCGAACAGAAAGAGGGCAACCTCTGCATCACTTTTCAAGCCCTTCACATGCCCCAGTTGTCTCCACCACTCAAACGCCGCTCTGATGTTGACTCGCTCCGACTTCTTTCTTTATCCAGAGCCTTTTTCGTGGCAGCCTTTCCTGCCTCAGGCTTTCTTTTCCTTGCCTTTTTAGCGGGGTGAGCTGTAAGGCTGGCTGCATTTTCTCTGCCATCTTAACCAAACGAACGTCTTCTCCTGCAACTCCGTATTTCTGCAGAGGAGTGTGCTGAATATTTCCGGCATCAGTGAAACGTAACGTGTGCACGCATGGAGGAGGGAGGGACAGAACGAGACATGAAAGCATCTGACCAATCCGTGCTATCCGGGCCGGATGGCACGGATTGGTCAGCTTTTTCTCAGTCCTGCAGCTGCCACAGAGGTCCGATTATTTTCGTTCCTTTTTCTGAATACATAATGTATTGACTACTCTCAGGATAGCAGGATCATTTCACCCAGTATAACAAAATGTGTTTCTGAACAACATTACAGACCCTGGCTTTAACAGCGAGGGCGAGGGCAGGATACTCCCAGGACAAATATCTCACGTGACTTTTCCCGGCTTTTTATTTTAGAGTTATTTCTTATATGAGGCTCCTTTTTCAACTTCAAGGTCAATATTGTTTTTCGCTAACAACAAAACAACTAATTATCTGTGCATTTATATGGAACTAAGCTTTAGGAGTGTTCCACCTTAGCTTACCTCCATGTTAAGTCGCAATCAGAAATCGACACTTCTCCACTGCCATGACAGTGGTTAGTGGAACAAGCATATGCTAGCGCAAGTTGTTCAAAAACTGTTTTTAGTAAACTCTGTGTACACAAACAATGTTCTCATTGCTCATGTTCATGTGTAGAGACCCTGGTGTGTCAGGCCTGGGCTGAAGATAGGACTCGCAGAATTAAAGCAATTCAATCAAATTTTATTGCGAAATACATTTTCTTTACTTGAACTCTTTTAAGCAACGTGACTTGAAGAAATAGGCTATAAACCACAATCTCTAAACTGCTGATCAAGGAACATGAAACAAAACAAAAAACAGACTGAGGCAAAAGACCTCTAAAGAAAAAGGAAAAAATTTATAACAAAAATTCGCTCACTGCGGAGGGAAAATAAAATAGCAAGGAAAACTAAACTACTCTGGCACTAAGGCTATAAAGAACTTACAACAAAAATTCGCTCCAAAGAGGAGGAAGACAAGGGCTATAAACAAAACTACTCTATCAATATCTATGAAAGTTAAGAAACAAAAGGAGGCACTCCACCGGAGGCAAACAAAAGGGTTATAAACTTAAACTTTACTTTACTGAGAAAATTACAAACAAAAAGTCACTCACTTAAGAGGATCAAGAAAACAGAATTACAAACACAGTATCTTGGCGTAGTTGTAGTTGTAATTATGCCTTTACACAAAGGTTTGACTTGGGTACATTCACAAAAAAAAAGCCTAGAATGCATTTTGGTGAGAGTTTCGCTTTGTAGTCTGTGGTAAAGTGCCTGGTTAAAATGACTCAGTCTCCGTTCTGGTGAGTGGCTCTACCACTAATTGCCCATTTTCTTGGTGGGAAACATTTTTTAAGTAGTGGAAGAATTTTATGCCTCTTAAATACGTTATTGCCCTTAACATTCCAACTGTGGTATAATTTTCACATGCAGAATATATGTCAGCAAGAAGCAAATAGCACTGTCATGTAGGAAAAGAGCTGTCCTGAACAATGACCAAGCAATACTTAAATAACCAGAACCCAAACCAAAAAGCAAACAAGGCCAGATAAGTCAATAAAGTCTCATGTCTGGAAAAGCAACTGAAAAACGCCCACTGGTTATGGGCTCAGGGAGAAAAAAGAAAGTCAGAGCAGGGAAATCTTCTCATGGTCCCCTGCTCCTATCCCTAGTAAACAAGTGAGCAAACAAAGTTGAGTCTTACATGGCACCTTTAAATGATGTTACATGAAAATACAGAACATAATGTAACTTTGGACGTAAGCATCACAGACCACTGGACCTCTGTCGCACCCTTAACCTGAGATTAAAAATGATGTAAACTCTTGTGTTATAGCTGTAGCAAAAAAAACCCAAAACATCAGTGTAACAGAAAAAAGAAAAAGAGCACAAGGGTGCTGACATTAACGATCTAATAAGAGAGGCATTTTAAGGACTAAAGCTCAACAGAAACTTGTATTAGCTGCAGATAATGTAAAAAGAATTTTAGAGCATAGTATTGTCTAAAGTCAGAAGCTAAAAAACAAACTTAACAAGTGGAGAGTGTCTAATTTTTTGAACATGGCTCAGATTATAGCCAGGTTAGAAAAGGTCCATAAGAGCAACAAAAGGAAAATTCCCAGTGAAAAAATACAATAAAATCAAATTTGTGGAGGAGCCTGAAACAGATTTTCAACATATCATCTGTTTATTTGTATGTCTCACTGGTAATTGTGGTCCGATCAGCTTGTCCAGAAAGTGCCCAGCTTCTTCTGCATCCTTGTATCTGCGCTCCATTCTGTTGTGCTGCACAACAAGCCTTCACTCTTCAGGCTGCTGGCAATTTTGTCCAAGGTGTCTGTGAGTTTGGACAATTTCTGCTCCATAACTTCACCGACATTCCGGGTAACCTCCTGCACCAGCTCAGGCATACCCAAGGAGCGGACTTCCATGACATTTGTGTGTCGCGGCGCGTAGTCAACAATCTTCGATTGAGTTTGCCCCTTTCTAGCAGATTTTTCTCCGGTCTATACGAACTAACCTTTTCACTGCACACTTTGTCCTTGTGTGTTTTTTTAAGATACTTTCTCAGTTCAGTTCTCTGGAAATGTATGACATAATTATTGAGACATGATATGATATAGAAAAATACAATGACAGGAAATTTATCCATAGCTTACTCACCTTTATCTTTTCTTCCAATCTGCCAGTTGCACAAGTTAAGGCAGATTAAATGAAAGCATCTTGGTATGGCATCAAATCCTTTCCTGCACATCACTGGCGTGGTGCCAAATATCAAAGGCCACTGGGAATAGAAGAAGTTGAAATGCATGTTATGGAGCCCTCAAAGGACTTTTTTGTATCTTGTTTGCACACAATTAAAAAATATCACCTTTCAGGACTTACATATCCACAGAGCTGGTGGAGTGTACATCAGTTTGGAAATATTGGTACTGACAATCCCAAACATTTCACAAACAGTTTTTCAATTTAGAGATCGATATCCAAACTCACTAATTTGGGGTTAATGCGCGTTTTATTATCAACAGGGACACAGTAGAAAGTAACTACTCTATCACCTGGATCCAGTCTAAATAGTATACACTTGATAGTTACTAATGCCTGTCACAGTACGGCTCTATAAATATTTAAGTGTCCAGTGACCCCTTGAGAGTACCGATTGATGACTGCTCATGTGTGAGAGTAAACTAGTGATTCAAGTCTGTCTGGGCCTTTCGTAAAGTTCAAACAACAGCAACAGCAAAGTTCCACACTCTGAAAACATATTGCAGGTTTATGAGGGTTTTATACCAACTGTATGTTTTCAATGATAGCAGCCTGGATGTTCCTTGGTATCGTAAAGGACAGGAAATAAGCGGTATGACGCATGACAGATTCTGTTTGTGTGGCTGCTTCGATCTCACATACAACAGTGTTCTACAGCCACTGATTACTGGAATATTGCACTTCTTACTGGATCATTATGAAACTTTCATGTAAGACAGTGACTAAGACTTCTGTGAAAAAGTTTGCTGAATTCAGCTTGTATGTCACATCTGGTTGTTATGATTGATGACGTTTGCACATCAATTTATTTCTTTGGAACTGTTTCTTTTGTCACGAGTACTTTCACACAGAACGTGAATGTAATGTGGCAAAAAAGCATCGCTCTGGTGTCCTTCCTCGTATGCCCACATACGCACCAACCAATCAGGTCGTGTGGAATAGACAGCACCTCACAACTCCTGGCGGACCTGTTGAATGTTTGCGTTTCTCATCACTTTGTTTTATATGACAAAGGACTCACTTTGCTACCATGTGTTTCTTCTGTTTTCCCTGCTCACTATGTGTGTGTGTGTGTGTGTGTGTGTGTGCATTGATGTGCACAAGGGGGGGGGGCAAAAGACCTGCGCTAAAGTGCCCTCCTGGGAGCCAAAACGTGTGCTAAAGTGCCCTCTTGGGAGCCAAAAAAGCATGTCAAAGTGCCCTCTTGGTTGGCAAAACCCACTAAACTGCCCCCTTGGCTGGTTAAAACACAATAAACTGCCCTCTTGGGAGCTAAACAATGCGCTAAAGTGCCCTCTTGGGAGCCAAAACGTGTGCTAAAGTGCCCTCTTGGGAGCCAAAAAAGCGTGTCAAAGTACCCTCTTGGTTGGCAAAACACACTAAACTGCCCCCTTGGCTGGTTAAAACATGGTAAACTGCCCTCTTGGGAGCTAAAACATGCACTGAAGTGCCCTCTTGGGAGCCAAAACTATGCAAAAGTGCCCTTCTTTTCGCCCCTGCCCTTCAAAAAGTCTGTGCAACTGTGTGTGTGTGTGTGTGTGTGTGTGATGTGGGCATGGTGCACCTCTCACTCTCCTGGCACAAATGCGATAACCCCAAAATCCTCCTCTGTTGTTGGAGTGTTATTGAACTATTCCAGAATTTAATTGAACAAGTGTTCAACAGCTTTTGCAAATTTGAAGATTTGAAGATGATCTTTACAGGTGAGCTATTTTGTGTTGTTTATTCCTCACATCCCTGATGTGTAAAGAACTTCATCCAGTAACATCTTCCCTTGACGAACATCTTTCTCATCAATTGATGGCTGTGTTGGTGAGCTTGCTTGTGTGGAGAGACTCTAACAAAATTGTCAGTGTCTGGCTCTGCTGTAAATCAAGTATTTGTAGAGTGGCTAAACTCTCACTGCCAGAGAGTACCTATTAGAATGAAGATCAGGGGCTGTCCTGTATGTCAATAAGTACTCAGATGATGCGGCACAGAAACGATTGATAGATGAACGATATCACTGTGTAAATACCTAAATCATTGGTATTTACACAGTGATGTCATTACATAATTTGTCAACCAGACCATACTGACAAATATATTTTTCAATTGTTAAATACCCTGCTCATTATCATGAAGCAGGGTATTTCATCAAAGTGTGGGTTGGTGTTTTTGTGTTTCAACAGTCTTTCAAACTGATATCAGCTAATTCTACAAAAACTTTCAAATATTAGTGTTGACATGGGCTCAAAAAATCTTCTTAATGTAAAATGAATCCACTCAAACCCATTATGACTCGACAGTGCTGAATCCTCCAAAACAAAACTCGGAGATCAGGAGTTTTGTCTGTCAGTCAGATACTGCAGAGCTTTTAAAAATCAAACTTGTACTTTTTAGACCAACCATACAATCCCCAGTTCATAGATTTCTGGCCAGAAGGGAATCTGTATTGTTCTATTTCTATATGCTGTAGAAACAATGTTAAATCTATCTAAAATATATTGGAAAAGAGCTCCGATGGGTAATTGCAGCAGTTGTTTTCCTCCTTGTGAAAGTGTACAAACATGAGTGCTGAAAGGGGAAATCCCCTCCTGATTGAGGCCTTGAACCAGTGCTGCTGAATGAACAGTCACAGAGCAGGTCAACACACACTGCTGCTGCTTCACCCTAATCCCACTCAAACACACTCTGCTGACTCAACAGGCTAATGCATGACTGTCCTAGCTGTTGTGTTGTATAGAGGTACAAAAACACAAACACACACATGAGCACACACACGTCTGTGTGCGTGTGTGTGTTATAACAGCAGCTTCATGTAAAACTTTAGGATTTGATATTTATTCTCCAGGATTATGCTGCAAAGATTCAAACGTATTTAATGTAGCCGATATTTAAATTATGTGTACAACTAAACATTAAACCCATTCCACAACACCATTACTAAGGAGTCCCCTCTCTTTGCTGTCACAACAGCCTCCACTGTTGGTTTCAGATTATCCAATAAAGGTTGAACGTGGCAGCAGGGATTATCTCCTATTCAGCCACCAGAACATTAGTGAGGTCCAACACCTCACTGGCTTTGTGCACATCAGCATTGTCATGTTGCAACAGGACTGGCAGAAAAATGTCTGTCTCCAACCGAGAACAGGGATATATTCTCTTTATTCATGCTTTTAAAGTATATATATGCATACAGCACATCCCTAACATTTGCACTTTATTTCCATTTGCAACCATCCTGTTCAGTTTTCCTGTTTACTTCCTGTGCAGTCTAATGTATCGGTGCAATTATATTTAATCGCATAGACTGTATAGGCCTATACCACCACAACCCATGTGTATGCTACTTATAGGTGAAGTTAATTGTTCTTGGTTATTTGGATGTAGAAAGTGGAAAGAGTGCTTTTAGTCTTTATGTTTTTATTAGCAGTAGACTTTTATTTTGTATTTCTATTATTTTATTGTTTATTTCTATTTTCTAAATCTATAACTGAACAGCTGCTGTAATGCATGATATTCTCCAGTGACTAAAAGGCATATCATATCATAACAGGACAAACAGCACTAGCGCATTTTCCTCTTTCACCAGTCTTTATAGATGCCACGTTCTATCCACCAGACCATCAGTCACATGCCACATAGTGAGGTTTGATTTATCACTTTGCTTAAAGGATGTCCCATGTGCAGTATATTTCCACAACACCATTGTTAAACTCTATCGCATCTGGATTTGTAAATATCAACAGATTATTGGTTCTATGTCCTGACAACTGTTTCATGTTTCAAACTCTTGTATTAAAGGATAGAAAGAAGAGTATTTTACAACAACAGATGTTTCCTTTAAACTAACACAAATCCAGTCATGAAAACAAAACAAAAACAACCCCACCGACCCATAGACATAGGAACAAACAAGGATGGCCAGACCAGTCAAGAGAAAATTTAAAAAATAGATGAATTAATGAATTAATAGGCAGGGATAAGTAGGCGAGCGTAGTGTACTTCATTACAAGTTTTCAGCTTCCATATTTGCCACGGAAGTTGTCAGGTGGCAGAGAAGCATGCGGTTGATCATTTGATTAAACAGTAGATCTTATCCAGTTGTAAATAATACATAACATCTTGAATAACACCTTGAAATCCAGTGTCCATGTGTTGGAGATGAAGAGTCCTTCCATTCACATAAAATGAGCCTTCTGGCCAAAAGTAAGCAAAAAAGATACAATATCCACTTGGGTTCTACTTCAGTCAACTCCTGGAGGAGTTCCTGCACTTATTACCATGATGGACAGATGGAGAAAACAACGGTACAAACATTGTTGAAAAAAACTTTAAATATTAGATCCCCAAAATGTAATAGTTTTGGACATGACCAGAACACTGGGCATGAAATGGCTGAATACTGTTCTCAACTATCGCATGCAGGGTCAAGATCACTGCTAATCTTAGCTAACCTACCTCTGGACCGGTGGAGGTGATGTACATCTTAAACTGAACAACTTAAGGGTGAGGTCCCGTGATGCAGCGAGGGTAGACAGATGTGGCACTAGAGCTCCTGACAACACCCTGATAAAATCATCCTTTAACTAAATAATTACACCTGGACTCTTTACCAAAGCTGATTGTTGCATATAAAGAGGATGCTGGACGAGAGGATTTGCACTTAACTCTGTTTACTTTCAATCAAAACGAAACTTAAAACTTCAGACAACAACAGCTGCACACTACACATGCAGCGAGGCATTACCAACTGAACACTGATTCATTCGTCCTAAACGGACATAACATTTTCCCCTCTCTGGGGGGAATTCAAACATGAAAGGTAGACACAAAGTCCTTCAGGTGATCGGGCCGTGCCCTGGCACGCACCAGCCGTGGAGAACACACAGCTGCAGGTGGGGCAAACAGTGGCGTTGGGGCTGGGGGCCGGGGCGGCACCGATGGTGATGGGGGCACTGGGTGTGACGACGTGGGAATATCTTCAGACTGGCACCTTCTGAAGGCAGCTAGCGTGCCAGCGGGTGCCGTCATCAAGGAGGTATGTGGCCGGGCCCAGTCGGCGAGCCACTTTCTGTGGAGTGGACCAAAATGATGCCATCTTGTTCTCCCTGTGCGGTCGGCGAGCTCTGACCCAGTCTGTCACCGCGATATCAGGCACCCTGACCCTCTTTTTCTTGTCAAACCACTGTTTCATCCGCTTCTGACGCCGGGTGACTGAGGCTTTGACTGGTGTGAGTGAGGTCTGGGCTGCGATGGGGCGGAGCCTGTCCAGTGGTAGGTTTAACTCCCTACCCAGCATGAGTGAGGCTGGGGAGACCCCTGTGGTTGAATGCTGGGTAGCACGGTAGTGCAGCAGTGACAGACGTATGGCTTGTTTAAATGAACAGCCTTGGGCCTGATGTGCTCTGATGCCATTTTTTAGGGATTGATGGAAGCGTTCCACCCCACCATTTGCCTGCGGGTGATACAGGGCTGTGCGGATGTGTCGAATCCCTCTGTTCTCCAGGTATGAAGTGAACTCCGTAGATATAAACTGTGGGCCATTGTCGGTGGTAATGGTCTGTGGAAGGCCCCAGCGAGAGAAGAGGGACTCCAGGAAGTCCACAATGACTTGAGAGGTGACGGAGCCGGTGGTGGTCAGTTCGGGCTATTTGGAGTGTAAATCATATATCACGACCAGGAATCGCTGATAGTGGGGGGCACCATGGATCTCACCACATATGTCTAGTTGCAGGTGTTCCCATGGCTTTGAGGGCCAGGCCAGAGGTTGCAAGGGTGGTGGTGGTTGGCGGCCGGTTTTGCCACTCACAAGGCATGCTGGGCAGTCTTTTATAAGGGCCTCAATGTCTTTGTCTATGCCTGGCCACCACACCAGGTCGCGGCATCTCTGTTTAAGCTTCACTATGCCCAGGTGACCCTCATGTGCCATGGCCAGCACACGGGCGCGAAGGGCCCCTGGAATCACGGTGCAAAGCCCACGTGCCACACATGTATCATTCCAACACGAGAGCTCCTGCTTGACACAGGAAAATGCTAACAGCTCATCTGGCAATTCCCTTGGCCATCCCTGACGAATGTAGGTGCAGAGCTGGGAGATGACTGGATCCTGCTCTGAGGCTTCCTTCAGGTCCTGCAGAGTGACCGTGGACTCGAGTGGAGTGTGTAGCATGTGAATAATCTCACTTTCGATGTGGTTGACGCTGGTGGGCGGGGTCTGGGCAGGAACTGAGCGGGAGAGGAGGTCTGCGACAACATTATCCCGGCCAGGGGTAAACTGCAGAGTGTAATTGTACTGGCGGAGGCGGTCATACCAACGATGCAGTCTCAGCGGCTTATGACCGGTGCCGGTAGAGGAGAGCAGAGATGTCAAGGCCTGGTGGTCTGTTCTCAGCGTAAACTGGCGGCCATAAAGGTAAAGGTGCCACCTCTCACAAGCCCACATACAGGCGAGTGCCTCCCGCTCCCCAACTGAGTATCGTTGTTCGGTTTGGTTCAGAGCCCGGGAGGCGAAAGCAACGGGCCTCTCCACGCCGTTCTGCATTTGTGATAGCACAGCCCCTATTGCCATGGCTGAAGCGTCACAGGTTACCAGGGTGTGACTGGATATGTCAAAATGTGCCAACACAGGAGGTGAGGTAAGTTGGGCCTTGAGAGTTTGCACTGCCTCGGTGCATTCTGGCGACCAGACCCATGGCTCATCTCTCCGAAGCAGCTGGCACAGTGGGGCTGTTATAGCTGAATACTGAGGCATGAACTTCATGTAGTATCCCGTCATGCCCAGGAATGAAGCGAGCTGGGCGGCCGAGGTCGGTTCGGGAACGGAGAGGATGGCCTCCACATTGGATAGAAGGGGAGAGATGCCCTCCGCGGAAAGTCGGAAGCCTACATATTCGATAGCCGACACTGAAAAAACACATTTACTGCCATTGAGGGTTAGTCCGTGCTTGGCCAGGGCTGCGAATACACTTTGCAGGCGGCCGTCATGGATAGCAGTAGCAGCACCATGTACCACCACATCATCAAGGTAAATGACAACACCTGGTATACCTGCCAGCACTGAGGTCATGACCTTTCGAAAGCAGGAGGGGGCGGAGCTAAGGCCAAACGGCATCCTCGTGTAGCGGAAAACACCAAGGTGTGTGACGAAGGCCGTCAGGTTTCTGCTTTCGGGGTGGAGGGGCACCTGGAGATAGCCCTCTCTGGGATCCAGTTTTGAAAAGACGGTGGAGCCGTGAAATTGTGCCGTGAGCTCCTCAGACGTGGGTAGCGGGTATCTGTCCGGGATGACTGCTTTGTTCGCTGCGCGGAGGTCCACACATACACGCAGAGCCCCTGATTTCTTTCTGACAACAACCAAATTTGAAATCCATAGTGATGCGTCAACCGGCTCGATGATACCGGCATCCAGCAGCCGCTGCAGCTCAACAGACACTCCATCCCTCAGGGCCAGTGGAATACGGCGTAGTGGCTGGACAACCGGGGTCACGGAGGGGTCAATGAGGGGTTGATGGGCGAAAGCAGACAGACAGCCTAGCCCTTCAAACAGTGATGCCCACTTCTGATGCGGTCTGGCAGTGACAGTCATTATGGCAGCCCCCCCTGTGTCAATGAGTGAAAATCCCAATGCCATGAACAAACCCAGTCCCATTAAATTCGCCCCTCGACGGGCCACATTGAAGACAAAGGAGGGCAAGACTCTAGTGCCATGGCTAACAGACACTGTAATGGATCCCACCAGGTCAATTTTTGAGTCACCATACCCATGTAGGACAGCAGTGGGTGTGGACAGTGGATGGGAACGGAAGAACTTATGGTACGTACTGGCATTCAGCAGGGAGACACTTGCGCCTGTGTCATACACACGTCATTTATTTTCACTGTGCATGACTTGAACTGCATGGGCCCTGATGTTACATGGCGGATTATGGTGGGTGAACCACGGGGGTGTGTCCATCCGATCTGGAGGGGGCAGAGCGGCACATTTTTGCGAAGCGATTTTTTTTTCCACAGTTGCGACATGTTTGGTCATTAGCTGGACAGTTCTGGGCTCTGGTGGCATGTGTGCTTGATCCACAGTTACCGCAGGAAAGCTGCCTTTGACGCTGACGCTGCCCTTGTTGTCTTGTGAGATGCATGACTGGGTCTGGGGCTGTGTCTGGTACCTCCAAACTTGCACTGGATGACTGCTGCTGCTGCTCATATGACGGTGCCCTTATTTGTGCTGCTTGGCTTAGTGATGAATCTGTCCTTGTTAATTTCGCTGCACATTCAGCTGCACTTTCAATTTGGAATGCAATGGCAACAGCCTTAGTCAGTGTTAGATCATCTGATTCAAGTAGCAGCGTCTCCCTAATTTTAGGAAATGTAGTGTGCTCAATCAGTTGATCACGTATCATCTCCTCTGTCAATGCGCCAAATTTACAATGGCTGGCTAAACCTCTCAGGTTGGAGACGTATTGATGGACGGACTCACCAGGGAGTTGATGTCTTTGCCTGAACACAAACCGTCCCAATAAAACACTCTGTGGGGCAGCAAACTGGTCTTTTAAAAGTTTCACTGTCCCTGCATAGTCTGTATTTGTCCAGTCGCTGATTAGCGTTTCCAGCACGCGTTGTCCTTCGACTCCTAAACAGTGCTTCAGCAATGCTGTTTTCCGAGCTGCGCTGACGTCGGCAAGTCCTGTGGCTTGAAGATACGTTTCAAAAGACTGATGCCAGCGATTCCACGGTACTGTAGGCTCACCGGGAAGTGCGAGGAAAGGAGGTGGAGGAGGAAGAGAAAATTCAGCCATTCTCGTCGCCAAATGTTGCATATAAAGAGGACGCTGGACGAGAGGATTTGCACTTAACTCTGTTTACTTTCAATCAAAACGAAACTTAAAACTTCAGACAACAACAGCTGCACACTACACATGCAGCGAGGCATTACCAAATGAACACTGGTTCATTCGTCCTAAATGGACATAACACTGATATTAAGTGCATGGATACCAGGCCCAAAAAAACACATCAACTCCATAAATCCTTCACCCACAACGGATTTAGAAGATGCTAATGCTAACTTCAGCCATCCATATGCTGACAACCAAGAAAGGCGGAGGAAAGAAAAACACATGTGAAAACTTGGCCCACATTCTCAGAGAGATGAAACAGGGAAATCAAAAACTCGCTGCCCAACTTGATTCTAAGATGACTGAAATAACGGCATCACAACTTTGGATAAAACCATAACCGGTCTGGTCACAAGAGTCACAGAGACAGAGGACTGTATCAGCGCCACTGAAGACACACTAGTGGGTCTGAATAAAATCGTGCTTCACCTACGCAAACAGAATGATTACCTGCTTGAAGAAGTTGATCAATTAGAAAACTATAGCAGGTTCAACAACATCTGAATCAAAACTCATCCGGAAGGTTGTGAAGGTATGACTCGGTGAAGATTCTCACTGGCTGCCTTCCCTCTACCCCCTATTCCCATGACCACCACCAGATGAAGTACAGAAACACCACTCAACACAACGGCGCACCAGTTTTCTTATTCCCTGATGTGAGCACTAATGTCGCTAAACACCAAAAAGAATTTGACCGGGTGAAGAAAAAGCTGACAGCAAGGAAGATACCTTTGGCACTACTCCATCTAGCATCTAACATTGAGGATCACCCACGACGGCCAGCTGCAATTCCTATAAACACAGTAAGAAGCCATGACACTACTTAACAAACTGTCTCCTGCCCATGAGAGCGAACCTGAGTGAGCAGGTGCTGTGACACAGGCGCCTGGGACAGTCAAGCTACTTTGGATACTTTTGCTAGTCCCTGCCTGTCTTGTCTCATTATACAGTACCACTTCTCAATGTAAGAGGTGATAATCTGACAGCCCTCATAGTTGCAGCTGGGAGATGTATGTAGACGTGAGTTTGCTACTTGGTCTAACAAGTGAACACAAAAAAATAAATAAATAAACTCACACTATGTCAAGAAAGATTATTACACTTTTTTTCAGACTCTACAGAAAAATACAAATGCACCTTCTGAAGGAAAGTTTCTCCACCTTTTACCAAACTAACACAGGCTCAATTTCTTCCCTGACTCTTAATTCACACTAAACATCTGTGAAATCAAACTCAACAAAACAGTCTTGGTGCATCTTTCAGCAATCCCTTCTGGTTTGGTCCCAATAAATCCTCAGTTCAGTAAGATCTGAAAATATCCTGTCTCTTCACCTCATTTTCACCCGCTGCTGATGTCTGACTCTCTCTCTCTCTCTCCTCTGCCACTTAATGCCTCTCCTGTCCCCACCTGTCATGTCTTCTCATCCCGGAGTCATAGTCCTGGTCAGAGCTCCTGTAAATCACCTCTGTATTGTATCCCCTGTTATCAGACTGGCAGCTATTGGTCTCAGAGGCTGTATCCAGTCCTCCTGCCTGTCAGACTCCCCCTGTGATAAGAGGTCACAGTCCAGGCAGACTCCGGTCAACTAATAGGGCCACTTAGCCCCACAGCTAACTGAACCACATGCTAGTTGCTGTAGCCAAAGATAGCTACAGCAGAATATGAAAGTGTTTTTTCTGTCCCCTGTAGCTTTGAGTTTACCTTTGAATTCTGGACATTTTCTTCATTGGATTAATGAATGAATGGTATTTTAATACATAATGCAAAAAACTTGAAGGGTTCAAAGTACTACAAAGTACTGAACACTGCTTAAGTCACTGGATACATGTATAGTACATGTACTTCGCTCAAAATGATTTTCATCCCACAATCGGGGGGGGGGGGGGTTTCACACTTATGTGCACATGCAATAAACTCTGTATATTTTACTGTGAACATATTTTATTTATGTAAATAATGCATATATGTGAAATATAAGCTGCTCAACACAACGGGAACACGTTAATCACAGATCAGGTCTTTGAAAGTCTTTACATTGTATAATTTCTTGAGAACAAAATTATGTAACAGTGGTCAGTGGAAACCAAAATCAACAAACCACTGAGGGCTGGAAGTGAAATATTTAAATCACAGGCTGATCCTAACAGCAGTCAGGGTACTGTTGGCTACTGTTGGCTAGAGGACGTCGGGCCCTCAAGCCACCCTCCTGGAGTCATAACGCAGGGCTCTGGCAGTGCTCTGGCAGTGCTCCCCCTGTTCCTCCTCGCACGAAGAACCAGATACTGGTCCTGCTGCTGGGTTGCCCTTCTATGGTCACATCCAGCTGTCTTTGTGTGACGGCTGGTCTCCTGGTCTCTCCTCCATGTTCTTGAGACTGAGCTTGGAGACACAGCATAACTTCTTGTCACCACATGTATGGATGTGCATTAGGGTGGGATTAGGGTGCATGTGATCTTGTGCTTCCTAAATGGACCGATTGATATCCCTGAAGTTTAATTGACTTTAATTGACCTAATTTCATTCTCACTAACATCTTTCCTCTTTGTCCTGCTCTAGAATGAACTGTCAGATGATGATTATAGATTAGAGGTCACACAGATCCATAAGGTAAGTGGATGTGTCTGTGTCTCAATCATTAAAAGAACTCATACTTTTAATGTATGAAAAAGTACCCCATATTCAGTTGTGCGCACGTGTGTGTGTGCGTGTGTGTGTGTGTGTGTGTGTGTGTGTGTGTGTAGGATTTCACAATGGAGACATTTGCTGGCCCGGTGTTTGCTAGCCTGCGTGGCTCTTTAGGAATGACAGAGCAGGAGTATCAGCACTCACTCTGCTCTGAAAACTGCTATCTCCAGTTCATCAGCAACTCCAAGAGCAAGGCTGACTTCTTCCTGACGTGAGTCATTCCTATACACACTTTTTGGACAGAAATCTTACTTGCCTAAGACCAAAATATATCCATAACCATAATTATATACCAAACCCTAACTCTAACCCAAGGCTGGCCACACAGGATGCTTGTGAGCTGTGTGGCATCTGTGTTGCTGAGCTGCTGCTGCTCACGCCTGTGTGTGTGTGTGTCCCCACAGGCAGCGTTGCTGCTGCAGCATGGCCCCTGCCTGCCCACTCTGTTTACATGGAGTTTGACTTTTGCTGAGAACTAGAACGTGCGTAGTGGTAGAAATAGGCAAGACTCTGTATCTCTAAGTGTGAGTCCTGCAGCCAGTGTGTCCGTTCGAACCTGTTTATATGGACGCCACATTGAAAGTGAGAAGCTAGGCCATGCACACTCACCGCTCACACAGCCACTGTGGTCAGCCCGTAACACTTTTGCCAGAAATATTCAATTTACATCTGCAAAATGACTAAGGTGTACTGAGGTGTGCAAAAACCTGCTTCTATTATTTTACAGTAAAAAAGGCTGTTAGTTGTAATCCTGATTGACACATTTAATGTCTAAATCCAGTATTTAATCTCAAAATATAACATCAAAATAACAAGGTATCATGCTAAAAGGCCCAGGGTTTGGGCTGTTGACTCGTTGATCCACTTACTCTTTACTTTTGATCTTCTAGAAATGATAAACGCTTCTTTCTGAAGACCCAGAACAAAAGGGAAATCAAATTCCTTCTGTCCAACCTGAAGATCTACATGGAACACCTGAGGAAATATCCTCATTCACTGCTTGTCAAGTTCCTAGGTACACACATCACACAGAGACACACCTGCACACACAGGAAGACATTGTATTTGGCCAATCTAAACAAAGCAGAGAGTGAGCACGTTATGTTTCAGAACAAAAAAAATTCTATTAATATTTATTTAAAGGTCTATTTTACCAAAGATTAAACTTGTAATAGTGTAAATTTCACATGTGTTTCACCAGTGTGTCACATCACATGTGTGTCTAATGTGTCTGTTTGGGTTACAATAAACCTCAATGTTGCATGCTGCTTTTCTGACCACACACACAATCTCACATTCAACAGAACACTTTTATTGCAATAAATTGTCCATGTTCAGTGGAGAAAGAAGTCTTGAGATCCTTTACACTAAGTGGTAAAACTACCAGTGACACACTGTAAAAATCATTTAATTACAAATAATCAAGTGTACAGCTGTGTAGTTTAGCTGAGTGGTTCCCAACCAATGGCACCAGGCTCCTCCAAAGGGTCGCAACATTCTACACTTTTATTTTGTATCAAACTTAATCCAAAGATAGTTTGCAATGTGAAAACAGCTGCTTTTAGTTACGAACCTATGAGCAAACATCACCCGACTCTGCTGCTTCTCTCACCTCTATGGAGCTCTGTGAGCTAAATTAGCTGGTTTTAGGACACATTAAGTACGAATGATTCCATCTAGCTGGTGGACATAGTGGAGCATTTTGTGGACTTAGTGAAGCATTTTGCGTCTAAAGAGCCAGATATTTTGTCAGGAGTTGGTGGAGAACAAAATCTCAGCTAAAAACAGTGAATATTGGACTTTGATTGATAAGGTGGCCAGAAACTAAACTAAAATGAATGCTAATACGTGTTTGTGGACTGAACTATTTCTCAACGTTTTTTCAAGGTGTTCACAGGATCAAAATCCCGCACAAACGAAAGGTACAGATCACATTTAATCAATGCTCTGTGGCATTATGATTATAGGATGTTACATGGTATTATAAAGCACATCTCCTTTTCCACTTGTCGTTTGCAGAAATACTTCATTGTTATGCAAAGTGTGTTTTATCCTGATGATCGAATCAGTGCCAGGTAAGCTTGGTTTGCTTGTCCCCAAATAGCAAAGCATGTGTAGTATGGTATTAACAACACAGAAACAGACGGTGTCGCCTGTCTGTCGAGCCTTATTAGTGTTATGTGTTGCCAGGTATGACATTAAGGGCTGTGAGGTGAGTCGTTGGACAGAGCCAGCACCAGAAGGAAGCCAGATTATTGTGGTTCTCAAAGACCTCAATTTTGAAGGGCAGTACATCACACTGGGTAAGAAAAAAGAATATAATGTTTACTTTGTGCTGTGAGTCAGGTGAAGCTGTGTAGAGGTTGGTAAGGGTTGCAGGATGTCACTGCCTTCAGGCCAATCATATATTGTTTTTAAAGCTAACCCTACATAAGAATAGGTCATCTCACAAATTATAATACCAGACAATAAGTGGCAACGTATCAACAGACTAACCGCTACATCTGCTAACTGTAGCTGCTGTTAGCTAGTTAGCTCTGTTAGCTGTGCAACTAGCGGTCTGAATTTGGCAGTGGTAAAATGAGAAAGGACAGTAGATATCTCTTCAGCGCAGTACATTCACACCTGTTGTTTCCTCCAATTCTATGGTTTGTTAATTTTTTTATCGTTTAAACAAAAATTCTGGCAATATCTCAAATTTTATAGGCCTTCAAACTCCACACATTCGATAGGCTACTTATTTAAAGAGGTTATATTCTACTTTTTGGGGTTTTGCCTTGACTCTATTGTGTTATGTCGCTTCTGTAGCAGCTTTATTTTAGATCAAACTGCCTTGCTCAGCATGATCCACCCTACTCTGCGTCTTATTGGCTACATCCTGACCCATTAGTAATGCACATGTGGAACTCCCATCAAAGATTGAACAGAGGTCTCACTCTGTAGCTAAAATGGAGCGTTCACGACACAGTGTGAAAAGGGATGCTGCAGCAATACACCATATGAGAAAAGATGTGTTTTGAAAATAAAGTATGTAAACCTATTCTATTAGGACCCATCAATAAAAGTATGAACCTGAAAATGTGCATAATGTGGTCTTTTGAAATATTTTAAAGCTGAAATACATAAACAAATAGTTCACTTACAATGCTGACACACACTGACACCAACTGAACTTTGAGATGACCTTTGTCCACACCGATTTAATGATCGAATAGAGCTATAGAGAGCTGAAGTCACGCCCCTTCCTGTTTGCCCCATGTGACCTTATTTTAGAAAAAACTTTGTTAGTTTGGTAGTGAATGAAGATAGAAAAATAATTGTTTGATCCAGTGTGACTCACACATACACTGAACAAAAATATGAACGCAACACTTTTGTTTTTGTTCCCATTTTTCATGAGCTGAACTCAAAGATCTAGAACTTTTTCTATATTCACAAAAGATCCATTTCTCTCAGATATTGTTCTCAAATCTGTCTAAATCTGTGTTAGTGAGCACTTCTCCTTTGCCAAGATAATCCATCCAACCTCACAGGTGTGGCATATCAAGATGCTGATTAGACAGCATGAATATTGCACAGGCGTGCCTTAGGCTGGCCACAATAAAAGGCCACTCTGAAATGTGCAGTTTTGCTTTAATGGGGGGTCTGGGGGGGGGGTCCGAAAACCAGTCACTATCTGGTGTGACCACCATTTGCCTCACATCTCCTTCACATAGAGTTGATCAGGTTGTTGATTGTGGCCTGTGAAATGTTGGTCCACTCCTCTTCAATGGCTGTGTGAAGTTGCTGGATATTGGCTGGAACTGGAACACGCTGTTGTATACGTATCATATACGTGTCGTATCAAGAGCATCCCAAACATGCTCAGTGGGTGACATGTCCAGTGAGTATGCTGGCCATGCAAGAACTGGGATGTTTTCAGCTTCCAGGAATTGTGTACAGATCCTTGCAACATGGGGATGTGCATTATCATGCTGCAAAATGAGGTGATGGTCGTGGTTGAATGGCACAACAATGGGCATCAGGATCTCGTCACGGTATCTCTGTGCATTCAAAATGCCATCAATAAAATGCACCTGTGTTCTTGGTCCATAACATACGCCCGCCCATACCATAACCCCACCGCCACCATGGGCCACTCTATCCACAACGTTGACATCAACAAACCGCTCATCCACACAATGCCCCACACGCTGTCTGCCATCTGCCCTGAACAGTGAAAACCGGGATTCATCCGTGAAGAGAACACTTCTCCAACGTGCCGGACGCCATCGAATGTGAGCATTTGCCCGCTCAAGTCGGTTACGACGATGAACTGGAGTCAGGTCGAGACCCTGATGAGGATGACGAGCATGCAGATGAGCTTCCCTGAGACGGTTTCTGACAGTTTATGCAGAAATTCTTTGGTTATGCAAACCGATTGTTGCATCAAAACTTGCGACATCTGTGTCATTGTGCTGTGTGATAAAACTGAACATTTCAGAGCAGCCTTTTATTGTGGCCAGTTCTTGCATGGCCAGCATACTCACCGGACATGTCACCCATCGAGCATGTTTGGGATGCTCTGGATACGACACGTATACGATACGAATACGATAGCGTGTTCCAGTTGCTGCCAATATCCAGCAACTTCACACAGCCATTGAAGAGGAGTGGACCAACATTCCACAGGCCACAATCAACAACCTGATCAACTCTATGTGAAGGAGACGTGAGGCAAATGGTGGTCACACCAGATACTGACTGGTTTTCTGACCCCCCCAAATAAAGCAAAGCTGCACATTTCAGAGTGGCCTTTTATTGTGGCCAGCCTAAGGCACATCTGTGCAATATTCATGCTGTCTAATCAGCATGTTGATATGCCACACCTGTGAGGTGGGATGCATTATCTCGGCAAAGTGCTCACTAACAGATTTAGACAGATTTGTGAACAATATTTGAGAGAAATGGATCTTTTGTGTATACAGAAAAAGTTTTAGATCTTTGAGTTCAGCTCATGAAAAATGGGAGCAAAAACAAAAGTGTTGCATTTATATTTTTGTTCAGTGTATGATACTTGTCAATGAAAAAAAAAATTAACTTGAGTAAGTCTCAGTTTGCCATTTAACTAATGAAATATCAGAAATATCAGTAAAATAAGCCATTATAAAGACTAAACAGCCAACAATCTTGTCAGTGATGTCATCTCGTTGAACACTCACCAAAACGTAAACATTGTAGAGCTGCTCCTGTATATCAGCAGCTCACAGAGCTGACCAACTCTCCTTTCGAATAACTGCAGTTGTCAATATGAGCAGATTTATTTTGATTTTCACCTTTGTAAATACTTTTGCTGTGCCCAGTTGGTGGCCATGTTGGTGTTGGTGATGTGTATTGACTGAGATGTAGTTACTGAGTGTTTTAACACAAAAGAAAGTGAGATTTGACTTTATTTGCGACAACTAAGACTATATTAACTTGGAAAATTATCTTTTAAATTCATAAACATCATATGTGCTCAAAAAAATATTTGTCTCTCTCCATTCACTACCACACAATGTTTTTTGGGCTCGCTGGTAAGCATGTTAACTCAGTAGACATCTATAAAACACAGTACATCGATGTCATGTTATTGATTTAGCTGATTTTTGAATGTTTTAAACTGAAGTTGCTACGTGTTATGCCTTTAAAGCTGTGCCAAGATGCATTTTTTCATCTAAGATGAATGTCTTGCAAACTTATAGTTCAAATAAATCTCAATCAAATAAGTGTGTCATAGGTTGTATGCCTTTGGTTTTATTCATATATTAAACATACTGTATGTGTGCTGTGCAATTGTGTTTGAGTTGTGATGTTATGTGGTTCGCGTGTGTGCAGACCAGCAGCGACCCTGGCTCCTTCGGCAGGTGGAAATTGACACACACTTCCTCCGGAGGCTCAATGTGTTGGACTACAGTCTCCTCCTGGCCCATCAGCCCTTGCACCATGATGAACGCCACCAGAGTCTCTCCTTCGCTACTCTCATCATGAGAACCAAAAAGTCAGTGTCGTAAAGTTGTTATCCTAACCTTTTAATGACAGGGTTTCACAGTTTTCTTTACTAGATGCTGTATTGTTTTGCAGTCAGACATAGTCCAGTCATTTATTGCAATTGAGACAATTCAAGGCTACTTTTTGCACATAAGTAGGTCATGGTAAGCTAGTTCTGGTAGGTCATGGTCAGATACAGATACAGATAAAAAGTCAATGGCGAAAACACCTGAGGGATCGCATCGCCAAGCAGGTGGCTTCAGAAATGGAAAGCCAGAAGAGGGACATGAGCAAAAGCCAGAGAATGTAAGAGCTAAGACAAAGGGTCAGCAGGCATTGTCTAGTCTAGGAGGTGTGTTTTAGAGGGAGGAGGATCTTTTGGAGAAGATAGATAATAACTTTTTTAGGAACCAACTATGTTGTCGCAATGTTCCTAATTGGACTGTAGCTCACTGTTTGAACATTAGGTGTCGCTGTAATACCAGGCTATGGGCTCAGGTTTAAAGGTAGGAAAGAAACTGTTGACGTCATTGTGTTTGACCCATGAAGGTCAAAGGGGTTTTTGACCACTGTGTTTATTGGTCACGCTGTAAGCTGAGTGTTTGGTCCTTGATGGAAACTGGAAATAGACATTGTTGACATTTATGCGCAGTGGAAGAAATGAAGAGATTCTTATGCTGCTATTGGAGGACAGCCTGTGGATTCTGTGAGGAAAGCAACACAGAGCCTACAGTAATCAAACTGAAAGTGAGGCGCGTCAACCAGGTCACTCCTGTGTTAGACACCTCAGTAGCTAAGTAATAGGCTAGCTTCTACAAGGCAGAAAAGTCGGTAAATTGGTGTAGAGTATGTGAGTGAATCTTATTTTATCTGCAGTCTAAAGCACAATATGATAACCATGGAACTCCTGCAGGACTAATACGGCGATAACTGCTGAATAATCAAAAAATAATCTTTATTTAAACAAACTGCTGTTAACATTTTTATGTAGCCCATAAAAAAAACCCAATATATACTGACACACAGTGAAGAACTAACAATCATTTTCCTTTTCTTTTTCTTGGGTGTCACATCAGGTGTGTGGTATCAGGTTCACTCAACCCTGCACTGATACACAACAAATGCAACTAGAAATATTGTATTGATCAGTGTCAGGCGTCACCACATCACCTACACCTATGCATAACTTAGAGTTAATTTTGGTAAGGTATAGTGTTGGTGTGCACCGCATGCATGCGTACGCCTTAGATTGAAGCATGGGCACGGCACAGGTGATAACGATGACATGTTCATGTTTCACCAAAATGAAACACACATCACCTACACCACATATGTGAGATACTAGTGTGGCCATTGTAAGTTTATGGAAATTGTAGGTGCAATGTCAGACATTGGTGAGATGGCACAGGTATTATCAGGCGCTGGTGAGGCGTTCAAGATACTGGGGTGCATTTTTTTGTTACTTTATATGCACCATATTTCTGCTCCATGACATCCCTTTTCCTCTCAGTGTGTGTGTGTGTGCGTGTGTCAAGCTGGATGGCGTCAAGCTAGTTTTTAATTCCTGTTTCAGTACAAACATTTACCCACCGGTGCGGTGGAGAGCCTTTCCGAGATTTGCTAAGAAGAACTGTCTGCTCTCACCACCCGTCTGTGGTTCTTAGGGTGGTTAGAGCAGACAGTATTAACCAACACATTAGTTTTGGTCTCTTTCATAGGATTTACTGACAGTGACTGTAAATACCCCATTCTTTTCCCTGAATTACAACGAATCCTTTTGAATGTGCTGATGTCAAGTGAAAGTGCAACTTCTTGACATTTCTATTTTTGTGACGAATTTCTCTAAATCTTTAAAATAAAAATGTTATACATGCAAAAAAGGGGAAAATGTATTTTAAGTCTCAAAGCCAGATTCACACACGTGCGCGCACAGACACACACACACACACACACACACACACACACACACACATACTGAGAACTGAGTTGGCTGATCAGACTGGTGCATTTGATATCCTTTGGATCCTAAACCAAACTGTTAACCAAACTGCTCACACATGTAACATAATGTTATTTTATCATTTTATGTAGTAGTAGTAGTGTGACCTGAGGGTACAACATGTGGTGCAATATATCATTATCTAATTAATCTCTAATTAATTCGAGCACATGTCTCACCTTCAAGAAAACTATGATGACAAGAGAGAAATCTCTTTAAATTGCACTGACAAGTGTACCAACTTTTTTACTTAGAACATTTGTAACACATGGGCAAATGATGGGTTTTCATAATTTTTAGCTACATAAATGCCAATTAAATATCTCCCAAATTGTCACATTCTATCTCTCTGTTCCCTCCTCCAGCCATATTCCCATTTTCTCAAACCCACTCATTGTTGGTCATGACCAGATGTGATTTGACTATTTGACCTGTCACAGTCACCTCACTGCCACACTTACTCACTCCATCCTGCCCTGCAGTTACCCATTTTGCTCCAGTCTAGTTCGGTATGAGTTGGGTACAACAGGAAACATGTAACAAAAGATCCCCAATCCATCAGGCTAGATTTGATTATTTTGTTTTCTACTGACAGCTATTTACTTACAGTTTATTTCACATCCTTAAGACAGACATTTTTAAAATTGAATCTAAAAATATAATAAAACAAACGAAAAGTTAGTTTATAAATAGACTTGGTTGCCTTTCAGACAAAAGCAAATAAATAATTACAGATCATAAAGAGGTTATGTATCTAAGTCATTGTAAAGCCACGGTAAACAGTAATGAACTGAAAGTTTACCAGGCCTCAGATATTTAGGAAGCGCGTTCTAGCGGTGGAGAGCAGGGAAACAAAATGCTTCTCAACTTGCTTGGTGGTGCGTTAAAATGAAACTCTCGCCAACATGCAACCAAGGCTTTATTTGTGATTGAATATGAGTCAAACCTTTGGGTAAATGCATAATTATGACGATAGAGGCACTTTTAAGATTTACCGTAGTTTAGGGCAAGCTAATTATGAACGGGAGTGCTAGGGGCATAGATACGATAGCATCAAAATCGCTATTTTTAAAACACTAAGAAGGCTCGACACAACATGAAACTTTGCTCGTAGCATCACCAGGGTCTCTACACATGAACACGAGCATTGAGAACATTGTTTGTGTACACAGAGTTTATGAAAAAGAAGGTTTTTAAAGTGTCGATCCACAAGTGCGACCATCAGGAAGGAGAGTAATGGTGGGACGCTCCTCAAGCTTAGTTCCATATGAATGCATAGATAATTCATTATCCACGGGAATGTCACGTGACTTTTCCAGCTGCTGATTGTAGTATTACTTGTAATATGAGGCTCCCTTTTCAACGTGGACGTTAATGTTGCTTTTCGCTTACGACAAAACAAAAAATTATGTTGATCCCCGAGTGCGACCTGACAGGCAGGAGAGTAATGGTCAACCGCTCCTCAAGCGTGCCTGTCAGGTCACACTCAGGGATCGACACTTTTTGTCTGGCAAGACGGCGACGCGCAGGAGATGCAGCAGCTAACGTGAGTAGTTCAAAAACCTTCTTTTTCATAAACTCTGTGTACACAAACAATGTTCTCAATGCTCTTGTTCATGAGTAGAGACCCTGGTGATGCTACGAGCAAAGTTTCATGTTGTGTCGAGCCTTGTGTTGTGTTGTGTTCAGCGATTTTGATGCTAGCATGTCATGCCCCTAGCTCTCCTGTTCAAAATTAACGTGCCCAAAACCGAAACTACGGTAAATCTTAAAAGTGCCTCTTTCGTCGTAATTATGCTTTTACACGAAGGTTTGACTCATATTCAATCCCAAATAAAGCCTTGGTTGCTTTTTGGCGAGAGTTTCGCTTTAATCGCGTGTTAAAAGAATTAACGGCGTTAAGAGCATGTTGCGTTAACGAGTTATTAACGCGTTAACTTTGACAGCCCTAGTAACAATTTGCCTGGAACACAGCATTAGTCTTGCACCATGCAGCTCATGCTCAAACACATTTATGCAATAGATAATAGGAACATTTTCAAAGGAGAGAGTTGGCTCTTGGTATTTCTTCCAAAATGATATCATGCTTGCATTCTTACATATCGGATTTGACAACTTGTGCTATGCTTTGGAAATCATTTACATGTCAGGTGCTGTAATGTGATATGCCAGATCACGTCATATTAAGAACATCATAGTTCCTTTCACTGATTCTTCTGAAGGCTTACCTTACTCATTGGAAGCTTCTCATTTGAGTAATACGATGAAATTATGATTATGTTCCACATCATCATCTCAAGGATTTATTGTTTTTAATCTGGAATCATCTGCTGTGCCACTACAATGCCTGTGAGTTGTGAGTAAGGCTACGTAATTCCTCTGACTCATACCCACTCTCTTCCCTGTGACTTTATCATTCTAGATCTGTGAATCCAGGCTCCAGCCCCATTCATGCAGGCATAGCTGCGGTTCCTGGGTCAGTCCCAGAAGATGACTCCACCTTACTTTCGTCTGATGTCGATGGCAGTTGTCTAAAGCCGTCACAAGCAGGTGATGCATTAAGTGGTGGTACTCTTGAAACAGGACCAGGCTGTGAGGCTGCCGAGCTTCAAGATTTCAGGGCCCAAAACCGACGTTTACTGCCCAATTTAAAGAATCCTCTGCATGTCATCGATGGGCCTGAGCAGCGCTACTTCATCGGCATTATTGACATTTTCACAGTTTACAGTTTTAAGAAGAGGCTGGAGCATTTGTGGAAGAGGCTGAGACATCCGGGCCGGTCCTTCTCCACTGTCAGTCCACAGACTTACTGCCTCAGGCTATGTCACTGGGTACAGGACCATACCAAGTAGACTATGGGTGAGCAGTTCACAGCACTCACTGAGCATGTCTAAAAAACTAAATGGTCAACCAAAGTCCACCCACATGCAGGCACATTAAACAAGTTTATCTAAATCTGTTCACATGCTTTCATTTTGCAAGGTGCTCAAAACACAGGCCCTACATCTGTGTCTCTTTTGTGAGTGCGCAGTACCCATTCTGACTCATGCAAAACAATAAGACTGGATATGCGCAATCAGTAATTCAATTTGAGCAAAGAAAAATATAATCCGTACTCACTAAAAATGATTGGAGGGGACTAAATAGTCTTTTTTTGTAAAACAGTATGTTCAAATCCACTGTGTGTCCACTTTCGAAGCTTCCATATTATGCTCGTTTTCAGGTTCATACTTTTTTTGGGGCGTCTACCTTAAAATGTTGACATGCTTTCATGTTCAAAAAACATCAGAATAAGTGCCCATCTCTTGGCCATGGGGGCATTGCAGAAGTCCTGACAGCTTGTTTGTAGGCAACGTTTCTACGCGACACCCAGCTTGATGAATTTCATTGTCTAGAACTGCAACTGAATGGCTGCAGCTTCCAGTTCTACCTTAGGCTGTCCGGTGCCCAGTTCTCAGCTGCAGAGCCAGTGTCCATCTGTCTCCACTGAATGGCAGATTCTTAATAGAAGTGTTAAAATCAATAAATAGTAACTATAGCCCGCATGTAGATTAATTAAAGCCATTTAATCTGCTTAACCACATCAGTATAAACCCAAAACAAAGAGATTTCTCTGGGATTTGACTGCAATAAATGGATCAGAAGGACGCTGACATAACATCATAATGCCGCCTTGTAAAAAGCCTGAATTCATGCTTCGTCAGGTCTGTTGGAACAGGAACTTTTAAAGTTCTTGTTCCCTGAATAGATCAGAGCTACATTGTGCTTAGACATATTTCCGTGACTTACCAGGTAGTCTGACTTCCTCACATTTCCTCCATGCCAGCTCATTATTTGTCTTGTGTCAGAATGAGTAGATGTGTTACCGTACAGCTCCGGGTGTCTGCAAATAACCACGATTAGAGGTTTTTATCATATCCTTCATTGCTGTTCATAAATGTCCAGACATCAGCAACGTTGACATTATGATGTCAGTATGAAGGTCAACGCTGATAGGCTTTAGCAACAGTGTCATGCAAAATCCTCGCTTGAGTTCAGTATTTTTAAATCACGCCGCCCTGCACAAATTACGGTCTATTTGCAACTTTTCATTGACTTTATACGTTCTAGATCTAGATTAGCGAATGATACTCTCTGGCACACCTGCAATTTAAGCAACATTATATAGTTATTCATATCTATCTGATATCATATCTGAGTGCAGCGCAGTTGTTGTAAATTCAAATCCCAGGTTTCTGTAACAATTTGTCAGATGTTATGTAATGTTATGTGCTAACTACAAATTGAAATCAGCATTTTATAACAATGTTAGGTGATGAAAACGTATGTCTTGAAGGAAACATGCACACTCACAGGCTTTTCTGCCACGCAGCAGTCAAAGTTTGCAAACGGCAAGCTAATGCAACCTGAACCTGAGACAATACCAACGGCTATAACATGCATCTTTAACTCCGTCAACGTCCAGTTCAGTGTCTTCACCACTGTCTTGATGTCCGTAGAGGCTGCTGAGCCTGGTTCTGATGCCCCCCTTGCCCGGCTCCAGGTCTTGATCCAGAATGGACACTAAAAACCTTCTCCTGATGGTCCAAATGTCTGGATAGCGATGTAAAAAACCAACACAACCTGGCGGTGCTCTATGCAGATTTAGCTAGCTGAGCTAACTTGTAGCTACAGTACACAGCAGTGACAAGTTGCTTTTAGGAAACTGTGTAAATCACAGAGAGTTGAGACAGAGCAGCTGGAGGCCATCAGAGGGAAAACCAGAAAATCACTGATAGTGATGTATGTGATGTTCTGCTGTCAGGCGTGAAGCACTGTGATGCTACCCTCTCACTGAAGTTAAACAGTGCAGAAACAAGTGATAGGGGGGGCGGTGTGGCTGAGATGAAGACACCATTCACCCTATTACAAATCACAGTGACATTAACCCTGGGCCGCTGCAGCGAGGACACAGCCTCTGTATTATTTCAAGGTTAAAAAAGTAACATAATGTTTATCTAAATTTCTTGAGCACAGGGTTGATTGTTGTTTCAATAGACACCTGTCTTATTCAGTCATGGTAGTTTTCTGTCAAAACAGTACAGTGGGGAAAAGGGGGCTTCCAAACATGCCCAGTGTAAGACGCCATTAAGAGGATGGAAGGTCCATCCTCTAAAATCCCCAAAATATTGCTGCTGTCATGCCATCATGAAATAAAATAAAAGACAAACATACTTTATAGGCTTTATATGTCTGCATTTACTTTGAGCCTCTATTTCATGGTCATTTTTGTTTACTGGGTGGCTGCATTTAAGGGTTAAATAAATACTGTACAGAGAGAGTCCTTAAGAAAAAGTGTTGGCAGCCCTGAATGCGTTTCCCTTTAGCTTACAGTTGAGCCTCTGGAATGATGAAGATGATTGGTTGATTTTCAGACAGTCCATAAATATGATTTATTTTCCCAGACATTTTTATAAGTGTCCTGTGTGCCAAAGTGTCCCCCGCTGAGAACAGAGTGTTGGTTCAGTTTAGTATGCGTGCTCTGAGAGGTGCAAACATTAAAACGGTGAAAACGTAAATACTGTCTGAATGAAAACTTAAATTAACTCACCTTTGGCATGACCTCCTGGTGGTCATGAAACCCTAAAGGGCGTGGTGTGCACCGACACTGATGCAGACAGACAGCAGATGTGATTCTTTTTATTATAATCTATTATTAGGTGTCATGACGTATTTATCATAGCATACATTGATATATCTACAAGTATCTTATCTTGACTATGCTGACGTGGGTTGCCAGATGTCACATGGATTCTCATAGACAAGCAGATGCAACTTTGTTTAAGCAGCAAAGGTTGTCTGGAACTGTCAACATGTCTTAGAATATGCCTGCCATAAAAATGTATTGACCAGAAGACATTCATCGTTCTGGCTACTGACTTGTTCTCTGACCTAGCATCCCCCAGTAAACCTTATTACAAGCCTATACCTATTCATTCACTTTCTATGTGCATTGTATATAGTACATTTCCCTGTTCCAGAGCTAGATCTTTATCTTCCTGTACTATTGAAGTGCAATGGAAGATTTTAAAGCACCCCTGAGAGGCCAGAATCAAAAGATAAAAAGAGGTTTCCCTGATATGCTACAAACTCTGCAATGTTGTCTCGTAAAATCTGTTTTATTGGCAGATATCTCTAGTTTTGCTTTCCTCATTCCCTGATTTTAGACTTTTGTGTGTCAATGGTACAGTATAATTGAATGCGACTGTAAAGACTTATACTTTCCTTACATCTTGGGGAAAAAAATGCACACCTTTAATAACAGAGCATGTTTTTATTATTCATTTTAACATGTTCTCAGAGAACTTGCATTCTTCCCAGAATTCAGCAGGACCTCCTAAGAATCCCTACACAAAGCATAATTGGCAAATGTAATGTTTTCTTACTGACCAGGATGATGTCTCTGCTCATTTATGAATGTCTGAATACAAAGAATGAAACTGTTTAATTCTCTGAGGCTGTGCAGGACTTTTCATGATGCCAGCCTACTTGTGCACGTAAGACAGCAGCTTTCTGTTTCACTTTAACACAAAACATGCTCGTGCCTTACGTCTGCTAATGCTGGGAAAGGGATGTGCTGTAACCTTTGCCTTGCCTTACTGATAGAGACCTGTGGTTGGTTTGGCATTTTTTTCTTTTGATGTTTAACAAGCACATGTACTGTGACGTCAACCCGCCATTATGTTCAGTGTCAAGTTACTTCACTGGGAGCAATTCCCACGCAATGGAGGTGCCTCCTGTATCCCATGATTATCTCAGTGTGTGAAATTAAACATTAATGGTATGTTCATAACAGCTACAGATTTGGAATTTATCTGGCTGCAGGATCTTTTCCTATTGTGCTACCTTCCTCTGGAATAATCTCTCAGCTGACATCAGACAAGTGGCAATCTCTAAGATCTGTGGAAGCAAGCAATGCAGATGTATTATTGGGACCTCACTGCTTCCCAGAGACCCAGGTTCACCTGCGTGACGTCAGTTGGCAACTTTGCCAAGCTTTAATAACATTTAATTCAATTCATTCCTCTATTTCATCATCTGCTGTTATGTCTTTTCTTTGTTTGTTCAGCCATGACCATTTGCAGTAACGTTAGCTGTTTACTCCCCTACGCTAGCAGAGACCAGGGTGAACAAAACTGTCAAGTCCAGCGCACATATTATGTTCTTACCCACAAATCATTGATCAACACATAATCCTATAACTATTCACACACAGCAATTTCCACGACAGCTATGATTACAATTTAGCTTAAAGTTGAGCCTCTGGAATGATGAAGATGATTGGTTGACTGTCCTTTTTTAGACTTTTGCATTGAAATGGCAATTTAATTTTCAGACAGTCCATAAATATGATTTATTTTCCCAGACATTTTTATAAGTGTCCTGTGTGCCAAAGTGTCCCCCGCTGAGAACAGAGTGTTGGTTCAGTTTAGTATGCGTGCTCTGAGAGGTGCAAACATTAAAACGGTGGAAACGTAAATACTGTCTGAATGAAAACTTAAATTAACTCACCACTGGCATGACCACTGGGCGTGGTGTGCACCGACACTGATGCAGACAGACAGCAGATGTGATTCTTTTTATTATAATCTATTATTAGGTGTAATGATGTATTAATCATAGCATACATTGACATATTTATAAGTATCTTATCTGGGCTATGCTGACGTGGGTTGCCAGATGTCACATGGATCCTCACAGACAAGCAGATGCAACTTTGTTTAAGCAGCAAAGGTTGTCTGGAACTGTCAACATGTTTTAGAATATGCCTGCCATAAAAATGTATTGGCCAGAAGACGTTCATCGTTCTGGCTACTGACTTGCCACCTACTCTCTCTGGCCGACCAACCACTGCTGGAAGAATGCGTCAACTGTGCGCCGCTTGTGATATTTTCCGGGGGAAGTCGCCACCAACACCCAGTGTACATTTTTGGTACCGTCATTGTGTGACCTCATTCGGCGATAGATAGTGACTTAACAGTTATTTATTAACATTACTTCAACCTTTGATGAGTCCTTGACTTCCATTGCTAGATTCTTTAGTGGGGCGTTCTCAGTCTATATGAGTCTCGTACGTATGGTATTAGAATTTGTCATTTCTCGAACTGCATTCCTCTCCCTATAGCTTTTTCCTCCTCTGGCTCCTCCTCCTACTCATCTGGCCCCTCCTCCTCTAGCTTCTCCTCCCCTGGCTTCTCCACAAGCTCCTCCTTCTCTTCTCTTTTCATTCAGGCACCCTTCTGATGAACAACAGGCCCCTCCCTCACATATTGACGAATCTGGACCGTCATACCCTGGTTTCCACTGGATCATTGCTCTCCTCTGTTTCCTTATATCTGTAGGATGTCATTCACTGTACGGATTTGTAAAGCCCTCTGAGGCAATGTGATTTTGATTTTTGGCTCTATGAATAAAATGTATTTTGCTTTTGATTTAATATTTCATACTGTATATCCTGGTATTACAGTGCAACCCATTTCAAATGTATTTATGGATGGAAAACAGTTGCAAGCTAATGAGGAGCATATACTAAATCAGAGTCATCACTTGTAAATTAATAAAATACAGTAAATTTCCTCATGGTTACTGACTTTAACGTGAATTATTTTGTAGTTAGATGTAGTTGTCCAGTGGACACAATAGCATTTTTGACCAAAGGCTTTGACAATTTTGAACTAATTGAAATTATGTCCTAAAACTAATTACAAGTAGAAAAAATAACACTAAAGGTATAGTTACCTGCTGAGCTTACATGATGCATACCCTCAATCCGTTTCAATGGTCCTTTTAGCGAGATAGTGACTGAATCAATGGTAGCTATGAATCATTGGTAGCTGTGAAGGAGACCGAGGAAGAGAATTACTTTGGCTGGAAGTGGATGAGGAGAATGCAGTGGTGCGGGAAGTTCGAGGGAAATTAAAAAAAAAAAAATCACAGTGGCAAAGTGTAAATGTGTCTTGGGTAAATGGCTGGGCCTAATTGTACAGCAAAAACCAAACAACAAAACACAACAAACCAAACAACCAAAATAACCTTAAACATTCCGACCTTGCTGCCCTACAGACTCTGTGACTGTGTGTGCTCCAGAGTTCTACCACACACTTCAGTAAAATAGCACATGGTGGTGAAACTTAATTCCTGTCTGTCTACTCCTTCAATGATCACCTTTGTCAGTCATCTCACCTCATCCTGATCCATAACAGATGAATAAATGAAAAGTCATCATGAGATAAAGTTTTACGCCAAGAAAGGAAGTGGGATGGGGAGTGGTGTCAACTTCCTTTTTTGTGTGGTAAACCATGGACAAGAGGAACTCTGTGTAGTCATCAGGTTAACTGTCAATGAGTCATATTTTCAAAAATGGAAGTTACACGGGAGTCAATGTCAATGTCTCTCTGAACACATTCTCCACCTAGTGGTGGCTGTATTCCTATATCCAGTGGGAATTTGGAGAGAGTTTTGACACTTCAGGGGAGTCAGTGTGGTAGAGTGTTGAAGCTACAGGAAGCAGAAATACTGTATATTCCTGTGAGTGTCTTAGCATGTAAAGTAAAATGGATCACTTCTTAAGATATTGTTGCAGTCACAATACTAACTTCTATCAGCACATCAATAGTAATTCCCCCTTCTGTACTGGCGTCAAGTTAACTGCTCGTTATATAAAATCTATTTAGGAATCAAAGAATTGATTTAGGAATTGAAGATATTGATTTTTTTCCCTCCTCATTTCTAGTGAATACTGGACATAGTTTCATCATATGGACAAAAACACATCTCCAAATAAATGGAAATATTGTGTGTCAGCTGCATTTATAAATGTATACATACATTAGAGTTGCCAGTAACCCTGTCTGTAGTGAGTGTGTAGCTGAGGTTTGATGACTCAGCCCTTGACACATGAGTGTTTGTTTTTCTTTGGTATTACGTGAACTTTTAGCCTGAGAAAGACTCGCCATCCTGCTTAAAGTTATTCTTGTGTGCTGGCTTACATCCTGGCCTGACTCCACACAGCAACAGGAGTAACCATTCAGACCTGTGACGTAAGCCCACACAGTAGTTTGAACTGGCTGCACCCAAAACATTCCTCAAACTGGCAAAGAAAAATTAAAATACTTAAAAATAAAAAGACCTTTCATAAAAGAATACAGGATGGTTAATGGATAGTTTTTGATTTTTTTGAATCAACAGGAAAAAGGTTTTCTCCACCTCAACCACATCCTCAACAATCTGGAGACACTCAAGCAGAAACGCTGGTAGAAAGAGCAGCTACCGAAGATGGATGAAGGGCAAAACACTGTTCAGTAATGATGGGTGCATTGGTTTTATCTAGATATAAACAGTGTGGGTTTCCACTGTTTGAAATAGTGAAATGATGGTCTTTTACTCACTTTTGATACATTCATCATGTGACATGAAGTGCAACTTCAAATGACTTTTAATGTTGTGTTGTGATGAATATAGACATACATACATACATACATACATACATACATACATACATACATATATATACATATATATATATATATATATATATATACATATATACATATATACATATATACATATATACATATGTATGTATATATATATATATATATATATATATATATATATATATATATATATACATATATACATATATATGTATATATATATATATATATACATATATACATACATATATATATATACATATATATATACATACATATATATACATATATATATATGTATATATATATATATATACACACATATATATACATAGAAATAACACGGTAGGAGTAAAGCCTATTCACAGCTTTAGGGCTTTGTCCATATTTTGTCACACTGATTGGTGCTCCTCCTCCTCTTTCACTCTCTCTCTCTCTCTCTCTCTCACTCTCTCTTTCTCTCTATCTCTCCTCCCTTCCCAACTGCATGAATTGTAGGATGAGGTAATTTTAGACTGATGATTTTGGTGTAGGCGGTTGGCTACTGCCCCACTGTTCAACTGCTAATATAAGTGAGTGCATGTATGACTGGCAAACAGCCTTTCTCAGGACCAGTTTGCAGACACTCGCAGTGATCAGATCTGCTGTCATGGGGCAGAGAATGATGGGACACTCAGCTAAAGCTGCCTGTGGGGACTCAATGGTAAATATGGGCTCAGATGAGTCTGTGCTCATCCTCATCCAACACTGCCAGGACATGAAACAACAGGAGACACGCCTCAGACTCATCACTTTCCTTCTGCTGCTCAGCTGTATGGCACTGGTGCTTTTTATGACTGGTGCTAATTTATGGCAACACAAAAACTCTGGGTCCAGACAACAAGAGGTAAGTTACAAAACTTTCTCTTTATGTGCAAAATGTTCCTTGTCTTGTCGAGGGTTGGGCTGTTTCTGAATCATTGATGACATGAGCATGTAAACTTGACAGTTTGTATATATAATATTGGGAGATACTAATAACTTTACAAATTAGGAATATTTCAGAATTTCAGTAGACTTCATCCCTTATGATAAATGCAGTTATTAGAGCTAGGCTGCAACAGATTACAGTGCATGATCTTGACAGATAGTGCCATAAGATCTTAAAGGTTGAAGATGAAAATGTGTAGATTTACATTTACATAGGGGGATGTGTCCACATTGAAGCGCTACTTTAGTTGGCTGCATCATTACAGACAAACCCTACAGTCCACTCAGACGCATTACATCTCTATGGGCACATTGATTGACGAACAGCTGGCCAGATATATTTACTCTCTGATGGCATCGCGTCATTTCCTACCACATAAACTGTTGCTTCCACTTTTTTTCTCAGCATTGTAGTTGCCCTTTCACTTTATCACTATAAAGGCTAGATCCCATTTAGACTCTACAAGCGGTCGCATAATGTATACCATATAATGGCCACCATTTAAGTATCTGAACATGTTAATGCTCAACTTGTATATACAAAAAGTGATCTGTCTTATTTTCAGAATGCAGCTGTGCAAAGTCCAGCCTATTCCAGACAAGGGTGCCCAGCAGGTATGCTATGTTTTTAAGTCCATTGTTAATATTTGGGACTGTCTATAGAAGTTGGAGGATTTTAGTGGGCAAGTTAAAGTTTACAAGTTGAAGGATTCCTCACTTCTCTCCACTCTCAAGCTCTACACTTTATAAATGTGGTTGCTATTTCGCAACATTCACATGCTTGTGACACCGAAATCAAACAAGCAGGATTGTTTTGAACGTCTCTCTCCTCCCTTTCCCGGTTTACAGATAATCCTTCAACAGACTCCAAAAGACTGCAAATTCATCTCAGTGAGTATTTTTCTTGAGATTTCACTACTGTTCAAATGACTTGTTTGTTTTTTACCTAAGGGGTGGGAGATATGACCTAAAATCTATATCACAACTTTATAACTATAACTACATATTACTATTACTGCATATTTAGCCCTTTTGCTGCATGGTATCGCAGCCATATAGTTTTTCACCTATGACAGTGATGACAGTGTTGCAAAATCCCTGTTTAGAATATATATTTTTCTGTCATATTGTAATTCTCATGTATTTAATTATTTTGTTGTAAATCCTATATGTATGGAACTGAATACTTATTGTTTTCAGAAGTTTGAAAACAAAATGACTTAATCCTTGAAAACTCACTTTCATATCCTAAATGCTGCCAAGCTGACTTTGTCAGAAAACTTGCGTCATAGTGTGAGTCACATCTAGCCTCAGCAGAATGACTCTTAATCCAAACACAACAGCGGGTAAACATCAAGTTGTAAGATTAGATAGTTTTGTTTTTTTTTTTTTTGTCACAGCTTGAAAGAGAGTCTTGGCTCAACAGAGGATACACCTCCATGTACAGTCATGTTTAAAAGTTTCCATCTACTTGTAAAGAACAGGTATATCATGGTAGTCTTCAGTAACAATGATGTCTACAGCTCTCAGTTTTCTGTGATGGAGTGAGTGATTACATGTTCTGATGGGGTTCAAGTCAGGACTTTATGAAGGCCATTCCAAAACCTGAATTCTAGCCTGATTGAGCTGTTCCTTTAGCACTTATGATGTGTGTTTGGGATCGGAACACCCAACTAAACCCCAATCTTCTGCTGAGGATTTGAGGTTTTCCTGAAGATTTTGGAGATAATTCTCCTTCGTTATTCCATAATGTGTCATTAATGTATTAGACACACAGTTCACTCGGGGCTGAAGACCGCTGACTGTTCATGATTTGGCGAGAGAAAGTAAACAGGGAGGGAGTTAACTGTACCTAAATGCTTAATATGTGCACAAATACAAGAATTTAATTGTAAGCACATTTGCTCAAAATGCTCATTTACTTTAGAGCAGCAGATGGCAGCAAAACAGTCCGACAGCAAAACACTACCAGCAACATGCTCAACAGTATGTGTGGTGCTCTTGAGGTTAAATGCCTCACCTTCTCTCCTCCTAACATACTGCTGCTCATTGTGGCCAAACATATCAGTGTTTGTTTCATGTGACCAGAGCTTTTCCTCCAGAGGGTTTTTTCTTTGTCCATGTGACCAGGCACCCACTAGATCTGTGTTGATGTAAAACACACCTGACTGTGGACACTGACACCTGTCTTCCAGCAGCTTCTAATTCATTGCAGACTTGTTTTTTTGATGGTTTTTGGTTGACTCTGACCTGTGTTCTCTCAGCAGCAGGTGATAGTTGGCAGTGAAACAACTGTGCCATGAACTTTATACTTACAAACAACTGATTGGTCAGTTGATCTTGGGACCTGGAACTGCTTTAAAATGGCTCCAAGTGACTTTCCTGACTTGTTCAAATCAATAATAAGCTCTGTCAGATCAATGCTGAGCTCCTCAGACTCCTCAAGCCCTGTCAAAATTGGGGCAGAAAAGTCAGCAGCTGTTATCAATCAGAATCATTCAGAATAAGTTAAGAGGCCATGCTACAAAGAACACTTGATTCACACAACTTTCTAAATCATCAAAACCGATCCTTTAAGTTACTGTATGTATATTTTGGAGAATTGTATAATGTGTACATGGATGGAACACACCATGGGGGGATTGTTAGTTTCAGGGATACATTTGATTTACTGTATGTTTTTAACCTACAGGGTCCGTACCTGAGCCAGAAGCCAGAGAGAGCGGACCACTGTACATGACATGGAATGCCGAGTTTGGTCAAATATACGACCAGGAGAAACGTGCCATTGTGATTCCTGTGAAAGGCTTCTACTTTGTCTATATGAGGATTGCTTTAAACTGTCTTGGTGAGGACGAACCTGAAGACTTCAAGAAGTTCTTTGTGGAGCTGCAACAGTGGAATAAAGGTTATGACAAGAATGTAACCCTGGTGGAGGCGTTGGATGGTATATTGTGCACAACGCAAGGCTCCAAGACTATGTTTCTGGGGCGGCTTTTTGATTTGTCTGAAGGAGATCATCTGAGAGTGTTGATTATAGAGGGCTACAAACTGATCACAAAATCATCATTTGGTGCTTATCTCACATAGAGAATATGCATTCATGAGAATATGCCTTGATTGTCTTAATATAACATCCATCTATCCATTGTCTGTAACCACTTTATCCCTTTTTATGGGGTCGTTGCTGGAGCCAATCCCAGCTGTCTCTGGGCGAGGGCAGGGTACACCCTGGACAAGTCACCAGCTCATCTCAGGGCAATCACTGATGGCAGAGGCCGCCATGCAAGGTGCCATCTGCACATCAGGAGCAATTTGGGGCTCAGTATCTTGCTCAAGGACACTTCAACATGCAGCTCAGCTCAGCCCAGAGCTGGGATTTGAACCAGCAACCTCCCAATCACCAGCCCACCTGCTCTATCCACTGAGCTACAGCCCCCTTTAATATAATATGTTAAACATATTTTTTATTGTTGTTAACAATTTATTTGTGGTTAATTATCATCACTTATTTATAAGCTCTGTTTTTAAGTACATCTTCTAAAGGCTTAAATTAAATGAGTATTCAGATTTGTCACTGTATAACACTGTATCAAGATTGTTGACAAATTACAGGAAGAGTTTAAAGAAGATGTAGATCCACCACAAGTCGCCACAACAGCTTCAGTGCTCCTTGACATCGAAATCTAATGGAGGGATGAACACCATTCCTCTAACCACTCATTTGGTGTTCAGTGATGGTGGAGAATCTCCCACAGGCGTTCATCTGGGTTGAGATCTGGAGATTGTGAAGGCCACAACATGAATAAACTGTCGGCCAAACATCCCCAGTCTTTATATGGGTCTTTTCTTTAATTTGTCACTGATCTTGGTTTTTCTAAAATATATTTATATGAATAAGTATTGTTTTCATGAGTAATAATTTAAAATAAAATTGCCACATGCCTTTGAAGCTTTGAGGTGACTTTGCTTTTGCCCATGGGTACACTCAAAGGAGAGCTGTCAAAGACTTCAGTGGGGTTTTAGATAAAATGAATGTACTATACTTTGTTGTTAAATCTGTTTCTTTGTTATTTGAAATAAATCTTTCAGCTTGTGAATCTGAAAGATTCCTTGTCTCTTGGTAATGAAACAACAATCATTGTTTGTGAAAATGATATCATTCAAGCTTGAGTCTCATCCCCAACCCGTCAAATACTGACACTTTATAGTGGCAACCATCACAACCTACCATCCCAGAGCATTAGTACTTGACGAGCTGGGGATGGGACCTTTCACAAAGTGCATGAATACATTAGACACAGCTCGGGGAGTGCAAGATTTCAAGTTTGTCATCAGAGGGTCTGCGTGTCGGCAGCAACCACACTACAACTAGCTCTGGACTATGTGGAGTTAGTCTAGTAACAATGTAAAGTAGGTTAAGCAGAGCTACTATGCACCTCCCAACTTGTCTGTCCGAGCTGTAGAGACTGTTGTGAAAATATAGGCTTCACACTAAGATGTTCATATATTGTGTGCACTCAGGGATTATTTTATGAATTATGAAGCAATATCTAATATCAAGAATTCTGAATAAAGTTGATGGTTTATGAACTGTGCTTCTTATTCGAACTTCACTTTAACATTCTATTGGTTTGTTCTATGGGTGCATTTGTGTCAATGCTGTACTCCTGACAAAAACGAGTATTATTAATTACAAACACCGTATGAGATTATATTACATTTTGATTTTGAGCTAAATGAACTCATTGGATCATCTTTCTTGGTCCTGTTAAAATGGTTATTAGTGGTAGTATTTGACCTATTATAATACTTTCAGTTGAATTTCATTCATGTAAAGCCAGAATACTGCCCCTCTCTTTCACTATCAGTATCTTCTCCTGCAGCCAATATTCCTGTTTTGATCTCAAATGGTCACTGCATCACATGTCTACCTCCTGTATAAATTATAGAGCTAAAAATTAATAATTGTACAACCTATCATCAAGTGCTCTAAGTTGCATACTGCCAGTAAGTGATATGGTGACTCAGAGCAAAATATTTTCAACTCACACTTTTAAATGCAGAAAGGGATTAAATTTTTTTTACATTTAAATGTCAGAGGTGTAACTGTACTATAAAATAAATGAAAGCATGAAATTCACATATCACAGACTGATCCCTATATCTTGGTCCTGACAGAAACCTGGCTCAAAGATAGCATTCATGATCCAGTTTCTCTGCATAACTATAACCTGTGCAGAGCAGACAGAGTTGGAGGAGGTGGCGGTGTGGCTGTTGATCAGAAATCATTAACAGAGGTGGATGTTGACATTGGCCAAGGGCCCATCCAGTGTGACATGGTGAAGCACCTATCATACCTACACATTCCCAAATACCCACCAATAAAACGGCATTTTCAGTAGAAATAACAATGCTGTGTGATGTAGATGCTCATCCAAGACCAACATCTGAATTGATCTGCTGATGACTCCTTTGTTTATGTTAACTGGAAAAGCAATTCTCACACAAGGGAGCCAATTTCCCAGCCAAATCAGTCCCAGGAGTCTGGATGAATTAGCTGACGTTATCCACTTAGAATAGTATATTGTTAGATTGTTGAACTTTCAGTTCATCCATGTTAGCAAGAAAGCTAAAGACAACCAAAATATCAAATCAAATTTTCACACACAACTATTTAACATGCTTTGCTGCAGTGTTATCTTACCTATCCAACAGGAAAAAAAACACATCTATGTGGTTCAGGGCCTTCAAAACAAAGCGAAGCTCTCTCTATGACTTGAATGCACTGCTAATGTTTATTTTCACTGGCTTCAGTGGATATTAGTCTCTGTTTTTTGGGTTTATGAGCAGTATGTTGCAGGGTGTGTGTTGTGGAAGATGCCGGACGCTTGTTCATGGACTCTATTTCTGAGAATGAAAAACTAAATGAAAGAAAATTAGTAAAAAATAGTAAAAAAAATAATAGCCAGATTACAATCTATTTTTGACATCAAATCGTGGGTCGGATGCAGGGTGAGCCAGAAGTGTCGGCGGGGGAAGCCAGTTCTAGACTCCTGATTTCCAAGCATTTCAAGCACCTTAAATCTTTTGCATATTATATTAATACACAATGATTATTTGACTTGCATCACATTCAATTAGATGTTAATCTGCTGTGACCAACCTTAATCATGTTTAAGATAGCAGTACTACAGAAGGGGGACGACTCTAATGAAAACAAAACAATGTTAATGTTTCTAAATGTGTCATTTATCCATGGGTAGACTTGGCATTATATCCCAAATAAGAGATTTATTCCAAAAGTCACGAGGCTGCTATTTCAAGCAGTTTAAACTTCAGCTTTATTCATAAAGTTTTCTGCCCCTGTACTGAGGAGCCTCTACTCTACACCCTGCTCACTGCTGATACCCGTTTACTAGCTCAGACACAAAAGTGTTAACATTATTTAAAGTCCAAACTCAAAGTATCTTTACATTCAAACTGTAGTCAGCTGAAGTACAACAGTTTAGGACCCAGAAGCAGAGACCTCAGTGGGTTATGCAGAAAGGTATTTATTGAACAAACAGGTGATCTTGCAGGAGTGAGCTGAACTCAGATTCAGCTGGAAAACGCCAGTGGTGTGGCGGAGGCAACTCATGATGGCTCTGGAGGATAACACTGGGGAGGCTCGGAGGAGTACCAGGTGAAGCGTGCAGAGGTGTTGGAGGTGCCAGAGGCTGGGTGGCTGGCAGAGTTGGCTGATCAGAACAAATCTTGATCTCTGGTGAGTGCAGGATTAATACAAGCCAAACAATAAGTGACACCTCCACACCAGGAGGAGGCCTACAAGCGTGTCCCCCAGGGAGCACTGTGGGAGAGTAAGGTACTAGAGCCACCATGGTTGTCCCTTGTCCCCAGTCCTGTGTGTGACAGTTATGGGCAGGATCTCAAGGCACAGCTGTAGTGAGGAGAGTGTATGGTTTGGGAACCTCAGAATTGTGTCTCTGTTTTTTCCAGATGAAGGGGGATTTACCAGTCCATCTATGTTCCAACCCTAACCTATGGTCACAAGGTATTGGTAGTGACAGAAAGAACGAGATCACAGATACTATCTGCCAAAATGAGTTTCCTCTGTAGCGTGGCTGGGCCCAGACTTAGAGATGGGGCATGGACATTGGGAGGAGTTTCCATCTAGAGGAGACAGTTGAGTTGGTTCAAGCATCTGATCAGGATCCTCCCTTCTGGGGTTTTCCAGGCACGTCCAACTTGAAGGAGACCCTGGGGCAGACCCAGAACCCCCTAATCTTGTCATATTTACAATGTTCTGCCAGCAAGCTGTTTGTGACTGAGGGGATAGATGACCATTGCCATGAAACAATTCTCATATTGTTAGATCTCATGCTGAGAGGCCAGTTTGTGATTTTATCTAGCACTGACACAGGCCACAGGAGAGATAGAAAACTATGGCAGCAGCAAGAAAAGACATGCTTGCAGATAGTTAAGTTTGTCATTTTCTGTCTAGCCACCTGACTGTAGCTCAGAGCTCAAGGTTTTGTTTATTTTTAGCCTATTTTCCCTTCACTTATTTGCACTTCCTGGAGATCCCTTCATGTTGATGAGTGGATTCTGTGTATTTATCAATGGGCAACACTGGTTCTTTTTTCTGTTCGGTGGCACTTGTCCAGCCACATTGCGTCCAGACACACCTGGCGGTCCTTTACCGCGTGCTGTGCTCTTTGTGTGCTAATTTGTGTGTTTTATGAGTCATTCCTGTGAGCAAGTCCGAAAATATGGGCATCCTTGGACATGTTGCAACATACTGTACTATTTTTCTTACATCAGATTTCGTTGGGAATCCCGCCCACCCTATTCACCTGCGAATTCCAGAGGCGTAAGGGTGATCCCCTGGTCTAAGGAATCAAAAACTTGATGAAACTTGAATAAGTGAGTGGGAGGGAAAAGGGCAGGAGCGGACAAACTTGATATCTGATGAAATATCATATGACATAAGAGTGCAAGCAGGCACATGTGGATTTGTGTGGTACACCCAAAAATCCGCATCTCTTGTGAAGTAACACAATAAATGTAAGCACCATCCAGGTGGAACGTTTGTCTAGGGAGCAGTTGTGCCCTGGGTTGTGTCAGGTGGAAATCCAGTTGTAGTCTGGATGATGAACTGAGCATGTGTCCATTGCCGCTGAACTTTTTCTGTATGGTACAGTGGTGTAGTCTGTGAAAATAACCAGTTCCAACCCCTTAAAGCCTAACTTAATGCAGGGAAGTGTTATGACGTTTTTTTGATATGGAGTTGAGCATTGCTGTTTGGGTGGCAGGTACACACGCTGCATCGCAGGTGTTTTGGAGTGTGGATTTGCAGGCATCTCGCTAATGTCAATCAATTTGGCACGGGGTGTAGGCTCACACAAAAGTAATAGTTTACAGGAAAAAAAAATATTTTGTTAGGTGCCTTACACAAAAGTAACAGATGCTATAGAGTTTTACTTTGTGGGAAATGTTAATATTATATATGTACATACAAAGGGATTTATGTTATTGTGGTATTCAGTTGCAGCCAAATGGTTTCACATAGAAGATGTTCAGTGGTTCACTGTGAGTGTAATTTTAATATGAAGTGTGTGTGCATGTCCAGAATCATTGCAGATGTGATGCTGCTGATATAAGTACAGTGGAAGATTGCTATAATTTGCACTATATCATTATATAGTAGCTCTAATATTAAGGTTTTTTTGCATAACTTTTATGCAGGGAATAAAGCGTTATGAAGTAAGAACACTGTAAACTTTATGCCAGAAAAAGGTTTAATAGCTAAACCTGTGAATATATTATCTAGGATGTAATGGACTTCAGATTCATAGATAGTTTTTGCAATTAAATTGCACTTTTAGTGACTGAAACAGAGACTACCATTAAGAAATGTCTCACATTGAATGTTTTATTGTGAAGATAGAATACAGTTGCAATCTGGATGATGAACTGAACACTGTCTGTCTTCAATGCTGCTGAAATGTTTCTGTATTTGAAAACACATGGAATTATATTATGTTGCTGTGGTATTTTGTTGGTTAGCATTGGGGAGTGACTTCCAATGTCTGTTATGATGATTAAACTGGTGTTTTGGTTACTTTGGTGTTCTGCTGTATGTTTTAAGGTAAGAGGTTTGTCCTCACTTTAGTTTGCAAACCCATTTGTTGATTTAGGCTAAATACTGGTGCATGTAACTATGGCCATTCAATTGGTATGGCCCAGGCATCCCTTTTGTAGGCTGAAGTGGTTGAGACCAACTAGTTTGTTGTTTACACTTTGTGTGGTGGAGAACGTGACTGGAAACACTGTCTTGGGAGCATAGTTCAGCATGTGGTCATATCCTATCAGGCAGGATGGAGGAAGTTGTAATATTGTGCAACTTTGCAGCTTGGTTGAGCAGTTATGGTAGTAAGTGCTATCGCTCTGTGGTTTGGTTGGTTTTGTCTGTGAACTTTGCTGTAGGATGGTTGCCTCTTTGTGTTGTGCATCTTGGGGACAACTTGACTGGCAAGTGAGCCTTTGTTTAGAGGAACCTTTAGCTATCCTGTTTTGGTGTTGCGCTTGTGTTAATTCCAGTTTTTTGTGTTAGGTGGCTGGTATTTTGTGAAGACAAAGCATTGAGTTTGCTTTATTCAGCTGCAGGCCACATTTTTTGACTTTGATGAGGTCTGGTGCTCACTTTACTTTACTTTCAATTCACATGCTTCTTTTATTAGCAGTTATTCATCCGTAAATTGCTCCTCTGGATCCAAGGTTGCTGGGCTGGAGACGGGATATAGCTAAAGAGATGGTGGTGGTTGGAGGTTTAAGTCACTGTGTGACAGGCATTCCATTGTAATAGGACTTGGTTAAATTTGGGAAATGTTGCATAGTTCTAGCATGCTTATTGTCATTGTGACGTCAAAGTGATGACAGAAATATCTAGATACATTTAGATGTATATATCTAAATAAAGAATATCAAAGTGGAACCTTGTCTTAAGAGGGGGGACAAGCCTCTACCTCCCTGGAGCCCAGTGGGTGGAGTAGTTTCAGTTCAGGTGTTTTGGTCGCCAGAGTATATAAACTGGTGGCTGACAGCCCTTCACTTTCTCCTTTCTTGTTACACGTGAACTTGCAGCGACACAGGCGTGCAGGTAGTCGAGTGGTTAGAGCGCATGCCATGTACACAGTGGACCCTGGTTCGAATCTGGCCTGAGGACCTGTACTGCATGTCACACCCCCATCTCTCTCCCCTTTTCCCATCATGGGTGTCTATGCCTCAAAAAAATCTTTATAAAAAACACTGAATGAGATGCCAAACAAATGTAACGTTTATTCACAAATACAAATAAATAATGAAGACAACACTGAGCCACTTTTTAAAGCCCAGCCCAACACTTCACGCAGGTACACAGGTACGTACACACACACACACACACACACACACACACACACACACACACACACACACACACACACAATGATGGCTCATCTGTTTTTTTCCCCATTGTTCAGTTCAGTTCAGTTCAGACCACTCTATTTATCCCAAATGGGCAATTTAGTTGTAGCTTTCCAGACATCAAACATACATACATTACAACGATCATTCATTCAGTCAGTCAGAAAACAATTTAAGAGGCACATGGGTACGTCATAAATAAATGAATGAGTAAATAAATGAATAGGTTAAATTCTTCTAAAATTTAATGGGGTCTGAGTTTAGGAGTTTGATGGCAGATGGAATAAAAGACTTTGCAAATCGATTAGATTTGCTCCTGGGCACATTATAGCGTCGACCAGAGGGCAACAATAAAAACTCGGTCGTCATAATGTGGTCTGGTTGGCTGATAATTATTTTTGCTTTCTCAGCTGCTTTTCATCTTAATTTTTTTTTTTTTTTATTATTATTATTTATCTTCGATACTATTTTATTTTATTTATTATTATCTTATGCATTTTATCCTTTTAACTGTTCACTTCATTTAATTATCTTTTGTCAGGGTTTTTATCCTATCTTATGTTTTTAGTTTTTAAGGGTTAACTCCAGAGTTTTCTCAGGGGGGTCCTCCACACTGGGAGCTGTGTCTGGGCTGCTGCTGGGGGTGCTGTCCCTGGGTCCCTTTGGCCCAGCCAGTCGTCGTCTGTCAGGGTCGGGGGGCCTGGGCACTGGTGCCCCCCGTGGCACAGCCTGTGATTCCTCCCAGTGTGGACGGCCCCAAAGGTGGCGTTTCCTCAATCCTCAGTGCCTTGCCATGTCTCCTTATTTCCTGTAGTAAGAGTGTGTGTGTGTGTGTGTGTGTGTGTGTATGTGTGTGTACGTATGTGTGCATGTATATAGTACGGAGGGTGGGAGGGCTTTCTTTATTATTGTTTTATGTTTCCTGTGTAAAGCACTTTGTGCTACATACTCATGTATGAAAAGTGCTTTATAAATAAAGTTGATTGATTGATTGCTTGTTTTTCCCAGATAGAGCCCAAGTTCCTCTGCTGAATGCCAATAATCTTGATAATCTTAATAATCTTGTTGATTCACAATTTAGTATTTATAGATTTGTTTCATGTTTTGTAGTTTTATAAGATTTGTTAATTAGTGGTGCGCTTTGCTTTGTTATTAGATCGGGATTTGTTTGTTTTCACTCGACATTAATAAGACTGCTGCCACAGTTTAATGAGAGCGACCCTTGTATTTTTTCATTGTTGTTTGAGCATGTCGCCAGCGCTTTCAGAAATTGACACTTCTCCACTGGCAGGACGGTGGCGAGCGGAGGAAACATCTGCTAACATGAGTTGTCTAAAAACCTTCTTTTTTAGTAAACTCTGTGTACACAAACAATGTTCTCAGTGCTCGTGTTCATGTGTAGAGACCCTGGTGATACTACGAGCAAAGTTTCATGTTGTGTCGAGACTTCTTAGTGTTTTAAAAATAGTGATTTTATGGCTAGCGTAAAAGTGCCTGTAGAAAATACGATAATTCTTAAAAGTGCCTCTTTCGTCGTAATTATGCTTTTACACAAAGGTTTGACTCGGGTACATTCGCAAAAAAAAACCTAGGTTGCATTTTGGTGAGAGTTTCGCTTTAACTGTGGGTGTAATATAAATCCCTTCTCATTGTTCTTCTTGCTAAGCACTGTGAGATCAACACTAGGTTCTGGAAGAATCCCTGGCTGTATTATTGAGAGTGGTACCGTTAGACTGATGTTTATTTTAGTTATTTCTACTTCTTTTTCTCTCTGCTCAGTTGTCCATCCAAAACCTTTAGTTTCTCTCCACGCCTTTTCCCAACAGGGCTTCATTGCATCTTGCGTTGGACAATCTTCGTTATGCTGTCTTAGGTTAACCCCATTGCTACGGATCCAAAAGCTATACACCCATAATCTAATGCAGATCTTATTAATCCTGTGTAAACAGTTTGCAGTGCTGTTCTCTCGACCCCCCATTTACTTCCAGCCGGCCATCTAATTACATTTAACACCTTCTTACATTTGTCAATTACTTTGTTACAGTTTTTCTCAGTCGCTTTGGTGCTTTTCTCAGATCAGAATGAAAATTCTCATAACTATTAGTTCAACCTCCACAACATTTAGTCATTTGTGCACATCATAGTAGCAATTTCTCCTTCCTCTGAACAAATTGCAAATGCTTTTGGACATGTATCAGTTACTTTCATACAATTTCTCGGCTGTTTTATAACATTATCATTTGCTTATGTCATGTCGGTCAAAATGAACTATACTTATGGATGCTGAATAGTCGTTCAGAAATAAAACTAATATTTTATACCCTTCTTTATAATTTTTTCCTGGAAATGTCTCCTAAATTGAACAATTGCTCTCAGGTGAACTTCAGCTTTCACTCACGAGGAGGTATGTGAAGTATTAGTTGCATCCAAACACAAGCCACTTGTTCACAGTCACTCAGGGATGAATCCCATGAACCCTTACTTGGCAAGCATATATGAACCGAGCAGGACATAGTGTGTACCATTTCTACAATTCTGTGACACAAAAATGGAAGGTCAGCATCCTGGAAGAGGGGTGAGGATGCGGGGAGGAATGGGAAGGGGAAGGGGACAAAACAGGGGGGAGAAGAGTCTAAATACATAGGCAGATTCTTAATGAAATTAGGGCTACAGTTGTGGACCATGTTGTCAATCACGGCCTCACAATGGCTGAGGCTGGTCGGAGGGTGCGACCAAATGTTGGAAGAACCACTGTGAATTCAATCATTCAAACATTTTGTAGGGAGAACAGGTATGTATAGTGTCGGACAGTAATCCAACATCTCATAATATCTCATGTTTACTGTACGTTACCGTAATTTTACTCTGCACCACATAGGATTGAAAGACAACCTCGCAGACGTGGAAGAGGGCCCCTTTTTACAGCAGCAAGAGGAAGCCATTTGTTCGATGGTGATTGCAAACAATGCAATAAGGTTGAAAGAAATTCAAAGCGCTGTCATAGAGGATAACAATGTATTTGGCAATATTGAATCTGTGCCAATTGCAACAATTGACAGAAATGACAAGAGAAATGAAATGCGCATGAAAACAATTGTGCAAAGTGCCATTTGACCGGAACAGTGAAAGAGTGAAGGAGATCCGCCACCAGTATGTACAGGTAAAACATGTCTTCTATGTATACTCTAATGTTCGGCACTGTAAACTGTTTTACTTTGTGTAGTTTCATGCAGTACACTAGCAATTCTGTATATGTATTCACAGAACATACTGTACAATATGTTTTCCAAAATGCATTATGTTACACAGGAAAAGTTGTTACATTTTCTCTCTCTCTCTCTCTCTCTCTCTCTCTCTCTCTCTCTCTCTCTGATATCCGTTGTGATGTAGATAAAAATATGTGGCCAGACAGACAGGAACGTCTGGATGTGCCAGAATGATTTACCTATGTTCAGTTTGTTCACATTTGTGCACAGCTCTACCAAAAGGGTGTTTCTTATGTTTGTTCTAAATAAGTGACTGTAGTGTATTTTTCTTTTGCACAATGCTGTAGAATTGCAAAGAGCATATAGTGAAAATGTGAATTGTACATATTCAGTGTCTTGTACTCACTTACTCCCCTAACTACAGCAATGTGTAACTTTGCTGTAGTTTTCAAATGGCTGTACAAGTAGTGTATAGTGCTGTCTTGAGCATTTTGAGGTAGTGTCACCGAGTTCTGACCTTTTTTTTGCATTGGAAAACACTGAGAGAATAAACTGTCATAATGAAAACATGACAAAGCCATTTGACTATCTTGTTCATAAACAATGGTGTCAAGACTTCTCACTTTGATGACACTGGCAGTTTCATTGACATGAATACTTGCTTTTGAGGAATGGACTATCCATTTTGAGCAAGTGACGTGCTTTTGCAGGTTATCCACTATGTTTTGCAGTTTGCACTAATTGTTTTGAGAAATGCAACTGCTGTGCAAATGTTAATAGTGATGTGAGAAAAGCACCAAAGCGACTGAGAAAAACTGTAATATTCACGGCCCATGTTATTCTCTTATCAAGCCACATTCCTAGAAATTTTAATTGTTTCACTCTCTCCAGCTCTTGATTCTATCATTTTCGTTTTAAGTTTATACTAATTCTATCTTCCATAGAAAGAGCATTGGCTTTGTTTTGTCTACTGAAAATGTAGATACTCTTCTATTTAGATTTAAGGTATTTAGCAGACACTTTCAGTAATTCCTACATACATTCATACACTGATGGTGGTGGCTGCCGTGCAAGGGGCTTTGACAATGCAGACCAGGGGAATCGTACCAGCGACCTTCAACAACAACAAGACGTCAGGTCTTCCCCTGAGCCACAGCTTCCCTGATTCAGCGATAACCTCGTTCTTAACAATAAAGTCCAAATTCCCAACCCTCTTCCAGATTGTCCCATCATCAGTGAAAAGAGAAAATCCCAACCCACTCTCCAAACTCTGAGAAACATCATTTAATCATCATAGAAAATAACAGAGGAATCACAGTAGTGCCCTGAGGCATTCCATTTTCAAAATTAAAATCTTTTTGAATCAAATTTCCCTAATCATACATGAATTGATATTCTAATACTAATACTATTATATCACTGATTATTTTACATATATTAAATTTTAGGGCAATAGACCTATAATTCCCTGGGTTTGTACAAAGTTTTCCTGGCTTATGTGTTGGTATAACCACCGCCTATTTCCATATCTGTGGTAAATTCACCTTCTTCCAAACTTTATACCTTAACTCCAGTAAAAGTTTTCAGATGAAACACTTAGCTGATTGATCATAATATTACATATCTGAGCTTTTCCTGGCAATGACATCTCAGTTTTCTTGCCTCAGTTCTGCTTTGGTGAACTGACCATTTCTTACATATCTCACATCCCTATCTTCATTTTGCTGTATTAGTTTCTCATTCAAAGTTATTTCCTTCCAGAAAGGGAAATATCGTCATTGATATTTTTAGAGCAATGCACTTTAACAAAGGTACATGTCAACATGTCACAACTTTTTCCTCATCCTCCAATTCAAACAGGATACTCATACTCTTGTTTAGTCCCATTCATTCTTTTAATCATTTCCCATAATTAAGTAAGTTATATCTCCCTTCCTGTTGAACTACAACATTTCCTCCAATAGTCCTTTGAGTTCTTTTTAACCCTTTAAATACTTTATATCTATTCTCACATTCTTATATCCACTATGGTTTTCTTTCCTCCTTTCCTTTGAATTGCTTGCTTTGCTGCCCATAGGATAGTTTGACAAAGAGAAAGATTTAAGCCACAGAGGAGGGATCCCTTCCCCAGGATGAACAGACATGCAATAGATGTCGCGTGTACAGAACAGAACAACAAATCACAGTTTACAAGTTACATTGACAGATTATCTGATACAAATGAATATATGTAAAAAGTATGGATCCAGGAGACAACTGAGCAGGACGAGACATCGCCAAGTGGTGCCCGAGCCACATGACCTCCTGTCCACCCTGGTGACCTGGAACAAGGCAGGCCACACAAGATCATTAGTAGTAGACAGAGAGATCAGAGTGAAGAGGCATGAAACATTTACAGAAATCCAGATATAAGGAGATAGTGAAACAGAGGAGAGCAATGATCAAGCGGAGCCCAGGGTGTGACGGTCTGGATCTGACAGTATGTGAGACAGCAGGAGCCAGGAGAGGTAGATGGTCCGAAGGGGACAAAATCAGCTCATCCACAGTCAGTTCTGTATTGACTTGTAGGTTTTGACCTCCTGATCTTGAACTTTGACTGACATTTCCTGTTTCCTCCACTCCCTTTTGTCCTTGCACTCTCTATGCTGCGTCAGCATAGCTCATGATGTTAACTGTTTTCACTTGTTGGATTTCCACTGCTCTTCTCCTGACATCAGAGCCTCCATATGTCACTGTGCTGGCCACCACAATTACAACACTGAGCCAGCACACTCTGTCCATAGTCCTGTGATCACTTCTGCACTTTGTGCACTTTTTGCTTTCTGTTGCAAACATTTGCTATATGCCCGTACCTCTGGCATTTGTAACACCAAAATAGAGGAGGAACATAAGTCATGACTGGGAAACTCCTACAACCTATGCTTATTTTTTCACGGAAGTGCCGAGCCCTGAAACTCTATCAGCACTGACATATTGTCCACTCTGTCATCATTTATTGTTTTCATTAGTCTCTTCAGTCTCCTTACCTCACTGCTCTGAGTTTTCTCGGTCTTCCTCAACAGGAATGCCAGTTATCGCTCCTCGAGTAACTTTGTTCACACCCAGAACTCACAGCTTTTTTGGACATGCTTTCAACAAGCAACACTTTATTTCTCTGTTTGTCACTTCACACTTCACCAACAAGTTCCCATCTCGAAGTACCTTTGCCATTTCGACGTCTCCCATTTTCTTTCTCAGCTCCCTAGACAATGCTAATGGACTTAGTTTGACCTGCTCATCTTCCATCCTGAATTTAAGTGTTATCTTAAATTCCTCCCTGTCCACTCACATGCGAACAGCCCGGTTTCCCTTATCAGAAATATTCTCCTCTAATTGTCTGTTATTTCTCTTGCTGGCATACTTGTGTGGGCCTGCCTCCTTTTCCTGCCTCATTACCAGCTTCCAGTCATCGCAATCCATATCACCATCCTCATCTACTACCTGGGTTGCCATCTCGATCCAGTCACAAACCAGCTTATGCCCACCGTTGATTCAAAATCCAAAAAGTGATCAGTTGTACAGTTCTGTTCGAAATATTAGCAATGTGTTTAAAAAAGTGAGTAAAGCTCAAAATCCTTATAATAGCTTTTATTGCAGTGCACGCAAATGCGTTGGGAAAAGTGCACATTTTATTCCAAATCAAAAAATGAAGAAACATTGATCAAATGTGTTTCTACTTTACAGAAAGTGAAAAAAAAGGAATATTAGGCGGTTCCAAAAAATAGCAGTGTCTGCATTTTTCTTTACAAACTCAAACATTTACTGTTTAAACTGAAAAGATGCTTGAAGATTCAGCTTTCCTGTGAATCACTGAATTAGTATTTAGTTTGCCGCAGAAACATTATTGAGGTCGCCCCACAAGTTTTCTATTGGATTAAGGTCCGGGGATTGGCATGGCCACTCAGTAACATTATCTGTCTGGAACCAATGCTGCTCGCTTACTAGTGTGTTTGGGGTCTTGAAACATCCATTTCAATTTCAACAAAGGGACTTTGCGGGGGCTTTTTGCCAATCTAGGCTGGCTTTCACTCCCACCAAACATGATAACACCTCTGTCAACTTTGGACTCCTTAAAGGAGAACTTCGGTCGATTTAAACATGCAGCTTCATTGCTCAAGCTACCCTTGACTTGCCAGTACCGAAGATGCGAACACATTTGGTCCAACCATTACAGCTAACAGCATGGGGTCAGAACTTTACACTGTGTTTTAAGCGTCTTAACATGCTCCACATCTCACACCAAAAGTTATGCAACATCAGCAGACACCTTACAACACAGCACTGTAGCGTGTATGACTCAAAATGAATAAAAAAGTAGTTAAAACAGCGTGTTTGTGCAAGGAGCTACATACCTGTTTGCTGACATCCGCGCTTTCCGGTAGCTAGACCAAACTAGTCAATCCGTTGTACACATATATACACAACAGTAATCTATCCCTCACTAGAGATTTCTCATCATGCCTGGACAGTTTTGGACTCCATCAATTCATCGACTTCCTGACACACACAAAAGGTCACACTCTGGACTTAATCTGCTGTTCTGGTCTCACCCCCTCCAACTGCACAGCTGATTAACTCCATGTAAGTGACCATTTTCTCATCTCTTTTAGCACAGCACTCCATCTCTCTACAAGTCATCACTCTCGATTTCATTCCGGAACTTAAAGAACATTAATATACACTGTAAAAAAGAAAAAGTTGAGAAAACGTAAAAAAAAAAAAACAGGCAACATGATGCAAGAGATTTTTGAGTTTTCTCAACTTTTGCCTGCTGTTGTTGACTTAACTAAACTTTTTAAGTTTTGCCAAGAGTTTTGCCAACTTGGATCTTCTTGTTCACCTAATTAGGATAATCCTGTGAGAATAGTAAGAAATTCTTGCTTGAATGCCATGTATTTCTGCCTTCACCAAACACAGATTTTTTGTTAAATTAACAAACAATTACTCCGCTCAATGTCATGTATTTCTACCTTCTTTAAACATAGATATTCTTGTTGAGTAAACGTACAATTATTCCTTCAACGGCATATATTCCTAGATTCACTAAACACAAATATTGTTGTTGAATAAACATGCATTTTACCTTTATAAATCAAGCAAAATGTATGTTGCTGTAATTCTATTTGAAAAATGCTCAACAGATGGATAATTATAAAAAACAGACTACAGCTGAATGTTATCTGAAATATTTATTCAATATTTATGAACAGACGGGCTAACCGCTTCACATACAACATTTGTAAAACAAAAAAAACAAACAACAATACATTGATTTTCAATTAATTAATTTGCTCTGTACCTGTGGGTTTTTTGTAATCAAATTGTTGTAGATTATGAAACAAGCATACTGTAACACTAGTAACACTCGAGGGAATCTTCCTCCATGCTGAAGATTTGAAATCAATTACTTGCTGAACATGTAAATAATGGTTATTTTCCCCCTATGGTTAGTTGCTTCTGAATTTACATATGAACAAGAACTTCTGTTTATTTTAACTGGTTATTTTTTTTCCTCTCACAGCTAATGTATTTTTTTTACTATTCATTTGCTTAGCTGTAAGCTATTTTTGTTACTTATGTCACAAATAACGAAGCATCGTAAAAACCAGAGATGACTGTATTTTTGATACACTGTTGGCTTCACAATAAAAATATTTGAAACACATATTTTAACTGGTTATTTTGTTTTACATGACCGTTAACAACCACGGTGTAACCACAATACATGAAACTCCATTAACAGTCACAGTAAAAGCTTTGTTTTCAGAGACCTTGTATGCTGCGAGCATCGAGAGCCACCAAGCTCAAAAAAGATGGTCTGAATTGCTTCGAAGGTGTACTTCATCTGTTTTGGATAATCAATGTTGAGGGCAAACAGAAGGCCAAAGAGGGATGCTAAGGCAGTAGAGAGGTCTGGAATGTTGTGCAGCACGATGTCCCCTTCCAACACAACTGCCTGGTCTCGCACAGAGATGTCAGCTTCATCTTGTAGGACGGTGAGGATGGCAACAGACGCACCTTGCAGCACTGGTGCCAAAGTGTCAGTGTCCTGAGGAAAAATAACAGATACATTATTAAGATCTTAGAAAAACTAAGACAAACAAACTAGAGTGAGCATTTTCTGAAGAAAATGCATGTGAATGTTAAAAAACCGATTGCTAAAGCTCAAAAGTATAATGTGTAAGCAGAGAGACGATTGGCTTCATAAGGGCTAAAAGCAGTTGAAATGTTCAAAAGGCAGAATAAAATGGGCAGCTATAAACTGGAATCTGACATCCAAAGAAAATTGATGAAGCAATGGTAACATAGCTGAAGTGATCGCTTAACTTGTGAAAAGGATGGTGATTTACATGAATTGTAAACAAGTTAGTGTAAACAGTGTATGAAATATTAACAAATCAGAGAAATATGTAATGTGAAGACTGACAAAAGGGCTGAAACTGTTGGACAAGAGAGAGATGCATAAGCCAATGTCATGACATGGAGAGGCTGTCAATTCTGAAATCTTCATTTTGTAAACAAACTAAAATGTATTGTCTGTAGCTATCACCCACCAACCTTGTGATACAACTATAGCAGTATTTTCTACTAAAGAACACCACCCAACAAAGACCAGCTGTTTCCCCTCAGCAGGAAAAAGGGTAGCCAAAGTGGAAAACTGCAATCCTCACCCCAAAATTATCTGGACTGATAAACTGCACTGGGGAGGTGTATATTTCCATTTTTGGAGGAACTACTCCTTTAAAACATCTTGTGGGAATGAGGAATTAGCTGCAAGACCTAAATTATTTTTCTTTTCCTTAAGTTACTATTACTTACCAAGCACTTCAGGAAAAACTTTGTTGCATCTTCGCAGAGTAAAATGGGAAGGCCTCTCAGTGCTGCCGTCTTTCGGTGGGACACAATGTCGGATGTCTAAAGAGTATCCAGTGGAAAACATAAGTATTTGAATTAGTATAGTACTGTACTGAACTTATACATAATGCAAAACTAGAAATCTTTCATAGTAATGAAGATGAAGCACAGGTCAGACCCCAGTAACATGCTGAAGTAAAAACACTGCAATCATGTGGACAACTTTACTTTAACAAATGAAAATACTGTTCAACCAAAAAAAATGAAAAATACAAAAAAACAAGGGTTAAACACAAACAACCCTTGTTTTTTTTTTTTTCTTTTTTTAGAACTTTGTTTCACATAGGACAAAACAAGCTTATAAATCAATATGCATTTCATATATTCTACGCTGGGGAGCTTAGTTTACAGTAGTAAATTTAAGTGTTCACAAATATTAAACAGTTTGGTAAAGATGTTGATATATGAAGCAGATGATTCATTTTCGTTAGCCTCCCCTCGAGTTTTGTGGATTTCATTAGACAACTATTAACCAAAACAGATATGATAGTACAGTAGGTACGTCTGTGAGTCAAAGGAGCGGGCGATCAGGGTTCAAGTCCAAGTGTGCCTTTTGCATTTTACATTTACTATCTATAAACACACTAGGACAGATGGACGAAGAGATTTCGTAGACAAATACGCCTTAGAATATTTATCCTAAAAGAATAACTTAATATTCGTATCAGCATCAACAGCAAAAAAAATTAATGCCCTTGTCCCCTCCCTGATGGATATCTACAACGATGTCCTCGCAGGTTGCAGGTTATGATCTTTCCTGCCACATGCCATCACACTGTACAATAACAACTCTGGTCATTACTTACAGTCACTCCGCACTTTACACATTACACACATTGCACATTGCTATTATCAACATAGACCATTTGCTGTATATACTTTTATATATTACATTGAATAGTTTATTCTTTATATTCTTTATTCTTTATGTTCTCACTGTGTAATGCTGCTGCTGCACTGTAATTTCTCGGCTTGGGATCAAAAAAGTATCTCTATTCTCGCAGGGCCGCTAACGTCATAAAAGACCTTAATCACCCGTCCCATGGCCTGTTTCCCCTTCTGTTGTCTGGAAAAAACATAACCTCGGCTCAAGATACAGTAGACTGCTGAAACAGTTTCAGGCAATCAGTATTATTATTGAACTAATAATAATAACTATATTTATTATTTTCTTAGTATGCATTATTGATTAAATATCTTGGGGTACCAGTCTTGTTCTGGTGACAGTATTACTTTGTGAATGAGAAATGACAAGTTATTTTGTAATCTTGTATCTCATGGCATTGAATAGCTGTATGGATTATGAGGATGTTTAGACAGACACACAGGTTAGGATAACTGCTGAATGGCCTGTAGGTGTGAAAGGGAGTGTGAATGTTTCTCTGTGTGTATATTCTCTGCTCTGTTATTGAATGGTGACTAGCCCAAGGTGTACCCTGCCTTTCCGAGTAAGTCTGCTGATACTCCAGCTCCCCCATAGCCCTAGTGACGATAAGTGATGCTGAAGATGAATGAATGACTGAGAGTTTAAGATATACATCAATGTTGATGATTTTATTTTACATGTTATTGATGACACATCAATAGATCGGTAAACTAAACCAAACAGCAAAATTGAACAGAGAAGAAAATAGGCAAATGCCGTTTTACAAAAAGTGCAGTGAAAGCTGCTGCAACACTCGCCGCATCGCTTGTGAGACTGAAGGGGATCCTGCCCTCTCCTCAGTATTGTCTAATGCATCTGTGCAGGTCAAACACACACAAGCACACATTTTCAATATGAAAAAAAGTTACTGTAAGTTCTCATAATATACACACTGAGCACATTTTTATTTTATTTTATTTTTTTAGTGCTAATCAAGTGCACTAGGAAAGACTATCATACTAGCTACGTTAGCATGTACCGTAATTACCGAGTGTAATTACCGCCGAATTTACAGCACATTGCAAGATAAACGTTTAAAAATTAACTTAATGCTTATGTCGACATATGTCTTGGAAAACATTTTAAACACTTAATAATTATGTTTATGTTACGTTGGGTTACTTACAGCCATTAAGTTGAAGTCCAATCACTTGCTCACAACTCTTCCATCCAGTGGCTACTACCACTTGCCTCCACTTGGGGCAGGCTGGCTGTGGAAGTCTATCAACGGGCGGGCCTGCACCGACTAGGGGCGGGGCTGACTCTGGTGCAGCTCCACCTTTGTGGTTCTGCAGCGAGCACCCTCTCCCTGCTTGACCAAAACTGTTGTCAGCCTCCACACATATCCGAATACCGTGTGGCAAACCAGGTGAAAATCCGCAGCTATAAGTCTTAGTCCAAAAATTTGAAAAAGCAGTAAATTCCCAACGTCTTTTAACATCCAACTTGGTCCGTTTTTGGTCAAGTTTTTCGGTCCACAAAATGTCCGATGGACGCGCCTGTTCTGGAGAGAGCCGTTAAAACCTGTTGGAACTGGTTCAGACATGCGCAGTGTTGTGCACATGAACAATCTACGGAGTTGGCCCAACTTAACTCAAAAATCTGCTCAAAGATTTACAAATCCTTGTTGTGCTGATTTTAAAATAGTACTTAAGACAACTATGAGAGAAATTTGCTGGGCAAACAAGATTTTATAGATTACTTATTGCAAACCTTTATTTCTGAGCCAGTTTAATTTGAAACCTCTAATGAGATAAACAATTACTAGTTATCATTTTTACAGTGTAGATACTCTCTGCTCCAACATTAACAATATCCTGCTCCTTGACCATCTTTCCACCCCTGATGAACTGGTAACCCACTACAACAATAGTCTCAACGATATCCTCAACTCTCTTGCTCCAGTCAAAACACGGTCTGTTTCCTTCTCCACACCTGCCCCTTGGTACACCCCTCATCTCCGTGCCATGAAAGCTAAAGGACGCCAACTCGAACGACTCTATAAAATAACAGGACTCACTATTCACAAAGAAATGTACATAACCCACTCACTCCATTACAAGGACTCAATTACTCAAGTGAAAACAAACCACTACTCCAGTCTAATCATCTCCAATGATTGAAACACCAAATCATTGTTCACATTACTTCACAAAATTCTCCAACCACCCGACTCCCTACCTCCCCACCTATACTCAAGTGACATCTGTAACTCCCTAATGCAGTTTTTTAATGATAAATTTCCAACATCCACTAACACTCACACTCAGGTTCACATCCTCTCCCCACATCTGCACCCCCACAGCACTGTCGGTACTTTTCCAGTTTCCAACTCCAGAATGACTCTTTAATATCTGACCTCATCAGCAAATCTAAACCCTCCACCTCTCAGCTTGATCCATCTGCCTCAGCCTCCCATCTGTGCTTCCCCTCATTTCTGCCATCATTCACTCTTCACTCACCACTGGAATTGTTCCTCCATCCCTCAAAACTGCAGCCATCACCCCTATCCTGAAAAACCCCGGCTCAGATCCCAATAATTACAATAATCTCTGCCCCATCTCCAACTTACCTTTCATATCCAAAATCCTTGAAAAAGTAGTTGCCACTCAATTACATACACTTCTAACACAAAATTCCCTTTATGACCCTTTCCAGTCTGGTTTCTGCCCCCAACCACAGCACCGGAATTGCCCTCATAAAAATCACCAGTGACCTCCTTATTGCAGCTGATTGCGGTTCTCTCTCCATCCTCATCCTCCTTGACCTCAGTGCAGCATTTGACACCATCTCCCACCCTATCCTCCTAAGCAGACTCTCCTCCATCGGCATCACTAACACCCCCCTTCACTGGTTCCACTCCTATCTCTCAGGTCGTACTCAGTTCATCCAGCTCAAATCCTTTGAATCTAAACCATTCCCAGTCACTACAGGTGTGCCCCAGGGCTCTGTCCTGGGCCCCCTTCTCTTCATCACTTATCTCCTCCCCGTGGCACCATTTTCCGTAAATTTAACATTCACTACCACTGCTACGCCGATGACACCCAGCTCTACCTCTCTAGTAAACCAAACTCCACACTCCTGCCCTCTTCCCTTACCACCTGCCTATCAGAAATCAAATCCTGGTTCACTTCAAACTTCCTGAAATTAAACAGTGATAACACTGAAATTCTTCTAACTGGTACCCAATCTACATTATCCAAAGTTGACCGTTTCCCCCTTCCCATCGACAGCTCCTAAGTCCCCCCCCCCCAGGTTAAGAGTCTGGGTGTCATCCTCGACAGCACTCTATCCTTCAAAGCTCACATCAATAACACCACTCGTTCTGCCTACTACCACCTACGAAATATCAACTGACTCCGTCCCTCCCTCACCCCCAGCACTGCCTCCATCCTTGTCCACAGTCTTGTCACCTCCTGTTTAGATAACTCTCTTCTTCTCAGTCTCCCTCACAAGTCCCTCCATGAGCTTCAACTGGTTCAAAACTCTGCTGCACGAATCATCACCAAAGCCCCTTCTTCCCACTACATTACCCCCATCCTACAGCAGCTTCACGGGCTCCTGATCAAACAAAGAATTAAATTCAAAATCCTTCTGTACACTTTCAAAGCTTGAAAGGAACTTCTTAAATAAAATGTATTATTATCATTATTATTATCATTATTATTATTATTATCTTATATTCTTAGTATTTTGCTGTGTTCAAGATGTTTTGGATGTCAGCCTTTGGATTCTGCCTTTGAACCATATGGGATTGTTCTGGATGGTGGCCCTGAGGTTTCCAAACACAACATTCAACAAACACACTACAACATTTTTGGAAAAAAAATTGCAGAAAACTCAAGGTTTCATAAAACACAAGTCCATTTTGGATAAGAGGACAATATTCACCAAAACCAACAACAATTTAGAAAACACAACAAAATTACAGATTACAGAAAAGGTGACGCAGCACTTCTTTTTTTTGATGGGACAAAACCCAAGTCTTTGGCTCCAGTACAATTTAATTTCCTGTGTTTGTTGTGTACTTATTTCAGTCCTGATCCTTTCCAGTGTGCTTTCAGTCTTCCACAGGTTAGTTTCTGTTTTTTTGGTGTGGAATGTACTTTTAGTCAGGGTATTAATCACAGCTGCTGACACTCAGCATGGCCCCCAGTTTGAAAAGGCAGTAGACAATAGTGTTATCCCACCTTTTCCATGAAATGAGATGTTGCATTTTGTGAAACGTTGAATTTAATCTCAAATTTTGTTGTGTTTTGGCCGATGAACGATGTCTATTTAGTTCAACATGTATAAACAATTTTCATGAATCACTAGAGCAGCTGATTTTTCTTTTGTTGGACAGATATTTGCTAAAATGCAGCTGCAAGGACACGTGACTGAACTGTCTCACTGTGACAACAGGAAGTTACACGAACAAACAATGATGTCAGAATACTTGGTTGTTGAAACACATTACACCAGTGTGTGAAACTGAAGAGGAAAGGATCAAGTTCAATATTCACTTCACGTTTACTAACAGAAATGTTCCATGGCATTGTGAGGTGAAACAGTGACGTTTCTGGCATCCTTTCCTCTGTGCGTCATGCAAGACATTAAAAGGCGAACCATTACATGCCGGGTCCAAGATGTCGTATCTCTGTGCCAAGTCACAGCAAGAATTTATGACAGTTTTTCACGATTGTTTATAACTGAAAGCTAGGCCCCTGAACTCAACATCCCAAACTATAAATCCATCAAAACAAAGCAGGCACAGTTCCCACAACTATAAAATACAATTTTATCATTTACACACATTTAAGTTTAAGTTCACAGACATGTTTTAGTTTTGGTAGAAAACTCGCCTTCATGTTTTAATTGTCTAAATCGGGGCTGGGACTTACAGTAACTCATATGATTTCATCACAAAACGTTGGCCATGGTTATGATAGTATTGATCTGATAATCAATACACTGCAAGACAATGCATCTTTCTACCTGCACATACTTCTGCATATTCTTCCATCGTATACCCCATAAATGAGGGTTTTTATTACCCTGTATGGTGGTGGAAGGTCTATGAATGAGACCCCCTCATCTGTTCACTTCCTCCAGGCCATGGAGTAGGCTTGTTGAGGTATCATGGTTCAGGTGTTTTCACATTGTCTGTGATGTTGATGAGAACCTCAATGAATTCTCACTCACATTTACATTTTTGCTAATTTTTAGTTTAATTTATGTAGCCTGGTTATTCTGTTTACTGTGGCCAGTATATTTTTGATCCAGCAGATGTGGCCACATTTTCAGAAGACATATAATAAATTCATTATTGAACCAAACTTTGAATGAATGAATGTTTTCTGTGACAAAGTAGTTTGTGTTCCGCTCATTCCATCACAGTAATCTGAGAGCTGTAGAAATCATCTGAACTGAAGACTGCCGTGATGTACATGTTGTTTATGAGTGGATGGAAAGTTTTGACCACGACTGCACATGGCACTATCTGATGGTGAACATATTTAGAAGCTAAAATGTCAGATATGTTTGACAGGAGTTGGTTGCTACCTTAGACGTAATAGAAATGTGACTATTAGACTTGCAGTACACTTGTCAGGTGGCCAGAAACATGCCTGATTTCAGAACTCTCACCACACTGTGTGACTGTTTTCTTGGGTTAAATCAATCCTACACTCAACATTACAACAACCAGCTGCTACTGAATATTGATCCTAGGAATAGACACAGACACCACAGGACACCCTCAAGGTCTTAAGTCCATGTCTGACAGGTCAGAGCTGTTTTGGCTGCACAAGGGGAGCCTTCACAATATTAGGCAGGTGGTCAAAATGTTATGCCTGATTGGTGTATATCCTGCTCTAAAATGACCAGATGTCAAAATTACATCCATCACATGAACACATTTCCAGAGAGGTTTAATCCATTTTTTTTAAATTTGTGTGACCTTTATATGATTTCAAATGGATCCGTACAAAGAGAAGTATAATAGTATAGTTTTGACCTCTCTTTCCAATGGTGGTTAAGAGTTTTGAGGATCAAGGTTATGAGAAAGAAAAAGGAGAGAGAGAAAGGGGAAGAAGAGTTACATGGGCATGTAAGACGATATACTACAAGAGTGATGTTACAGTCAATGACATCTCGCTGACTGTATTTTCTTCCTGTTTTCTAATCAGTGAATGTTTCCGTCTGAATCACATATGAACAGTGCTTGCATGTGTTGAGGAAACACTTTCTTTTAACCACATGTCCTCTTTGCCGGCTGGTAGATAACTTCTTTCACGTTTGGAGCTTGTTTTTGTCAGAAATAACTGCTAGTTCAGGAAAAACATTTGAATGGGTGGTATGTTGATGATGTTTTTTTATTTAGTTCTTTAACAAAAACTGGGTTGGATGAGTTTCTCCCTCTTCAGTGGGACGCAGTAGGTTCTGCGATTACTTTTTTCTAAAGCGTTATCAATAACATGAGACTTGAAAGGCCTTTCCATGACTCACCTGCCTGAGTCACACATATGCTTAACCCTTTTCAAACTTTCCATAAGGGATCATCTTTTTTTTTTAGAGGTGGAGGGTGAAAAGAATCATAATGGAGAAGAGAATTGTAAATCTGTTACCTTGTGAAATAAAGTGGCATGTAAATGGTTGTCATCATCTCTATGAATAGTGCGATCTAAATGATAGATTTTTTCTTCAGAGTACTCCGTGTTCAGTCTTACTGCCTGAAAATGTAGGTCAATATCATCAATACAGTGCCTGTAGGATTTGATCTTGTCAAAGAACACGTTCTCTTGAGGGTTGTGAATGAATCCTTCCTCCCAAAGAGAACAAACATGAATACTCAGGAGCAAGGCTCGCTCCCATACAGCTGCCTTTACACTGTCAACATTTTGTCTTGCAATAAAAATACATTATTAATGAGGAACCACTGCATGACTTAAAATAAAATCAATTAGTTTCCTGCCTGCGAGCTGAATAGTATGTACTTGCATGTATGCAGCCTGGGATATTCACACTTAAAGAAGTCCTACTCACATTGGTTAAGTATCAGCAACCAGCATCCTTAGCTCTGCTTAGGAGGGCTGTGAGGTCACATTTCAATTCTTGCTTGGAATACTTCAGCTGACAGTGAGTTTCATTGTTATATTTATATTTAAAACGTGTGAGACCTCCGAGCCAGCTAACTTTCTGTTTAGTGCCCGACTAACTTGAATAGGGGAAAAATAATTTAATCGTGCATCTCTTCTAGACTTTCCAAATGTTATTGGACCAAATGTATCAAATTATGAGAGTGAAATGGTCATACTGCAAGGGTTGTGAAGCTAAAAATATTATTCAGTGCTTTACAGACGCTTCGTTCACAATGTTAGCTTATGAGAAAAGGTTTTGGGCCGCAGTTCACTACATGGTGATGTAATTACAGAGTGGCTGAGACAGAGACACTATTCACTCTATTACAAGCCACTGTGACATTTCAATGATTTCGAAGCAGCTTTTTTCAGGTAACATATGTAATGTTGCTTTACGAGAAAATTTAAAAGGGTTAGGGTTCGTCAGTGCCTTGTAGATATTCAAATGCCAGACAATCAAATTACTGTAACACACATGCATGTTTATTGCACATCAAACCAGAGGTCACAAGTTAGAGGATGACAAGAAAGGGACGACAATGAGATGTCAGGACATTTTAAAATTCCTCCACCAGGCATGAAATAACACACTAAAGTACAATTATTTTAGCAACGGGGAAAAAGGTCATGATAAAATTTTAAAAACTGTGACTAGCAATCATGAAATGATTTACACACCTGCACGCACACATGCAGTAAATTAGTGTTTTATCGAATCAGAGCACACTCATTTTTACAGTTAGCATGCTACAATAAGTCCTTCAGTCTTTCAATGGTTTTATGATTACATAGAGGATATTCAATAGTCTTACAATTTAGGCTTAAATCAAGTTCCGAAAAGGTGCTCTTTCATGAGCTTCCAATGGCCATCTCATGGTCTAAATCAGTGAATGGAGTTAAAAACTCACCAGTTGATGAAAACTCTGAAATGTGTGGAAAGCTCCAGAAAAAAAAAAACAGACATTGTGCTTTGGGGTAAGATTATTCTGTTGAACTCCAAGGTACAGAAAGACTTAAACATCCAATAAGTTCTAAACAAAAGCAATGGTCTCAAGCATTTCTAGTGGCCCATACAAGCTGAAATGGTCATTACAGTAAAAATACAAATAGAGCAGTGATTTTGCTGTTTGTTGTCACTGTCGTATCAGTGACGAAGTTGATATATAAATCAGCCCTAAAGTGGGTGGTGGAGGAGGAAAGCATGAACGTGCGCTGTAAATGTAATGACTGACTGGTATCACATCTTCCTACGTACCAAGCGATATCACATCTTCCTACGTACGTATTCTGGCTCTAAAAGGAAGAGTATACATCTGGGAACAGTTGTGATCTCAGGCCAAATCACTGCATACTCTATGTTCTATTATTAGCATGTTGGGAAGTGAAATCACATTGGGGGTTCCCTTTAACAAGACTTTCAAAATTACACACAGCTATGACACACAATTACTGCAATCCAAACAAGCACATTACATCAGTCTGTAGTCAGGGTCGCATTCGACTCTCAGTTGATGAGTAATCACTTTAAATGCGTGGAAATGATTTTCCTGACAGTCATCATCACAACAAGCTGTATCACCCTTTCCAACTAATTGAAACTCTCTATTGCCACACTGATTGCAAGAAAATCACAGACATGATGTGTCAAGTATTCCAACCTATGTGGGAACAGACCTATCCACTTAGGCCTGATAACCCAGTTTGCCTGACTTCCCCCTGCACGCTGTTAAAGTTGGGAGGATATCCTCCATCAGGGAGGTGATACAGTGTGTGGGAGTCCATAAAAGTGAGCACATTTCATAGTCTGCAGAACTTTCCCAACAGTAAATGTCACGTCACTGTTTGAAGGCTCCCGTTTGCACTGCATCCTCTCACACAACAGAAAGTCTTTATCACTTTTCAGTGATGTTTCAGGGATCTACTTAAGCGTTGTTCCAACAGTTTGTAGGCTAACCTCAGTTCGTAATCATCCTTATGTACAAGTTTGAGGTTAGAGATGTCTCCAAACAGAAATGACATATTTAACCCTAACCCTTAATTGAAACATGATGACCAAGCATGGTCACGCCCAAATGAAATCAGATGGCTTCTATGGGAACACATTCTCTATACTGAAGTTATTTCATAATATAACAGCTAACAGCAAACTGGTCAAATGCTAAGGTGGCTAATCAAATCCCACATTCGAGGAAAAATAACTAAACTTCCAGGTTTCCAATCTGTACGTTTAGTGTCTGAGAGTTTTGAACATAAAAATCAAGATCTTCTATTCCATTTTCATTTAAAGTCCCTCTCAGTAGATAATATATGTACAACTGAGTTTTAACAACAAAGAATTCAACAGAAAACACAGTTTTCGCTGTCATGGCTGCAGATTGTGGAATGTGGGGAGGAGAGGCAGACAGCAGGTAATGCATCACTGCAAGTCCTACATGATCCTACAAAGGATAATTCTGGTTTATTACATGTTGAGTCTTTTTTTAGCGGTTTTAGTAGTAACTGAACCCCTTTAATGAATGAGATCTGGAAACTTGAAGTCCAACACGTCAAGAAACATGAGCAGTCAAACAGTCAGACGGGTTGTAATGAAAGCACAGCTCCCACTTCGGCAGCAAGCATACTCACAGTAGTCTTTGTGATCTGTTTTCTTTTATATCAGTGTTTTGTCCACTTCAGTCTGCTGTGCAGTGTTGCAGCCACACAACATACTATAAATAGTGGATTTTGCCCCCATGACATCACCCACTGGTTTGTGGACTACTGTTTTGAAGCCTTGGTTTTTGCACTGATCTTTTTTTTTGTTGTTGTTGGAGCCAGAAGGGGCCACATTTGGATGAGAGAGTGGAGCTGGGGGGCATATTCATTGCTACACCTCCATCCTGATCGGATCTGAGGATCTGAGCCTGAGGACACAGGTAGCAACTTGTTAATCACAAGCGAGCCACACTCTAAAGCATATCCTGCCTTGTCTGCTTTGTGCCACATCAGTTTCAGGAGGAACCACGCAATGAAACTTTCATTCATATAAATAACTTCGTGTTATAAACTTTAGATTTTAGGCTACAGCCGTTATTTCAACGTGTCCGATACATTTACAGCAAAATGTAGGCAAAAGTGAGCATCGGATCGTTCTCAGCACATAACAAATATGAAAGGACTGGGGACTGTGCAGGGCCCTGGTACCAGCTCATCTTGTAGAGAGCACACACCATGTTCTAAGTCTCAGTCCTTACTGCAGCAGCCCAGCCCTATGCTGCATGTCATCCCCTCTGTCCAATACTGTCCCTGCCAGTCTTCAGCTGACACTATTGACCAAAAAAAAAAGGCATAAACAGCCAAAAATAATCTTAAATACCAGTTTGTTAAATGATTTGAATTAAAATATGTAGTATTGTTTAAAAATGAACATCCCTGTCTAGTTAAGCTGAATTGACTACATTGTATTTAGTGATTTACTAAAGCTCTCTAGAAAGTGGTCTTGATAACCTGTCTGAATTGTTGGCCTGTTTACAACTGTCTACTTGTCTGACAGCTCCTGTTTCTTGCCCCATTGAACTGTAACACGGTGCCATGTCACTGTGTCACTTTGGTGACTTCTAGCAATATCATAACTGATACAAACGGTGGCTTAAAATACAAAAATAACACCCAAGTCATAATACATTGGAGTTATCCTTTAATGTATTACACAAGATCTTGGTCTTTGAATGCCTCGGGAACACTTATGTGCTAAAAACAACAGTAAGGTTGACAAGAAATCAGTTTTCATGCAAAAACACACAAACTGCACTGGTAACAAAATGAAGGAGTGTAACTGTGGACAGTAATCAAATGAAACTGTTGTTTAACACGAGGGTTCGCGGCAACTTCCTCCCACAAATCATCTGTATCTATAGAAACTTTCCCAACAGGTTTGCATAAGTGTTTAAGATAGTCACAGATCAAACACACTAAGTGTGCTAAATGCACACATGTGACAGTAGATGGAGGTTTTTGCAAGTGTGTGTGTGTGTGTGTGTGTGAGTGTGTGTGTGTGTGTGTGTGTGTGTGTGTGTCCTGTTGTTTGATCCATTAGCTCAGCAGTTCAAGGTAGGTGACAGGGACTTTTCCTTTTTCGTTCCCACGTTCTCCGACCAACCAATCAGGGTCCATTCCTGGTACGGTGTATACGGTAATGAGCTGGACAAACAAAACAGTAAAGAAGGCCATTTAATGACAATATTCCCCAAAATGTTTTCACCAAAAGTTACATAGTGCCCCGTTATAATGGGGTCATGATACATGACCCCATTAATATTTCTACGTAAATGAATAAACAAGCTGTTCTCAGAGGAAAATAAGGTCCCAGAACACTGTTTGAAGCTAGACAGTTGGGAGGGTCTGCCACATATAAACAAAGTAAAACAGTGTAAATTGTGTTGTCCTTTAAGGTCAGTTTGTTTATTCAGTTTATTCAGTCATAAACACAAAAGTACTCCTTTAAAAGAAAAACTAAATACTCCATACCAGAAAGTACACAATACATAGTACCATCTCCCTTCTGCTCTTCCGCCGAGTGTGTGTTTGGGAATTTTCCTGACCTAATGGTCTGCCTCCTTCCCTCCTCCTTCCTTGTATGTGTAATGAGATCCTACACTTCCTCTGAGCACTGTCTGTACTGTCAATCGCTAAAGTGAGATCCCATCAGACTAACACGCAGGTTGGGATGAAATTTAACTTCAGTTTCAGTTTGTTAAGCCTTTACATTTCTATGTGCCAGGGGATACGGGGGGGGGGATTACTTCAGGGCCGCAATGGACAAAATTGTTTCCTGTTTATGATAACCAAATGATGTCCCTTGTGTAACATAGATATGAGTGTGTGGGGTGACTCAGGGTTTCGTCCTGTACCTCATCGGCCAACAGGGAGAGCTCGCTGGCATCGTGGGCATCATAGTCGTACAGGACCTTGGCCTTTCTAGTGCCTGTGACAGGGAGCTGAGACTGCTCCATAGTCAGGGTGCTGGGCCTTTGGCTGGACGAGGAAACTGTGGCTCCAGGTGATGGCGGTCCAGACAGGAAAGCAGAGGAGACGGGGTCGGGGCAGACAGCAGCAGAGGAGAGGGGGGCGCTGACGGAATTAGCGCATCTGTGTTAACATTGGGAGACAAATGAAGGATATGAGTGGTCAAAGAGAGACCACTTTTAGAGATTTCCTGCAGGAAGACTGAAGAGTGATCACATCTTGACACATGTGATAATGCTATTGTGCAGATGCTCCATGTCAAGATTTTCAGTCCCGGGTTTGGCCACGAGTGAGGACAGATTCATGCGTGGATACAGATTTGGACGCTCGACTCTGTAGTGTTTTAAAATACAGTCCCCTCCAAAACTATTGGAACAGCGATCAAAAGATCTGTTATGCAACTTAGAAGATGGTTCTTGTAACAGAACATCAAATCTTTTGGCGTCAAATGAAAATGTTTTCAGTGTACAGCCAAAATAAAGGAAGGGGTCTCATTCTTCGGGAGGGGACTGTAGTTATAATTGTCTGGACTTGAAATGCTGTCTTTGTATTTAACCACTTTAGTATTAGTATTAGGTTGTTTTAGGTTTGTATTTTATTTTATTTTTTGTCTGCTCTTGCAATAAAAAGGTCGTGACTTAATTTTGTCAACTTTTATGGAAAGCATAAGGTATGTCAATTTTTTTCTTTAGCAACTCTGAATCATAAATACTGCTGGATCATCATGAAGAGAACTTGAGATTGAAGGAAAACACATATATACTGTATATATACACACATTTAGATAACAATTACTTTTCAAGATATAATTCAGAGAGGTCAATCTACAGATTCACTCCTGCTTTGTTTAGGTGCGAGTCCTCTTCTGGCGAACTCTGTGACTGTGTCAGCATCAGTGAGCACTGCTCTCCAGGTAACAGCAATAATGTCTTAAAATTACAAGAATGCAGGCACATATAAAGCAAGAGCTTCTGTATTTCCTTCCATTCTGGCCTCAGAAAGCACCTAGGTGGCCGGAACCTCATTTCCCCAACAGCCATCAAACTGAAGTAGTTTTTTAATTTTTAATTATTTTTTTTTACACATATTTTAGTGTGTAAATGACTAAATAGTACATTTTGGAATTGGTCCAGTCGGTCTCATCAGCCGGCAGCTGTGAAACAGCGTTTTTAGTTGACCATATGAAATATCTTGTCTTTGTATTGTATTCAAGTAAATGCAGGTGGATAGAGGTTTGCAAATCGTTGCACTCGGTTTGTGCTGTCACAATTTCGTATCAAAAAACCTCCTTGAGAAACTGCAAAATTGTCCAAGGACAAACGGAAAAGGCTGCATACACTCAGTGAAACCAGTGTGATGTCGGAACAGCACGTGAATGGTGAGTAAGGATGTCACTCATCCCTGCTCTACGGTAGAAACAAACACCACTTAAAAGATGGGTTTTGTGATAATCTTGAATCTGAGGCTTTTGTTTTTTGGGAAATGGTGCCCATGCATGTTTCCTCAGCAGTCTGCGGGTTTATCTGACACAGCAAGCGAAGATGTGGTTTATCTCAAAATGCAGCTGCATTTGGCCGAGCATGGAGTGGCGTAAGCACATTACGCACTTCCAGCTGTTTGAGTAGGAGAAAGTGTGTGCCAAAACAAACACTTGCCAGTCAGAAGTCACACTCTGAGTACACCCCGTGAGGAAACACTACACAGCAAGCCTGGCGAATACAATCTTAACAATGTAAAGAAACAGACATGGTCAGTTTCAAACGTTACTGATCCTTACACAAAGTCCCATTATACCTTGTTCTGAGTAAATGAGCTACAGAGCCATTGTCCCGATCTAATCTAATCTACATCTGTCACACAAGCATCACAGATGAAGTCGCCGGCTGACGTCAGCCCTCACCTGTTGAGCTCCCTCTGAAGGTCCTGCATGTAGTGGTGACACTGGGCGTAGTATGTGGCCTGAGCCTCCGCAAAGTCATGCAAACAACGGAGGTGGTTGAGCTGAGGGGAGAAAGGGAAAAGAATAACTGAGTATGATAGGAATCTCCAGTATCTTGTTTTAGAAGATTGCTTATTCTCCGCCATGTGTTTAATGGTGGTGTGTATTTCATTACAGCCCAGGTCTCCCTAGCAGGGCTCTGTGAATACCAGGGAAGTTACTGCACGCGGGGGCGGCCAAATTATTGTGTGATCATTTTATCGAAAGTTTAATTACCTGAATACACACATGAATCCAACATATTATTAGAAAGATAAATTCATTAAAAAAAAGTCGAATAGAAGATCAATATCTAGACAAAGTATTTTGGCATAAATGCAAATGTGCATTTTATTATCAACAGGGACACGGTGGAAAGCAACTAGCCCATCACCAGGATCCAGTCTAGATAATATACAGTTGACAGGAACTAATTCTACATCTGTCTGTCGCAGTCGCGCGAGAACTCTGGCTCTGTCAATCTGTGAGGTGCCACTGGTGTAGAGTATTGACTGTTCATGTTCGAACAAAAGGAAATCCATGAATCTTGTAAGTTTTCCAGAGAAGTGTCATATTTGTATGGATGATTCCATTTGGAATTCTGCTTGGATCAACACTGAAGGAGAAGTACTTGTTAGCCGTGATTAATAAGTTCCATGCTGGGATGTTCCACTGGTTTACTGGAACTTGCACAGAGTTATGAAATAGTCTGGCATAGACACCTTTATTAAGCAGTAGACAGATAGGAAATACGGGAGAGAGAGAGGGGGATGTGACATGCAGCAAAGGACCTCCGGCCGGAATCGAACCTGGGTCGGCTGCGTCTATGGCATGCGCTCTAACCACTCGACCACCTGTGCGCCTCTGGCAGGATTTTTAATTAGTTCATAAGTGCAGTGTTCCGAATATTCTGCCCAGAGTCAATTTTGTGAGTTCGATGCTCCCCCTTCCCCCGCCCTCTCAATATTGGAGTAAATTGCAATCAGCAATAACAAAATTTCTTTGGCGTGGTAGACGACCTCGCATTAAGCTCACCACAATGCAGCGGGAGAGGCAGGCCGGTGGCCTGTCTCTCCCGAACTTCAAATTTTATAAGTGGGCCTTTACACTGAGGCCCCTATTAACTTGGTTCCGACCTGATGCACGGGTGTCATGGCGAGCTCTGGAGGAGCAGAAATTGGCCCCATATTCTTTTGCTAATATCCTGCATTCTAACATTTCAGCTCGCCAGTCCCGCTTGAGGTTTGGCCCTATAATTTCATATTTGCTATTTATATGGAGGAGGGTGGAGAAATTAGCTGGTTGCTCTCCTGGATGGGGCCCATACTCTCCAATATTTAATAATGATAAGTTGCTGATTGGCAGTCGTCCTATTTGTTTTCCTGACTGGGAAAGAAAAAACATTTGTACACTTGGTGACATTTTCGGAGAGGGGGGACTACTTACTTTTCAGAACATATGTATTAAGTACGGTGTACCACGTACCTCCTTTTTCTTTTACTTGCAGCTGAGAACGGCCCTAAAAAGCAATGGTGTTCCTTTAAAGGGCCCTCTTAGGTCACACTCACTTCACAAATTGTTCCACTCAGCTAGAGGCACAAGTGGTTTTGTTTCGAGACTCTACTGGTTCTTGTTACAGCATTCTTACAGACCCCTGGCATTAGACGCGGTGTGGAGGAGAGATGTTCCAGATCTGAAACCCACATTTGACTGGGATAAAGTTTGGGCTAATGTGAGCTTAGCATCCAGAAATCCTGATCATCAGCAAATACATTACAATTTTGTACATAGGGTATATTTAACTCCTAGGAAGCTTCATTTGATTAAGGTTATTAATGATCCAACATGTACTTTATGTTCTTCCAAAGTGATTGGCAGTTTTTTTCATATGTACTGGGAGTGTTCCCCAGTGGCTGAATTTTGGAAGATGGTTGCCTTTAACCTTTCAAAGCTGTTTAAGATCAGGTTGCCCTGCTTGCCTGCTACACTAATTTTGAATGATTTGACAGAGCTGGGTTTGACACTGGACAAGAGAAGAGCACTGTTGGCTTGTCTAACAGCTGCGAAAAAACTAGTTGCTACACGTTGGAAACCTCCACACTCACTTTCTTTCCGAGTATGGGTTTTGACATATTTGGACATTGTTTATCTGGAGTTGTCGATTGCCAGAGTTCACGGAGCTAAGGAGTCGGCAATAAAGGCTTGGCATTCACTTCTTACTGCCCTCCGTGGGTTTCGGGTGTAACATATGACTGAGGTTTGGAGTCCTGGATCCAGGGAATGGGTGGGTCATATTTGGGGTTATGATTTCGGCTCTGATTTCATTGTGCATTTGTTTTTTTAAATTTTTAAATTTTTAATTTTAGTTGTTTACATATGTATTTAAGCATGTGTGTAGGTATGAATATATTTTTTATGATCTACTCTTGTAATGTGCAAGTACATACTTATGCCTTTCTTTCTTTAAAAATAAAATAAAAATTTGATCACAAAAAATAAGTGCAGTGTTCCACCAAAGAACTTACCAGAAATGTTTTAATCAATTGGATTTAAATATTGTATTACTATACTGTAACCCTATACATCTCTCTCTATATATTAATATAGAAATATATTTTGTTATAGTTGTCTCTTTGGTTAGATTTAGACCTGCTGGTTGAAAGCCTTCTATACAGTTTCAAGAATTCTGAATATTGACTTCTTTATTTGTTTGCATTAGTTAGTTAACATTTAGTCTAATACAGGAACCGGAATTTTTCAGCCAATATTTTGGGATAACAAAGCTTGTTATAGTGGCCGATTTTCTCATGATTACAAGTTAAAATATCACGAGCAAATGTCTTTATAAGGTTCACAGGAGCGAACCATTACATACCCACCCTGCTCTGTGGGCTGGGTTGGGGGGTTTCAATGAAAACCGCTCAATTTCATATGAGGGCATTTGCATTAAAGCGAATGACTACACAGGACAGACGTAACATTAGTATTGTTTTGTTAGGTGGCTCTTGTTTCAACTCAGGCTTCTCATGTGAGGATTGAAGTGTTCGTTATGCAACGGCTTACACAGAGTGGCCAACTTAAAGCAGATGTGTTCCTGTCTAGCCAACCTCTTGTCAAAGAGAAAATACATAGCCACACTGCCAGAGGGGGGGGGGGGACTGCTGACACGGCACTGCTGTAATGCTGTAATCAGTGTGATCAAACAACCCTGTGGTTGTCTGTAATAACAGCTTCATGATCTCCTTCTAACAAGAAACTTGTTTTCTTAACAAGATAAAAAGCCTGGATCTGAATTTAATAAAGTCATTGCATCATTTGCTGGCCTCCACAAGTTGGAAGTGGAATGTTTCAGGTTTTATGTTTTTGTAACATGCAATTCTCCTCAGTTGCTAAAAGCCCCATGAGAATGTAATCATGTGTGATCGCAGAAGACGCTGTTCTTCAGCCGCGCCTGATGACCCACAGGGTTAGCTAATGAACAACTGTTGCTGACTCTAGCAAGCCTGGAAGATTGCTGGTGTCAGTTATTTGCAATAGCTCTCCCCACTTCTGTATTCTCCACCTGTTCTAAGGACCGTACACTGTATCATTCGACAGAGACAAAATGAGCTAAATGAGGAGGGGGGAAAAGCCCCCCCCCCATAAAAAAACTGCTAACAGACAGTCACTGCTAGTTAAGTGGTGCCTCACTAATGGACTATAAAATCACAAAATGGGTTCAAAAGATGTTAGCGTACGACAGAATCCTGTCATGTGACCTGTTTGCAAACTAATTCTCTTGAGGTCAGATCACACTCAGTCCAAGGAGGGCGAAGTGGATGATGCAGTTCTCACAGCTTTCACCACTTTGAACGCTTCATCTCCGTGTTCCCTCAAAATGAATCATGTGCCCAGTTCCTCCAGATCGCTGCACTAGACAGGATGCTCTGGTGACTCTGACTAACAGTTCCGAGCACAGCTGGCTCACAGCAGACGCACACTTTACACTCACATGTGTGCTGCTGATGCCTTCCAGCAGCAGTCTGGTGACCTCGGCTTGTCGGTCAAACTCTGTCTGCGCGACACGGAGCTCGTGCTCAGCCTGCAGGGGGAAGTGAAAGGACAAGAAGTGTCAAAAGGGCTTCTGCAAACACCGGTAATGGTTTTAATGAAGTGCAGACACAAACACACACACACACACACACACACACACACACACACACACACACACACACTGTCCAGTAGTGAATGTACTTACTTTGTCCACTTCCTCACTCAGCAGCTGGGAGAAGCAGCATGAGAGCAGAAAAAAAAGCAGTCGTAAATCATTCTGAACATGTTGACAGTATACTGAGAACTGAAGTACTGGCTTAGCTGCAACACAGTACATAGATGGCTTTGACATAATGTCAACATCCTTGGATGTTTTAAACTTAAATGCTTACGTATTGTTACTTTAAGAAAAATGAAAGCCGAAAAGCAATATTAAGTTTGAAACACCAGTAACCGCACCCGACATTGATGTGACGATGCACTTACACACCCTAAAAGACACCTCTACATCACTCAACAAAGTTATAGTTTGTTCATCAGAACTGTATAAACCATCATATGTTGATGTGGATTTGTCCGTCTTCTTCATTGTGTATCAATGTGTGCCTGACACCTGAGGTAAACGATGCACTGACTGTTTCAACGGTGGTTCATATTAAGCTGAGTGATTTTGTTGAAACTACGTTGTTGTGACTTGATTGATCTCCAGTTTACCAGAAACACTTCAGTGACTCTCACAGATGCTGCTGTTGATAGCCAGCCTGAACTGAAGCTCACCTTTCCCCTACTGTGTGCAGATGTTGAAGCCTGGTGAATCCTTATTATATTGTGCCCCCCTGTGTTCGACATGTGTTATTATGAGAAAGCAACTCTCCTGTTAGACTTAACATACCTTAGAAGAATATTAGTCTCATAGAGTGTGTCTTAAATTACATATGGAAAATCAAATAAACACTTAACTACCGGTTATTCACTTTATGTTAACATTTTTTGAGTCGCACTGCCTAAATGATAAAGAGTTACCAGCTTATGGTATTGACTGTCCATATCACCCATTTCTCTTCATGCATCACTTGAAAATCTACATTCAGCTGTCTTTTCCAGGCCACATTAATATAAAATAAGTCTCTAAAATAACTACAAATGTTTTCTAACAACAACAAAACACAGATGAGCTCCTATCAGATAGCATAAGGGGTGTATACAAAGTCTCTACCACAAAACACACACTGGACACTGACAGTTCCTACAGGTCTACCACCATGCATAAACAGCCCAAAATGAGGAGGTTCTAATCCTATTTTACTACTTGCTGACAGATTTTCACATGCTCAACCTTCCTCTGCTGCGCCAAACTGGGATCCTCCTCCACATCCCAGCTCTCCCAGCCGCTCTGCAGCTGATTCAGTTACAGAGTCGACACAGAGAAACACATAGCAATGTTTTAACGCCACCAAAAGGGCTGATGTGACTGTTTTAGAAAAAAAGAAACACAGGCAACACAGAAAGTTCTATTCCTGATTCTGACTGGATTTATAAATCTGTCTGCATTTATTTCGGTAACACCTCATTATACAGTTTCACAAGAACACCATCATTACCCAAGAATATATTGTAAAATTACCTGATTCATCAAAAATGTTCTGCTATTTTAAAATTACCAGATAAAAAGAAGAGCTGCTGATTTCCAGGAAACGTCCAACTGGTTACTGCTTAACCTTTGCTGATCATTCTGTCTAACCTCCCCTCAGTGGGCCACACAATTCTTGGGGTTTTTTTTTGTTTGTTTGTTTGAATAAAATTATAATATTGATTAAAAAAATCCTTCCTTGCTCAATGAGAAAACTTTAAGTACACGGACAGGTTAATACTTTGGAAGTTTTACCCAAGCTCGATTGTGACTTTGAGTTCTTTGGCCACTGAGGCTACGAGTTACAGAGAAAGAAACTCACATTTGTACGATTAATCTTTACTGTGACTTCAACGTTAATTAAAGCTAATACAGTATATTTAACAGGTTATCAATACTGCAGTAGATGGAAGGGAAAGTGTAGGGAGATAATGTTCTACAATATGCTTCATCTGTAATAAAAGTAGAGACTGAAAAAAATAAAAAAAATATTGTGACCATCAAAAGTGCAACTGGAGTATGACTAGTGAAACACACATTGTTTTTTTTTGGAAACGCTGTCCTCAGCTGAAATGTACGATCTGCATTAACCAGCATTATTCTGCAGTGTTCCTCTGAGTCACATGTGTGGACAGAGCTTATGAGGTAACTGAATGTTGAGTTCCTGTTTGACACAGCGATCATGTCCAGCTTCACGTCCACTGTTGTGTTATAAACCTCAGCGGATCCGACCCACAGCTAACACCAGCCGCGAGGGGCCTTTTCCTTCATATCATGATTTGTTCCAATGACCACTGCAACTAGAAAAGTCAATTTGTTTTTTTCAGAGACTGTGGTGCTATTGTGTTTCATTCATAATATACAGCATTTCTTATTGTTTGTTTGTCAAATGTTAAGTATGAACAAAATTCAGACATGCACAAACAAGCTTGTGTATGATATTTATGTTGCAAGCATCATGCTGTTATCACAGTCTGACAAGCCTCGTTTTCTCATGATAACAGGTTAATTTATGACCTTAATAAGAGAGTTAATTAATCTGTTATCATGAGAAAGCAAAAGGTTTTAGCTTCTTCTCACTTCTAGCCTAGCTTTTTTTTTATCAGACCTGGAAAAATAACTGAGCCTGTGGCCATTCTGTATGGAAGCCCAGACGGGGCGTAGTTGCAATCATTCTTTTTAAATGCCCTCATATCGAGATCACAAGTTAATTATGACATTGTCTCAAGATTTATCGCCATGACGTGTTAATTTACCTCGTTTTCTTGAGAAAACAAGCTTTATTAATTTAAGATAACAGGATGAATGCGTTATCCCAAGAAAACAAAAGGTTAATCCCTCTTTTTATTCATATCTTATGTTTATCAGGTCAGCAGTGCCACACAAGCGTGGCATCTTCACAGCTGTAGCAAAGATTTAGGATGAAAACGTGCATCCAACTATACTGTTATTTATTCACATAGATACTTAATTAGCCAAGTAATTTGCTTTTAGACTTTGTTTCCTGATAAAGTTTCTCATTATCTGTAGAAATCCGCCATTTGTTTTCTCGAGATAACAAGATAAATTAAGCCATTATCAGAAATCGAGCTTTGTTATCTTGAGATAATGGCATTTAAAACATTATTTTCTGGGCTTCCACAGGTCGGAGTTGTGTCTCTGGCACAATTATTGGACAATGGTACATGCCAAGATAACATGATCAGGTTGAGGAAAGTTGTAAAGTCAGTGAAATGACATCACAACGTCAGTTAGGCAGTCATGTCTAGGAAACATTAGACCCCAAGGTGAGCATCTTTCTGCTCATGTTTTGTTTTCCTTTTTCAAAAGTTTCACGATCTGGCTAGCACTGTACGCTGATTAGCATGTTAGCCTAGCCCCTGCTCAGTGATATATGTACCCTGCATGTGTGCCATTTGTCGGACTTGGGACTCTTACCGCTGATGCACTGGCAGAAAGAACATAATTTCGAGGCCTTGTCTCCTGAAAATCAGGTGCAGCCTACAAACAAGAGCAGGGAGGAGGAAACACATGTTGGCACAGTCATGCAGTTACAATCATTAAGCAGAACAACACAAAACGTCAGCCAAAAGCAGAGAAGCATAAATAAAACAGATCGAAAGCAACAAAAATGCAGGGTGTTTAGAAGAAAGCAGAAGGTAAGTAAACCTTAGAGGTGGAATCCAAAGTCATCCATTACAGCCATGATGCTACATGAAGAGGCCCAGTGCACATGGGGGCCTAGAGGGTGTAAATTATGTCCTCGACTTTCATTCTTTAAAAGGGCACTACGGAGTTTTAATATTACCAGTATCAGTGAGGTAATCAGACAACCTTTTTCTATAAGGTTGTATGAGTTGCACATTCTGGAGCATGTGCAACTCATATAGATAGAAATGTACCCGATCACATACCAGAACATTTCCTTTTTTCTTTTCTTTCTTTTTTTGCATTTTAAAAAGAAGTTCCAAACCTGTAGTTTGTGCACAGCTGAGGGAGAGGTGGAGATGAGTTAATATTCCATAGCTCTAATAACATCTGTTGGGTTAATTCAACTCAACTCAGAGGCGAGAACACATATGAAAGACAATCTCCTGTTGTGGGCTGCATGTGTAAAAGGGTAACTCCACACAGTGTTTACAGCTCATTCGGGAAAACAGCTCATATTAAAAGGCATTTAAAACAACAACTCGGTATCCGCAGACGGCCTTAAAAGCTCGGACGACTCATTGCATCATGTCCCTCTGAGTGATAAATGATTTCCTCTGACAGATTTCCGGATTTCTCGTTTTACTTTGACTGGTTTTAAGTGCTCAGCTGGAATAAGGCCGATCACAATTCAACACTCCCACAGTTAAGGCCCACTTCAATCAGAAACTGATGACAGCTGGTGGGTTGTTTAACCCCAGTCAGTACGTCACCTCGGATCGCACCCACACACGTCCTGATGAGTGTCCAAACTCTGTTTCTGATGTTTGTTTAATTCTGCCGCTTCTCATTTCTGCCACAAATATTTCATGTTCTTGAGAATTTCTAAAGATTTGACCCAAGTCATCAGGAGCTTTGAGCTAGACTTCAGTAGAACAAGAAATCCTTACTGCTACTGAGCTCATTCGACATTACAGTCAGACAGACTGCTCTTAGACGGTCTGTGCTTTTCCTCTCTGCTTTGGCAGTAGACCAGACTGATGTTTCTCCTCCTATGGATGATCCATACTGATTCTTGACTAATGAAATATATAGTCTTGGCCATTTAATGTGATTATGCTTTGACAGCTTCTGTATCCTGGTTGTGTGATTATTTTGTACCACCTTAATGTTGCTGATCACTATATTATGCAGCTACAGGAAACCAACTCCCCCTGCAGACATCACTGTTTCAACTCATATTATATAAAGCAGTTCACTCATGGTTCTCATCAGGAGGCTTGTAATTAACAACTCTGGCTCTTTGACTAAAACATGACTAAAAAAAAATGGAAAATCCAGAGACAACAAAGCCAGTTAATAAAAAGGTTGATGAAGGTGGTTATCCAAGGACCAACACAACCTCTACTGTGTTACTAAGACAATAAAATACAGGACAAAATAAGACTTGCCAGCTCTCTATCTGCAGCTAGGGTGCTACTCCGTCACCTTCCTGTGAGCACACCAAAATCGGCGTGTAATGCTTTACACAAAGCATCTCTGCGTCAGTCAGGTCAGCGTAAGGCATTAAGAAGCTTATCCTACTGAGGTGGAGACGCATGCAACAGGCACTGCAGGCAGAATCACTGATAACATGGCAGCCAGTCGCACATCTGAAAAGCCTTTCAGAAATTTGAAGGGGCCATTTGTTCAGTGCAGACATGCCATCTGGAGAAGCAACCGGCTTGATGCAAAACACGGACAAAATCACTGCTATAAATTATTCTAAGGAAAGCCAGACCTCACGAGCTGACATGAATGCGTGTATGTTAGCTTCTTAGTCAAAGCTGTATGCTACTGGCTATTCCATCCGACATGTGACATTGCTTGACTATAGATTTACGGTTTTATAATGTATGGATGAGGTAGGGGACAGCTGGCACACGATGCAACACGCACTAACTGCATTGCTTACTTAACACAAAGTGCCTCTCACTACAATCGTCTCTTGTCAACCTTAAAGCTGTATTCATCCATTTTGGCCACTAGGGGGCAGAAAAACATACAGCCTAATGCTTGCCTTGCTTTTTAAAGGTGGGATGACTAACTTGTCAGCAATCAGCTGTCTGTGTCCACATCCAGCAGGTACAGCACAGTATTATCATTCCATCATCTTTTATGATTCTGGCCTCTGGACTGGGGGGCTATTGCAGGTTCGATAATGGGAACACAGAATAATTGGATGTTCCAGAATCAAAATAGCATCAACTTCAGCAACTGAACTTGTACCAGGAAACCTTGGGAAACATGAACGTTGTCTACAGTTAAAGTTGTTTAAAGTTGAACTAAACATGTTATATCACACACTATTTAAATGGATACTTATAACATGAAAGTCATGTGCTTTTTTAGCGTCCTTCAGCTTGTTTTGGGTTTATGGCCCACAACTTTTCTCATCCTCGTTTCTAGCAGCAGCAGCAGCAGCAGGTGTTATTAGCTACAATGCTCTGACACACCCGCTGTCCTCTGCCTGCTCAGCACCACACGCCAGTCAGACACAGTTAGCGACTAGTGGGTGAACATAGTGAAGCTTGTGAGACCGAAATAGAGCTAAAAGAAGAGTGACTTACATCTTACATTGTATCTTTTAGGTGGCCACAACAAAGCTGATGTTGCTCCGTATCTGCTGGATGTGATATGTAACTGTTTGCAGCAACTTTTAAAGTTCTGCTGTGTATTTGCCTTTTGCCCCTGCCTCATAGTGACCAACAGAAATTCAGTAACACTACCTTATCGAGGTTATACATTTAAACATTCAAAGCAAGTCTTACAGCGCCACTATAGCAAGTCATTCAGTATTATCACTGTTGCCTGAAAAGTGGAAGACATTCCCAATCTCTCTGCACAGTTCAGCCTCTGTCGGCCTGATAGTTACTGTGATTCAAATACTGTTAGAGATTACAGGAGGAAAAAGAAGAAAAAAACTACAACAGCATAAGCAAAAACAACGGGGACAATGTGACATTCCATCTCACCGCTGCTTTGGCCTCTGCCTGCTTGGCTTTCTTCAGGCGAGCTTTGCAGATGTCAAGATCCAGCCGCCGGTTTTCCAGCAGTCGCCTCTCTTTCTGCAGACGACAGGAGGGACCCAATCAGAAAACTGGAATCTGGCTGCAGGGAACAAACCTTGCAGCACAGCTAGCACAACAAGGCAACGAGCAACGAGAAAACATTTGAATAGAAAAATAGCATAAAAACAGTTATACTACATACTTATACTCACTTGGGTGGTTTAAATACAAACACAATGTCTTAAAGCACCCAGGGCTGATAGTAGTGAGTAGTCAGTCTTACTGATATAGTCCTCCAGTCTCCTTCCAAGAAGTTACGCAGAGGAGTGAGGAAAGTGGTGGCTGAGGTGTGGAGGAGCTCACGCTCAGCTGATCCCAGTCTCTTCTGATACTCTCCCACTGTGATCAGGGTACTCCCTAGAGGTGGCAAGATACATGCACACTTTAATTACACACTACGTCAACATTGATTATAATGTTATCTATCCATTTAACTTATTTTGCACAAGACAGCGTGATTGAAGTGAAGCAAGGTTCACTCCTGACTGCTAATGTTACCAGCACAGTGCACGCTTGGACAACTGGAGGCAGGCTTTAGAAGCACTTAAACTTCACGCTGGGAATGTATTTCATATTGATGCTATTCTGAGAGCTGTGCAGAGCAGAGGACAAAGCTGGACAAGTGACAAAAAGCAGGCAAAGACTGTGTGGAAGTGTTAGTACAGCCGAACATTTGGTGACCAAGACGGTCTGAGATATGCTTGGCACTTAGAACTTGTGGATAGAAGACATAGTGTTATGAGGTATGCAGCGGTGTGTGTGTTTGAGATAAACTACAGCATCTGGTGATATTCTTACTGTCCATAAGTGTTGGCAAAATGACTCAGCCTCCATTACTTTTCCGGTGTCACAAAAGGGGTTTTCAAATCCTCAAAAAACCATAATGACTTTAAAGCATTTGGTTGCAGAACACTGAGTAGCAGACGTGCACCGCGTTGTTGATAGTAGTAGCTTTTAAAGCATGTGAGTTTTAAGCTATGGACTGATCCATCAACTATCTGATCAGGGTTAGGGTCTGCATTCACAGCCCTCTAACACTTCACGAGGACAAGGCAGACAACAAGCTCAAAGTCTCCTCAGCTGCAACTATATCAGTTTCAGTCGGCGCTCCACTGACCGTACGGCGTCCCCGGACCAAACTCATTGGCAGCTTCCAGCATGTACTGGCCCAGCAGCTCTGCGTTGGTCCCCCTGGAGGGAAGCTTCTTATCCAGCTTGTCATAGATGAACTCCTCTATCCGCGCACCTGGATAACAGGTGATACAGAGATTGTTGAAACTGAACACAAGTGGTGAAAAACTTTGCTGTAAGAACTTTTGTACGGCCATGTACTCAGAAACACAGGGATTGACTTAACTGTGATGTTTTGGAAAAATAATGCAAAGCTTTTGCTGACAATATTTCAGAGTTTCTCCCTCACATTTTATTTGCAACAATCAATCCCTTAGCAAAAAGTAGTATACTTGAAGTTCATTTTATTAAGTATGCTTGAGTTTAAGTATAAGTATAGCAAGTATACTACGGACCATGTACTTGTAGCGTACTAGAAAGTATACTAATTTAATACTTCTTCGGACTAAATTGGAACATTTTAAGTTTATAAAAGTATACTTTAAGTATACTTTATAATTTTAAGTTTACAGAAGTACACTTTCAAGTATACGACAAGTACACTCATCTATATACTACTAGTGTACTAAGTATATACTTCTAGTCCACATTTTAGTTTATTAACATGTAAGTTTATAACAGGGGTAATACCTCAATGCAAATGTGTGTAGTGAGAAACATTTTTATTCTGTTAACTTAAATGTAAGCACAAGTTAATGACTTGACCTCAATCTGCACTTACATCAAATATACTAAGTATTAGTACTTGTTATTTGACAAGCTCTAGCCAGAAGTTTATTAATTATTACCACACATACCAACAGCTTAACAGACAGGAAGTCTCTCCCAGAAAACACCCCTCACTCACGGTGCCAACATTTTTATCATCTTTGTTAACTCGACACAATTTAACCACATAACAAGGATGTGAATTAACCCGCAACCGTCTTACACATCATCTTATTCACAACCACATTCACGAACCATATTTAGTATTAAAGTGTAAGTGTAAGTCTAAGTGTAAGACTAATGTACTTAGTCTTAGACTATTCTTTATACTTTTCAGTATAAGCCAAGTATACTTCACTATACCTTTCTTAAGTATATAAAGTATAGTATATAAAAAGTACACTGCCTCAGTTTTAGTATAAAATAAGTATACTTGTTGTACACTTGAATAAACTACTTTTTGCTATGGGATGGTTTTTTGTTTTTTTTTTCTTTTTTGCATTAAAGAATGGGTGCACACATTTCCAATCCAGAGTGCTGAAACACAGACAAATTACAAGTTCATAAAATCAATGTCGTAAACACTACCTACAGCAGGAAATATGAGCTCTAAGCCCTGTTCATGTAAAAACAACCACACCGGCTCTGATGAAGCTTTGTGTCATTAATGACCCGGGGAGAGTCTCCTCCACATGTCCTGACACATGTTGCTCCAGGCTGCAGAAATGTAACGACTTTGTATTGCTGCAAACTGCCTCGCGTTTACCTTGAAATCAAATCTAACTTACACGTCGACTGTCATACAGCTGAAATATGACTTCTTGACTGTGATCTACAACACGAGTGGGGAGACGCGGTCAGCACAAGGTTTTCTATGCTTCAGGAGGAACTGAAGGCGAGGTGTGAAGTTTCTGTCAACAGAAGTATGCTAGCTGACGTTAGCCTCAAGGCAACCACAACGATCAGTGTTGTGTGGCAGCAACAATGGCTGCTCTGGGATGGTTCTCTGCACACTGGTTGTTCATTTACTAATTTAGTCATCCAGATTTTACATCAAAAATACACAATGTCCAAATATTATCAGAGCAGTTGGCATAGGGGAAGGTGAGGCGAGGGGTACTGCGTTGGTTACACTCTGTGATGCGGCTAAATCCTACACACTGGACCTTTAATCAGTATAAATTAGACCCATTTTAGACCCCAATTTTACCCATGAAGGCAGCATCAGTTCTACACAATCACACAAGTGCCTACAGGTGTTGTCCTGCATGGAAGCTCATTAGTAATTCAACACCTGTTTGCGTCTACAGTCAGTGTGCAGCAGACTGTCTCTGCTGTCAGTACGTATTCTCTCTTGTTCCAGTTTAACTTGTGATTCAACACAATCATCTGTATATGTTACAGCGGATATCATCTGTGCTCATTAATGCTGACGAGCACAGTGACTTCACACAGACTTTGGACACATTCTGGGAAATTACTTACCAGTGTGGTCAACTGGAGCATGAAGGGTTAAAAGAATACACAGATCAAGGGTTAGACATTACTGCCAAGAACCATCTGCTGTTCTATCAATTCTAGGTCTATTACAGATTAAGGTTGAATCCCTGAGTATTATACTAAAAGTTGCTTGGTAAAAAAAACCAGAAACGAGTGGCTAAGCTAAAATAAAATTTAAAAAAAGAAAAGAAAAAGCACAGTTAAAATAGGACACGTTTCAGGCAGCACAAGTTAATTTAAGCTGCGGTAACTATTTTTCCAATTTTATTTTCAGTAACACCTTACAGTGGGGGTACATCCATTGAAATTAGTTAATGCAGCGATAAAGAAACTAACTTACAGTTATGTAACAGTTAAAAAATGTGTCTTTTTACTAAAGTTGTTTATGGATCAACCATCTCGTAATATGTGTTATGTCCTTAATCAACACTCCATAAATGTGACCAAGTGACCCTTATTAACAGTTTCTTAATGCTTTTTATTGTATTAATTAACTGGTGTTTAACACTAATCCAGAAATTAACTTTTCGATAATGTATAAATCAATACCTTAGTTAACATGAACATTACTGTATTATCATTCATCCCTATCCATCCTTCCATCATCTGTAACCACTTATTCTTTTACAGCGTCATGAGGGGGCTGGAGCCCATCCCAGCTGACACTGGGCTAGCGGTGGGTTTGCCCTGGACAGTTCATCACAGGGCTGACATGTAATAGGGACAAATAACCAATCAGGCTCTCATTCACAACTTTGGGCAATTTAGAGTGACCGATTAACCTCACTTGCATGTCTTTGTACTGTGGGAGGAAGCCGGAGTGCCCAGAGAGAACCCAAGCAGACACGGGGAGAACATGCGGACTCTGCACAGAAGGGCCCTGCCCCAGCCAGGTCTTGAACCCAGGTCCTTCTTGCTGTTGAGCAACCATTATTATGAGATATTTTAATTAACAATAGTTAATGCTTATTTCGGCATTAACTAATGTTAATTAATGGACACTTATTGTATGGTGTTACTACATTTTTTTACTTAATGAGTTATACTTTCAACTCATTAAATAATCAGTAATTGTCATGTTTTACTCCTAAGACTTCACATGACTCTTCTCTTACTTGGGTTAGGCTGCAGGAGCACCTCTGTTTGTCTTAAGATTTTTTCAGTCCAGTTCTTGGTTCCGTCAGCCCGAGTGATCAGGTTCTCCAAGTGGGCATCCAGCTCTGTCTTCTCAGCCTGGCCCAGCTTCTCCTCTGTGAACTGGGAGACACAATGTCAGGATCCTGAGTGTACGTCACACTTCAACCACAGCTAGTCATGCAATTCATAGTGCTGACGTGTCGGGGACACAAAACAATTGGCATTTTTAATGGGTGCTACAGTCATGTCTTGAAGTCAAGTTTACATGTACTTTTGAACATTAACACCCTTTAGTTACCCTTTAAGTATAATTCAGTTTAGAAGCTCTTCTTCCAAATCTTTGCAGTAAGTGCTCCAAATGGACTCAGCAAATATTAGCAGTTTAATCATCACGTACCATTACAAATAACTACAGCACATTTAATACCTAACGTGTACATACATGATGCTAAAAGTAATGGACCATGTCTGTTCATGCGATAAAGTATTAAAGCAGGCCTGTTTTCAGCCAAGTCCCAATAAAGTACTATTCTAACCAACTGTGATGTTCAAACGTGAATCGTGCAATTCACTCTCGCTGCAAATTTGTGTGTTTTATAACTGAGGCTAAAAGCATCGTCTGTCATCTGAGGGAGGGCTGTCTGACTTCTTCTGATTTCTTCACTTGTTGCCAGGTCTGACTGGCAGAAACCAGCAGCCAGCTGGACATTCAACACACAGACGAATGAGGAAAGTCATAATCACTGTCATTTTACAGCAGGCAAAAAAAAAAATGAAGAAAAAAAAAAACATGGCTTACAACAGCTTTGTGGGTAGATCAAATCACATGTCGCATCTCCTCAGTTCTTAACTGCTAGCACTCTTTAGACGTTTAGGGACTGTCAGTACCATAAAAATGTACACCAAGTTTAATATTTAATGTGTTGGATTATCCACTTGTTTTTTCTATCAATGTAGTTGTCTTCAAAAAAAAGCAGCACTTTTGAGAAATAATACAGGCACTATGCTTGGCAAAGTCACACGTGAAAGCTTAAAGGGGCACTATATAGTTTTGGAGAATATATTCAAGCTGAGAATTTTAATATATACTATATCAATGAGATAATAATCCAAGCTCAGAAACTCCACATATAAACGAGGTACAACAGTATAAATTGTGTGTTCCTTTCAGGTCAGTTTGTTAATTCAGTTTATTCAGTCATGAAAACAAAGAGAGTTTGTTTATTTAGTTTGTTAAGGCAGAAAAAAAAATCCGGAATATCTTTCAATGACGCCAATGAAGATCCTTCTCTTTTCATAAACATTTCTTCAACAAAACTACAGAGTGCTCCTTTAAAAACACGTTGTCCCTACAAACCAGCCTCAAAGTCCAGAGATGTGATATACTCTTACAAGGCCCTCTACGTCAGAACTGGCTACCTCTCAACTTCATACACATAAATATAGGGTGCAGTATATCATACTAACTGTAGCAGCTTTAAGCTAGTTAGCTCAGTTAGCCGTGTAGCTAGTGATCTGGATTTGGAGTGTAACTCTGAGCCACGATGGGCCAGGGCTAGGAGTACACTGCAATGCAAAACGAGCAAATAATGCTAGATGATGAAGCTATGTTAGTTGCCAAGGATGTTTATGAATCACCTGAATGTCAAGCCTGCTAACTTTTTTGGCTAACTGTTGCTGCTGACCAATATGGGCGAATAATTACCCATATTATTGGGCATGTGTAACTTTTTAATTGTCGTGCAACCTCTTTTATTTTACTATTTTATAATCACAAGTAGGTAATAATGTGTTACTCTGACCCAGTGGTGCCAGTGTTGGTGGCAGTGTCCTAGTCTTGCTTAGGGCACCAAAATGGCTAGAGCCGGCCCTGGTGCAGAGGGATATAAAATGTTTAATATCAGCGGTTGCCTATGTGTCATTGAGTGTACTCAATGTGCTCTCAGCTGTTGTTTGTGTCCCTCCATAATGTCTCATCTACGTCCTCTCTAGTCAGCCTATGGAAAAGCAGTGTGAACTTTGCATTTAAGCATCCATTAAATGAAACAGTGCAGAGTGTGGCCCAAACTGAAGCTACAGTCGCTAAATCAGATGTTAGTGAGCACAGCTTAATGAGTCTTCTGGTTGGATTGGACATAAACTAACAATGAAAATTATTTTGCTTCACATAGCAATAAAACAGCCGTTGGCCCCGCCCCTTTAACATATTTGTTTCAGTTCCGACATAAAGGTGTGTTTCATACCGGAACACTGCAATGACACCTCTTAGTAGAAGCACAACGTATACAATACATTGTAGTATAGTATAGTGTACTAGGCGTACAGCACGTACAGCACACGCTGTCAGATGTATAGTCTGTCAATGCTAATGGTAATGTGTCACTGAGCCCTCGCAAGATTCTTGACAATCAGCACAGCATCCTCACGGTTATAACATGGCTTTAATTCTTTATTTAATCGATAGGAGTTTTATATAAATTCGGCATAAAAATAATCCACCAAGTGAATTTAATGTAAGAGGAAACATTCGGATTTTTACCCGACCGCTCTCACGTATTTTGAAAGGACATGCCGGGCAATGAACCAAACGAGTGCCAATGCAAGGAAAATGATCATTCATTCAAATTATCATGTGCTTATTAATGCAGCCGAGTTCCTTAATGAATCCTACTGATTCGCAAATCGACGTAGATTCAGTTCGTGTCGTCGTGTACAGTTCGGAATAGAAGAGGGATCGTTAAATTGTTACTTTTTTGGAGGGGGACTGGTGACGAGTTTTTGTTTTTTTCCCCCGGATAGAACTGGGAGCTACTGGGTGCAGAGTGTCTGCCGCCTGTTCCCGCTGTTGATGGCTTGATGGCAGCAGGAGGGAGTCTGCTGCTGTCACATGGGTGATACACTCGATCACAGCCATCAATAATGGATCGAGGCTTGATGGACCTTTATCGGCTTACAGCGCTGGCTGCGTTCATCTAAAAACACGACATAATACACCCGCTTTCCTCTTTACAGTAACTTCAACCTCCACAATGTGCTGTATGAGTGTTGTATAGATCCAGCACCATGGCCCACAGCCATCCTCCAGCCCTGCAGGACGCAGTTACAAGGTAAACCAATCCACGCATTACTTGAAGGCTGCTCGCCGTACGGCACGATGTCAAGCAAATGATGAGCGGCTCACCTGCACCGCCCGGGTGAAGAAGACTCCAGCATCAGAAGCCAGTTTTTTCACGTTGAAATCCATGGTGCCGCTGTGAGCTGAGCATACAGGCAGGGCTTGTTTGTTTCCCTGCAGAGGGAATCCTCCGATCAGCTGAGATGATGTAGCAGCGGCGCTGAGGCTGTAATCCGCTTCACGGACAATCGGAAATCTGCTCTCCGCCCTGCGTTTAAAGAGACCACAGCACCGGTCTGCAAGTCACGACTCCCCCCGCACACACCCTGCAGCATGTGCTGTTCCCCCACCCTGGGTTCTGGTCACACACTCATATCTACATGGATCCAATGAAAAGTGTGCACAGAGAGAGCTGTGGATAATCCACAGAGTGCTGAGATGTTAAAATACACCGTGTTTATTCATTGTGTAATTTGGGCGAACTGAATGCAGATTGTTTAGATTAATGAATGTGCATATGATAAATATATAACTACGCATTTATTCTGAAGTACACTTACTCAAGTACTGTTAAAACTTAAGGTACTTACACACCCCTCGAGTATTTCCATTTTATGCTATTTTTTCACTCCACATATCAGAGGCAGATATTAAGTGTAAGTGAGACGATTTCTGTTTTCCTGGTGCTCCATTTTCTAAGTTCGAAAAAAAAAAAAAAAGTAAATAAATAAATAAATGATTAAATCCAACCTTTACAGAGGAGCAATAGAACGCATCCTGACTGGAACCTCTACAAACTGTCATGATTAATCAAAGCTCAGGACAGGAAGGCTCCACAGCGGCTGATTAAAGCCGCGCAGAACATCACTGGTACCATCTACAGATAATCAGTGACATCAGTGAAGTGAGATGTCAGCACAGAGCCCAAAGATACTAAAAGACAACACCCACCCAGCCACAGTGTGTTCACCCTGCTGCCATCTGACAACAGATACAGAAGTATCTGCTGCTGTACCAGCAGACTACAGAGCAGTTTCACTCCTCAGGCTGGGAGACTCCTGAACTCATCCTCAACACTTATTTTTCTATTGCAGGACTACAACTTAGATTTTGTTCTACAACCCTGCTGTTATAAAATTACTATTATATTTAACTTTGAAGCTTGAACCTTCAATACCATTCTTCTCCAGTGAAATCCATTCATCTTCAAATGTGTTTATGATTAACTGATGGATGATGTGTTGACAAAATGATCCTCCTCCTTAAGCTAAATAAACTCTTTCAGAACCTTCTTTGATTAGCTGGGAAAGGCATCCTCACAGATGAATGTAGAAGCAGCACTAGCGTGGTATGAGCACTTTTACTTAAGTGAAGAATCTGAATACTTTTTCCACCAATGCATTTACTAAAGTTGTGGAATTGTTTGAAATTTGAGCATGAAGTTCATTCTTTGCCTACAGTAACACATATCAGAGCTTCAGTCACATTTCTGTCCTCATTCAGCCAAAAAAATGTTGTTCTTAGAATGAAGGTTAAAAAAAAATCTTCTTTCTCTCATTTTGATACTGAAAGAAGACAGAATGTAACTGTGAAATTAACTTGATTACAGCCAGTTGAATTCATTTGATCTTATATCAAGATACAAGGTAGTTTAATTACACAGGGGTGTATAACGAAATTAAAGTTAGTAAACTCCACGTTGCACAAATTACAGAGCATTTATACAATATACAAATATACATAAATACTTAGTTCTTTTTGAATCCGTATCAGGGCGAATGTAAGCAGCAGCACCAACATGGTGATCATAACGTGGTCGACATCTTCGTATCAAAAGTTCCACACTAGTTAAACACTGCCCACTGTTAACTTTGACAGTGTGTGATCTACATCAATGAGGTAAACACAGAGTCCACCTCTCCTCGTCCAGCTGTAGTCCTGCGCTCAGTCAGCTCAGGACACGATCCACCCGTCAAGTGGAACAGCTTGATCCAAGAGGCTGTGGTGGACCAGGTCTCTGTAGACACGACACTCTCCAAGTTCATGTTGGTTTGCAGCCTTTTAGTCCCATTCTCATCATCCTGGAAGATTCTTTCATTCGTTTTAAGAAAATGACTTGAAAAGATACAGATTGACAGTGTGTGCAGCAGGTTAAGCCTCAAGTGGTGCAGCTGGGAAATAAACGAAGTGTAGTAAAAAAAAGATGCTGGTCCCTCTGTGTTTGATGTGCAGGAGTGTTGGTGTAGAGTTGGAACAGTCTGCACACACATCTGAGAGGCAGCACCCGGGGGAAAACATGGTAAGAATGGCCACCTCGTGAGTGCCAAGCTCACCCCTGGTTCATTATTCCGATAATGAACTACTTCATTAATCACATTTTAATTACTTTCAGTGAAGATGGAAAAAAAAACCAACACACGATTCCATTTTTAAACCACTCCATCTTTATTGCTTATTCATATCTTTACACTAATGGCCTGGTACTATTTAAGTCAGGAAAAACTCCATAATGTTTGGATCAAATATTCTTCACTCCATTTTGGATTACATTTATCATCAGCAGTTACAAAAGAAATCAATAACAGAGTGTCGACAGACTTTAGAAACATTGTGAAATTAGTAGATGAAATCTGAAACAGTTCGTGACACAGCAGTTCTCCTGAAGCAGTATTTAACTTTAAAGTTTTTTTTTTTGTTTTTGTTTTTTTTAAGTTTTCAGCACATACAACGTTATAAATAACAATCAAACCCTGACAGTAGCTACTTGCCGTCACTGACACCCAGCTGTAGACATTATTTCTTCCTGGAAAGCATAAATGGAAACATTCAGTGACTTCTAATGAGATGATGGAGATGTAAGATGTCCAACTGTGATCACCTGGCTTCTCCAGAGAGAAGCTCACACCTCTGCTAGGATCTTTAATCAAACACTGTAATTCTTAACTCAAAAGTCACGAGGGATTTTGTTCTGATCACACGTGAAAGCACATCCTCTTCAGATGCACACATCGGAATTCCAGACAGAAACATCAAGTAAGTCTCTATTAAAGCTTTTCATCTCACACCACTACCTACTCGAACATCAACTTGCACCATGACTGTGAAGTAGCGATAGAGACAGAGCTGGACCAATCAGATTCCCATAAATCACACAAAGAAAAACTGTACATGAGAACCAGGAAATCAAGTCAGTGGGTGAACCCAACACAACTGATATGGAATAGCTTAAAATCACTCATGAACACAGTCCTTAACTGGGTAGGATTCTGTGTACAGAGGCTGACACTGGGAACCAGCTAGAGCTACACACTGTGGTGCCAGTGTGCTACATATTACTAACCAGTGTGCAACATGTCTGACCTGGTTCAACCAGCTGGAGGAGAAAACATTTTGAATGTTGTGAAATATGACTGGCGACGTATTGTTCCTTCACTGGCATCAAAACTAAGGTCCTGGTAGTTCATGGTTTAAAAATGTAATGAATGACATTAATGTGAATTAATCTTTTCCGCTCATATTCACCATCCAAAACCTGTCCTGAACCAGCACTGCAGGCAAAGTGAGTCTTTACACCTGCTCAAACTGCTCATCCAAACACATTCAGATCATCTGTTAAAAAGGAACTTAATTCAAATGGCAACAATCCAATGTTGTAAGAATTAAACCAAGCTGGAAACTCACTCTAGAGCACTGACCCAAATGTGCACAAGTGCTGATTGACAGAAAATTAACAAGCAACTAGGGCCTAGCAATCTAAAAGAACAAAAAAGTCATTTTGCAGTTACTTTGTCAGATATTGCAACATGAGTCAAGATTTTAGTTATACTGGCAAGTACCACATTTCCACTGAATTTGCTGGAATACATGATATGATTTGTAGGCCAGGGCATTTGAGTAGCACTTCAATGCTTCATTTACAATTGTATGGTGTGACTCATTTTACCTCTATCAAAAACTTGCAGCCTCTGCAATTTGGTTATTGCACATGGTCATATTGCCATAATATTTTAATTATTATGCTATTTTACAGATTAAAGTGTGCTTACAGGTGTTGGGGAGTACTACTGCATATGTGAAAAGGTAGTATTAATCATTTTGTCTGATGACTATGAATCTGCATAACTGCCTCCAGTGATGTCACTCAGTTGCCAAGTTGCATTTTGGGTAATGTAGGCACCCGGTTTTAAAAAGGGAGAAGAATGTGTGGAATAAGACAGGTGACATCTCAGTTCCGCTGTATCGATTTTAATCATTTGCTTTTAAACTGTCCATGATGAGTCCAACAGTGTTAGGGAGGAGTGTAATGTTAGACCACTGGACTGCTTTTAAAAACCTAAAAGTTTACAATTGTAAACGCACTTTAATATGTAAAATTGGTGGTGCTGCCATTTAATCTTTTCTTAGTTCAATAATGTAAATGGGAAAAATCTTTGGGATTTGGAAAAACAAAACAGAACGGAGTTTAATTCATGACTTCTGTTAATCTATTCACTTGTACATAAACTGTCCTCTGCGTGTCAAAAAAAGGCAACTCCAATCTCAACATACAGTCACTGTCCCAAACCTGGAAACATGTCAACCATGTCTGTATCAATCAGACTAAAATCCAGTTTGTAGCTAAAGTGTTAAAACAAGGTAAGAAAAGCAGTAAAATGTGGTGCATTTGCCGTGCCTCACTGGTATGGAACTCAATATACACGACAGGAAATCTACTCTGTAGACTAAAAGGAATGGCTCCCAATTCAGACAGCTACCGCTGACATTTGGATTGTTTAGTTCTGAATGTGAGACAGTGCCTTCAATAGCTCAGCAGACACTCTCTCAAGTGATTCATTGTGACTGCTGTCTGCAAAAGAGCTATATTGATCCCAGTGCCACGTTTGAGAAATGCCAGTGAGGAAACCAGGTAGTGAGAGTCATCATAAAGGCACCCTGTGGAGTTTTAAGCCACTAGTAGCACTGTGGAGCACTGTCTGGATAAGCCCATCTGTGCGTTGTTTTGTGTTGTATCTTGAGGTCACTTAAAAGGACCCACATGCAAGAAAACATGGGTGGAGCTGTACACATTTGTAGCTTTATGCTACTCCACTTCTCCACAGTAGGTAGCAAGAAAGCAATATGTCAGCAATGGCAGAGGAGAAAAAGGCCATGAGCGAGCAAACATTTGTAGTTTGCAAAATGTAAAAGAAAACAGAATAAATTAAAAAACTGCTTTTAAAATGTTTGCAAGTAAATTCAACAAGTTTGTTAGGCCTCTTGCATACACGCACGTTTTTTTGTGACACACATCACGATTACATGAATCTGTTTGTTCACAAGAGAACTCCACAGGGCACCCTTACTGTCACAACTGCAAATGACGTGAAACAAGTCAGGCTTTGATTTGGGTTGGGAAAAAGAAGCATCCTGCTCCCTTCCTGAACAGATCATCCTAGTTTCAACTTTAGCCAAACACATCAATCCACTATTTTCCTTTCTCCCATCAGTTATTGCTTCATCTGCTGTTTAATGTTAGTATAGTACCATGGGACAACTCGTACTAGAAGAGGAGTTTAAGTGAAGCAGTTACTTAGCAGCATGTCGACCAACCAGTAAAAGTAATGGCCCATCAGGTGTTGTCGAAGGATAATCCTTTCCTTTAGCCTCGCCTTGCTAATTATCTGGCATCACACCTGACAACTGGAGGCACTGCTGAGCTTGAGAGCAAACCACTGGAGACCGCTTTAGAATTCCAGATGGACATCCAGTTACATGTCCACAGTATTATTAAATGTTCAACTACTTACCTACAATAGTGTGACATTCTGTCCTCAAATGATGACACTTGAGTCAGCATGGGTTGGGTCTGAAGACTTCAAGGTCGTAAATGTGAATATTACTATATTATATATTCAAAATATGTGGAGGCCTGGAGTTACAGCAGGACAGCACTGCCACACCTCTGGTGAATCAAACTCTTGCTGAAGTCAGTGGAGAGAAGAGTGAAAACATGTTTTTCATAAAGAAAAGCCTTCACTGTTGTGAGCCACAATCACATTTTTCAAACGAGCAGTCACTCCTCTCAATGGTCGTCACACCTAAAACCGATCCACGTAGCTACTAGCAGTTCCTCATTGGATGCTAATTGGTTGAACGACTGTAATTTGGACACTTAAAGCCTGACAAGATTGATTTCTGAGAGTAAATGATCATGTGATCGCACAAATCCATCTGTCTCTCATAGCAATCAAAATCTACGTGCACTAAACTGCTGCTTTGACAGCCTCCTCTGTTCTGGTTTCAGACACTCCGACAGATGTCGGAACCCTGCTGGGATTTGCTCCCATCAGCCTCTAGAGCATCGCTGAGGTCCAACAGTGATGATGGGCCAGAATGACTGGCTCAGAGTCAACATACCACTTCATCCCAAAAGTGATGGATAGGGGTGAGGTCGAGGCTCTATGCAGGTTCTCTGCACCAACTGAGAAAACGCTCTCTTGATGGGAGTTACTTTTGTGCCTGTAGTGTCCACATACTTTTGGCTATATGGTGTTTTTGCTTTGAATGATATGACCTCCCTCATTTTTGAAAGTCACAGCTACTTCCAATAAAATGAATCAACAGTCAGGAGTCGGGATAACATGCCAGGTAATTCAAGAGCAAGGCGAGGATGAACCAAATCTAAATCTAAATGATCCTGTGAAGACCAGAGTATCCAGGATTGCCAGACTACATTTGAATGATTGGGTATTCAGTATATAGTTTCTTAGCACTGACCACCTGTCAGTCCAACCTAAACAAATTTAAATACAGAGTAAAGTCATGAGTGTTTACAGTTATATTATAAAACATACACACAGTAAAAGGATGAGACAAACAGAGAATATTTACATATATAACAAAGAAGTCCATCATTGTGCCACAAGGTCTGGGAAGACTTCCCTCCTGTCAACATCAGTGTGACGCTTCTCTGCAGCCTACAAACATAATGGCTAATATTCACTGTACATGTCAACAGCTCAGTGGCCCTCCACAAGCATGAGCGACTGTGAGCGAGCAGTGTGAGTGCTGCGACCTCTGATGGCGCTGCACCTCAGCCTTTTGTTCAATGTTACACAGTTAATGGTAGTGAGCTGGGGAGGACCCGTTTCCTTCCACCGAGAACCACTCTGACTGCTTCGTTCTGTCCGTACGTCTTTGACACACACACACACACACACACACACGCACACGCGCGCACACACACACACACACACACACACACCTGCGTGCACACTGAGAGATAACGGTCACCCACCCCCACCAACCCCTCCCAACAGAAGAGATGCTTATGTGCAGCAAAGGTAAGCACCCTCACAACAAAACACCATGCACCACATCTTAAGTCCTATGTGTCATATATTAAAGTTTTGTCCAAACTGCTGTGAAGAGGGTCAGAGACACATTTCTGATCTACAAAATAAGAAGAATGAGAAGAAGAAGAAAATGCACACGATTGACCCTTGTGGTGATGACAGTAGGAGGGGCCTTAGGTTGGTTTGCTTGATGCTTGCTGAGAATCATGGCTCTTGTGCTGTCAACCTCTTTGTCCATAGTTTACCTCCTGTCCATGATTTGTCTCCATCGGGTCTTCTTTGAAGTTTTCACACTGCCCCATTACTTTGCTGAAAATGAGAAGATGGTATAAGTTAGCAAAAGGTTCAAATTGATGGTAAATTCTATGCCTCTACTGACATTTGCTGTCAAGCAATGCAATGTCGCAATGCCATGGTGTAAGACCCACAGCAGAGCAGCCACCCGGCTGGAATTAAAAGTTAGAAGCTTTGATGCATATTCACATGTTTGGCATTCTAATTTTAAATTCAGTAAAGAACCAATCACAAAGTTGGTTTACAATAACTTACAGGTAGAAAAACCAAGCATCGCCCATTAGCTTACACAAAGTGCTTTTTTGAAAACTCTAAACTGAGGAGAGGCTTCTGTTTGGCCACTCTCTCGTAAAGCTCAGATCAGTGGAGTGTGGCAGCGCTGGTTGTCCTTCTGGAAGTTTCTCTCATCTCCACACAGGATCTCTGGAGCTCAGCCAGTGTGACCATCAGGTTCTTGGCCACCTCTCTTACCAAGGCCCTTCTCCCCTGATTGCTCAGTTTGGCCAGCCAGCCAGCTCTAGGATGAATCCTGGTCGCTCCAAACTTCTTCCACTTAAGAATTATGGCGGTCACTGTGCTCTCTAGACCTTCAATTCAGCAGAACTTCTTTTGTAGCCTTTCCCAGATCTGTGCCTCGACATAATCCCATCTCTGAGCTTTGCAGGCAGTTGCTTTGACCTCATGGCTTGATTTTTGCTCTGATATACATTTTCAGCTGTGAGACCCTCTATAGACAGATGTGTGCCTTTCCAAATCATGTCCAATTAATAGACTTTACAACAGGCGGACTCCAGACAAATTAGGAGAAAATGAAAATGAAATGAAATGAAATGAAAATTCAAGTGTCATATCAATCAATGTGATATTTCAGCTTTTCCTTTTTGATACATCTGCAAAAAATGATACATCTGCAAAAGTTCTGTTTCTGCTCTGTAATTATGGTGTATTGTTTGTAGACTGATGAGGGGAGTAAGTTATCTTAAACGATTTTAGCACAAGGCTGCAACATAAAAAAATTTGGAAAAAGTGCAGGAGTCTGCACTGCACTGTATGTTAGATATGTGAGGATCATTCATTGATCCTTCATAATGCACGTTCAAGTCGCCGTAATTCATCACAGCAGCATGCTGCAGTGTCTGAATAAAGTAGGGTTGCAAAGATTAAGATGTGAGCATGGGAACACCCCAACCCCTCTGCCAGCTCACTTCTTTCTCCAGCCATATACCTGCCTGAAGCTATCACAGCATTCTAACACTGCCCTTTGACTGCACTGTGCCAATTCTCCACATCCTCCTCTGTGTGAACATTTGGATGTAGCAAGGAATTAAATTTCGCTGCAGCTCTGAAGCGCTGCTGGAGGTAGTATCAGAGGTGAACCGGCTTCTGTGTAAATGGATAAGTCGGCGATGCGGAGCGTGTCGATCCGATTGTGTTCACATTCTGAAATCAGATCTAAAAAACAGCATCCATCCCCGGCTTTTTGTGTGAATTACACGCTGGTTCGTCTTTACGTCGGCGCTGCTTGGCTCTGTGTGAACAAATAATGGCGGAGACTTGGCGAACCTCCGCTGTGGAGATAATGCAGAGTCTCTGTGTGAAAAGGGCTACTGCTGGAAATCATTACTTTGCATTGTGTCTTCAAAACCAGCAGCTGTATTGTGAATCTGACAGCGGCACCAAAACCATTGTTGCTGTTGCAAAAAGGTAGCGGGATGCTGTTGTTGAGAGAACCAGTCAGCCCATGTAACACTAGTGTTAACAGCTAACGCTATTTCTAATTACTCTGTAACTCCTCCTGGTTACTGAAGCCATGTTCTGAGACATGTGTCAATGCCAAATTCAGAGAGCTGACACTGAGCTGACTAGAGGTAAACAATCATCAGTTTATCCTCCTCAGGGACTGGACAAATGTAATCCAAAGCATCCACTCCAACTGGTCCCCTGTAATTTTACAGTACAAGATGGTTCTTATTCATCCCGTTTATAAACATGCATCGTTAATGACATGCGGGCTCCAAATCAGTTACTCCTTGGTGACACCACAGAAAATAAACAAAAACAAAAGGCTCAGTAGTGCAGCATGACTTGTTGTCAGAATGTTAATTGTTTTCCCTTGGTCCATGTAGTGCTGATTATGTAGGATGATGAAACCACCAAAACCACCAATCAATGAATCACCTGTCAGTCCATGTATCTTCATGATTAAGGGCCCTACCTTACACCCAGCACGCAACAGACCAAACGTAAAGACAAGAATGCCTCTTTTTCTTCCTCTGCACGGACTAAAGAACTGAAGTAAATGTGTAAATGTGACCTTATGTGTTTCTATTTATTTTGATTACTGCACTAATAAGTGATGACTGTTAACAGAATTATTTGAACCAAATACTTTCATTAGCTGTCTTTACTCAGTGCCACACAAAGTAAAACTAGTTCCTCTGGCTGATGCTCAGCCTTTGACTGAATCATCAGAATGTATTTACCAAACAGAGCCTTCTGACAGGCTATAGAGCAACAATGAGTACAACATTAAGTACACACAGTTCATATACAGAACTTTCAGTCTTACCTGGCCATGTCCTTGGTCTCTGGCTGTGAGCTGTCCAGCTTCAGAACCTTCTCCAGAAGACTGATTCCTCCTTCTTTTATCAGCAGGGGACAATACTTGCTTGCTGCGGAGCCAAAGTGAATAGAAAGAGAATAACTGAGAAATATCCCTGTGCAGTATTGCATACAGCACAATTTATGTTTATCAATAGTAAAGAATGGTGGGGTGTGTACTTGAATGAAAGAACAAGCAGCCTGGTGACAGGTGAAAAAGAAAAGGTAATGCTGGAACACAGTAAATCAAAATCATTTGAACATTTTTATTTAGCCAGTACAGGAACATGTGCCCGTTTATTATATTAGCTGAAACATGAGATACTCACGGTAAACTGACACCAGGTTAAAGAGAGCCCATGTGGCCCAGTGCTGACTGACAGGGGAGATGCTCTGAGGCAGCAACCGCAGGATGGGCTCGAATGACCTAAGAGACCAAACTCAATTTAACAATTCAGGAAGGAGGAACACTACAGACAGCTGGGCTGTTCAACTACAACCAAGCTGCAGCTCACTGTGTACTCATGTTATTACACAGTTCTGCTTCTAGCATGGTCACATACATATATATATACATACATACACTGCTATCACTTTTATAATCATACTAATGATGCACATTTTACTTTCAGTGTCCCACAGTATCGTACTGAAGCTTAGTGGTGGTAAAGTTTAAGACCAGTGATGCCAGTAACGCGTTACTTAGGGGCCATCCACATGGAAACGCTTTTGTGTGTAAATGCACGTTTTGCATCGTATTGGCCGATCGTCCACATGGATCCTGTAAACGCACTTTTTTGAAACCTGGTCTCAGGATTTAAAAATACGAAACGCTGCCCTTGTGTTCTGATGTGGACAGCGAATCTAAGTGGCGTTGTTAAGTGGCGAACAACAACAGCAGACTACATGCTGGTGTTCGTGTCGCAGAAGATACTGAGCCTATTAGGGTTACTAGGGCAAAATATTATGCTCCTCTGCCACTACGCCAAGCAAAAAGTATTATGGACGACCGACTAGCGATTTAATATTAACACGTTAATATTTCCAAACCAGTAATCAGATTAAAGTTACTTATTCAAGTCACTGTGCGTTACTATTACTTTTGTCATTTTCATTAGTAAGAATATATATTTTTGCTTTCTTTTTGCATCTGGGGGAGTGACGTCACTTACGCAACAAGTCACGTTTTTCAGCATGAGGACAACTCACGTGTAACACCACGCAGCGACACAAACACAAACAACAATGGAGGGAGGAGAGAGATGCACGTTTTCTTAGCTGGAAATACAGTCATTATTTTGAGTTTGTGTCAGCTAAAGATGAGAATGTTAAGGTTCGTTGTACAAACAAAGTACTATCATTCTTCAAAAACACGACGTCAAATTTGAAGAAACATTTGGAGTCGCAGCACAGTTAAGTTTACAGAACAAGTCCCACCAGGTGGTGTTAAGCAGAGAGCTGCGAGCAAAGCCACGGCCTCGACTTCTGCAGGAGGTCCCCCACCACCCAAACAACAAAAGCTAGACTTTGGTGCAAAACAAGTAAGAGGGGGAGAGTTGAAGAAGTTGGTCGGACGGTATGATGTAGAGGAAATGCTGCACTTGAACACGGTGGACTCGCTCTTGTTTTGTGCCATAATAAACAAGATCCCTACTACTATCAATGCTGTGCTCGGAGTTACTGTTAAAAATGCACTTCCAATAAAGTGAGTATTGGCAAAACCGGTTGTCATTTTTATGTTGAGGCGGAGGGGGTGTTGTCGGCAGCTGCTGGATGTAACTAATAAAGTAACTTGTAATCTAACTTGGTTACCAGTAACCAGTAACATTACATTAAGTGGCAGCTGCTTGTCATCATATGCACAGTCTGAACGATTTTTTCTGCTATTTCTATGTGTTACTCAATATAACCCATCTTAGACATTTTTATACAAACATTTGATAATAAACATAATACATATTACTCATGTGCATTGAATAAAAAAAAAGTAATTGATATTAACAAACAGATAAATCACCTGTAGTTAATGTTGCGGCGTGAGCTGACGTCCCAGCTCTGGATGGCATCCCACATCTTGTCCATCACTGTGTCTCTTCTCGGCTCTTCCATCGACCAAACCTCAGGGCCGTCAAACATGATGTGTGAAAGCACACCACACGCATTGTACGACACCTCGATCCCATCCGCCTTACTGTCCAGCAGGTTACTGTTGAAGCATCCAACAGTGAGGGGCAACAGATGAAGACAATTATCTGATGAGAGGTCTCTATGAAATATCAAATTAACTAAACAACACTTGTCACAAAGTAAGGAAATTTGTGTTTGGTACATTATTTCTTTGTTGTGAAAATGATTCTTGGCGATAAATCTTATACCGTTGGAAAGCCTGTTTATTTCCCTTCAAATGGTGTAACATTTGTAAAAACCATGCATTTGTGGGATGAGGGGAGGAGGTAAAGAGGGTAGAGAGCTTAAAGTTCTTTGAGATTCACATCTCAGCCGACCTCACCATGACACACATCTCTCATCAGGTGGTGAAGGCTAGCAGAGACTTACTTCCTTAGGAAGCTAAAGCATGCTCACCGCCTGCTGACCAAGTTCTATCAGTCAGCGATAGAAAGCCTCCTGATCTACTGCTGCATGGTGAGGTTCTCCAGCTGCACAACACAGGACAGGAAGGACTTGCAGAGTGTGGTGAGGGCAGCAGAGCGTGTCATCGGGAAGATCACTACCCGCTCTCAGAGACATTTTCACTGGCTGACTACAAAAGAAGGCCAGCTGTAATGTTAAGGACCCCACTCACCCCCGACATTACCTGTTGTCCCCCCTGTCCTCTGGGAAGAGATAAAGATCTATCAGATCTTAAAGGAACAGACTGAAGAACAGTTTCTTCCCACAGGCACTGAAATGCAGAACCCTCCCTCATCAAACATTCTATTCTATACCATGAACCGCAGAGCTGATTATGGGGGTTGTGCCCACGACAATTTTGCCAAATCTTCTCTGGTGGATTGGGTGATTGAAGTCCGATGAAACAAGACATATTGGCAATTTAACAAACAGGAGCCTCAGGAGCATGTTGAAGAACCATACACAGCCACAACAGCCTGGCACCCTCTACTCATGCTGGTGACCAGCATGAGTTCTTCCCCCAGCATTTGTCACAAGTCAGCCAACATTGTTATGTTGGTCACTCTGGTCACTCTCCCCCAAGTGTTCAAATTCTGGAGGTAGTCTCTGAGAACCCCCTGCCCTGTGGGGGCTGGCGTTGTCATCTTGGAGGAAAGAGTTCAGTCTCAGACTGTGGAGATATGGGACTGCCACTGGTTGCAGAATCTCATTTCGATATCTGCATTGAGATAGCCACCAATGATGACAAGCCCTGTTTTTCCAGTGAGGGAGATGCCGCCCCACACCATTACACTGCCTCCACCAAAAGATGTAACTCTATCAATGCAGCAATTAGCATAGCGTACGCTGTGTCCTCTCCACACTTTGACCTGACGATCTAACTGCCATAGGCAGAATCTGGATTCATTGGTGAACATAACGTTCCTCCACAGGTTTAGGTTCCAGTGCATTTGCTGCGGACACCAGCTCAAATGGCCCTGACGGTAAAGGGCAGTCATGGTAGGCCTCCTGGCAGCTCTATGAGACCGGAGATTGGTTACGTGGCCTTCAGTTTGGAGATGGTACTAGGGCTCAATCTAAATAAAGCCACCAAGTAGTTTTGCAGAACACTAGCTATAAGTTGCCCCATTGCACGGGCCCGTTCCGGATCAGTCAAGCGCGGCATGCCGATTCTTGGAGCAGACACCAACTGACCACTGTAGCAGGGCCCATGCTCACAGGTGCTGACAATCAGGTGCCCATCAGCTGTCAGCATCTGGAGTTACCAGAAGCTCAAAACAAGAGGCAATAGCGACTGCAGAATAAGCTGCATTGGTAGAGAAGAATTGGCATATTTTTCATGGCCGCAACCCACATACAAATGCAAGTTCCTTACAAATGCGCCACCATTTAAAAAGGGAAATAAGGGGCGCAGTTTAGCTAGGGTGGTAGAGAGGGCGTCCCATGTGCAGAGGCTTTGTCCTTGCTGCTGCCCCGGGTTCGAGTCCCGGCCTGGGCGCCCTTTGCCGCATATCACTCCCCCCCTCTCTCATCCTGTTGCCTATCATATCTTAAGCTGTTCTATCAATTAAGCCGATAAAAAGGAAAAAAAAAGGGAAATAAACAGGCTTTCCAACGGTATAAGATTTATTGCAAAAAGCATTAATATAACAAAGAAATAATTTACCAAACACAAATGTCCTTAAGTTTTGTGATATGTTTATATAACATTTAACTACAAACACTTTGTTCAGATAAAAAGTGCTACTCTAAAATGGCTATTCTGTCTGCAAATGCAACACTTTCCTTTTATATGTAATCTTCACCAAGAGTTTAATTCCTAGTTCTGGCTGTGTCCAAGTACATGGCAAATCAAATGAAAAGCAGGAAGTTCAAAAAATGATCATACATGAGCTGTTTGTCACACAGCAGATTGATTTGAATATCCACTTGTATTGTAAGATACTTTGTATTATAATACAGTATCTTTTAGTCTCCATTGGTGTCAGCAGTTCTCTTACCTGAACACAGTGATGAACTGTGGGGTAAGCAGCTGTGGCCTCAGTGCTTTGACCTCAGCTACATTTCCCAAAAGCCCCAACATGTTGCGGTGAAGCTCCTGCTTGTCTGGAAATTCCTGGAGTAAGATACATACAATAAGAAGACAACTGTGTGATTATACAGTAGAAAAATCTAAAGACAACTGTCATAAAAGTAAAACACACACACACACACACACACACACACACACACACACACACACCGAGTATGGACTCACCTGTAGACACTCCAGAAACAGACTCATGCCCCGACAGTTGAGGAACATCTGGCAGTTGTCGGGCGTCTCATCAGTGATGTTCCACAAAGCGCTCCAGGAAAACTCCATCACCTGGTCACACTGAGGGGAAACACAAGAATCCCCTTACATTTGATTCAAACAATATTTTATGGTTATTTGACTTTTTATATACTTGGAAATCTTTGTGTTTATTTGAAACAGCATAGACAGACACAGGAGGGGAGGGAGAATGAGAGGCAAATGGAATGCAACAAAGGTTGGCTGTCCAAGAGTTGAACTGTTGACATATGTATGTGCCTAGACCATTAGACTCTTAGTTTTACATTTGAAAAATACATTTCATAACAGGCTCTGAAATACCATCTGCTCAGCTGTGAAATCATATTCTACCAAATAATGTGCTCCCCAAAAGCAATAACATTTCATATTCAAAAGATCCAGGGGTAAAACTGAGACTCACCATTCTGTCCTGAAGCTTCTTCTGAATTAAATTCAACATTGTCTGTAAAAGAGAAAAATAAACTTAACATAATCAGCTGACAGAAGATTTCACAACCACAGCAGCAATACGACTGGGAGTGATAGATTTTTTCAAAACTACAGCTCACTACTTAACAGCAAACAAAAAACATTTTTGAAAAATGAAATCATACAAGTGGTAGACTGGATATTAGTGTGTGGACAGTTTGATCTTTTACAATCACAGGGTAAAAGTCGACATAGAAATAATGAGTACAGTTTGAGGGCTTGCACTTCAGTTTATACTGAAGAAACCAACCCAGTGCACTGTAAGATTGTGTTCATTGCTTGGCTGCCAGCAGACATTTTTGCACCACTGCAGTGGTCATTGAAATGTTGAGAAAGCTTGTCAAAGGATAGTAGATATGAATTGTAATGAACACCAATTGAAACCAAAGCAGTGATATGGGGCAGCAGGCTATTCTGTAGTCCTCCACCATATCATTTGTGTAAGGTCTCTCTGTTAACCAAAGCCTGTCACAGTCCCCCAGTTTATTTCTATATATTTCTCCTTCCGACACACAGCAATCGAGCCCTCTTTCCATCAGTAATGGGTTGCTGCCAGGGTCTAATCTTGGTTCGTTACCGTTTACATTATACCTAAACAACTTATCAATCGTGATAAATAATTCTACATCATTTTCTATTAAGATAATTTAATTGTATATGCTCCGAGTTCTACCCACTCATCTTCAGTCTGCCTTTGATGCTGCCCAGATGTTCCCTCTGAATCATAGATGTTTAAAACGCAGATCAGACCAAGTACATGTTATCCTTTCTGACTTTTCTGCCAAACTTTAACCTTAGAATTACTTTTGCTGAGTCAAATACTCAGGAATTTTGTCTTGACACCAGACTGTCATTCATAATTCATATGTAACACAAAAATTAGAAATCAAACTGACTTTCTGTGTAGCGTTTCAGTCAATGTTTCCATTGTTATTACATTTTATCGAGGCCTCTGTGTGTTGTGGGCCAAACTACATGAAACACCAGTAATTGAGAGGGTGCCACTCCCCAACTGACCCAGTTGACTCATCTGTTCTAAGTTCATGTTCAGTACCTTGGCAAGACAGGTAAAACACATAATTCATGAGAAGTTTATCATACAAGAGGGGCTGCTAACTAGCTTCTGATAAGACTAGTAAAACCGGATTAACAATGATGGCGGCTGGACAAATGAGTGGGTCATAGCATTCACATGAATCCAGCCAGTGCTGAGTCAATCTGCTGACTATCTGCTCTGCTTCGTCAAGTGTCAGAGTTTAAAGCAGCTTAAAGATCCATTAGGTCATAGCTGGAGAACGGTGCCACCTGTCAGAGGGCTCAGTAGGTTTAAAGACTACACAGCCTGATACACTGCAGGGCCTACTGATAGGTCAAAACATCATTGAACCTCAAAACTGAGCTGCCATAAGTACATACTCACAAACTCATGGCACATTTCACTGTGTACTGATAATTCCATGAATATACAATTATTATGAATTTCACTTTAATCTTATGAACTCTATTTGTTGCTGGATTATAAGTAATCTGGTTTTATTCTGTATTTTTTGTTCTTGTATGCTGGTTGCATTTGGGCGTTTCTTGTTCTCGAGTCTTTCTAGAAAGAAAGATCTTGATATCAATGACACCACCCGATCAGATGAAACTGAACAAAAGGACTTTAGTTTGTATACTGTTCCTATTGCAGAATGTTTAGTAACTAGTACACAAATACATCTATCCAAAGAGTACATAAACTTCCATTTTAAGGACAGAACTGGAAAAAAGAAATCGAACAAGATAGCTGGGCTTCATTTTGTACCAAGATTAAGATAAGATAAGATGTTTCTTACCTGCAAATTTCTCCCAAGGGGGATCAATAAAGGAACATCTAAATCTTAATTACAGAACTTCAATGAACTTTCCCAACACAAAGACACAACTGAAATAATGTCATCATCACACCGTGGTGCATGTACTCTCCGTGTTTACATGAATGTCCTCGGGGTGCTCTGACTTCCTGCCATCCTAAAAATAAGCTTGCTAGATATTAGAAATACTCCTGCCACTTACTTTGACTAAGTAACAGGAGAGAACTGCAGTTGATCCCTGGGCTCAGCACTGTGGCAGCCCACTGCTCTTGAAAAGTTATGATAGCTCTAATGAGTTTCCCACTCAGATTTGTAAAGTCTACCAAATGAAGTAGGACTTTGAATGTTTATTACTGACTAATATATCATCAAAAAAGGTTCTCACCTCTTTAACCCAAAAACGTAATTTCATGGCGACAGTAAAGAGAATGTGTATTTGATCACTGTTGTCACTGTCCTGTGTTTTTGGATGCTAGAAAATTTGAAAATGCAAAGTTATGCTGAGTTTACCTTGACAAATCCCATCTTTCCCACAGCTTCCTTGTGATGGTTGTCTACCTGGCACACCAAAGCATTGCAGAGGTGCACAGCAATTCTCTGGATGGACTCATCCTGCCTGGCTGGCTCCAGGATTTTCAGCAGCAGCTGGTTGACCCGACTGTACTGGAACTCCAGCTCCTCTGGAATACTGAAGTTGCACAGAGTCAAGCAGCAGTTCCTCTGGACCTGGTGTGATAGAGAGGTTGACACACCATGTTTACAACTCAAAATGAAACCTCCACAAGTCTGAAAACAAAAACAATGCAGGTCAAATAGGCCTAAAAGCTTTAATTAGGCAGCAACATCAAGCTTATTATTCCATTTCCTTTGGTTTTCTTTTGAAAAATTATACTTTGTGGAACATTTTTCCTTATGGTGAGATTCTCTTTGGAGTTTTACATGTTCGTGAAGAATTACATACATTACAAGAGTACAGAATTATGTGCAAGCATTCCATGCCAATTGTTTTACAAATCTTAGTCAGCATCAGAAATGTACTTAGATTTCATACAGTACTCTTTTCATTTATCCACATAATGTGAGACAATAGTCATTTTGTAGACTTACTCTTATCAGTATTTCATAGGTCTTTATAAATGAAATAGTGAACTGGTAGGTCTGGTCAGGAGGGTGATTAAATTGATGAAATTAACACTAGAACAGATCACACAGTACAGGTGTTGAAACGGGAACGCTCACACTTCTGATTCTACTGTCAGACAACTGCACTACTATTAAATACTTTAATAGATATTTAAACATCATCATTACACCACAGTGTAGACTTACAGTGACCTCCTGGTACTGTTCCATTCCATTCAGTACCACTTGTATCACCTCTCTGCGCAACCGCACACTCTGGTCACTGCGGTACTCTGTGTTGGTCAGGTAGTACAGAGCAGCGCTGCCCGTCACCTGTATACTCTTATCATATTTATGGCACTTCAACGCTGCTATGACAAGCTGAAAGGACACAACATTTGTGATGTGATAGCTGATACAGGCATAACACACACAGAAGAATAATGACAAGTCACTGGTGTCACCACCTTCAAAGAACAAGCCCACTTAAAAGTCATCATACTTGCAAAGCTCGGAGCAGTTGGCTGCAGTGCTGTATCCTGGCAATGTCAAACAGCTGATTGATGGCTCTGTGGGCCAGCTCAGGGCGAAACTCTGTGTAAGCCTCAATGGCATTCAGGACCTGGTCCTCGTTCTTGGATCCAGTCACCTGAAAAAGGCCGGCAACGCAGATTAATATTAACATTTTCTAGTTCTCATTTTAGGTTTAAGTTAATCGTGGCTGTTTTTGGCAGGTTAGGGTAAGGCAAGTTTAAACAATATTTACCAAAAATAAAGATTACAAAATTGTATTTTAAAAAAACACCAGTTGGGCCTTTAACAATAATAACAACAAAACTCATTTTGAGTGAATTTCAATTTAGTTTAGTTTAGTTTATTTAGGTCATTTTCAAACTTAAAAATGCAAATACACTGAGAGATAGAGAATACATTCACTTTATGCTTTCTAGCTTCAGAAAACAAGTCAAACAAACAAACATTACAGTTCCCTCTCATTTCTTATTGACATTTTCTCATTTGGAACAACCGCTGGATACAGTCTGGCAACATGTTGTTGTATACTTTATACATCAGTGATGCTATTTGGAGATCTACAACTTCACAGAATTTGTGTGCTTGTGAATTTACACCCCAATATAATTTGTTGGTTTGTTTGGGGGTGAACAGCTCTGTTGATGATTCTGATTGCTCTGTTTTGGAGCAAGACAATCCGATTTGTGATGTTTTTCCCCAACATCCACACAGTATGTAATGTATGGAAGTATGAATGCATGATACAATATGTCTTATGAAATTAGGGTAAGAATCTCTTTTGTTTTGTTCAAAATTGCAATGGACTTTAATATTTTGGTTTTAATATGATTAACATGTAGTTTCCACTTGATTACCGATTTTTTATGTCCAAATATAATATATTTACAGAGCCCCAAAACATATTTAAATTGTGGCCACAATATAGCTAAAACGTGCGCATGAAAAATACTAATTCGTGGCCACTAAATAAGTATAACGTGCGCACGAAATATTAATTATTAATATTAATAGCATTCCTGGACAGCTGGGTAAGCAATCGAGTGCACCTTCTCTACAAACTGCAATAGCCTACGTGATGTCCTTAAGGTGAGTGTCTTATCTTATTCTGTTCTAGTCAATATCTTGTTATCCCTCATTTAGGCAGTGCCTTTCACTGATCATCTACTTTGAAAGTAGCATCATGTGTGTCAGACTCTCAGCTGAGGGAATACAGAGGCTATATGAGTCGCAGCGTTTAATGATGCCACCGAACGCAGCCGTGCAGTTACAGTAGCACTCACTGTATATATCGTGTTGCCAAGGGAACCTGTAGCCTATTAGTGATCGGGATCTAGTTTGTATTGGTTTGCAGGTTGTTGTTGCTCTGACTAAACTACTGAAGGTGTCTGTAGTGTTCTCTGGACATTTGTCCTTCAATAAAATCACAGACGATTAAACGTTCACTATATTATAGGCCTACTTAAATACCTGCCTAAATGCCGGATAAAAAGATATTGACTAGAACAGAATAAGAAAAGACACTCACCTTAAGGACGAAAGAGTTTTTGAGTCAGTCCAGCTCCACCAACAGACTCAAAAACTCTTTCGTCCCCCTCGCCATCAGACTGTTTAACAGCTCTCAGTAAAGGCAGGGAGGACAACAGATAATAGCCAATGGAACATTTCTACCTCTATTTGTACATCCAATTGCACTGTTTCACTTTCATTTGCACTGTCAACCATTTTGCACTGTTTACTGCAGCTACTGTTCATTTTCATTTTCTGCATCCATGGTTCTAGATTTTAAAAAACTGCTTGTACAGTACATTTTTCATTTCACAAGCACTTTCTGAACTCCTAGTTATCAAGGGCTTGTGTTCATATCTATTCATCCTTTGTGTTCGTATTGGACAGTGTTTGTCACAGAGAGTGGAAAAAGTTGACAGGAATTCATCATAGGCTTTGTTTGGATTGTCATCGAATAAACCTGTCCATCTTTGAGCTGGGATTTCTCTGTGTATTCATCTTTTTAAAAAAATCCACTTGCTATTCTATTTCCAATTTCATGGGTAAAAATTGTATCTATTAATGTTGCACTGTCACTTGTTATTCTAGTTGGTTTTCTAGACTCTTGGCACAGTCTTTCTTGATTTCCTTTGGATTTACCACCAGTTCCATCTTTATATCTCCAAGTCTTTACGTCCCAGGACTGTCAGCAGTAACGTGCCCAGATAGTAAAGATTATGTCGCTTTAGTTGTGATGCCCATATTAACTATTTTCAGCCAAAAAATGTATGTGTATCCAACCAGTACCTTATACGCAGGGATGTGCGTCACATTACAAAGGGTGGTGTCATATAAGCCCAGAAACTGCAGGGGCCTCTTCAGCTCTTGGAAAGGATAGATGCTGCTCTTGCACGGCTCAATGCTGAAACAGAGAGAGCTTGTTCATAGGTTCAAATGAAAATGTAAAAGAAATTCCTCAAAACTCTGAATCAGACATTATTGTATATCCGGTGGGATACCCACCTTGGCCGACCCATAGCCTCTTCAAAGTGTGGAACTGTGCAGTTGTCCAGCATAACGTGACCCGAGATGTCCAGTGACACCAGATTGACCAGGCGCTGTACGATGGCCGTCAGGATCTTCCTTGTCATCTTACACTTGGAGGTTCGCCTGCTCTCCCGCGAGATGTCGAGATGTCTGAAGAATGCAGAGTATTGTCAATGACACATTCTTGATGATAAGTGGCCATACACAATGACAAGCTGAAACTCATTAAAACCCTGTAAAGCTGAGGGGAGCCGCAGAGTTGGATGATGATTGCTGGTTCGAAAAAAGGGTCATCACTACGAACACACTGTCACATTGTCTTCACATTGTCATTTGATACTTAATTTAACAGTACAACCTTTAATATTGAGACTATTTCCATTCTGGTGTAGTACAATACTTTGAGGGTGATAATGCTGTACTTAATGTGCTGGGGCCGATCACTGATCATCGATGCTCAAAGCAGTATTGGCCAATACCGATCGCCAATCAAAAGTACGTTTATATACTTTATAGTCATCTAAAGTTGTTAGTTATCAGTGGCACGGTTAACTTTAGTGGCATTAAAATGTTGTGGAAATAAATAATCAATTCTAATGTTGATGAAGGTTCTCAGTCATCCAGGTCATGGGGTAATTGTAAGTACTGTATCATAAGCAACTGGACGTGTTTCAGTTTGGTGTTAAGGTTGTTAAGCTGGGGAGAGAACTCAGTACTACAATGTGAGTGGGTGAGAAGTAATGTTGTAGGCCGTCTGCTCCGTTCAAAGATGGGCGTTCCAGTTTGACATAGATGGATTCCTTTACTCCTCTTTCAACCATCGGTCTTCTGTTTGGTATTTGCATTTCTACGGCGCTTTTCCAGTCTATTGACAGCTCAAAGCACTTAACGACACTTGTCACATTCAGCCATTCAAACACACATTCATACACGGATGGGATCATTAGGAGCAATTTGGGCTTCAGTATCAGTATCAAGGATGCTCATGCCGCCCCATATTTACATCGTTGTCCTCACAGGAATGATTTTTCTCCCTCAGGTGCAGATGGACAGCAGAGTCTTGACCTGAAGAGTTGGCCCTCTTGTGTTGTGCCATTTGTTTATGGAGAGGTTGTTTTGTGTTCCAAATGTACAAATCAGGGCAGTCCGCTCCATTGCAAACATAAACCACATTACTCTGCTTGTGAATCAGCTAGTTAGAACTGAAAAAGCCCCTTTGGGTGAGAGGTTAATCGCTTCATGAAAATGAAAAAAGCCAAGCTGCCTACAATACAGCATATATTCATATATTTGTATATAAAAAGCAAACAGGACACAGAATTCAGTAAAACAGAATTTGTGAATAATTCTCAGTCTCAAGTTGTCTCAGCGTCAGTAGTGATGTATTTGTTCCCTGAAGCCAGTACTCCACAATCTGATCACTATTGAAGTCTGGTTATGTTCATCTCTGACAGAAAATTGATAAAATGCACACTGAAGTAGAGTCTATAACTACAAACTCAAAGTAGCTAAATAAGTCTACTTAAGCACATTTATTTAGTGTAAACGTGTTGTACTGTCACATTAAACAAGAGATCATTAAACGGCAGTACACTGTGCCACACTTCACGTTTCTGTGTACAGAAACTCTCAGTCCCGCTGTGTGCCTCTGCTCGCTGTTAGCTCAGTCAGCTGTTAGCTCGGTCAGCTGTTAGCTCGGTCAGCTGTTAGCCCTGGTTGCTGTTAGCTCAGGTTGCCGTTAGCTCAGGTTGCCGTTAGCTCTAATGCTGTAAGCCTCGAAACACACAGCGTTGCTTCCTGCTCCCACACAGGACGGCATACATTGCAAATGAGAAAGTGAACAGACTACTTCTGACTCTAACGGAGCCCGTCTTCTCCTGCTGTTACCATCGTTCTCTCTCTCCACAGCGCGGTGTCAGTGCTAGTTATAATCACTGGCTGGCCTCTCAACGTAAAACCTAACGTTACTAGAATTGCTCCGCGGTACCGGTCCATCTGCCCTCTCTGTCACAAGCGGCTTGCTGGCAGGACCGTGCCAACATGTTGCGCTGGTTAAACCATGAGCGCACTGAAAATCCATACTGATATTAACAGAAGGAACGTTAGTTAGCTGTTAGCAGCAGAATCCTGTGGTCATGTGGCTGCGACAGAGAAACTGAGACCAACAATTCAACTTTTTACAACGTATATCGGCGGATAACGATCAGTGCCCGATCAATCGGAGCACCCCTATCTATATGAATGACAACTTGTTACAAGGCAGCATAGCATTATCCTATACTGATACATCAAATGACCACCGTGTGATTGGTTGATGACTACTAAAATGCACCAGTCCAAACTGACATACAACTTTCAATGGGACATTTTTCTATTAGGCAAAAATTGAAAAAATTGGCGCCGTCCCTTAATAAATAAAAGCAAACTATATCAATGCTGAGCAGCTAAAAGGGCCTACTGGATGAGTCCATAAATGTGTTCAATTCTACAACTTCAGTCCAGCAGACAGTCACATTTAAATTTGAATAAATAAATTGAAGCCACAAAGAAAAAAGAAAAACAAATGCTGTTTTCTTCCACCAGCAACACATGAGTAAAAATCTGTGTTTCATGTAATCACTTACACTGTACATGAAGCAGCAAGGAGCAAAGGTCAATATATATATACAAGGACTTGCAACACCAGGGTGTGTCAAGAGCTTAATGACAATTTAGAGATAATAGCCCCCTCCCACCTTACCTGAGATGAACGATCTCCACCACTGTACTGACCAACTCCTCCGAAAGGTCCACATTGTAGAGAACAAGAGATGCCAGTCTGTCTTTCCACTGTGTGAGAAAAGCTGTTCCCAGCAACTGTACATTAGATAGATCTAGTGAGGTGAGCGACTTCAGGGGTTTGAGCAGGGTCTCAGCATCCACCTCGTCAGGCAGCCCCCCCAAGTTGAGCAACCTGAGGCGGTTGAACCCCTGGAAGTTAAAGTCTGTCTCTATTGCTTGCCTAGAAGCGGGGCTTTCCTCCTCCTCATCCTCGGTGTCTTCATTGCACGCGAGCGGGGCTCCACCCTTTCGGTAGAAGATGTGGTTGCAGCCGAAGAGACAAAGAGACACCAAGGTCTCACGGAAGCAGGTCAGTGTTTTCAAACTGCGGGATGACAGACTGTTGCAGTAGGTGAGGTGGAGCTCAATCAGGTCCTGGCAGAACACACAAAGCAAGTCATTATTGAACACCAGTTAACTGTTTTTTTAAATTGTGACCACATCTACTCAAGCATGGTTCAATCACTGAAGGCTGGAATGTACTTTATAGAACTGCTGTACACAATCAACTAAAGACACAAGTGAACTTACAATACAATACCATCACAATACATTACCCATCCTGTCTACCACACACAGATACAGATAATTCTGCTGTATGTTGCCAAGACATCATCTACACTTATTCACCACAGCTGTGAAACGAATGTAATGTAATGGTCAAACGTGTTGCTATCAATGTGTGGATTGAGCTGGTCTCTTGAAATGACAAACATGATGTACTTTAATGTCAAATTGCGTACAGCGCGGCAGGTCTTTTATAATGAAGGCTATGTGAAGGTTATGAAACATTCCTCTGAAGAATGAGTTCAACATTTAGAAAGTAAAAATGTTTTTCATATAGCACCCCATCCAGGCAAAACTTGTTGAACTGGGAATGTTGAGCTCAATGGGCTACTATCTGCTGTCAGTGCCTTCAGGTTCACCAGCCTCAGATGACTGACAGGTAACTGGGCTAGATCATAATCTTTTATTATTTTCAAATATTTGGCTGCATCAGCCAATGGTTCTTTAACCTCTTCTCTCTCGGCTTTTCAGAACCACTGTTACATTTTCTTTGGTAGAGCGGGTGTCCCATGTGCAAAGGCATTGTCCTCGTTGCAGCAGCCCCGGGTTCGAGTCCAAGCCTGGGGCCCTTTGCTGCGTGTCACTCCCCCCACCAACCTGTTTCCTGTCATGTCTTCAGCTGTTGTGATAATAAAAAGCCGAAGGCCAAAAAAAGTATACTTAAAAAAAAAAAAAGACCTGTTCAGTTTAGTAAACTGTAAATCCCATGCATGATAATAAGAAACAGCTTACACTGTGTTCCTTCATGTAAGAGTTTCTCCTCAACGTGGTCAATGAGGGGAATGCATGCTCACAATATTGTGTAATATGTTCTATTCCATAGCTTAATACTGCCAAATTAAGGTGAACTTATACTGTTCTTTATAATCATTCACTGGTTTCTAAAACTGTGCAAACACACTGGGGCGGGGCGGTGAATGGACTTTTTAAGATATATTTTCAAATGAGGTACAGTTTGAGACAATACTGTTTATGTCGATATAATGTGATGTTCTGCTACATAACCCCTTTCCTTCCGTCTGCATCACTCTCCTCTCACACCGTCCCTGCCGCTCTGCCTAACTCACTCTCAAGTTCTCCTGCAACACTGAATGAGACACAGCACTCCTACTGTATTTTAACCATTCTGTTAATTAGTCTACACAACACGTGCAACACAGTGCTGTTCTGCATGTGTGAGACAGAGGCACTTGTTTGTGTGAGGTAAGTGTTTGTGTGCCAGTTTGTGTATAAGGTGAATCATAGTGTATTTGTTGTTCTGCTTGATAGATGAGAAGTTGCCCAGATGCAGGACAAAGAAGCAGCATAGTGGCAATACAGACATTTCATACACAAATCTTACATATGAAGGACAAAGTCTCTCTCTCTATGTATTTGTCCACCCATTGCGCACTAATGATAATAATAGTTAGGTAAAGATTTTCAAAACAATGTCTATTTTTTCAGCACTATGTTCATTCGAAAAGTCATGGAAAATACATTTTTCATCTCAAACTACGATTTTACACTCCATTTTGTGGCCTGTGCTGCACAACTTTTATCCTTTGTAGCACTAGTGCTATGTGCAGAACATGTTTACATACAGCCCTACTATTATTATTATTATTATTATTATACTGTTACTGAAAACACTGAGCTATATATGTGTTTCGCCACTCATCCTGAAAATACTGAGATATGAATTTTGTATTTTTTTTAAAGATCACACACAAACAGTAGGGTAGATGTCCAAAAATGGACAAAAATCAAACAAGACATTTAAAATCGACAGTGTGAGAAATAACTTTAAGGCTCTATTTGGTCTTCATTTTCAATTAAAAGGTTTAGATGACAGCTTATGTTATGTTGCTTCATCCAACCTGTCGACTTGTCTTCTACTATTGGGTCTATAATAAAGTTGATAAGGACAATTTTATTATAACCTGATGGGAGTTATAGTTAAAACTACGTACATAAGACTGAGGGTTGAAGCAGCAATAGTAGTTTCTTGCATTTTGCTTTAAAAAGTAAATGACTGGGGCGCCGTTTAGCTCAGTTGGTAGAGCAGGCGTCCCATGTACAGAGGCTTTTTCCTCGCTGCGGCGGCCCTGGGTTCGAGTCTTGGCCTGGGGCCCTTTGCCGCGTGTTACTCCCCCTTTCTCTCATCCTGTTTCCTATCTATCTTCAGCTGTTCTATCAGTAAAGCCATAAAGGCAAAAAAAATATCTAAAAAAGTAAATGACTACAAGTACGTTTAATATTGAAGTATTGTAGATGCTATGTTAAACAAAGGGGAACTGGAAAAGGAACCTGTTAAGACGTCATACGCTTATTCTGAAAAACTGGTCTCGGACCAACTTGCAGCATCCCACCTGTTTTCTAATGGCCTCCAGATCTCTGTCACGCACGAAGTCTTCTCTCAGCTGTACTCTGGTGAGTCTGGTGCTTCGAGGGTCTGAGAATAGTTGGAAGAAGCTCTCCTCTGGTTCAAAGTTACTGTCTGTGTGGACCAACTCCATGTATCTGTTCACAAAAAAAAAAAAAAAAATCACAATTATAATAAACCCAACATTGAAGTAAAAGCTCCCATCAGACAGAGCCTCTGTAATATTGTAACGAACACGGTACAGTTCGACAGTTAGAAATATCAGAACTGTGATCAACATCAATCGTTGTATCTTGTCACGTACGTGTTGACCAGCTTGTCGCAGATTTCGCTGGGAAGGAAGATGTCGGAGCGCAGGCAGAGCTTGTTCCTCAATCCCTGGTAGCACATGGTCTTCCTGAGGTTTCTCAGACAGAACACCGTTGCCAGAGTCATGAGGCTGTCAGGGTTGTCTCCTGCTTTGGCTGCCATGTTTGCCTCTTCTTCTCCGGCTCAGATCAAAGACAGGGCAGTGCAGGGGACCTTGGAGGGGTGCAGTGAACAGGGTCAATTTGAGGACTGATTGGAAGTACGATGAAATAAACAAATGTAAATTAGAATTGACCAGATATCAAGTCACTGTGATGAACAATAGGTTAATATCTGCTTTATTATTGCACTGTTTTTCATTCAATGTGCTAAACGTTAATGTTTTAGGTTAATATAGCTCCTATCTATGTAAAACGTTCTGTGCGGTGTCCATTGACAGAGTAACAACAATGACAGTAATGAAAATCAATCCTACATAAAGTCATTCATCGGACACATTAACAAGACATTGACTTACAGTCGATGTATCTTCAACAAACTCTCATTGTATTTCTGCGTATTCTAGTGAAATTGTTACGTCAGGCACCTTACTGTCAAATCGCCCTACAGCCAAAATAAACTGAGACCTTTGCATACTTTGCCAAGGCGTCATGACTGTGGCTGGCAACTGTTAGCAACTAATGTTGGCTAGTTTGCAACAACTTATTTCAACATTAAGTTGCTGACAAAGTTATCTTATTAATATTGAGATGAATGACTGCTGAAACGCAGACGCTAGTAACCTAGCTTACGCTGTCTTTCGGTTAGTACTACAGGTTTGCTAGTTAACCACACATAGCAATGAATTGTGAGGGAGAAACTGACTGTTACTAAGACGGCTAGCTAGCTCGCTAGCTAATATGTGGAATAATTCACTTTAACAACACTAACGGTAAATAGCCACTGACAAACTGACAAAAACTGTTAACTTACTCACTCACAACAATCCAAAATACCAAAGACCAACACTTGTTATTTTAAGTTAAGCCTCAACTTGCCGATACGGTGTCACCAGTGCAATACAGCATCCAAATTAGCTTGTGGCTAACGATGACTTTCCCAGCTATGATGCTAGCTAACTTAGCCTGTAGGGCTAGCGCTAGCTAAGAGCTGTGTGGAAAGGCAGGCTACAAACAGTTGTCGGCGGTGTTTGAGTGCATGGCTCATCAGCTCTACCTTAGCTTTCGCCAGGGCTATACGTCTCGATGAGGGCGAGAAATTGAGTTATTATCACCAGTCTTCACTCATCTGATTTTCGTTTTCGTCCGATGTCAACAAACAGGCTCCTCCTCCACCTACTTGTACTACTCCTCCTCCTCCTCCTGCTTTTCTCATCTCTTCCTCCTGTTCTTCCTCTTCCTCTTCTTCTACTTCCATCACTCGACCTTCCACTTCCTATTTGTAAACCTCTGTGGTACATTCTTATTATTCAGCTTTCTCAAATGGCCCACAATAAATTGAAGTCTGGTTTTATTAACTTAATACATCATTATCATCATTATTGTTATTATGGTTATTATTATTATTATTATTATTAATCAGAATCAGAATCAGAATACTTTATTGATTACCGGGGGAAATTATTTTTGTTACAGGAGCTCAGTGCAAAGTAGAACCAGAAATACAGCGTGAATGTAAACAAGAGATAAAGATAAAGATATTAATAAAATATTAAAGTAGACAATAATAAAATGAAATAAAATAAAATAACATAATAAAGTAGACAATAAAATAAAATATTAAATAATAAAGTAGACAGTCTGGAAATATACACAATACAATATATGTCACTGGCCTTCCTGATCAGCTTGTTGAGTCTGTTGGCATCGGCTACTCTCAGTACATGTATATAACAGTACTAGTAGTAGTAGTAGTAGTAGTAGTAGTGGTGGTGGTAGCAGTGGCGGTCCTAGCTTACATGACACCCTGGGTGAGCCTCACCTACAGCGCCCACCCCTCTCAAAAAAAGGTCAGTCAAAAAACTCTCCAGAAGTCAACATGACATAAATGACGGCCGGCTACTGTGGGCGACTGTATGCTCTTATTTTATTTCTTAATTTTTTGTTGGTGCTCATGCCACCCCTCCACAAATGCTGCCCTGGGCAGATGCCCATATGAGGACCCGCCCCTGGGTAGTAGCAGTAGTGGTAGTGGGAGCGGCAGAAGAAGTAGTAGTTTTATCTAAACTCCATTAAACTCCATTAACTATCCATTGTTGATCAACTGTACATTAATCATACTTATTCATATACATATTTATTATATTATTGAAACACCCACCCGTGTGTTTTTCTTTTCTCTATGCTATTGAGAATTCTGGCATTGGTTGGAACATACTGGACAGACACACATCTGCATTAAGTTGACCCCTGTGTGTAAGCCTCTCCCTTACAATAATTAGCCTTTTGTTTTGTTGAGATGATGAGATAGTCTGCATCACTGTACATCTATAACTACTTTTAAATCATGACTGAAGACTCACCTTTTTAAATTTGCTTTCCCTGATGATTTGTAATGCTTTTATTATTTGTTTTATGTATTCTTTAAACTTATACTTCATTTTGTTGTTTGACTGCTGGTTTATTTTGTTATGTTTCTGTAAAGTGTCCTTGGGTGACCTGAAAGGCACTTATAAATGAAATATATTATTATTATTATAAATTAACCCATTACCATGAGAAGACAAGCTTTGTTATTTGTAGTTAACTAAATAATTAACTTTTGATCTCAAGATTACGTTATGGACAGTTTAAAACCAAATAATGAAAAATTGACACAGCAGAACTAGAGATATCATCTGTTTTATTCCACACATTCTTTGTCTTTTTTAATACCCAGTGCCTACATTACCCACAGTGCAAGTTACCCACCGAGTGACATCACTGGTGCAGCTTCCTCAGGAGCCACAAAAGACTTCATACTACTTTTTTACAAAGTGCTCCCCAACAACTGTACATGCAGTTTAGTGTGTAAAACTGGTGGAGTTACCCTTAAATGGTTCTTGATGGAAAGTCCACCACAACAGGACACAGAACACACAAAGTGATAATAAACATGCAATAATTTAAGGAGCACTCTGTAGTTTTGTTGCAGACATGTTAATGAGAAGAGAAGATATTCACTGCCTGAATTGTTCTGCCTAGACAAACTAATTAAAAAATTATATTTGTTTTCATGACTGAATAAACCGAATAAACAAACTGACCTTAAAGACAACACAATTTATACTGTTGAACTTTGTCTATATGTGGCGGACCCTGCCACCTTTCTAGCTTCAGACAGTGTTCTGGGACCTTATTTTCCTCTGAGAGCAGCTTGTTTATTCACTCATGGAAAAAACATATATATTCCTGACTTTGTGTTATTGCCACATATATATTCTTCTCTTCAGTACCGACTCACTTTTTTAAATACCTTAAGCTGTTTCGCCCTCTAGTGGCCGTCATAAGGTATGCCACTCTCTACAGTAAACACAAAGCAATAACAATAAATCCCCTAAGCCCACCAAACACAGCACGACATGTAAAACACCTTTTACACACTCTTTGGTTTTTTGGAGGTAGTCTATAGCTGCATATTTATTAGACTGCATCCATAAGTTTAATATTCACTGTCCCTTTATGTTTCCGTGTATGATGAGGAAAACCCCCGAGACGACAGAGACGTGAAACGCAATGACAGGCAGGCGCACGGGAACACACGCGGGACTCAGTGTTTTGGGAACTGTCCTCTGACACTCGACTGTGGATCCAAGCAGCGGCGCGTGTGCCCACAGTGTGGAGGTGAAGGCGGAAGTGACAGGAGGACTTCCCTCTGGACACTAATTCTGCCTTATTTTTTTGCAAACAGTTGGAGGAATACACCGCCGCCTGTCCAGACATGTCTACCGCGTACAGAAACAGGTGAGACACTTGTAAATCTTTGTTCTCGCGTGGGATGCAGAACGGCTCGGACCGCGAAGAACTGCTGGTACATCAGCTATTGTAGCAGCTAGCATCCCCCCGCAAAACTGGTGTTAACTTCAGCTAGTAAGCTAGCAGCAACAGCAGCTCGGCTAACCAAACATAAGCTAAGTTTAGCTGAAAGGCAAGAGTTGCAAAAAACATACAGTTCGTGCATGCTTACATGATGTGGCATATTTTAAAATGTCACAGTTAATGTCATAAACGGCTGGCCTCCGGGGCTTTTTGTTAGTTAATTGTACAGCAACTTCACCGTTATTAGTAGCTACGGTAGCTAACTGTTAGCACATCAGCTGACACATCATACTTCCTTAAGCACGAACTCGCTAACGATTAGCCACCACCCAGCTGGCTGTGTTTGCTGACAGTGAGTTTCTGTCAGTGCAAAGGGTGAAAACAAATGTTACTCATTTCCAGTTAAACTGTCGTCTGCGTTAGATAAGTTAATGGCAGATTAGCCGGACAATGCTCCTTAGATAACGCATTGGATTCAGTTGGAAAGACTGTTAATCAAATGTTCCATGTAATTAACTGAGCATTGTCTGTGCTGCAGTTTGGTATGTTAACTCATAGTGTGAATCTCCATTATTGATTACTCGCAATGACTCCCAACACTACTTGATTATATATGTTTTAGTACTCTTATTTTTAAGCGTTTTTTCTTTTGTTTTGTTTTTTATTTTATTTATTTTTTTATCCCGTAGTATTTTCCACCTCTGCTAATAATTTACAGCGTTGGTATTCATTATAAAATAATAAAGTAAGGCACAGGTGTTTCTCAACCCTCATCTGTTAAGGATGGATTTACTTTTTAATAGGAAATTGAATGTACACATGTTGCAGGTCAGTAGCAGATGTGCAGGGCCTCATCTCACAGGCTAGGTTTAGGTCGGGCTTTGTGCAATGGCCTTAAAATAGTACCTGAAATATAAATATAGAATATATACCTGATTACTCTGAATCCCCTCTAAAGCATTTCATTAATGAAAGGACTGGGATACAAAATCAAACATCACAATATTTTTGACTAAATCCTTCAATATTGATATTGAAACAATAATGCTGCTTTGTAAGTCCGCCACTTTGACCAAATATGAACACAATGAGCTTTTTGATCAGTAATCATCAGTAATGTGGATATAATGACAAACTGGTTAAAGGCAAGTATTCGAACAAGTAGAGCAGTGTGGTGAGCTCATAAAATGACATCTTGAATGAGCCTTTCAAACCAGGAAAAGACAACACTTATGTCATATGATCATAAATCATATACATATATAGTCTCATATCACCATAATGATATCATGTTGATATGTTACCCAGCCCTAATAATAGTGGGGGGGGGGGGGGGGGAAAGTTGGTTAGTTGGTAAACTAATTTTTAATTAAGATAAGTGTAGTCAAACACCTGAAGGAGATTTTTATTTTTTTACCATATGGTACTTAAAATGTACCTGCATCTAAATGCAATCCATTGACCCAGTATCACAATAAATCCAATTTCTATGAAGCTTATCATATTCAGTTTCTGTGTGTAACCATTGTGGGCACATTATTGGCTGAACAGGTTGTTTTATGCCAAGAATCTGAAAGTGATCTAAGTTGTTGTCACAGTCAAGGTTTAGTGATTTGTGCTGTTGTGATTTTGGTTTGCATTATACAGTTGTAGTTACAAGGCAGCATTCATGCTGTCCTATTGGTGTGATCTAGATCATCAAACCACTAGAAAACATCTCATTCACTACTACTGCATTCACTACAACTGAGTTCACGTCTCATGGTTGCAGTGCTCTCTAACAGTGTGTGGTCTATGTTTATAGGTTTATGCTTCACATCCATAATAACTGAACTTGTATTTGTGGTCAGATAAGTGTGAGAACAATGGTTGAGTTTAGATTTAGAATATAGTTGCAGCAGTAGCTCGTCATCTTGTAATTATTTTTCTTTTATCGAATCCCAAAAAAGTGCATTTTCCTAAAGTGTCAAACTGTTCCTTTAAATTCATCTCAGTTAAAGTTTAAGGACTTTATGCCAGTGAAAGCATCTTTTCATATAGAACTAGTGTGTCAACAGTAATGACTTCACATTTTTATTGTCCATAATGTAAAAGAGATATTTTGGCATCAAGCAGTAATTCAGGAATTAAATCAGTTCTGACCTCATCTTGTTTCTTATTTCAGGATACAGGAGTTCAAAGTATCTTTAAGTGAGGAAAACATCAACTTGAAGACACTGAGGGAGCTGTGCTTCAATGGTGATTGTCACACATTTTTTGTGCTGATAATATTGGTGTAGATATTTTATTGTTCTGCATTTGACCTTTACTTTTTTTATCGCAGGAATCCCCTTTGAAGGAGGCATACGAGCACTCTGCTGGAAAGTAAGTTGCCCTGCCTCTGTTGTTGTTGTTGTTGTTGTTGGAGTCCACATATGTGTGACACATTGGACCTCATGCAAGAACATTTTTGTTTTCATATCCTCTTAGTTGTTCCCTTGAGGATTGCACATGAGTGTTCCAAGTGGGATTCAGCAGTCAGACTTGTTTAAAATGGCTTGATTCCACTTGATGAACGTCACAAGTACATGAAGTAGTGTGTGATCATTCAGCTTATTTTATAATTAACATCCCAAAACTGCTATACAATGCTTCATTCAAAAGTTTAATTCATAAAAAAATTATACAATAGGAAAAAAAGAAAAAAAGCTGTAGGGCTTTAGAAGACAGCAGTGTCAGTAGTGACGTCAGGGGACGCAGAAAAAAAGGCATAAATAATTCCTTGTGTTGTGAATGCTAAGTCATCACAGAGCTGTACTGTGACAGATGTTAGGACAGGATGGCTTGAAAATTAAGTTGGATGCCAAAAAAAGTTCCTGTAATTTAAAAAAAGACTCTCCATCACAGTGGATGTCACGTTGTCAGATATGATTATTTTGACACAATTAGTAAATGGTCTGCATTTTTATATTGGTAGGATTGATCATATGTGCATAGCTATTTTAAACCTGTGAACACGATGAACTATAAAATCATGATGTGACATTTGTAGGGGTCTGTACCAAAATAAACATGTTTTAATCACATCTGGAGAACAGGATTTGTACATCAGGACATCTCTGCAGCTCTATAGTACTTCATTTTAACACTGTCTTAACACCTTCATCTGAAAATTATATTTTGATTAATTGGTTAAAGGAACACTCAATGAGAAGAGAAAAATCTTCATTGGCTGGTTTGTTCTGCCCAAACAAAGATACATGACTAAACTCTAGTTTCATGAATAAACTGAATAAACAAACTGACCTTAAACGACAACACAATTTCATACTGGTTTTCTTTTATATATGTGGCTGACCTTGCCACCTCTCTAGCTTCAAACAGTGTTCTGCAACCTTATTTTCCTCTGACAACAGCTTGTTTATTCACTTATGGAGAAAGTTCGTATTATTAACTCATTAATATTGTAAATGTTAAAAGTCTGACCTTGAATCTCTTCTACAAATCCACACAGCAGTGCCCCTTTAATGATTGATGTGAAATGTTTCTGTCTTTATGATTGGTTCTTACATGAGTCTGAATATGAGCCAGGCAGGCTGAAATCATACGTGATGACTTCAGGTGCAGACACAGCCCTTTACAAATCTTTCATCCACCCATACACACTCATACACACACAAACACTCAGCTGAGAACTATGTGTCTCAGTTGCAGATTTCTGAAAAATCCTCAACAGGAACAAACAAGAAATTAATCTCTGAAGATTTCTGTAGAGAGTTTCAAAGTTACAATAACATTTTCCCATCCTTTTTGGTACCATGTACAAATTCTGTAAATTTCACTTCATTGAGCTTTGTGTGATATATCAACTTCAAAGCCAAGCTCCCAGGGTTTTATGGCTGCACCACAACATCAAATAGAAACCTCCATGAAGTTAAAGTAACTGTATGTGGGTTGGAACAGCAGTTTGCATGAGTTGGTAATGATGGCCTTGGTTGTGGCTCCAGCAGGGTTGAAGATGATTATAGAAAGTTTTGGACATGGAAACGTACATGAAAGATGTCATTTGCAACTTTCCTTTACAACAAGTATCTCTTTGTTAAAATCAAAGAAATAACAGTAGAAAGAACGTCTGGGTTATACATAAAATGTGACATGTAAAATGTTCCATTAGACTGTGATGGGGGACAGATCAGACGGCATAGCCTTGCAAAATGTTATGATCTGTGTTCCTGACTCTTGGGATTGTCTGACTCTTTTTTCAGATCCTTCTCAATTACCTACCTCTTGATCAGACATTATGGGAGTCTTTCCTCAAAAAGCAGAGGTAAGGAGAACGCGACGAGGCCTGATCATTCTCAAACCACGTTGCATTACTTTTACGTGTTGGTACAAAATCTGCTGCTATCCATCAATAAGAGAAGCTGATGACATTAGCTAATGTTGTTAGCTGACTGAAAAAAGAAAAAAACATGACCTGTGACTGACCAGGCCTGAGGCTCTTTGTTATGGTGCTCTCTCATAGTGAAGCTAGCTGGGAAGAAGCCACCCCTGCTACCCCCACTTTCCTGAGGAAAAACACTGATAGGACAGTTTAGAGAATCATTTATGAATGGTTTTCTGCAAATAATGATTAGTTCCACTATCATAAATCCGTTGGTTATTTGTTCAATGTAAAGAAAATTGTGTAAAATACCCATTAGAATTTAAGATCATATATATATCAGAGAAAAAATACAATTTCTCACATTTTAGAAGCTGAACACGTAACTATATTGCTTTTCTGCTTCACAGATGTCTTTACTCAATTAATAAAATACTTACTCATTTCCTGTCAACTGATGAATCAAGAAGAAGCCAATCAATTTAATTGGCTAGCTGATATTATCAGCTGGTATCTGCCTCTTACAAATACATTTGTATTGCCATGCACTGTATATGTTGTCCAAAATGTCCTGATGTGAAAAAGATGTTTGCAGTAATTTAGAATTGATAAAGTCCCATTGACGTCAATTCTTTCAGTGGATGATAAGTTTGTATTTTATACCGTAACATATACTGCCTTAATTGAACATCTTTGTGACAAGAGTTTGTTAACCTCATGATGTGATCATATGAACTCACTCTATTTCAAGTTTTCACTTCTTTCCTCCACTTTGTCCCATGTGTCTCATAGGGAGGTATACTCGCAGTTCCTGAAAGAAATGATCATCCAGCCTGGTATTGCTAAAGCCAACTTGGGCCTTTCCAGAGAAGATGTGACGATGGAGGACCACGTGAGTCCTGTCTCCTTTGTCCTTTGCTCTTTTCTCACAGCAGTGTTAAACTGAAATGAGGCCAGATTCAGTGAAGCTACATGTTACATGAAGTAGAGTGTATTTGGCAACCCTGTTGGCTGTTGTCAGTCTCTGCAGAAGGAAGTGAAAGGAACAGACTGTACATTTAAGAGTATGCTTATTAGAAATGTCTTAATAAGGCAGAGTGCAGACACGTGATTATACTTGAGTTTCTAGTTGATTTTCATAAGCAACACACTTTAAATCACTCAGATAATCATTGATATACAAGTTAATTTATCGAAAAATAAAAACATCTCATTTATATTGCAATATTTTATTCTATTATGAATCATGTAAACATAGTTTGTGAAATGTCTGATAAGAAAAAACTGGACCTCAAGTCCAAAAGGACTGCTGTAACACATGAATTATTTAATCACTGTCATAGACTGGGAGGGGGTGCAGTGGTCATAGAAACCCTTTCAGTGAGCTGGAGAATTTGTATTTTTACTAAAGTGCATGACTTAAAACTTAGTATTAAGCAGTGAAGATAGCAACTGGCAAATATATGTTTGCATTAGGGTGGGGCTTGAAAAAACATTAACAGTTACAGTCTGCAGTGAAGGTTTCATACATGGAAGCCATGTAAGAAAAAATGTTTGGCTCTTTGCTCACAAGTCACTCCTAACCAGAGCAGTCATGTCATTTGTCTTTGTTTTTTTTCTTTTTTTTTCAGCCTCTAAATCCAAACCCAGACAGCAGATGGAATACCTACTTCAAAGATAATGAAATTCTACTACAAATTGACAAGGATGTAAGGTATGACCTGTTAAAACTATTCTAGATCTGTTTGTTTCCTCTTGATAGAATGTGAGTACAAAAAGGTCCACAGCCTGTCACTGTATATACAGAGTAGAAGAAGAAATACAATTCTTCTTTTAAAGGGATCAGAAGAGCAAAGATACCCAAAAATATAAGAACAGCTTATTTGAAGAAATTGACACGTCAGGTAATTATGACAGGAGTGTTTCCCTTATTATTCTTTTGCAGGCGGCTGTATCCAGACATGGCGTTCTTCCAGCGACCCACAGAATATCCATGCCAACTTATCTTGGACCCTCAAAACGATTATGAGACGCTGCGTCGACGCGTTGAACAAACTACCCTGAAAGCACAAACTGTAAACCGCAACCGCAGTGGAGTCACCAATGTAAGTGACATTAGTGAGCAGTACACCACTTAAATGAAGAGAAACTAAACAAATGCATCTTCTGGTTTTGAACTATCAAGAAAGCATCCTAGTAATCAGTTGGTATCTTGTATAGGTACATGCAAAATTTGGTAACCATGACATTAATTGCTTAACCTGTCACTGTGGTTAATTCCCTCAGGCCACGTGTTCAGTAATGTAGACTTTCAGAAAGTAGCCATAAACAGCTTAAAATGTCTGCCAGGGAACCCTCATGCCCTTAACAATTTCACAGTGGGACATACCTAAAACCTTGTGGACTTACAAGGAACATGCCTCAAAGTCTGAGTGTGGACATTTGGATTTGGTCTCAGTCGGTTCAACACTTGGGTCAAGGCTGAAATGTCTCAATATCTACTGACGATCATGTTTGCCTCAGGATGAGTTTTTTTAACTGATAGTACTGATAAAATGATGCAATCCTTGGGTCCTAATTTCACTTTGGTTTGTGACCAAATACCTGCAAACTAATGAAATTCTCACCAGCCACAGATGTGCTCTGTGCTCAGAGCTAAGTAGCAGTAATAGATGGATACATGGCATGAAATGTCTGTCACATCTAACATATAAAATGTTCTTCCAGGTCAGCTCACCTGGAAAGTCATTGAACCTGTATCCATCTAACGAGTATGAGGTGCTGCCCAGTGGGAGTGAAGCACACTGGGAGGTTGTGGAGCGGATCCTTTTCATCTATGCCAAACTCAACCCTGGGATTGCCTATGTACAGGGCATGAATGAGATTGTTGGACCAATATATTACACCTTTGCCACAGACCCCAACAGCCAGTGGAAAGGTAGGTAACATTTTAACTGAAATGTGAACATATTCCACAAATAGGAAATAAATGCATTGTTTTCTACTTTGTTGTCCAGAGCATGCTGAAGCAGATACATTCTTCTGTTTCACCAACCTGATGTCAGAGAACAGAGACAACTTCATCAAGAGCCTAGACGACTCTCAGTGCGGCATCACCTACAAGATGGAGAGTGTGTACTCCATGCTCAAAGACAAAGACCTGGAGCTCTATCTCAAGCTGGTAAGGTCGAGGGCTCCTTCCCACTTCCACTTCTCACTCTCAGTTAAATAAAGCTGTAGGGATGTTCAATCAGACAGGTTGCAATATGGGAGGCGCAATGCTTTGCCTGTTGTTGAAGCCTATACAGTTTATTGTATTTTTTATTGTGTTTTACGTTTTTCAGTTGAATTTTTAGAAAACAAATGTGAAAATGGTTGTGAAGGATGTGATTTTCACTGAGGACTGTACCAAACAAGCATGTTCCCTTCTGTCTGGGGAATATGTCGCACTACAATGCGTTTTACCTTTATCAAAAAATTGCAATTCTGTTAATCTAACGTTGGACTATGACATATTGCAATTTGGATTATATCTTGATTAGTTGTTCGGGCCTCATTTATATCAATATTGTATATGCTACTTCTCAATTGATACTGACTCAGTCCAGTTTCTGTGTTTGTTATTAGTGGAGAGGAGAGAGAGATACATTCTGAGGATCACAGTTTTTCATTTCAAACAACACTAGTCCATAATCAATTCCTCTTTTCTTCTGTCCTCACAGGAAGAGCAGAACATCAAACCACAGTATTTCACATTCCGCTGGCTCACCTTGTTGTTATCTCAGGAGTTCCTCCTGCCAGACGTCATCCGGATCTGGGACACCCTGTTTTCTGACCAGGACAGATTCCACTTCCTCATCCTGGTCTGCTGCGCCATGCTCATGTGAGCTTTACAGATTGTGCTCCCTGTTGTCTTACAGCATTGGTACCTCTGGCTCCTCCTGTGTATCATGGTTTCTGTTGTCTTCCTCTGTTCACAGTCTCATCCGAGATAACTTACTGGCAGGAGACTTCACAGTGAATATGAGATTACTGCAGGTAAGTCTGTCTATAATACACAAAGAAACATAACCTCCAAGTGTCATCTTTAGATTTATGGTACAGCTGATGTCCCTTTCAGGATTACCCCATCTCAGATGTCCACACCATCCTGACCAGGGCCAAAGAGCTGCAGGATAACTCCTAACCTGTTCCCTCTTGTCCCCCTGCCCTCTCTGCATGGATGTGGTAGGTGGGAGTTTAAACATAAAAAACAGTGTCATGTCAAACATGTATCATGGAAGGACTTCGTCGATGAAGAGCCTGGACGGATGTGTTGGGAAAAGCCTGCACTCTGCTTTTTAACTTTATGTCTGATATTTGGTCAGTGGGGACTGCCGTGGTGAAACCTTTGAGGACATGCTGAAACTTTTTCTTCCTGGACGTGAGGAGGAGATGTCATCTGTTTCTTGATGCATTGTGGGAAAAGGCTCCTCTCACAGCCATCTCTCTCATGGAGACTCAGATAATGTTTGCACTGAACATCTGAGGGAGCAGAGCCACCTTGGTCTGACACTACGTACTCAAAATGTTTTACAATAGAGCCAAAAATTTAACAGAAATCCCACTGCGACCACGTATGTAGTCAGACTGAGCAAATGTTTAACTGGGTTGAGCAATAGTGCATGTTTATTCTTTGGGCTTTTTTATTTAACTTTTAGAAGTTTAACATTTTTAATGTACGAAACATGTATGCCTTATCGGTTTAATGATGTGAAACAGGAGACAGTATTCCTGGTGATATTTTCTGCCTGGGTAAAATCAATATGAAGTGATGGGCCTTGCCTAATGAATATTGTATCAGTTGTTCAGTCGAAATGTAGATGAGTCTTTGACACAACAAAATACTGAAAGAAGAGCAAGAACCATCAGAGTGAGTTGTGTTGCTTTTCACACTGAACATACCAAGCTTGTTTTCCTTTTCTTTTTTTTTTTGCAACCTGTGTTTACACGTGTCTCTTTAGTTGTTTCCAGGGCTGCAACAAATGATCATTTACATCATTAATTTATCTCTATAAAACGTCTGAAAACAGTGATATTTGTCAGTGCAAGTTTCTCAAAGTCCAAGGTGATGTCTTTTAATGTCTTCTTTTGTCAGTCCAACAAGAACAAAGTCATTGGCGAGTCTGTCAGTCTACTATCAATTGGTCAGCTGATCATTGCAGTTCTCTCAGTCACTCATTGTGAGCAGCATCATCTATTCATAGTTGTTGTTGGAAGGCTGCTGGTTTCTGCTGTTACCAGCCTGCAGTAATTATGTGGAGTATTGTTTGAAATTCACTGATATTAGTACAAAATGATCAGGTACCAATATGTTAACAAATGGTACAGATACTACAGTGTCAGCGTAGCTAAGATTTATGCCTAAATAAGATATTATTTAATTGACATACTTTGATCTCAATTAAAATGATGTGATAGAGTTTAAGTAAGAAAGATTGTCTGATTAAAAAGGTTTAGATATTAATATTGGTCCCTAACAAAAACATGTTTTAATTGATAGCTAGCCCACAGCTAGTGATTCCTCCATATGTTAGAGAAGAAAAGAAACACGAAAATGCTGCCACTACAGAGGACTAAAAAATGTTGGTGAGGGAAAGATGGTCTGCCTGTTCCTGTACTCCGTTTTTGTGATGGTCAACTCTCTTCTTACTTTTTTTCCATTTCAGACAAGGAAGTAAGCAAGAACGCCAAGTTTTAAAAAATCTCTTAACTTGATGATTAACATTAAAAAACCTATTCCTGCTCTTTACTCTGTTCCCTTATATCCATTAGCTTAAAACCAAAAGTTTACAAGCTGAGTGACAAGTGAGCTGAAGTAGTCTGAGTTTGAGACCCCTGGTGTAGATTAACCTGACTATGTCCAGTGTGAACATCACCACAGCTTTAAAGAAAGGGCTGATTCCCATCTTTTACTAATTAATCTTGTGTTGTGCACATACCGTGTGATCTGTGGCAGACATGTTATGGCTTGATTAAATGTAGATTATTATTTAAATGTAAATTTGTAACTGCAAACCTAAATCTGCCACTGCGAAAATATCCAGTCACGAGCTTGTAACATGTTAATCAGTGGGGAAACAGAAAAAGAAGGAACGCGTAAAAGCCTAAATTATGTTGATGATGCTTATTGAATTGTTTAATGCATACCCCGATGAAGGCACCATTGGTATTGAGATGCGTCCCCAGGTTAATATGAAACACAGAACTATTGGCTGAAAAGGTCATTGTAAAACACTCAGTGTCATCTCATCTTGTACAGCCTTTTTCAAGTATGGCCCTAATACATGCCCAGAACGGTAACATACACCACTTCCAGGTCTAATGGAGCATTTCTGTAATGTATGTTTTCTATAATTCTATTGACACTCCTTATCAATTGGATGGGGCATTGAATACTTCTGATTATCCCTGTCTGATTTTTCTGCTATGGAAGATCGGAACTAATCTTACTTGATCATCCGAGTTAAAATACACTATTGAAATATAGTCTTTAACATTGTTTTGAGTGTGTGTGTGTGTGTGTGTGTGTGTGTGTGTGTGTGTGTGTGTGTGTGTGTGTGTGTGTGTGTGTGTGTGTGTGTGTGTGTGTGTGTGTGTGTGTGTATGCCCTGTTTACTTTAACAAACAGTAAGTAACGATACAGTGCTATTTAAATTGTGTGAAGCTGCTCAGAGAACACATTTATTTGTGGTGTCTTTGTGTCTGAAGCTCTCTTATCAGAACTGAAGGGGATGTTCCTTTAAATTGTATCGAGCATCTCATAACAGATCAGCAATGGCATAATTTTCTATTGCCAAAACTAGCCTTCTTTTGCTCTCCTGTCAAATACTGGATGGTATTTTAGTCATTTTCTGTGATGTTTGAAAATTAATCATTGTTCCTACTTAAGATGCAAATCCTAAACAACTTATAACAAATTTACAGTATAGTTTGATTTAGAGCTGCACAACATGACAAAAATACATTTGACAGATATTGCAAGTGCGATATGACTCAATTAGTGGGAATGATAATATTTGCATAACAATGTTCCTTTTTACTGAATGAAAAACAAATTAAAATCATGATGAAGTGACATTTCATCTGGAGAACAAGATGTATAGGCCAGAACATCTCTGCAGCTCTACAGCACTTTTACACAATGCTATTAGTCACACAGTTGACCTTTATCAAAATGACCACAACACAATTACTTGACATCACTTTTGAAAAAGCAGTTCTAAACAATAATATTTTTAATTGTTCTTTAGATAGATATCTATGTCATAATCATGATCATGTCCAGAATATTTATTTAGTTTGAAAGAGCAAGAAAACAACATGCATTCTCAGACCAAAACAAAGAGACATTTTGCATTTGAAGGTATTTTGTTTTGTCATCATGAGCAAATCATGAACATTTGGGTGAACATTTTTAGAGGAACTGTTACTAATTGATGGCATTCACATGCTCCTTTTTTTTAAAATGTGTATTTATTTCTATTCTGATTGTGTGTGTGTGTGCGTGTGCGTGTGCGTGCGTGCGTGTTTGTGTGTGTGTGGAGGCAGGGGGATTATGTACACTATACAATGTCAGTTATTTGCATGTTTCCAATTTTGTAAACACATTTTTGTAATGTCTCCAGTGTTAAAACTTGTATATATGTTTTTACATGTTTGCAGATGTGCATTAAAAATGAATGATGGTATAAATCCAACATTGTTCTCTGTGAAGTTCAGTTGTTAAGCAAATTAATACTGACAAGCAATAACCTGAGTGGAAATCTTACCATCTTTGTGCCCTAGCTGTTCCAGGATAGTGTAGACGTTTGTACATCACATACACATCTACAGTGATACATAGTGTGTGCCTCAAGTCTTGGCCTCAATTTACAAAGGTGAAAATAACAATAAACTTGCTCATATAGACTAACTGCAATTATGTGAAAGGAGTTCTGTGAGCTGCTAATATAAAGGAGCAGCTCTGTTTGTTTAAGTTATGTTTTTTGGTGAGTGTTCACTGAGATTACATCACTAACGAGACTGTTGGCTGTGTAGTCTTTATTATGACACATTTTCACAGTCTGATATTTCATTAGTTTGATGACAAACAGACCTTATTTTTACTTGGAAAATGAAATCTTTTAATTTGACAAACATCACATATGTCATACATGACACAATTCAAACAGGGTCAATCAGTCAGTCTCTCTTCATTCACTACCAGACAAAGGTTTTATCAAATAAGGTCCCATAAGCTTGAAAGATTTCCATCCTGTTACACTCTTAAAATGACAGATTTTAAATAATATTTGACTGCCATTGAAAATGTAAATCTGTAAAACCAGAAATTGGCAAAACAATTTAACTATTGGACATTTCAGATCTACTCCTTTTCATTAGCAGACCTCCAAATTCTAAAGTGTGTTTTGTTTGTTGAAGTTTGGTTGTGCTGAGAATGGATTGTAATTTTGAACTTGTATAATTGTTTGTATGCGTCTGAAGGCCCCATGAGGTAAACCCAAATGGGCGTGGCCTCGACGTGGCACCGGTCCCGCCCACCGCCATGGTAGCCAATCGGAAGACGTGTCAGTCCAGAGTCAGCGTTACTGAACATCCGGGTACTGTTTCAGAGACAACAACAAGGGGCTTCTTAACTTAATGTGGCCATAACAGAGCGCTCATTTAGAGTTTCTCCAGACAGTTACTGATTCTAAGAAGAGGCTGTGTGTGTTCTGAATTGTCCGAATTAGCATATTAACTCTGAGGCAAACCAACGTTAGCAAACAGTGCTGTGTTTAAACAAGCTAACTGTCAGTTCACGGTGACAGGCTGGTCACGTCATCAGGTCAGAAGTGCTACCGGGGCGCTGTTTATGTGGTGAGTGGGACTGAATCTTTACCTCAGGAATGATTCAATAAAGTATGAGCTACAGTCTCATGGCTGTTCTGTTAAGCTGTTCTGGATTTAGGACTACCGTCTGCTATGTGTTCGAGTTGAACACTGCTCGTCTCCACTAGAGTATTATTATTATTACTAACGGAATATGAAAGTGGGGGGGGGGAGAGATGTGTTTAGTACAAGACATAGACATACTAACAGGTCAGGGACAGCCAACACCCAAGACCACCTCTGACTGAAAGAGGCACAGAACACAACACACAAACCCGAGCCATCCTGAGTTTTATTTCAAATCTAATCTGGAGGTTAGTATGAGAAAAGACACACTGATGAATTCAGAGGTGTCTCGCCTTTCCAGCCACAGATAACACCTTTGTTTGCCTCAATTGGGGGAGTCTAATGTAGAGAGTAGTGCCTCTCATATTGGCTCTTTTGTTGCCCCGTTTGATGATGTCAGATATTAAGTATGCACTGTTTTAAACTGAGTTTATGTCTAATAGGATGAAAAATAGTGCATGAACTGGACAGAGAGCTACATGTATTTGCAGCAGTTAATTAAAGGCACCATTAGTAAGATGCGTATAAAACAATATATTGTTATAGAACAATAAGTGACAGAGGAGAACAGTCAAATGATCAAAATAATCTGAACATAAACATTTATTTTATCCATAAATAAAAACTTATTGAAGCAGTATGTGCGTTTTATTATGACACTAGAAAATACTAGTGCGCAAATGGAGAAAATCAGTGGAATGTAAATTATTATTGCATTGTCTTCAGTAAGCCAATAATTAAGCCTATTTCATAATAAGTGAGTAGTTCCTCTGGTAAGCTGTTCCAAAGTTCAAGTTCCACTTATATCCTTCTTGGGACAGTGAGCAGCCCGTCAGTGGATCTATCCCTCTTAGTGTAGAAACATAGCAGCAACGACTGGGGCCAAGTCACAGTTTGTTCTTGCTGAAGGCCATTAACGAGGAAAATTGCTCTACAGAGTGGTAAGTATCGTGCATGCTCTGTGGCAGCATAGCAGATAGAGAAGTACACTCAGTCTGTGCTGACTTAGCAGGTATTGATAGTTGTCATACAGGAGGTCGTGGGCTAGAGTAAAGTGAAACTTAAACAGTGTCCATTGCTCATTTGCTGATTTGAAGTGTGACTCAATCTTGCAGCTTATTACTGTCTGATGAGGTATCTAAAGAAAAGCAGTTGGGCCCTCGCTGACTGCAGTGGAGGAAGTAATCAGATCCTTTACTTAGTACCAATACAACAAAGAAAAAATTCTCCATTTAAACTAAGAGCACAGATGTATTATAGGCATGATTTCATCGAAGGAGCTTTTTGTAACTTCCAGCCACCTGCTTTAACCAAATATTTCCCCTTTTCTCAAAGTTTAGTTCAAACCCTTTTGGCCATTTATCTTATATGTTTTATTTGTTTCTTTGCGAATTTGTTATTGCAAGTTGTTCGAATTGTAGACGGAATTAATCATTTCTATGTATATATATATTTTTTGCCATATTTTAACATTAATATTGCTCAGTTGCATTCTTGTGTTACAACAATAAATTGCCAAGTAAAACTTTTGGAGCTATACACTGATACTAAATTCTGAGAACAGCTCATTCTGTTGGTGTAACAAACGCAGTCTGTGTAAGCAGGCATAATGAATGACTACTGCAACGTACATTTTGTGTAAAGCTGGCATTCCAGCACATTGGAGTGTTTCATTTCAGTTATTGCCAACACAAAGAGCTTTTCATTTACAAAATGATCAGTGCAATAGTGGACGATAAAATGCCACCCCTTTTTTAGAGAAAGGAATTTGCTGTGGGTTCGGCTGCATACAAAAATGAGGGCCAATTACTGCAACAGTCAAGACCATAAATATAAAACACAAAAATTACAATCAGAATATAAGGACATATCGGGGCGCTGTTTAGCTCAGTTGGTAGAGCGTGCGTCCCATAGAAAGACAAAGACGTGAGAGGGCAGTTAGTTTAATCTAGACAAATTGTTTTGATTAGAACATGTTAGGACTGTGTATATTATACAGTGACGTGATCAGAATCAGATATATACTGGCCCATATATAAAGTAAAATATATATAAATAAAAGATGTAGATGTAAGAGATGCTATTGGCTGAGAGACAATAGGTATACCAACATAGATTCCACTGATAGGACACAGAACGCGGAGCCTGTGTCTGTATCAGATTCTCATCTCTATTCACAGGACTCTCAGATGCAGTACTGCAGTACTCGGGGCGGGGTCCGTGGATGGAACTTCCGGGATGTGTTGTTTTCAGGCTACGCTCCAGACGGGGGGATGTTCATGCCCGAGAGTTTGCCCACGCTGAGCCCAGACACCCTGAGGGGCTGGAGGGGGCTGCCCTACACCAAACTGGTGGTGGAGGTCGCCTCGCTGTTCGTCCCCACTCAGCTGATCCCCAGAGAGGACCTGGAGGGTGAGCAGCTCAAATATTCTGTTAACTTAACATCTCATTTGATGTTAATGTATGATATATTTCCTCTTCATAGAGATGAATATAAAACAAATAATACAAGTTAAACTGTATAACCTGCATTCAAAACACATTTGCCAAAATCTCACTGAATATATGAGGCAGAGAGTTAACACATTTCTCTGCCTCTCCACATGTGTACATAATCTTCCTGGCTGTTACTCACTTTATGTGCTCAGCTTTGTTTTGAGCTGCTCCTTGATTTGTTCTTTTCCTGTCTAAGTACAATGAGAAATGACAAAAACTGGAGTCAGATCTCTTGTGTCTGTACACGTACTTGTCCAATAAAGCTCAGTAGAGTGCATTCTTCCGCAAAGACCCAACAGTCCCCTTTAATTCATTCAAGCCTAATCCAATATCAAATCAAATACCTTAAACAAGAAACAAATCATGAAATTAAACAAAATGTTGTTTTTTTTTGTTTTTTTTTTATGAAAACCTGTTCCACTGCAACAGAAATGTGGAAAAATGATTTCTTCTCTTCCCTCCCTTGTCTCATCCCAGTCCTGGTAGGGGAAGCCCTGTCTGGTTTCTCAGTGCCTGAGGTGGTGAGAGTCGCCCGGCTGAAGGATGGTCTGTCAGTCCTGGAGCTCTTCCATGGACAGACCTTGGCCTTTAAGGACCTTGCCATGACCTGCACTGTGCGCTTCCTCAACTACTTCCTGCAAAAAGAGAATCACAGAGCTACTGTTGTTGTAGGTGAGAAATAAAACCTGTAGTGCCCTCTGATTTAACTAGGGAACTATTTTTTCAAATTCGTTTCATACGGTCTACAACATGAAGAGGTAAATGTTAATGGAAATATCTGACAGAAACACATTTGTCTTTTGTTTTGTACTGGCTCCTCTAAGATGACAGGTGCAGTCTGACTGTAGCCTCGGCTAAAGGCTTTATGCTCCGATCCAGTCCAGACATGTATCCAAATCAACCTACAACAGTAGAATACTGTTCAACTTTCATGTTTGCAGCAGGGGGTCTTACAGACCAATAACAACCCTGGAATGAAACAGCCTCTGTTACAGCATCATGTGCTGCTTGGTAGGAAACATGCTGAAAGCACATATTTATGGCAGCTTAACAAGAAACAAATCAACTGTTTCGTTCATTTAGTCTGTACTAAAGTGTTTAACCAAAAAGGTTTTTTTTCGTTCCAGTTGAAGGGTGATCTTGTGATTGGCCCTTTGCTTTGCAACTAGGGCTGCAGCTAACAATCATTTATTGTCATTTGATCTGATGATTATTTTAGCTATGAATCACTTATTGTTTTAGTTACAAAATGTCAAAAAATTATGAAAAAAATGCCCATTGCAATTTCCCAGAGCCCAAAGTTACATCTTCAGATTGCTTATTTTGTCCAAACAACAGTCCAAAACCCAGCGAGACTTCATCTACTGTGAATAACAACAGAAACAGTGATATTTAAGAAGCTGCGACCAGAAAGATTTTTGAAAGCTTTGCTTAAAAAAACGACTGATGATGATAACTGATGTTGAAAATAGTTGGTGATTAATTTATTTTTCGATTAAATAATTAAGTAATTATTGTAGCTCTAGTTGTTAGCAAACTGAAGAGCAGGAAAAGCAAGAGATTCAGGTGTTTTTCTGTTCTTGTTCCTGTGTTTCACTGAACACAGAGGTTTCTACTAAATGACCAAACTGCATTTTAAAAATGAGATGTTCTTCTAGAAATGGTCTCTAGAGTATGATGTTATAAATTTGGAATTGTTTAGTAAGAATAGGAAGCTTGATGTTTAAGTCAGCAGACAGAACCTTTGTATTATTCATGCTAATGGGTGAAATTAAGAAGTAAACTTACATGGATTCAGCTGTGTCTGCGAGGCCGATGTCCTGAAACACAAATGAAACCTCAAATCAAGCAGAGATGGTTCTGATAAGCATCAGCGTTGGATCCTATTCTGTCACTGTTAGACAACAAACAGGAATGCAAACCATGTACACACTGCAGAATAAACAGAAAACAGAAGATATGGGAACGGAAAAGGAAACATCAGGAAAGTGGTATTTCAGCCAGAGGACATTACTTGTCTGTAGGTACGGATCCTTCACTTTGACACTGGCAGATTATCATGGCATTAACAAGCACATTCACACTCCAAGGAGGAAGTAAGAAGCACAAAGATGGAACAAAGTGTCAGAGATGATAATAGTGAAGGTCTGAGTCAGCCTACTTGTGGTTTTCTTCACCAGGTACATCAGGAGACACCGGCGGCTCGGCCATCCAGAGCGCAAAGGGTCTCAGTGGGCTGGAGGTGATGGTGGTTTACCCTCGTGGACGTATCACACCAGTCCAAGAGAAGCACATGATAACCTGCCTGGAGGATAATGTCCATGTGTTTGCAGGTGAGCCTGAAGCCACAGGACTAATGGCTGTTCTTTGACCATAAAGCCATCATTTTATTCTCGTTACAGTTATTACAGTCAGACTGAGTGTTTTTTTTTTGCCTCTGAAGCCAATGGCACCTCTGATGACATCGACCAGCCGCTGCGCCGGTTGTTTGCTGACCAAGACCTGGTCAAGTCTTACGGCCTTATGAGCCTCAACTCGGTCAACTGGTCCAGAGTCATGATCCAGCTGGCCCACTTCATTTACACTTACCTGGAGCTCAGTGGTATGGAGCAGGCTGAGGCTGACGGAGAGCTGCCAGAGTTGGAGGTGGTGGTGCCCACCGGAGGGGCGGGGAACATTGCGGGTGAGCTGATTACTGCTGTCAGGGAAAATCAGTCAGGCAGTCAGTCAGCATGCAGGCTGTTCATCTAGGGCAGGAGGCAGCAGGGTACATGGTATATTTTAGGCTATTTGTCTCTGCATTTTCATTCATGCATAAATTGGTTCTCCAGCTTTATCTGTAAAGGTACACATTTTGACAAATTCCCATCACACATTACGAAAGCTCATATGAAAGGCTTTCCTGACGAATTGTCCAAAACCTCCAACCAGTTATCCATTATCAGTGAGTTCCAATAACGATTAATATCATTTTAGACCATTAATGCATCTTTAACAAATGAGAAGAATCAGTAAAAGTAGGTCTTCAGTGCTCTCTGCTGTAATATAATGGAGACTGTGTGTCTGAATGACCTCAGACATATCTCTGGCATAGTTTTACTGCATTTTCTGGTCAGCTAACACATATACTTATACGGTACATCAATGATAAGCTTAAATCGCCTGATAACGTCAGTCATCGGACCAACCAAATAATAACGTTTCAGCATTCTTTTCTGCATGTTCTCCATGTAGTAGAAGTTTGATAAGCCAAGGCCTTCAGTTTAATCACTGATCTGAGTGATTCAGTGCAGTTAATAATCATTCTCGGGATCATTTCCTTCAAATGTTTTGAAGCTACGAAAAACGTGTTGCTCATGAGAACGTTCGGTCCCTGTCGCCTCACTGTCTGTCTGTGTGTCAGCTGGCTATATTGTGAAGCAGATGGGATTGCCCCTGAAGCTGGTTGCCATGGTGAATTCTAATGACATAGTGCACCGAGCCGTAACCACTGGTGACTTTTCCATGGCAGCTGATGTCACACAGACTTTGGCCCCTGCCATAGACATCCAGGTAAGACAGTATGTGATCTGATTTGAAGAGGTCCTCTGATATAATTGGATGATGTTAGCTCCGAAGCCTTTGATCAACAACTCTGACTTTTGAATTAATACTCAGAGCTGTTCATGTGGTACAGTGGGAAATATCAGGGGGGTGCTGATATTGAGAAATACTCTCTGAGAGTGTGATGAGGCGATGGATATCAAACCTGCATCTGTGTTTTAAATACAGAGCTGGAGTTAGGACATGGGTAGCTTAGCTTAGCAATAGACTGGAAGCAGGGGAAACAGCTAGCCTATTTTTTATCCAAAGTTCAGAAGTGCATCGGTGAAGCTTCATGATGACCACATTGTATTGATTGTCTAATCAATCAGATTAAATCTGTTTCATTTTACACATACAACTGTAAATCCCACGGTTATTCATTTAACTATTCTTCACAGATGGTTTAAAGCTTAAAGGTTTGGGGCCTACACAAAAATTCTGACATGTGCCTCCTAACGACACTTGGGAGCTGGTCAGCAGCAGAGACACACGTGGAACTGATTGTGTTTTCTCCCACAAATGTCTTATGCCAATAGAGATCATTGATAGATTTACAACATTATGGAACTTGAAGGAAGTAATCTTCCCCTTTCCAGTAACACTGCATGGTAAATAGTCTCCTGTTTAGAAATAAGACGAGGCAGGCAGTAAGTAACTTGGATGTAACTCAAGTTCTATACGTGTGAACGTGTGTAGCCCATCGTCACTCTGGATCACAAAGTAAGTAAAAGAGTTTGAACACAACTGTTCCTTTTCTTGCTTGCCTCCAGGCCAGACTGTGTGATGTGAAAACACGAAGGTCACATACAATGAGGATGGACTTGACAATGAAGTAGGAAAGGTATTGTGTTCAACGGTTCAACTGCTATAATGCCACTCTGCTTGATTGTTGGCCTGCAGGACCCGTACAACATGGAGCGAGTGTTCTGGTTGCTGCTGGGCAGAGACGGAGCTTCAGTGAAGAACATGATGGAGGAGTTTCAGCAATCACATAGACACTCTCTGCCCGAAAACCACCGCAAACTGGTACCAGTCATTCAACGTATATTGTATACGTCCAGGCATGCCTGTCCTCTGTATGTCTAGTAAGAACACACCCTCCATCCAACACCCTGATGTGTTTGTGTTCTGTCCCTCTTTAATTCAAGTTGTCACAAGTTTTATCTACTGGAACAGTGACAGATGAAGGGATCCTGGAGACAATGAAGAGGTGCTGGGACGAAAACCAGTATGTGCTGTGTCCACACACAGCTGTGGCTGTATGGCATCACTACCACTGTCCTCACAGCCCCAGACTCAACAGGTCAGATATTCTGTATTCATCTATTAAACTACACACACACACACAAGACATTTCTCACTTCACTACAAGACGTGAGCCAGCAGGACTCTGAGGTCATGTAGCCTGAAGGAGGAATTATATCTGATGACCTCTCTTCACTTATATGGTCTTTACTTGACTTTTGGCAGTGTTGTAATTAATTACTGAAACTCCTACTGCAGGTGTTACATTGCAACAGCATCTCCAGCCAAGTTTCAGGCAGCGGTAGAGAAGGCCGGCCTGACCTTTGACCTACCCCAGGCGGTGCTGGAGTTGGACAAGTTGGCCACCCGTTACGAGAACCTGGAGCGGAGCGTGACCTGGTGCAAGGACTGGGAGGACAGACTGAGAGAGAAAATCCAGTCTGTGAGTGCAGTCCGAAAAAACAGGGGAACGTACTACATCTGATTATGTAGGTGTTATTGCACTGTTTTACTTCAGAAACCCTGATTTGGACGTCTAACTGTATGTGGGTGAGGTCAGGTGATTGTGGCGGCCTTGTCCTCGATCTGTGCACCTCCTTATCTGAATGTAGTAAATGATGTTGATGGGAAAGGTCTCCTGTCGCCTCTCTGATGGACTTTGGTCTGAACTGTCATACAACTTGTCTTTGTATTTGTTCAGTGATGTCATACACCACAAATCAATGAACTGTTTGCACTAACTATGTTCAGTCTTCCTGCCAAAACACTAATGTCACTGTATATGAAAGAATAAATCCCAATAGTTTTCTAAGAGTTGAACTGTCTCGAAACATTAAAAAGTTCTAAAATTGAAATAGAGTTTACTTGTCTCAGGCTCAGTGCCATTTCAGAAGTTTCTGTTACTGACTGATATTTACCCGTCAGGGATTCAGCTGATGTTCTTGTCTGTATGTTGTATGAGTGATGAGCGTAACAGAACAAAAAGGTTCATTCCTACATCAGTAGACGCCTGAAGCCACCATGGAGGAGCTAAACAGGAGAAAGAGGAGGTTTTAGGTAATTGTATTCATTGTGTATTTTATATTCATTGTCTTCCTTAAACTCTGTAGACGGACCTGTGTGCAGTGCTAGCCTATTCATCCGACTTTAATTTGTCAGGAGCAGGACAAGTTAAACATGGAGGGACTTAATCTAAAGTACCATTTGTGGGCGATCTTGTTATGTTGGGGGTCATAGATCTCTCATCCAACAGGCAGCATACAGACTGTGGATGCATTTGTTTTGGTCATTTTCTAAAATGTGTGGAGGCTGTTGCTCAGCAAAGTCTGGACACCTGCTCTCTGATGCACATACCGCACATAATGCAATCCAATGCAATAGATCTCTTTCTCATTTTGACTTGTCACAGCAGGAAGATCACAGGTGTAATGAATCACAATAATGATGGCTCAGTTCCGTCTCAGAAAATCACGACCCTGACACAAGCAAAATGTAATTAAATTATGCCATCATTCAGATCCCTTTATTACGGTAAGTTAAATGCACAATAACACTCTGTAGACACACTCCTTCACACAACATGTAACTTGGAATTATTAGCAAAATGCACATTAAGTATCAAAAGCAAAATTATACCGCAGGATAGCCACCGTATATATACTGTCGGGTATTTGGATTATCAATTGTTTGGTCAAATATTGAAGATTTTCCTCTGAAGTGTAGTGGAGCAGAAGTACAGTGGACAAACTGTACTAAAGCACAATTCTACCACTGCCACTATTAATGATTAGACCTGTGGTTTGCCTGGTATGACATATCAAAATGTCTGCCATGTATGAGGTCTGTATATAGATGATTATGTACATAATGCAATGACAATCTAAATAAAGCAAGTCCGTGTAAGCGCACAAAAGATGGGATTACAACAAAAGTCGACCCACTGACCTAAAGGATGATTGCTGTTGTTGTTATTGACTACAGTAATATGCAGGACACTCCTTTCATCAAACTACCAGTAGAACTTGGAACTAGATGCTCTGCTCAGAACTTCACTCTACCTCAATATTGTACATGAGACATTTAAAGTCTCCGGTCGTCAGTTTAACGTGTGTGATAACAGGTTGCTGCCTTGGGGTGGCGCTACAGCTCACACAAGGCTCCTATATTGGTATTATTACATAACTGTATGTCGCACTGGTTGGACTGACTTGATGCCAGTGCGGTACCACGTCCAAGATGTATGTAACTGATAAAGGTTTAACAGTAGTAAGCTGAGGATCATTACAGCGCGTTACTTGGATTGTAATAGAATGATTAAAGTTAATCTGTTGTTATGATATTTTTATATATATTTCTTAATATATTTTTATATTTTTATTTTTATAAATAAATAAAATGCAAAGATGTAACAAAAACTGTGATACATTTTATGTATAGAGAGCGTCTTGTCCGGTGCTCGTTGGATTAACATCTTAACAGATCTCAAATCAAATTCTGGGTTTTCCGAGGAGCCTTGAATGTAGCACGCGGTTTGACAGCTAGACAGCCAAACATGGCGACTGCTAGCTAAAGCAACCAGTCACCACCTTCGTCTTTTATTGTCATTGTCAGCGCACAGGAAACAGCCAGAGCCGGTAAAGATTCACGGACGGAGACTGTGAACGACTGTCGTTCACATTTAAAGCCTTTGCTGTTTTTATTCCGTCGTGGTCCGGTATGTGAAGGCGCTCCGTGAGCCACGCTATAAGGCAGACAACAGCGGAGTGAGGGCGGACTGTTGTGCCTGGCTTCTTCACCTGTCTGTTGACATGTTTCACAGGTAAGAGATCGGTCAGTTCTGCCCTGTGACATGTTGCTGCTGTACGTGCTCACTTCTCCGTCTCAGTGTTGTTGTTATTACGCCTTAGTACGCCAGCTGACACGTTGTTCGTAGCAGAACACAGACAGTACAAAGACATGAGAGATAAGAGGACAGCCAGTTGTACTGATGAGCTGAGCTCCTCTCTGAGAGGCCAGTTGTCACATCAGCCCGGACAGTCCCTCATATAACAGAGTGTATATTCAGGCCCAGACATTCATTTGATTAAAGAAAAAGTGTTTGAGCTTGAATTAATTGTGTAATAAATTATCTATCATAGTGATAATAAGAAAGACTTGTCGGTGATATAAAACCAGTCCACTGTCTTCCAAAGCATCCTTTGTTTTGTCGGAAGTGACCTGTACACGAAGCGGAGTTATGCCTCCACCCATGGGTGATTCATATGAGATAATCCTCTTCACTTCATACTCCTATCTCCGGACATAGCAAGGACACAAAATACTCACATTGTTATTATTGAAATGTGCATTTTAAGCTTGACATAGGTGCTACAGCACTGTCATAGGAGTTGGCCCTACAATTAATGTTGATGTCCCAGGAAAACAGTGGGCTGCATCTTTAATAGAAGTAGACTGGTACAGCTTTTTCAGGGATGATACTGATTTTTAGAAATCAAGGAAAGTGAAAACCTGTATTTTTGTTTGTAGTAAAAATCAAACTCTTTGTGTCAACATTTCAAACAAGTGCACTCTACTCAAGTACTGTTCTTAAGTACACTTTGCAGGTACTTTACTTGAGAATTTCCTTCTTTTTTTTTTTTTTTTTTTTTGCTACTTTACAATTCCTCTCCACTACATTCATTTGAAACATTTAGTTACTGTTTAATCTGAATCACTTTGCAGATTCAGATTAATCAGTGTTTACGGGCTGTTAGTGACATGTCACTGATCAGTTAGTGTTGTGTGTGACATTGTGTGAGAGGATGCTGCATCAGAGCCAAAGGAGCACATTTATAAATTAGGTTTTTGATTATGATTGATTGATTTGATTATTATTACCCAAAAAAAAACAACATCAACGATACTGATAATTGGAAACATGCTGAACTGATAATGGGTCAACCCCCAATCTTAAAAAAAGGTTAGTCGGGCTCACCATTGAGACAAAATTAGTAATTGAGCAAGAGGGTCCTTTTCTGTAACCTAAAGGTATATATCTACATAATTCCAGAGTTAGATTTTTTCCTAGTGTATTCATCTCTGCTGTCAGCTTATTAAATGTGAGTAGTTTGTGTTTTTTTCCTCCTCTATGACAGTAAACTAAATATCTTTCACCATTTTCTGAAATTTTATAGACGGAACAACTAATCGGTAAATAATCGATAGATTAAGTTGTAGCCCTAAGTGGCCATCGCTCTACTTCCTGTGTCTTTCCTGCTCGATAGTTGCTGAGACACGATATACTATTACGTGCACTCGTGTGAGGGATCAGCCTGCAGAACTGTCTGGGAACCTGCTGCTGTTAACCCACCCTGTTATTTAATATGTATTTTGCTATGAGTGTGATCTATTTCACATTGTCTGTGTAATTTAATACATCATTCTGTGGATCAGATCTTTTGATACTTGTCCAAGCACTGGTACCCGATGATACCCGCGTTTTGTCACAGATACTAAAGTGATGCTTGCTTTGAGAAACATAAATCAAATCTTTATGTGAGAACAATTAGATATCAGATTAAAGATTATGTCATTGAGACTACAAATCTGACCAGGCAATGAACAGATAGCTTTTGATTTCAGTGGTCTAGGGTAGGGGGTAGACACATTTAGTCTTACAAAACATATTTAGCTCTGAAACCCAGCCATATATTCCTTTTTATTTTGATTTTACACATCACAAAAATATTTTAATGCTTGATTTTTGTCCTACCAAAAAAAAGGTTCCCAAAAGCTGACACAAATGTTTCTCTATTGGATGTTCAGGAAATGCACCCGCTCAGTTACAAAATATATCAATATCAAGATATAAAATGACAAAGATTTCATTATTGTTATCAGTATTTCACCTGCGTTGTAGATGGCAAACCAATGAAGGAGAAGCTGTGTGTTTTCTTGGTGTTTATCAAATTTGCTGTCTTCCTCCAACACGAATAAATCAGCCTCTCCCAACAGTTCACGTCAGTTGCAGCTGCTGACACACACTCGGTGGCATCTGGGTGGAGAAAGCATTCCACAGTTAAATACCAAACATGCTGCAGGTTTCTGTGAAGGGTCCGTGTGGGGGGAGGAGAACATGTTGGTAGAGACAGGAGGCACTGTGGACTGAGATGATGTTTTCTTTGTTTTGTCTTGTTCCCAGCTGTTGCTTTATGACTTGTTGACTTTCGCTCGCTCTTCACTGTACTGTCAGCGCAGTGTCAGAGGCCAATTGGCACTGCGGGCAACTCATAACTTCAAAATCATTCCCAGTAAGGAATGCTGCTCAAACAATTTAGTCACAAAGTGTTTCTGATCACTACTGTCATTATTGTTGTTGCCTCTCTGCAGGTAGTCTCAGGCCTTTCTGTGAACCAGGCCCTCACTCCTTCCTCATCCCCGCCCCCCTGCTGATGATGTCATCGTCACCAGCAAAGCACTCCTCCACCTCCCTCTCCCCTGGGTCCCGGGTGCCACCCACGACGGACCTCGACTCCCTGTCCCTGTCCTCCCTGTCTGGAGATTTCGATGATGATGGAGGAGGGGAGGAGGAAGGGATGGGAGACCTAGAAGTGAACCCGTATGATGGTCTGCCCTTCTCTTCGCGCTACTACTCCTTGCTGGAAGACAGGCAGAAGTTGCCCGTGTGGAGGCTCAGGCAGAGTCTGCTGGAGCACCTGGAGAGCCACAACATGGTGCTGCTCAGTGCACCCAGTGGAGCTGGAAAGAGCACCCAGGTAACCAGGGACCAACAGGGCCAGCGGCAAAATAACATTTAGTGTAATAACCTGGATTTATGCAGGCCAAACTCTCACCAGTAGTGCTCTCAAATGGACAGTGTTGTTTCAACTATAGTAGCTTTAAGTAAATACATACAAAGGAAAACTGTAATATTTAGCCATGTTTTTAATACTATAAAATATTTACATGACATTGTTTGAAAGGGGCGCAGATGAGTGAAAATGGTGCATCCTTGTGCCCAGTGCTAGATGAATACTGATATGAAATAGAACGTAATGTACTTACATTTATTGAGTTGAATTTGTATTTTCATGTTACACAATAATAAGTGAGATTAATATTAGAATAATAGAATAGAATAATAATTAGCCAGTAGCCTAACTGTTCTGTGTATTGATAATCCATGACGCTGTCCGTGGCACTGAAGTAACAAGAGAGGTTCTTTCAGATTTCTCTTGGATCCCTAATGTTCTCTGAGCTGTAGAATATGTGGCTACACACTCAACTCTATACTATATTGTAGCCTATACTCTATAGAGTAGTGTCACCTTCATGATCAAAGTGAAAAAGGTTGTAATGTAGTTGGAAGAGCAGTCATAGCCTCTGCCACTATAGTATTTGAGGTGCAGTGTGACGTGCAGTATGTGCAGTATGGCAGTTGCCAAATGTGGAAGATGTTTCCATGCCACAGAAACCAGACATTAAAACAGATGAGGATTAACCAGGTTATTATAAGACAATTATAATGGGTTTATGTGTTGATCTTTCTTGTGTAAGTTTGGGTGTTTTGCCTTTACTTGACAGCGCACAGCAGAGAGTAAATAGGAGAGAAAGAGGGGGGGGTGACATACTACCCTGCCCTCTTGTGATCACTTGGTCAGTTAGCCGAGCTCAGTCACTCCACATGCATGCATTAATCTCTAAATACATAAAGATTTGCTTGTGTTCAAAGTGTTTTGATTAAAGACCAAGCTGATGGTTTGAGGGTGATACCGCTGACAGTGTCTAAGTGTTGGGGCCTTTCCCTGTGATGGCCTGGTTATCACTCCACCTGCTCCTCAGCTCCACTCCCCTCAGGCTAATGAATGACAGCATGAAAGCACTCCAGCAGAGTTGCACTGTTCTGCTGTAACCTGAACACTCATTTCATCAAGAAGCACTCTGAGCTCCCCTTTCCAGCACCCTCTTCTCTACCTGCACACTTAATGCTCGTGCCAAGTGTCGCTAAAGAAAACAAATAAAAACGAACACTTCTCACACTTTCTCCTTTTGGGTTTGAGCTGCTGGATAGTTATCATTGCGGTGACATAGACTTACACCCGCTGTTGTTCGGGCTCTGTCACTTTGACCTTTACACTTGTTACTGTTGCTAGCTGCGTATCTCACTTTTGCTGCCCTCACTCTCACTCAGAGTTGAATAAGAACAAAATTCAGATGTAATATTTATAACAACTGAAGCTACAGAGATAAGAGACTTTTATGCAGATCTGAATCCTATGAAGCTGTTCTTTATTCTGAAATTGAATCCACAGTGTCTTTGGTGTAAGTTTGACAATCAAGCCTGTATCTTTCACTGTCCTCATCATGAGATCTAATGCAGGCTTTGAGTTAATATTTATTCAAGGTCCATTGCAGGGCTGTGTATATTTGTTCCATCTGGTCATCCATGGATGGCAGTTTAGTCGCTTGCCCGCAGAGAACTTAATTTATTACCATAAGTCGTATGATCGACTTGTTTTCTTTTCTCTACATATTGTACCATAACCCTTTTTACCCACATTACCCACAATGCAACTGAGCCACTGAGCGACATCACCGGAGGCAATTTTTGAGATTACATGCAGCTTCCTCTGGAGTCACAAAAGGCTTTATACTACTTTTTATTATGTAGTAGTCCTCCCACTCAGCCGTAAACACAGTTTAACGTTGGAAACTGGCGGAGTGCCCTTTAAGATTGGTGAGAGGCACTTGGACAGTTGTTGGAAGTAGCAAGCTCTACTAACCAATACATTTTGTCTGTGGATTGAGAAAAGGGATGAGAGAGGGCTAAAGCAGCGCCCCAGTGATTGTGGATTCTAGACATCTTGACATTCTCCTGGTGTGAGTTTCACCACTCTGAACTTCCACTTTGAGTTGCCAATGAAAACTAAACATTGTAAGAAGTAAGAAATGTCTAAGACGTCTACGGTGTTCAGTAATGTACAACTATGTATCAGCTGTCGTGTCCCCAGTATTCTATAACTTTTCCCTCCTCTTGCTGACATCTGTCTTCCTTCTCTTCTTCCTCTGTTGTTCCTGCAGTTGCCACAGTGGTGTGTGGAGTATGCTTTGTCCTATGAGTTCTCTCAGGGCCTGGTGTGTTGCTCACAGCCCTACTCCGTGGCAGCAGTGAGTCTATCCATTCGTGTGGCTGATGAGATGGACCTCAGCCTGGGTATGGAGGTGGGCTACAGGGTGTCTCATGATGACAGCTGTACACCCGACACCCTGCTCAGGTCAGGATACATGGACAACAGACACTGGATAATAACATCCTAGTAATTTCCTCCTTAACTGACTTTCAGTTTCAGTTGTTTTTAACTATGGCAGCTACCAACAACAAATTCTCAATTTGTTTTTCTCCTTTAATCATTCACAGGAGAGGTCACTGAGATAAAGTAATGGTATAAATTGCTTTGAACTCTTTAATGGTGTCAAAACCACTTCCATTTCTTATTTCCTCTTTGCAGTGAAAACAGATATTATCTACATTATTAATTTACTGTCATTTCCATTAAAGTCAAATAATCAACATTTCATAAATACACAGTTGTCTTCATGGACCCAACCAACTCAATAAAACATTTACAAATAACATTCACAGCTCGCATTATTTTTATAAGCAATATTGTAAAAAGTGCCCAGTAAAAGTATAGATATCATCTCAAGTATTAGTTTGATTATAGTGAAAGTCATCCACACAAATAGTGACTGAGTGAAGATCTTGAATTATCTCACATTAAATGTCCTTGAAGTGACAACAAACACCTCTTCCCCTCATCCCCTTCTCCTCATTGAGACTATAATAGAAATGGATCACCAGTTAACCTTCCTTTTCCTGGCTGACCGTGTGCCTAGTGGCAGACTAAACTGTATGGTGATAATAAAGTTCATAGGTAAATGCTGCTGCTTCCATTATTCCTTATCCATCTCATTGTGCCATCAACATTTACTTCATAGTGAGTCACTGAAGCAGAAAAACTAGTCTGTTGCCAGTTTAGGTATCAAAAGTAAATTTTAGTTATACATTTACATGTATATACTGCATAATAGGTCACCCTTTTGAGTAGTGACTTTCAAGAAAAACCAGATCCCAGCACTGAAACCTTCAACTCACAACATCTCAAAAGCACCCAACCCCCAGATCGAGAACCAATGTATAAGGGGTCGGCCAATTATCAGATCCCACAATCTCTGACTCTGACTATTGTGATCAGTGTTTGTTTATATCTGATTGCGGAAATTGAATTAAAGATGTGTTGCTTTGGATCCGATGCAGCAATAAAGTTTAAACTGATTGAGTACAAGTACAGTAAATCATAAATAGATATCACTGCTCGGAAATGTGCTCTCCAAAACTGAAGAGAAAATAATGAAATTAGTCTGAATGATAATGAACTCTGTGTTCTCTGGTCCCTGCAGGTTGCTGTCCAGGGTGGCAAGTGGCCAAGTGTTATAGCAATGTACTCATTGACACTTGATCTCTGTGTGCTTTGCTGCGCTTGAATGATTATGTAAAGAATATACATCCATAGAAGTCGTAGCTTTAAGCCAATAGTCTTAAGTCATTTTGCAAGCCACTTCATTTCTTAATTATGAGTCAAAGCACATTATGACTCCTGGCTGCTGATTTCTGTGGGGTTTGGATACTGGCTCTTTCTTCAACTCTTGTTTCTTTTTTCCTCTCCCCAGGTTTGTCAGTGACACTCTCTTGCTGGAGGAAATGATGTCAGACCCTCTGCTGCATCAGTATGGTGTTGTGGTGTTGGACGAGCTCCAAGAGCGCACCGTGCCCACCGATGTGTTGTTGGGACTGCTGTGTGACGTCTGCCGACAGAGGCCAGATAATTTCCGAGTGGTTCTCCTCACTCACCCGACGCTGGCACCTCGCCTCTCTGCCTTCCTGGGACCATCAGTCCCTCACCTCTCTCTGGACAGCCTGCTCGCTGACCCCCCGACCAGAGACCAGGAAGATGGACACGAGGTGGAGGAGGACAGGAAGCCTCTTGCGATAAACAGGGTGGAGACGTTGTACCGGGAGCTTTCATCTGGGAAGGAACCAGTGGCTGCTGCCTCTCACATGGTGCTGGATCTGCACAGAAGAGGAGAGGAAGGAGACGTTATGGTGTTTTTGGCCAGTGCACAGGTACAAGTTTTGTACTTTCTTCAAAATATTTACACATACACCTTTAATGAATGAATGAATGAATGCTTTATTTCAAACATGTGGATAGTATATTACACTTGAAGCACTAGACGATAAAACCCTTTGTATGTTTGAAAACACAAGGGTTTCAAAAAAAATCATGATACTATTCAGTGAAGAGAGAAAACCGGACCACTGCTTTTGAAACTTCCAAGTATGGTGAAAAAAGTGTATGGTGAGATGTATAGGTTCTGCAGTCATTTCATGTTAAGATTTGTACTAAATTGAAACTGGAATGGGATTTTTCACAATTTTTTGACATTTTATGTAATGGAATCTAGAAAATAATCTTCAATTAAAAATGCACGGATGCAAGCTAAGGCCTAAGGTTAGAAATGTGCCATTAAAGTTCCTTTTTGGGTATGACATGAAAACATTTGCACACCTGGATTTTTTAACCTAGAATTTTGGGATTTTCCGCCATTTTTCTCTGCAGATCCTCTCAAGCTCTGTCAGGTTGGACAGGGACTGTTGATGGACAGCCATTTTCAGGGCTCTCCAGAGATGTTTGATTGAGTTCAAGTCAGGGCTCTGGCTTGGCCACTCAAGGACATTCACAGAGTTGTCCCTAAGCCACTCCTGCGTTGTCTTGGCTATGTGCAGGGTCATCGTCCTATTGGAAGGTGAACCTTCGGCCCAGTCTGAAGTCCTGAGCACTCAGGACCAGGTTTTCATTAGGGATACATCTGTACTTGTGCTCCGTTCAGCTTTCCTTCAATCCTGACCAGTCGCCCAATCCCTGCTGCTGAAAAACACCTGCAAAGCATGATGCCGCCACCACCATGCTTCAGCGTTGGGATGGTATTGGGCCGGTGATAACTATTGCCTGGTTTCCTCAAGACATGACGCTGAGAATGGCGACCAAACAGTTCAGTCTTGATTTCATCAGACCAGAGAATCGTGTCTCTCACAGTCTGAGTGTCCTTTAGGTGCTTTTTTGCAAACTCCAAGCTGAGGAGAGGCTTCTGTCTCGCCACTCACCCATAAAGCCCAGATCATTGGAGTGTTGCAGTGGTGGTTGTCCTTCTGGAAGTTTTTCTCATCTCCAAACAGGATCTCTGGGGCTCAGCCAGTGTGACCATCAGGTTTGGCTGGCCAGCAAGCTCTAGGAAGAGTCTAGTTGTTCCAGACTTCTTCCATTTAAGAAATATGGCGGTCACTGTGCTCTTGGGGACCTTCAGTTCAGCAGAACTTCTTTGGTAGCCTTCCCCAGATCTGTGCCTCGACATAATCTTGCCTCCGAGCTCTGCAGGCAGTTCCTTCAACCCCATGGCTTGGTTCTTGCTCTGATATACATTGTCAGCGGTGAGACCTCCTATAGAAAGATGTGTGCCTTTCCAAATCATGCCCAGTCTATTGAATTTACCACAGGTGGACCCCAGTCAAGTTGGAGAAACACCTCAAAGATGATCAAGAGAAATGGGAGACACCTGAACTAAATTTCAAGTGTCATAGTGTTGTTAGGTCTGGAGCTCTCTCAGGTTGCACGGGGATCAGGCATGAACAGCCCTTTTCAAGTCCAGCCACAAATTCTCTATTGGATTGAGGTCTGGGCTTTGACTCCTCCACTCCAGAACATTCCCCTTGTTGACTCTAAACCATTCCTGTGTAGCTTTCACTGCATTCTTCAGGTCGTTGGCTTGCTAGAAAATAAATCTTCTCCCAAGTCGTAGTTCTCTTTCAGACTGAATCTGGTTGTCCTCCAGGTTTTGCTTATATTTTGCTGCTTTTATTTTAGCCACTACCTTTACAAGCCTTCTGGGGCCTGCTGCTGAGAAGCATCCTCACAGCACAATACTGCCGCTACCATGATTTACGGTGGGGATGGTGTGTTTGTGGGGATGTGCGGTCTTTGGTGTCTGCCAAAAATAGCATCTTGTCTGATGGCCAAAAAGCTCCATATTGGTTTCATCAGAACAAAGACCCTTCTTCCAGTGGATCTTGGAGTCTCCCACATGTCTTTGGATGAACTCTAGTGGAGATTTAATGAGCTTTCAACTGTGGCTTTCTCTTTGCCACTCTCACATAAAGCTTTGACTGGTGTAGAACCCGGGCAACAATTGTTGAATGCAGAGTCTCTCCCATCTCAGCTGCTGAAGCTCTTAACTCCTTTAGAGTAGTTATTTGTGTCTTGGTGGCCTCCCTCACTAGTCTCCTTCTTGCATGGCCATTCAGTTTGTGTGGACAGCCTGCTCCAGGCAGATTTACACATGTGCCATATTCCTTCCATTTCTTTATGATGGATTTAACTGAACTCAAGGGGGAGGTTCAGTTACTTGGAAATCTTTTTGTATCCACCCCCTGACTTACGCTTTTCAATAACATTTTTACAAAGTTGCTTGGAGTGTTCTTTTGTCTTCATGGTGTAATTATAGTCAGGAACACTGATTAACCAGTGACTGGACCTTCAGACACAGGTGTCTTTATACCACAATCACTTGAGACACATTCACTGCACTCAGGTGATCTTCATTTCACTAATTGTGAGACAACTAGCACCCATTGGCTGGTATATACCGTATGAGTCCTATTGACAAAGTTCACCATGGAGTCCTATTGATAAGACCAAACTCCCATTTTAATCTGATAAATGTTGCAGCAGTCATCCAGGGTTTTATATTTCAAGGCTGTATTATTGTTGCCCTTTTTTCACTATGTGCCAAAATGCAAAATTAAGTTAGCAGTGCTGGACTGATTTTAAGTTCGACCAATTATTTAAAAAACAGAAGTCGAGCTACAGTAATAGATTTCACTTTCTTGTTGTAGGAAATGTTTCATTTTCCAAGTGAAACTGTCTTTTTGTATTTTGAACAAAGGGAATAACTGGTGAAACCAACATTCACTCTGTGGAGTGTTGTAGAGTTTCACCACCTTTTGTCTTATAGAGTGAAACCAGGACGGCTCAACCTGAGAGGCCTCTGGTTCACTACAGGTGTCTGGTGTCCCGCTTCACACACACGTACAGCACGTAGAGAACGCAGCATATTGGTCATGTGTTCTCTGTCTATGTGTAAATTCACATTCATATAAATGTACATATTGACCTGCAGTATTCCATGCGCATTTTCCTCCCTCTGTGTCAACATTACCACACCTCCTGGTCTCCACTGGGACAGAGCCTAGCGTGTGTGCCTGTGTTAGCTGAGGCTTCATTTGGAAGCCAAAGTCCTCTGTGATGACACTGATCTGTTCTGGTTAATCCTCAGTGAAGCGCGTGACCACACTCACACACACACACACACACACACACACACACACACACACACACACACACACACACACACACACACATACACACACAGTGTACTAACAGGACAAATAAAAGAGAAACACCTTTCAGGCCTCAGGTATGTGAAGAGTTTGAGAGTGGATGTAAACTGAGACATTCTCTGTCTTCCTTGACCATGTAGGAGACAGAGGAGTGTGTGGCACTGCTGGAGAAGGAGTGTGTAGCTCTGAGTCCTCAACTTGGTCCTCTCAGGATCCTCCCCCTCCATGCTGGACTGGATGGGCAGACCCAGCGGGTCTACGAATCTGATCCCGATGCTTCTACACTGAGGAAGAGCGACGGCTCCGAGGATGTGGACAGCTCGGTGCTGGGAGCTGGAGGTGCAGGGGTCAAAAGGAAGGTTATTATCACGGATAGCCTTGCTGAGGCTTCCTTCTCCCTGCCAGCTGTTCGCTATGTCATAGACACAGGCCGTCAACTCAAAACTGTGAGTTTGCGTTCACACATATCATGATTCAGTTATGGATTGTTTAAGGTCCAGTGTGTAGGATTTAGTGGAATCCAGCAGTGAGGTTGCAGAGTGGAACCAGCTAAATACCCCTCGCCTTAGCCTGCCCTACAGTGGCCTTAAAACACAACATCTGGAAAGCCCCTCTCTAGAACCAGTGTTCTGGGCCACTGTAGAAAGATGACAGTGAAACATGGCGGACTCTGTAGAGGAGGACACAATACCTCTGTTAATATGATTCATTCCAAGGGGCAGCTGTGGCTCAGGACATAGAGCAGTAGTCCACCAATCAGAAGGTCAATGGTTTGCTTCACAGCCCCTGCAGTCTACATGTTGACATGTCCTTCGGCAAAATACTGAGCCCCAAACTGTAGTAGGAATTCTACCAATAGCAGCGGTGTTGCCTGCCGCTGCTATTGGTAGGGGGGAAAGAAGAGAGTGTATAGAGGGCAAATAAACGCTACAAATAATCGATGTGAGTGACCACTAATCTGTGACATAAACCACATTTGGTTGATCCATGTTGATATAAAGACAGTATGTATTCCACATGATCCGACTGTTTTCTTCATCCTGGCTCCGGGCCTTAAAGTGCACGAGGGGCACTGGGACACGACAGCTGTCAATCAAAAACGATCGATAGATTCCCTTAGAGAAATTAACAATTATTTAGACAGGATTGGTAAAAGATAAACACGAATTTATGTTATTTTATCACTAAACAGTACAGTACAGTATATCGCTGTAAACACAGCTAGCAGTGTTTGCAGTTTTGATATAGATGTTCTTATCTGGCAGATGTTGGAGTGTCTGAGTTACATCACTACATTTGGTGTCCTCTTCAAGTAGCTGTCGAGAAAATGTTGTGTAGTTGTTCCCTCCAAAGGTGATATTTGACTTTCGCCTGTGCAAATTGAAATTTTCAGGTGAGTTTGAAATGGCTCATCACACCTCATAATTGAAGTTGAGTTATTGTTGAAAAACTAAGTTGTTCAGGCTTTCATGTAAAATCCTGACATTCCCATTTGTGACATTTTTTCTGACAATGATATTCTGCCACAGGTTTACAACCCACAAATAAGAGCAAACTCACAGGCGCTGAGCACAATCAGCAAACACCAGGCCGACATGCGAACCGAAAGGGTGAACAGCCATCTTCCTGGTAGGTCAAAGGTGTTTACCAGCTGCAGTAGTGCAGTGCAGACATTTCCTGTCTGATATTTGACAAGTCTGACTTTGGTGACTCCTAGTGCTACGAAGAATAGAGACAGGCAGCACTGCATGCCCAATGACTACTTCACATTTTTGCTTCGCACACATTTCGTGTCAACTCAGCTTGACAAAAACATTTTTAAAAATCCATATTACATTTCCATTTCAGGCACTTTACAGTTCAGCTACTATATTCAGTTGTTTATTGCTTTAGTTATTGGTGACATTTTTAAACAAAATGCTAGTAGGCAATCTAACAAATCCAGTCATTTTCTGTATCATGACTCTTTCCTACATGTGTTCCCCTCGTTCTCTTTAGGGCTTTGTCTCCGTCTTTACCCCCAGTCTCTATACGAGGAGGGGATGGGGGAGGCTCATTGTCCCGGGGTGGTGGAGGAAAACCTCAGCCACCTAGTGCTGCTGCTCAAGAGGCTCGATATTGCTGACATGGGACAGTGCAAGTTCCTGGACAGACCAGGTACCTTTATGAACTACTTTAAATAACATTGAGGATATAGGGACTGTGATGCCGCACAGAGTCATTCCGAAGCATATACTATATATATATAACTTTTTGTTGAACTGTATTGTACTGCAATTAACAAAAACTTAATGAACACTGTAGTTTTTTTTGACTCAGTACCACACACACTGTCCTGCTGTCACGAATACTCACTATAGCATGCAACCTAGTTGTAGGAACGGCTACCAATCAAAGTTTACTGTGTTACACCATCATCATATGATAGTTTTTAATCTTGTGTAGCCACAAATAGTTAGATTACCATCGCTATGCATCTTACAAACAGCTGTATGTAAAGAAGAAAAAGAGTATTAAAATGAAGTGGGATCAGAACAATCACACACATCTTTACGACAGGACTCCATTAGAGCTCTTACTGCTTTTGTCCACAGGATTTATCAGAATCAAAAAAATGAAAGTTCCTTGTAGTTGCTTTAAAAAGGGAAGGAATCATTTGGCTCTGGGCTGAGAGCCACAGACAGAGTTGGTAAAGCAGAATGAATTGATGGACGTACTAATTCATCGCTGGGTTTGGTCTTTTTTTCCTGGGATCGATTATAACAACAAAGAATAAGAAAAACCTCAGTTTGTTCAACACAGAGAGGGGTGCACTTTATCTGGTAAGGGTATGAAGAATCAGCTGTGCTGTAGAGTGTGTACTGTAGTCCATTGAGTAGTGTGTCTGCTGTTTGCTGTCCTTTTCCTCGGAAAATCTGCGCATCATTCCTTCATTGAAAGGACAGTGTGAATGGGGCTCTTGAATAACCGTGAATCACAGATGTGCACTACTGCAGTTTGCATCTCAGTGCCTCGCAGTTGGTTATATCAGCACTTCGAGGTGTTCTTACTCCTCCCTCTCACATCCGTATTTACTTGTCCTCCCCAGCCCCCGAGGCACTAATGCAGGCCCTGGAGGACCTGGACTACCTTGCAGCACTGGATGATGATGGGAACCTGTCAGAGGTGGGCATCATAATGTCAGAGCTGCCACTGGAGCCATCGCTGGCCAAAGCTCTGATTGCTTCCTGCGAGTACGACTGTGTGGATGAGCTGCTCACAATAGCTGCAATGCTCACAGGTAACACAAAACAGCACGTCATTTTACTGTAAACAAGACAATGCATAATGTGGTCATATGACATGTTTTCATCTTTCCTTATTTAATGTTAATGAACATTTGTTCTGATCTTTGTCTTGTGTCAGCTCCTTCCTGCTTTGTGACAGCAGAGGCCGGCAGAGAGGAGGCCGCTGTCACACACTGGAGACCTCTGATGCACACAGAGGGAGACCACATGACTCTCATCAATATTTATAACGCCTTCATAGAGCGTACGTACACTTCAGCCTCCATTACATAACTCCATTAGAAAGTCACTGGGCTCCCACTGATCAGCTCTAAGTTATTTCTTAAATCCTCAATGGACACTTCACATGTTTTTGATATTAGCATAAGCAAAAACAGTGGTTTGGATTTGGATGTGGAACGTGATAGAAAATTAAGCATATTGACAAATGACAATCAGTGGGAACTCTACAATAATGTCTATTGCAATGAATGGTGAGCTCTTATGAACACATAATGTATACATAAATTATTGATTGGTCTGTGTGTGGTATTTGCAGATAATCAGGACGAGGCATGGTGCATGACAAACTTCCTCAGTCACACGTCCTTACGATTGGCTTTGGTCATCAGGGCAGAGCTGCTGGAGGTTATGCAGCGAATAGAGCTTCCTGTTTCTCCTCCTGCCTTCGGATGTCAAGACAACTGCACGAACATCAAGCGTGCGCTCATCTCAGGCTTCTTCCTCAAAGTAAACAGCCTGTTCTCTGTTCTGTGTGATAAAAATGTAATCAGTTGTTGTTTCTTACCATCCCTTCTACATATGCCGTTATATTTATACTATATTATATTTGTTTCAATCTTGGAACTCCTCAACTATCATCTAACAATGATTCGGTCACTGGGGGCAACGGCAAATGTTTCAGTGCTTCCAGTGTGACCAGTGGGAGTCAAGACTTCCTCTTTGCTGTGCTAATCATTGTTTGAAAGAAGCAAAAGTGGAGTTGAACTTGAGAGATGACTCATCTCTATAAACAGATAACTGCATACATTTTTGTCAGATGAAAGCCAGTGGATTCTGAGATCATTTTGGTCCATGTGTCCATCCCATTTGCTCTCCATATAGACTGTTTACCTGCATGTAAACAGGTACTGCTCAGATTGGTTGGTCAATACGACTTGTGTGTCCATGTGTGTGTGGAGAAAAAAATAAGCTTTGTAATTCTGTTCTAGAGAAATACACCTCACACCTTCTCGCATATTGTCTCATTTGTTGTTGTGGTTCCTCTTAAGGTGGCTCACGATGTGGATGGCTCAGGCAACTATCTCCTGCTAACTCACCGTCATGTGGCTCACCTGCACCCCTTCTCCTCCTACCTGTGCCGCCAGCCGTGCCCCGACCCCCCCAGCTGGGTCCTCTACCACGAATTTACCATCTCCCGCGATAACTGCATCCGCATCGCTTCTGAAGTCCACCCACAGATGTGAGTCACGCTGTGAGATTTATCACAGATGGTTTTAGATGTGCAACTTAACATCCATTGGATTTTACACAGCACCTTCTTCTTTTTTTTTTCTCGACGATTTCCTTGCTCAAACACACAGATGACCAACAGTAGTCTTGTCTTGTCCGGTCATTGTGAAGCAGGACTGCATGCTAATTTTATCACTGCATTTTTTACTTAGATCATTAGTTTTGGTCACATTTTTAAATGTTAGTTTTAATCAGTACCTTTGCTATAGTTCCAACTTCTTCCAGTGTAAAGCAATTGGTAGTTTGTAAAGCTTTCAAAGTAGCTTCCCCAACACTGACAGTAGTGCAGCATCAAGCAGATGTATGATTCTAATGATGCTTTGAAGTCATTTAATTAAACTTGCCATTAAAACAGTAGTTATTTCATTAGTCTGTTCATACATCTTTCAGTTTTTATGAGTTGCCAAAACTGTAAAACATTTCATCATGGTTCAAGGTTATTGTATGTAGTTTTATTCTTGTTTTCGTAGTGCAAAAATGTATATTTTTCATCAAAAGTTTTCATTGACCATCTTATCAGTCACACTAGTTGGTCTGCAAAGAGTGCTCTCATGAACCTACGAGTCAGACTACCTGGTGGTGGTTGAGGGAGATGAAGCGGGCACTTCTTTTGAACTTTGGACAGAGCCAGACTGGCTGTTTCCTCCTGCTTTCAGTCTTTATGCTAAGCTAGGCTAATCGCCCCTGCACTCCAGTATTAGTAGAATGTGTTTTTTCCAAAAATATTCCTGTAATGAATTTTGCTGCCTCTGACAACCACTTCCGGGTCTTCAACTTTCTATTTTTTGTACATCAACAGCAATATGAAGCTGATATACTGTGAACGCATTCTCTGTTACAGGCTTGTGGAGCTGGCCCCTCAGTACTACCTGGGAAACCTGCCATCGAGTGATGGCAAAGAGCTGCTGATGGAACTGAGGCAGAATCTGGAGCCCCATTCATACGAACAGGACGGAGTTTCAGACGAGCACGGCAGGACTCACAGAGACACTGAGGGGATGGGAGAGACTCACAACCAGTCCAGCACTGAGCTCTGTGTTGTCCAATGAGAAGAAGACGTGACGGAGCATCTCAGGAGAAGACACTAAACACACAGCTGTCACTTTATTGCTTGATCTGAAATTGTGAGTTAGTCTGTGAAATCTCATCTGAGGTTTTTTCGATGTGTGATTCCAAATGGTCCTTGCCCGAAAACGCTAATGTACAGTAATGTAAACGTATCTTATATGCAGTGGCTTTGAAAAATATTCAAACCTCTTAATTTCATTTTCTCCCTGTTGTGCTTTGTATTGACTTAATTTAAAATGTTATTTAGAATATTTTCTTTATTTAATGAGGGATTTCTGTGTTTCTGTTTCGATAACTCTAAGTACATGTGTTATGATATATATTGTGTGTACAATGTTGGCACAATGCCACATCCATTGTAGCACAACAAAAACAGGAAAAAGTGACATGGATAGAATACTTGATCAAAGTATCAAGTTTTTGCTTAGATTTCTAAAAGCAATAAGCATTATTTCAGTGAGCAGAGACTGTTATTGGGTGACCTTTGACCTCTATGCAGATGCCCAGGAACAGATGCTGTTCAGGCTCTCAGGGCTCACTGTGATCTATGATGAGATGCTGTAGCAGTGATGCACAGAGCTTCTATTTTCAACTTTTTGATACTGTTTGTATGATGCATAGGTTTCCTGCTTTCTGCCGCCTTCTCTCCAATTTGTATACTTAATGGAAAAATCTGTATAAATTGTATTCTTATTGTCCTATTTAATAGGATACGTCTGTCTATACAGTACTTCAATACTTTAAATAAAAGTGTGATTTTTAATGTCTGAAATATCTCAGCTGAGTGACGTTTTACTTTACAGCTGCCCCGGGTAACTTCCCTGCAAATTCTCACATTCACTGTCGATAAAAGTGATAACTCTTGTATTCAAGACAATTTGAATATTTATTCCTGGTTTTGTCTAAGCCGAACTTGGTCATCAGGTGTATGATATGTTAAGAATATCCTTAGAGTTTAAGCACAGATAATAATTTCTCCGGGGAAAGTTTCTGTGAAACCATTGCATTTTAGTGAGGACTTTGCTCTTTTGGTTAAAGTTTTCTGTACATAAACAGATCTGTGTGCTTTGAAGCTGAACTTACTCTTGTCAGTATTATGAACTATGATGAACGCTGTCAGAGGTAAATAGTGCTGCACGCCATGAGTGAACTTTTTGTCCTTTCCAGTTTCAAAAAGCTCTTTTACAAACTGATTCGACCCATGCCAGAAACAAATCATTCCAATTCTGGTGTGCAGAAAAAGTGAATGCAGTTTGAGTCTATAACTGTTACACATTTAGATGCATCCTTTTCTCATTTGAAGAAATTCCATATAGGTTGACTTTGTAAGCAGCTCATAACGTTCCATATTTACATTTCATGTTAGGAAGAGACCTCTAACCACTGTAGAAATGAACATGTCTGCAGAGGGGGAAGTGAGGACAGGTATTGTACAGTATATGTGGGTAAGAGGTTGAGGACAGGTGGCTGGATTGAACAAGCGTAGGACTTTCATTCAGGAGACAGTTATTTAAAGTAACTGACAGTGAAGTTACATAATGTATGTGACTTACATAAGTTACTCATGTAATGTTGGTACATTTAAAGTTGAAGTAGCAGTAGTAAAGTAGTTATTATTAACAAAACAAGACTGTTTTCCTCAACCTAACCAAGTGGTTTTAGTGCCTAAACCTAAACAAGTAGTTTTAGTGCGTAATCCTAACTATTCACTATGAACAATGCTTTGACTGGGATGGAAATTTTGTACTTTGTGAAGAGAGATGTGAACTGAAGTCTTACACAGGAATGTTCAATGTAACTGTTTAACATGACCTGTAACCTGTGACCTTGTTTTAGGCTGTTTTATTATCTATGTCTGGTATTGAGTGACCACTGGAGCTCATCACTTCCTTCTCTGTGGAGTATTCCTTTAAGTGCGGGTCATAAATTAGAAACTAATTGAGTGAAAACACACCCACAAAGAGGGATATATACCATGCTTTTCTCTTCAGATATTGAGTCTTCACTTTGTAACAGACCTGCGTGTTGCTCTGTGAATGCTCCTCTTGTACAAGGTTAAAACCTTGTTTGAACCTTGAGCTGACTCCGATCGCCTTCCTCCAGTTCTAAATTATCGCAGAATTATTTCAACATTGACTTTACACAATTGTGTTGCCATTGTTAATCGAAAAAATATGGTTGCAGCTTCAAGTTTCTGTCAGCTGCTGTAGGTTATTCAATTCCCTCTTTGGTCTGCTGTGGCCACGACTCTTCACAGCACATGGCAGGAATTTAGTTTCACATTAGCCTGTCTTTTCAGGCTTGTAATTCCTGGCAGTTTGGAAAAAGGTTTGAACTGAACCTACTGTACATTTTTTTGCACAGAAATACAATTAATGGACAATAACACTGATTAATGTGCTCAATAAATAACAGAAGAAGAAGAAGAAGAAGAAGAAGAAGAAGAAGAAGAAGAATCCTAATAATATCTGCTTGGATGGAGGAGAGGGGTGGATGGACTCATCCACTCAGTATTATTAAACTCCTAGTCTGAGCCCCTTCTTGTCAGGAGTGCTTAATATTTGAATATAAGTAAGTGATAACAATGCATGTTGTATCTCCACTTTTATTGTAGGTACCGTACACACAGATACATGCAACCTTGTATCGTGAGACTGGATATTCAGAGACTCAGCACAGGGACTGGATGCAGTGCTTTAGAGGACATACATTATATGTTCATGTCAGTGCAGTTAGACATGTGTCAGAGCATCAACTTCATCGTCTTCAGTGGTGAAGGTGATTAATGCAGCGAAGAGGCCTGCGATCTTTTTATTTCTTCAGAGCAGCCTCCCTCATGGCGTGGTACTCATCCTCATTCTGCTTAAACATCTTCAGCTCAATCTCAGTCTGCCTGCGCATGGTCTGAGGGTTTAAAAGTGGTAAGTTAGACCATATAGAAAAAAAGAAAATCAGCAAAAAATGAAAGTTAACTCGTATATAACGTACCTCCAGGTCTCTGGTGATGGCGTGGTTGGGTCCATGAGTGACCATGAGGATGCGGTAGGCCTGGCAGATCATGCCGTGACCCGCCTCTATCTGCCCTGCATGCCAGTGGGTGACACCTGCCCGCATTATGGCCATGCCCAGCTGGGCGTTGTTGGGGTGGTATAACTTCCTGTTCAGAGAGAGGTGAAAGTCACAGTGTGCAGTGGCCTATAAAGCATTTCTAGTGGCCAGGTTATGACGCAGTGTTCCTTACTTTTATTTGATGATTTGACTGATAGTGTGAATGAATTGTGACCGTCCATGCTTATCTTTTTTTTGGGGGGGGGGCTATTTGTGGCTTTATTTATAGGACAGCTCAGAGATCAGATTCAGATTCATGATTTATTTATTGTCCCCGAGGGGAAATTCATTTTCACAGTTCTGCTCCAGACAAAGACACCACGCGCGCAGCACCAGAAAAAATACATACATACAGATAAACAAAATCACCACATCTACCGTCTGCTGTTTAGAGCTGTAATGGCAGAGGGGATGAAGCTTTTGCAGAAGCGGGTCGTTCTGCAGGACAGTTGTCTGAACCTTCGACCAGAGGGGAGGAGGGTAAAGTATGGATGTAATGGGTGGTGGGGGTCATGGGCTATGTGCAGCGATTTGCGGATGGTGGCAGTGTTAATGAGGGCTGGCAAACTTGGAGTTGGAAGGCCAATTATTATTTTTGAGCAAGTGTGAGTGACTCTGAGAAATGTGTTTTTGTTATTGAGGGGCAGCATGGTGAAATAGCAGATTGCACAGTACAGGAGAATGGATTCAATGATGCTGCGGTACAGAAGAAGCAGAAGGGGTGGTTTGATGGACAATGATCTGAGTTTACGGATGATGTGGGTTCTCTGCTGGCAGCGCTTAATAATGTCTGAGGTGTGTTGGTTGAAGTTCAGTTTATTGTCCAGTGTGATCCCGAGGTATCTGAAACTGTCCACGATCTCCACTGGCTGATTGTCAATGTGTACGGGTTCATGAGGAGTGGTTTTCCTACGGTTGTCGAAAAGAGATGGCAGGAATCAGTAATAGGGGGAGGTTTTCCATGCTTTTCTGTCTCCATCAGATAAATGGTAGATGGTTTTGTAATAACACCAGGGTCGTCACGTCACATTAACGCATGAGAAATGTCCGCTAATGACATTTCACATGGCATTTTGGAAAAGTCCAGTCTGTTAACATAAACGCCCTTGACATCTACTGATCAGGGTCTTGAATGGTCGGCCCACTTTCACAGTGTTCCCTCTGTCAACACTCACGTGTACCCCTCCACCATCCTGCGAGCGTGGTTTGCCGCCTCAGAGAAGTGATGCAGGTATGAAAGCACCTCACCGGCAATGCTGAGCACACGAAGCTTATACAGGTGAGTGTCAGCCAAGACGTTCTCCTGCTTCTCCAGACACTCACGACATAACTTCACCACCTGTGAAATGAGAAATAAAAAAGTGGGGGGAAGACTCAATGGACACAAGAAGGTGAAGCATAGACAGTAAAAGACAATGAGAGAGAAGGAAGTATGAAAAGAAGCAGAGAGCAGTGTTGTGTACCTCTGGATAATCCCTCTCAATCCGGGACTTTTCAATCTTCTCCAGACGCTCTTTGCTGAAGGCTGTCACCTCTTTCACCTTGTCAGCAGATGGCTGTGAGGGAGACACAACGACAGAACAGCTAACAGGGATATAATGTACTATTCTAATGAATCAGAGGAATCAAAGAGATTCTTTATGTTGTGTGGCTGTTATTATATGTAAAACCCATGTTAAATCAGTAGGAACTAGACCCGTGTCCCCTCACTCACTTTGCCCTCTGCAGTAGCCATCATTAGGTCATCCTTAATGTGCTGGCTACAGTGTTCGCAGGTGCACTCAAAGTGGAAATGCTCCTTCAGTTTCTTCTGGCGGTCAGCAGACACGCTGAGGAAGTCCACGTAGCTGACAGTCAGCTCTGCGCCCTCCGGGATCATCCCCATAGCTCGCAGCTCAATCCTGAGACAGAGGAGGACAGGATCTCATCTGGTGTTTTGGGACCTGATTGTACATGTTTCATAGTACCCCTCTTTATGATACCCCTCTTCACTATCTGGATGCGTCAGATCCCAATGCTGTGTCTGTGCATGTCAGCTTGTACCATTAAAGCCAGTCTAAACCAAGCACGTCATCCCTGTGATGATTGTGGAAAAAAAGGTTTTGATGCTCTCCTTTAATTTGAAAAGAAGATCCCGTCACATAAATCCATAGACAGTAAGATAAGTGGAGGTTTCTTCTGGGTCTGGAAACTGAAGCCAATGCAGAAGTGCCTTATACCAGCATTCTTACTACAGAGGAGCAAGGGGCGACTCTGCTGATTGCAAGAAGAAGTCAGATTGTATTGAAGTCTACCAAATACATCATGTAGACCGCCTTATGCTCGAACATGGTGTTCATTCTGACCACAACTGGTCACTTGATCATTTCTGACTTCCCGCCATTGGCTGTAGTTCTCAGTTTCAAGCCTGTTGGTTCCTTCCGAAAAAACAGTCAGTGTCTGGTGTCTTTTTAAAAAAATGGCTCAGTAATTTCCTAAAACTGCTTGACACTGTAGTGCTAACTGAAATGTTACTCAACAGGAGGAAATAGCACATTAGTTGGGGACAATTTTCAGTAATGGATTAATCCACATTGACACACTTGCGGCAGCAAGTTATTGTGTGTGTGGGATCAATTCAGCATAGACTACAGTGTGTGTGTGTGTGTTCATGATAATGAATGTCAGCCAGTGTAACAGTGTGGCTCACTGATGTGTATTTAATAATCCTTGGACAACAATGGAGCTCTGTCACACAGAGAAGGAAGATATATCAGACTTTGATACACACATATTGTAAAGAACATGTATATCATGGCAGTCTTCAGTTCCAGTGATTTCTACAGCTCTCAGTTCTCTGCGATGAAATGAGTACAAACTACTTTGTCACAAAAAAAATGTTCATGAAGTTTGGTTCAAAAATGGATTTATTTAGGCTTCTGAAAATGTGACCAAATCTGCTGGATCAAAAATATACATACAATAATTCATTTGGTTCAATGTCTCTTGGCCATTTTCACCTTTGTTTGCTACCTTTGATAGTATCCACAAGTTCTCTAGTAGTCCTCTGGCTGAATGTTTAACCACTCCTCAAGTTCAACTGGATGTGTCGGCTTCCTGGCACAGACTTGTTTGTTCAGCACAGTCCACATGTTCTGATGGGGTTCAAGTCAGGACTTTATGAAGGCCGTTCCAAAAGATCAATTCTAACCTGATTCAGCTGTTCATTACCACTTTTGATGTGTGTTTAGGATCATTGTCTTGTTGGAAAACCAAACTAAACCCAAGAGCCAATCTTCTGCTGATGATTTTAGGTTTTCCTGAAGAATTTGGGGATAATCCTCCTTCTTCATTATTCCATTTACTTTCTTTAGAGCAGCAGATCCACTGGCAGCATAACAGCCCCACAGCAAAACACTACCAGCAGCATGCTCGACAGTATGTGTGGTGTTCTTGAAGTTAAATGCCTCACCTTCTCTCCTCCTAACATACTGCTGCTCATTGTGGTCAAACATCTCAGTGTTTGTTTCATGTGACCAGAGTTTTTCCTCCAGAGGGTTTTTTCTTTGTCCATGTGATCAGCAGCAAACTTCAGTCCAGCTTTAAGGTACTGCGACTGGACCAAGAGCTTCTTTCTAACACGGCAGCCTCTCAGCTCATGTTGATGTAAAACACACCTGACTGTGGACACTGACACCTGTCTTCCAGCAGCTTCTAACTCATTGCAGACTTGTTTTTTTGATGGTTTTTGGTTGACTCTGACCAGTTTTCTCTCAGCAGCAGGTGATAGTTTGTGTTTTCTTCCTGATTGTGGCAGTGACACAACACAACTGTGCCATGGACTTCATACTAACAAACAGTTGTTTGTACAGTTGATCTTGGGACCTGTAACTGCCTTGAAATGGCTCCAAGTAAGTTTGCTGACTTGTTCAATTAAAAAATGAGCTCTTTCAGATCAAAGCTGAGCTCCTCAGACTTTCCCGTTATAGTGTGTGTGCTGAATCTAATGGCTGTATCAAACAAGCCCTTAATAAATGGGCTGAGAAAAGTCACGAGCTGTTCAGCTTTACAATCAGAATCATTCAGAAGAAGTTAAGAGGCCATGCTGCAAGGAACATTTGATTCACACAACTTTCTATAATCACCAAAACTGATCGTTCAAGTTGCTGTATGTATATTTTTGATCCAGCAGATTTGGTCACATTTTCAGAGGACCTATAATATATCAGTTTTTTAACCAAACTTAATGAGTGTTTTCGCAGCAAAGTGGTTTGTGTGCCATTCAATCCATTCCAGAAAACAGAGAACTGTAGAAATCACTCATTACTGAATACTGATTTATGTTCTTTATTAGTGGATGGAAACTTTTGACCACGACTGTATATAGTATCAACAGTCATATCTTTGTACTGCCATGTTTTTACATACTAAGTATGACATACTATAAATATTCACTTAATTATATGGCTCATTAAATTGTGCAATGAGCCGTTCGACTTTCCTGCAGAGTCAGATGATAACACTGATACGCCTCTGTTTGATAAGTATGGTGCTGGAGACAGCAGCTGGCTAACTTTGCTCAGCAAAAAGACTTCAAACAGGTGAAACAACCACATCCACCAACCAGCACCTCTCATTGATACATTATATATTGTTTGTTTAATTTGTACAAAAACTTATGTCATGGACTATTAATTCAGTGTCCAGTTGCAACCTCATGTGATGACAAGATTCCAGGAAGTCACTGCCCCTGGTCAGCAACCGTTTTGTTTATTACTCTCTATAAAAACACGCTTTAAACATCAACAACAAAATAATAATAATTTCCCTTTTTGCACGTTTTGCTGCAAATTAAACTAATAAGATGTAACACACCGATTACTGAACTTTCGAGGTGCTAGTTAAATTTGTGAAGAGCCAAGCTAGCTGTTTCCCCTGCTTCCAGTCTTAATGCTAAGCTAAGCTAAACTAACTCATACTGTCTTGTCCATTTCTCAGTGGATTACCTTAGTATTTGGTTATTTTTTATTCATCTGGGACATATATCATCACACTATATCATTATGCATGTTCATTCAATCCGACACATAACACAATCCAACACTTTGTGTTAAATTTAGGTGAGGGTTAGGATATGGGTGTGTGTCTGTGTTATGTAGCCAATTTACAGTGATATCACATGACAGAGGCTGAGGGGTGGACACCTGTGATACATACCTCCTCTGAGAGTGGAGGGTGGAACTCACAGCTGACTGGCTGTAAAAGAAAGGAACAATCATCGTCAATTAATTTAAACATTAATATGTGTGTTACATTGGCCTTCTGTTTAAAAAGTCCCCTCCACATTAAGACATACTGAGTTCTATGAAGTGTGTCTGGCCTAGTTTTAGGAGTACAAAGGTTTAATTGCCGTGTTAACTCTTAAAATGGCACCTGTTTGTTGTGCCTCATTAAAAACTCCAGACTATGTGAATACACAAATGTTTTACACTTCCCCGAGTCACTGCTGGACACGGGGTGTCTCCTCCTTCGCTGTGAAGTCAGTGCTCAGTGTCTGTGACCTAGAGGCTTTAAGTCTTCACATCACACTTGTGTTTGCTGAATATTAGACCAGGACATGCTTCCAAACTATTTGTGCTGTCAAAAATCCTGTCTGTAGCTCCGCCTCTCATTATCAGATTTGAATGAGTTCAGAGAAAATTTACACTTGAGCAAAGAACGTGAAAATACCTGACGTAACGTAACGCGACTGGAGAGGGACTATAAAATAAAGCTTTAAGTTCCACAAAATCAGTCACAATTTATTATTATGATTGTACTTCATGTTGTGATTTCACAATATACATTCCTAAATACAGCAGTGTTCAGTTCAGTTATCACAGACAGACTGACTCAACGCCTGGGGCCGGGCAGCGTGATTCCAGCGCAGGAGGACTGGTGGTTTCTGGGTCTTTGGGCAATTAATAAAACTGCCAGTTCAGTGTAAACCACAGATCATCAGCTACTTCCAGCTGCAGTTTACATGGATATACACAGATTTTTAGTCATCTATGCCATCTCTGCATCCCGTAATTCAGTCTCTACAGCAGTGGTGGTTCTATACCAGTTTTAATAGGGGGGCCAGATCGGGGCCGGCTTTTTTGTTAGGGGGCACATACAACCCGGGAAAAAAAGATAAATCCCTCATTCAGACAAAACAGTGTTTACAATTTCAGCAATTTTGATTGGGTAGTAAACTGCTGAGACACTTTATTTCAGCCTTTCGCTTCAAAACAAAATCATTGCAAGAAATCTGTCATTGTATTATTGATGCAGACTCCCTGTCAGGGGGGGCCACAGGGGGGTCCAGACTCAGAGTTACGGGGGCACTGGCCCCTGTTGGCCCCCCCCTAGAACCGCCCCTGCTCTACAGGCGCAGCCAGCTGTGCTGAAGGAGTCCTACTTACTGACGGGGAGGATGATGGAGAAACGTCCTCCTGACCTGTTGTCAGCCTCGTGTCCAGCTGGTCATCAGTGCAAGTTTTTTTTAAAGAAATTAAACAGCGAGCTCTGTCTCATTTTGACAAATTTGCGTTTCCTGGCATTAGCTGCAAGCATCGCATTGTTTACTACACCGCTAATATATCCCGTGATGCTCGCCTGGGACGCAGGTCAACTTTTACAAATTGTTTTGTTTGACATGCTGTGTATGATCATTTATCATTTTGAATTAATTCAAAATGAACCTATATTATGATTAGAGCACAATAGCCACAACTTTAGTGCCAGCTGCCTCTTTGGGTGGCACAGGCACACCCTGGTACACACCCTGGTACACACCCTGGTACACACCTGGTACACACCCTGGTACACACCCTGGTACACACCATTGCTTTGAATACGTACTTGCCATGGTTGAGGATGACAGTGCAGTTGGGCCAACAGTTATGGTTGACCAGACACAGGTTGGGGAATAGACCCACACCAACAGCCTGCAGGCCTCTCTGGTCACTCAGGGTGAATCCATTACACTTGATCTGCACAGACAGACAGACAGACGGAGGAATGAGGAAGGGAAGGAGAGAGTATGGGATATACAAAGCACCATGGTTTATTTCTGAGAATGTCTTTCATATTGCAGTTTATAACTCATGAAGCACTTGTTGAGTGGTAATGCACAAGGAGAAATTCCTTCTTACAATGCCAAAGATGCGTGAGATGTATTCAGCAGCGTGTTGCTTTCTTCCATACGACCAGTATCCCTGGAACGTGTGCACATCGCTCTCGAGCTTCTTGAGGTCTTCTTCAGGCAGGTCGGCCATGTGGTCCTCGAGCTGGTCCACCGACACCAGCTGACTGTCGGACGCGATGCCTGTGTCCTTGTGTATACGCCACAGCACTCGAGCAGCCAGACTGGGCAGGAGAGAGTGAAATCACTGATACTGTAGGAGTCACCTCTGAATCCTAGACTTACCACACAGACACAGTTTTGTTTAAATGACACCTATTTTATCAAGCTTACAAGACAACAAGCCTGATAAGATGTCATTTATGATGAACAGAAGAACAGTATTATGATAAATGCCTCATAAATACCTTCAAAATCATCACATCAAATCATCACAGACCGACACCATCATCCTGAAGGTTCTGTTTTGTAGAACAAAGCGACCTCTTGACAGTTCCTCTCTGACAACCACCATGGCAAAGTTTCAAGGGGATAGACTGGATCTACACAGCAATACAATTATTAAAGGGACAGTTCACCCATAAATCAAAAACAATAGTTTGATAATTGTATTGATTTACAGAATCACTTTGCTGTGATAGTCGTTCGAGAGGAAGTGTCAAGAGGACACTTTGTTCTACAAAACAGGACTTTGAGAACCTCATATTAATATGTTCAGCACAGAGTGACCGGTTGTGAGGTCTGGGTACAGTTTCATACCACTGTCCTTTGATTTATCTCCTGCAGCTTCCTCTCAGGTCAATGCAGGGTGGACTCGGTGTTTCCTTACCGGACATTCTCACTGGGTGCCTTGCCGAGCTTCTTGATGGCTCCACACTCCTGCTTGTGTTCGTCCCAGCATGCAGTCTGGCAGGTGCGGTCGCAGTAGTGGGCAAACTTACACTGGGCACAGCGGTGCAGATTGGCCTGGTGCCGGAAACAGCTGTGGCACACCTGAGTGGCCAAACTGAGAAGGAACCACACACACAGAACAGGGGAACATCACCGCTGCACCACAAACATGTTTCACTGATATCTCAAAAACTGCAGGCCGAGATTTTAAAGATGGACAACGAAAGACGACGAAGAGGCAAAAGACCTACAGTCAGTTCAGCTGGCTCTGAGCAGAACACTCATCTCTGCTGTGCATCCAACCTTTTGGATTTCACAGTCTGATGGAAAAACATCAGTATGCTTGTGATTAGTGAACAAAACTCAAACCTATCTACTTTGGCTGGTTTGGTTCAGCAGGAAGGCCTTCTAATGCAACACAGTGCATTAAAACAACACAAACTACAGCCTCAAAAATGACCTGAGAGACCGGAAACTTTTTTCCTCAACTGTGTGGAGAAATTATATTCTAAAAGTTCAACAGGGGGAGAGGAATTGTCGACATATCATCAACTAAGAACTCATATTTCATGAAATGTTCTGGTGTACAGATGACCAACAGCGGCGATGTTTGTTAAGTATAAGTACGTCTCAGGAACCTCAACAAAACCATTTAAAACTGCAAGTGAACTGGTCTGGATTTCTCCTGCACTATTTGTTTGTGCAATGTGATTTTGAAATTATCGTTATTTCTCAGGGAATAACTCATGGATCTTTGTGAAAAACATCAGGAGTATTAGGAGGCTTGTAGCTTTGAGTGAGTACAAAAGGGGACTGTTGGGACTTGGCGGAGGTAGGCGCTCTACTGAGTGGCATTCTAGTTTGAAAATGTAGAAGGTGCACCCCATTCTGACTCTGTGAATTTGTGGTGTCAGGGGCATAGTCGTCCACAGACGACACCATAATAAACTTCTTCACCCATTCACTCAATCACAACATGAAATATTGTTAAAGATAAAGACTGCAGAAATAAAACCCATACACATGCATATATGTTGTATATATTGCTCTGAATGTTTTTTCAAACAAATGAAAATCGTAAATCCACATTTGTTTACATGATTACGTTCTTCTCTCCTCATTTCTCTGCTGTTTGGATGCTCATCGCAGACGTGCAGTGTGTGAGGGAACACACAGCTGACAGCAGCATGCGTCTGTGTATGTAAACGGTTTCTTCAGCAGAGACCCTCTGCCCGTCCAACAGGACACTGAGCAGACCTGTTAATGCTTTTGATGGTTGTTGGAACTCAGCGAAGCTCTGTGCAGCTTCTCTCTCTCTCACACACACACACACACACACACCCACAGCTCTGTTCTGGCCGTAGTTTTGGACAGCTCCTGTCTTACATTGGGCAGATCATCCCAGTGCATGCCTGCTATGTTGGAAAGCCGTAGGTGAGCCAACATCCTGCAGCTACTAGCTCTTATAAGGCTCAAACATTACGCTACCAGATCTGAATCTGGCATTTAAGCACATAGACAAACAAGGCTGCACTCAGCTTTAATATCCACACCACTATTCACAGAAATACAGAATACTGTGTGCACTGCATGTGGTGAACATTTTGACGAGACCTTGCAAAACACTAGAGCTGTTCCTTGAAGTCAACAGTACAAATATCCATCCATCCATCCATTATCTGAAACTACTTATCCCTTTCCTGGATAAGTCGCCAGTTTATCACAGGGCTGATATATATATATAACAACAACATTCACACCCACATTCACATCTACTTACAATTTAGAGAAGCTGATTAAGCTCACTTTTTGTATGTCTTTGGATTGTGGGAGGAAGTCGGGGTACCCGGAGAGAACCCACGCAGACATGGGGAGAACATGTAAACTCTACACGGAGAGTCCCGGCTCCAGCCAGGTCTCGAACCCAGGCACCAGTGCAACAGTATGAAACAAAACCACTAAAGGTAATATCACATCAATTGAAGTATGAAAAAGGATATACATTTTTGAAAATGACAGATGCTTTTTTTGGGTAAAACATTATATATTGTTATTAATGTGATTACTGTGAACATCTTCAACTGCTGTTTAAATGAATACATGTTAACAAGTTTCCTTGGGGTCTCGTGGATGTTCAGGACGAGGAAGATGAGGTTTTGAAAACACATACCAAGAATCACAAAAATGCTGGAATTTTGTTTAGATGGCCAAACTTTAGCTAAAAAAATTTACAGCAACAGGATTACCAGTATAACATGGATCTTTTTTTTTTTTTTTTTTTTTTAAGTATATTTTTTTTTTGCCATTTTGGTAGAACAGCTTGAAGACATGACAGGAAACTGGTTGAGCGAGAGGGGGAGTGACACGCAGCAAAGGACCCCAGGCCGGGACTCTAACCCAGGGCCGCTGCAGCGAGGACGAAGCCTCTGTACATGGGACACCTGCTCTACCCACTGAGCTTAACGGTGCCCCAACATGGATTTTTTTGAGAAATCCATGATGTGATCTGGACAAAGGTCTGGATTCTGGGTGAGTTGGCATGGAATGACCCATAGGAAGGTAGTCTAGGTGAGAGGTTACACATGAGAAAAATACAATGAGTGGCTGCTAATCCTCACTCAGACCACTATGGGCTTATAAACCACTGAATGGTTTAGGGGTAAAAACACATTTCTTATCTGCTGCCACATGATGAACTTTCCAGACCTCTCAGGTCTGCCAGCTGTCCCTGTATCTGGCGCAAACTGCCACTTTACTGGCTTTTTTGTGTTGTTGAAAGGTGATATACAGATTACATTTTAGCAGTTGTGACAACATAATACTTGTAGCATGAAGAATATAAACTGTGTCTAAAAAGCAAGTGTATGACCAATGTCTTAAAGCACACATAGACTCAAGAGACCTGATGTTACTGCTTGTAGAGAGACACAAATATAATTTCTCTGCACCACCGCTGAGATTTCCACCCCTCTGGTTCAGACCCCATGTGAGCTCCCTGGACTCTCTTACACTGATTAATTCAATAGATTAATTTGAAAGGTGTCATAATCCTTTTGGTTGAGCCGTCTTTACTCCTGCAAACTGAATCCAAAACTACGTCAAGCTCAAGTTCACATAACACTTTGACAGCTTTCTCATTGCTGCTGTCATGAGAAATTGGGCACCTAGAAATGAGGTCACAGCCAGAGAAGGTTGAGGAAGCCTGACCTACTGTCCACAACACACCTGCAGCGTGTCGGCCACATCTGCAAAGACATGCTCAGTGACAAGAGATCAGTCCTCTCACCTGTGCAGCTAAAGAAATACAACCAGGGGGGCCCATACCTGTCGAAGACCACAGCGGCGAAACTGGGCTCAGCGAAGACCACTTCCCCGGTGTTGAGCTCTCTGGTGGCCCTCAGGCCGCGACCTTTCTTCCCTGCATCAAACAGCTCAACACTCTCCATGTTCCCCACAGTCATTGTACTGGCCAAACAAAACACAGGAGACAGAGACGAAGGAGACAGTGGCTGAGGGCGGGACGGGCCGAGGGATAAGGGACCAAACAAGTGGCAGGGAGTGCACACTTCTCATCAAATTCTCACTCGCATTCAGGAGCAGTCGCCCCCTCTCTCCTGAGCCCGACCCCTGCTGCAGCCAAAAATAAATTCGCCCCCTCTAGGGGTTGTACCACCTAGACGGGCTGGGGAGAGCAGGGGAGGCAGTGGAGGTAGAGGTAGTCTCAGGGTGTCGTGCTGGGTGCAGTCCCCTTGTTTGGGTTGGTTCCTCCTGTGGTATTTTGGTCCGGGGCAGCTGTGGCCGTCTGTCAGAGGCACATGACAGGAAACGGAGCTGCTCAGATTTAGTGGCAGCCCTTCTGCTGGATGTTTTTTTTTATATGTACGTAATCAAAGTGCTCATAGCCTGTCACTTTCCCCCAGACAGTAAGCCTTAAAAGCAATCTTTAAATGATTCTTTTGCTCACAGAAATTGTCCAGGCCTCCGAAAAGGTCCGGTGAGGGGGCCCTCCCCAGATCTGCTTCACTCATACTACTGTAGCACATGCACACAGTCTTTACTATTATCCACATCATCCTCTTTCACACAGATCGTGGTGGCTCCTTCACTGACACTAGCTGTCTCTTGGCTAGTATCATTCAGCCCGGCTGGAAGTAACGTTTTGAGTGGACTAAAGAAAATTGGTCATGACATTATTAATTCAGTAGGTGTTTTTACTATGAAACAGGCAAGAAATGTTTTTTATCGTATTTTGTTGTTTTAGTAAGCAAGTAAGTATTTTGGTTTAAATGCACAATATGTCATTTTTTGCCACTAAGGGTATCTCACTTAGTGTTGTGTGGGAAGGACTGGCACGTCGAGGGCAATAGCTGCTGCAGCATCTCAGAGCCGGCCAGCTCTGGAGAGAGGAGACTGGTGTGGAGCCGGATGCTCTGGAGGAATAAACACCCAGAGTCACATCAGATTCTGATCTGATCTGATCTGATCTGATCTGGGGTTGTTCACCGACAGGAGGAGAGCTCAGAGATGACTTTTTAACTTTTATTGATTAAAAAGTGGATTTATCTTCACTCCTGTTTATCAACCTGACTGCAGCAGTGATCCCTGGAGGTGGGGTGTGTATGTTCTGTAATGTTGACTGCTGACTGGAGCTGGAGGGGAAATGTACTTTCTGTCATGAAGGTAATGTTACAGAGAGGAGAGGGGAAAGAGAAGTCTCTGCTGAGTGCTGACCTCACTCAGGAGTAAACATCATTTCTAACACACAGACACAGACACCCTCAGTGTGTGCCATTGCTACGGCTAATGTGCAGTAACCTCGGAGCGAATAAACACATAATCCCGCAGTCCAACTCATTACACTGGTACTGAACACACCATTAAACAACCACCGCTGATGTAATTCTACTTCCGTGACTCTGGCACAAATGTTCGCAAGGTCAAATTTGCGAAAAAAGAAAGGAAAAAATTAGGTTTAGTCTCTGTCTCGAACTTCCTTCCTTACTCTCTGACTCTCTCCTGGAAGTTATAAGGACAGGAGAACAAATGAAACGCACCGTCACCTGGAGGACACGGATGGATTTCTCTGGTTTGAACATTGTAGGAAACATTTGGGATGATGTAAGAACACAACTCAACAACATATAGAACAAAGGTTGAGTCGTTTTCACACATTTGAATTCATCAATCTTACATATCATATCTATAAAATAAAATGTGGTTATTGTTGCTTATATTAAGATTTACATGATAATTGCTGGCCCCAGGACACTTGCCACCCTTTATCCATGTAAGGGCGGCCCTGTGTGTGGCAGCAGAGCAATCTGTAATCACAACATTGACATATTACCATCATGTAATGTTGATATGTTGAACAGGTGTCTGTGTGCAGAACACGTGGCCCAACATCAGCATTTTTTTTTTTGTCACTATGTTCCGCGGCTCACTGCGTCTGCTGTTTAATGCTTTTTAGTTTCTACTTAAACACATAAAACTATTTCAACCTTTTTCATCTATGAGCCCTCTCAGGACACATTTTTACAATTTTAGCTGCAGCGCTGGCAAAGTGCTACGGTGTACAGTATATACTGTTTCATTTTGAATGCACACAAGGGAAATTTTTGACATTAAAGAAATAAAAATAGAAACAGCGCACTGTTTTAAGTTTCTCTAAAGTGGTAACTCTGCGTAATCACTCTTATATATACTATGATCTTTCTGTATGCACAAACGTCTTCAGTCAGTGGCATGGACTAAAAGGCAAAAAGACAAAAGAAATACAAAAATAACCTCAGTATTGTATTTCTGGAATACGCTATAACAATATGTTCACAGTCTGATTTGAAGTATTCATTTCTCATCAACATTTATACAGATATAAAACAAGTCAAACATAGAGGAATGTGTGAAAAATTATTTTAGGTGAGAAAGACAAAAGAGAAACGTATTTTCCCTCACACATTAAAATGCCTATGTTTAGCTTTACAGAAGCATTAATTACTGTTTAAGTCCAAGTGTTCTCATTAACATACTGTACCAGGCACCTTAAAACTAACATCTTCAGACTTCACCGGATTAGGATTTATCAGATAAAAAGTAGGAACATCAGTATTAAAATATAAATATCAACCGATGAGTTAAAACATACAGTAAACAATTTATAGTGGTACAGTTTTGACATTACAAGCACTCGCTGACATGACTCGGCATTTCTTTGTGAAATAGGTCAGGGCAGTAAAAAGGTCTTAAAGCTTTCAATCAAAAATTAAGGCACACACATTAATAATCTGGCCCAACGCTAACGTCTGTGAGCGCCTAGGCTGCATCTACAGCTCATAGAAGTCGACGTGAGCTCCTGATGTGTAGGTGTCTTCAAGCAGCAGCTTCGTCAGCTTGGCACAGGATGTCTCACAGCTGAGCAGCTGGCTCTGAGCAAACATGTCTAAGTAAGACTTCCTGAGGCTGGGATCAGCTGTTCTGAATCTTGCCTCCGTCTGCATTGCGGTGTCGAGAGGGCCTGGTTCAGTACAGAGGACAGAACTTAATGAGGTTCAAGAGACAAGACAAAGAGATCATGGTTGGAATGGACAGAATGCACACATTTGTCTGCTTAGTACAGAGGAGCTGTGGAGTGTTTATTACTGGTTATTGTCTGCTTGAGGTGTACATTTTTTTTTTAATTTGTGATTAAGTTCACAAAACAAACCAGTGCACACAGAACAACAACAAAAAACAACTTTAAACAACAGTGAGGAAGACAACAAGGCATACAGTGGGCAGTAGGCAGATGATAACAAACAAGTTAACATATTGTGGTAAGCGTCTACCAGGAGTATATAGTATGTGAATTAAGTGTGTGTCAGTATGTTTGGATATGTGTATGAGTGGCAGTGACATGTATTGGTGTTTGCAGTCAGGAGAAACAAAATATAATTTCATCATGGGAAAATAGATATGATAATATAAAAGTGATAAATGGGTTTTTAATTTGATGTTTTTTTTAATGTATTCATTGTTACAAAAATATTTTAGGGCGCCGTTTAGCTCAGTTGGTAGAGCGTGTGTCCCATGTGCCGAGGCTCTGCAGCAGACCTGGGTTTGACTCCCGGCCCGGGTCCCTTTGCTGCGTGTCACTGCCCCTCTCTCTCCCCCTGTTTCCTGTCATATCTTCAGCTGTACTATCAATAAAAGCCATAAAAAAAAAAGGCAAAAAAAAAAAAAATATACAAAAAAATAAAAAATAAAAAATTCTATCAATCTTTAATAACTGTCAATTAAATCTAAACATCCTCACCTGGAGCATAGTTGAGCACCCGCAGGTCCGGCTCCTCCTCCGCCAGGACTTTGAACATCATGTCTCTGGCCGCCTTGCCAGTGCAGTACAGCACCCAGGAGCGGAACGGCTGCAGGGCGCACAGCGAGCTGATGTTGACCACAGTCCGCCTTACGCCTGGACGCTGAGGGAAAGCCTGCAGGACTCGGGCAGTGAGGCACAGGGAGGAGCTGACATTTAAAGACAAGTAAGAGTCCACCTCAGCCATGTTGGTGAAGCTTTGGGTGTAGCGGGACACGTCACCCAAGGAGGCTGGGGTGAGAGGGAAAGAAGGGTTACAGTGTGCCTCCATCCTCATACTCCAACGTCGCAATCAACTAGTGTCACACAAATAACAACTAAAGAGGGTTAAAAGAGAGCTTGACCATGATGAATGATGAGACAGCTACCTGTGCAAATAATCAGGTCAAATCTGAATATTACCACAGAACAGGGTGCCCAAACTGAAACTTAATGCTGGGCCACAGGCGGAAGAACTTTGTTATACTGTTAACATGCAATATGATACTAAGATCCAACCAACCTGGATGAGGCAAAATCCAACATCAGGACAGGCATGAAATACTGTATGTCTAAAATATTTACACAGAGATTTAGAGAGTCCTCTCTCTGATGAGCCCTCTTTTGTTGATGAAGGTCATATACACTGTGTGCACAATTAGGCCTTGTGCTTGTAATTAGGCAAGTCAGTGTTTTGACCATATCATCATGATGAAGCACATTTTCCAACCCAAGTTGTAAAAACTGTAAAGTTTATTGGATTTAAGCATTACAGTTGACCTTTCAAATGATAGTCAAAAATTGTGAGGTCTTTCGGAGGGAGGCAGCACTCTTGAAATTGCTTAGATATTGAGGCGTGATCACAGAACCATCAAACGATTTGTTGCAAATAGTCAACAGGGTCGCAAGAAATGCAAATTAACTGCCAAAGATTTGAGAAGAATCAAACATGAAGCTAGCAGGAACCCATACAGCTCTCTGAACAGTGTCTGGGAGACTGTGGCTGCTGCTGAACGAGAAGTTGGTCGTCAACAGACTCCATGAATGGACTGTTATTGAAAAGAACGGTGGCTATATTGGTCATGGATTTTTAAAACATTTTTTATTTCTTTTAATGTCAGAAATGTATACTTGCAAATTTGGAGTTGTTTATTATTCTCACTTTAACAGATGAAAATAAACAAGTGAGACAGGAAACCTTTCGTTTTTCATTTAGTGATATAACATAACAATTCTGCACACTCAGTGGTGTGCACGGGGGGGGGGGGGCAGTTGCCCCAATTGTTGAAAAACACGCGCTAAAGTGCCCTCCTGGGATCCAAAATGTACGCTAAAGTGCCCTCTTGGGAGCCAAAACGCGCGCTAAGGTGCCATCTTGGTTGGCAAAACACACTAAACTGCCCCCTTGGCTGGTTAAAACATGATAAACTGCCCTCTTGGCTGGTTAAAACATGATAAACTGCCCTCTTGGCTGGTTAAAACATGATTAACTGCCCCCTTGGCTGGTTAAAACATGATAAACTGCCCTCTTGGGTGGCAAAAACGCGTGCTAAAGTGCCTTCTTGGAAGCCAAAACGCACGCTAAAGTGCCCTTCTTTTCGCCCCTGCCCTTCAAAAAGTCTGTGCACGCCACTGTGCACACTTATAGTTGACAAATAATTGTGCACACAGAGGCTTTGGCCGGACTGTATCCAGGGAGATGTCTCGGCTGGTGAATATATATTCTCTGCTATATATTCCCCTAAGAAAGCTACTCACTTTCACTTTCTCAAATATTCAGGTTTGAGGTTTATTAACATTTTGCCCTGACCAAGAGCACTGTGGTTATACAATAATAAAATTAATCATCAAAAAAATACATGTTGCCAAATTGCGCACACAGTGTAGAAGCCTCAGTATGACATTGAGTTTTTCCATAACCAGATAACCAGATGAATTATTATGATTTGTATTATCTGCTGCATCCGGTGGGCCAAATTAAGGCTGGCCAACTGTGGTCAGAGCATTTAAGTGTAGGCTCGGTGATGCTGAGCCCTGCTGTATCCCACAGTGACGAGCTCTACAGGTTTCCTCTTACCGGCGTTGTTGAACAGTATGATGTGGTCCATGTGTTCACTGAAGGCCTCCTCGGATGCTCTTACAACACTCTCCAGTCCTCCCACCTCACCCAGATCTGCCACCACGCACTCGACCACCAGGCCAGCTCTGCCTGCCTCCGACTCGGCCAGCTCCACCTTCAGAGCCCGCAGATCGTCAGCGGAGCGGGCCGCCAGGACGAGCGCCGAGCCCGGCTTCACCAGCCGAGACATCTCCCTGGCTACAGTCCGGCCAAAGCCTCTGGAGGCCCCGGTGATGATACAGAGCGCCCGGCCCAGGTCTGTGCGCGTCAGCTCAGTGGAGGACATGGTGTGTGTGAAACTGAATACAGCTGTTCAACCGGTGGCTGTCACACTGTACACTCTCCCCATCCTCCTCCTCCTCCTCCTCCGTCTCTTTCTTCTTCTTCGTCACACATTAACAAGCGGTGTGAATCCATATGTTGTCTTGTCGCCATCTATCGGATACACACTCAATTACATGCTGTGGGAATGAAATGGTTTGGAATTCAGAAATCAATGTATGGTAGATAACACATGAACACGTGAGAGGAAGGGGAGATTCCCCTTCACCTGAGGTCTGGTTGTTTGTTAGTATTAGAGCGGGTCAGGAAGTCATATGAGGGGAAGTTGCCTTTGCCTGAGGTGTTCACAGGACGGCAGATAGGATCACATTAACTGTCCAATAAATCATCACAGGGTCACTGTCCTGGGAATAGGCATGATCAGCACAAACATCATGGGGTCATTGTTCTGGGGAGGAGTGATTAATAGCTGTCATAAAAGTATGCAACCACTGTTCTGTTGTATGGAAGTCAGAAACATTTGGAACGCCATGCTGCATGTATTACAGAGATCTGAGTCGTCACAGGGAGTCTAAAATTCTGTCTGTCTGTCTGTCTGTCCAGCTCTCTGCTTGTCCATCTTACTGTCTGTCACATAAAATAGTAAAGACAGAACCAACTGATGCAGGTGGCTACTCATAGGTCCCACACCCTTTACAGTAAAACTTAACGGCGATATCTCACGCTGCTTTTCTCAGCCTCTATGTTCCCACCTGTAATTTTGACTCTTTTGGTGGAAGTGTTCTCGGGCCTGCCTACACAATCATCTGGAGACATTTTTAACTTTGAATAGAATAAGGAATAAAAATGTAGTTTCTTTACGGTACCTCAGAAACTACAAGGGGGACAATCAAGTATTTGAAATGTCTTCATTTTTTTCCCTCTCATTTTTGAAAATAATTCTGATTCTGACAACACTGATTTTTAAATTGATCTAAAAAATTATTGTTGTTGGAGAATGGCCCAAATTCTGTCTCACTTCAAGACCAATCGAGCAAATGTGTGGCATTTCTTTTACTCATCACTCCAAATTTATTTTGGGGACACAAATGGGTTCAATTCCAGATGCCCTCTAGACATGTTCTGTAACAAGTAAAAACAGATTGCTTTTAATAATAGTGTCTGATATGGTTTTTCCACAGAAATAGCCCAATAACCCAGTTACAAATACAGAAATTAGCATCTCCTCCACCTCCCTCACTGAAACATCCAGGATATATTGTTATGACACTGGTCATAAGTGTTGCTGCTGAGCTCCCTCTCCTAACCTCAGTGAGTGTGTGTGTACTATTGGTGTGTTTGAACTGAAGTGGAAACAGGTTGAGTCTCTTGATGGGTCACCTCAAAGTGCTTGCTCCCTCTGGATTGGACCAGAAAGGTGACAACAGCCTTCCTAAACGCCAACACATGACCCTCCTCCTCCCTTCTCTTCCACTCCTAAGGGCAGTTGCTCTGTATGGTGCCAAAGCATGATTGTCCCGTCTCACAAGTCCCCTGCTCGCCTGTACTCACACTGCTCTGGCCACAACCAGGGATGAGCGCGTTTACCTCTTGTACACACGTCATCACAAGCAACAAAGACATGATTTAACTGATTTTTTGGTGGCTAATTTTTTTGGTTAATTTTGGTCATAGACGGCCCTCTGACATTCCTTGATGTTTTGATTATGCAAGGCGGCATAATTCACATGATTATACTTCATGTCCATCTTGCATACCCGTGTTTGTGGTATGCATACCTGTACCGTGCCAAAGTGCACCTCTTCCAACCGTGCCAGGGCCAAGAAAGTGTACCATGCTTGAGCATGGTACGGAGCGCTTACACTACTAAAACGAGCTGGACTTTGGGGGTCAGACGTGCTTGGGCACCGTATGGATTGCCTAGTGTGAGTTCACCCTAAGAAACAAACAGCATGGTGTTCTGTGCATTTGTGTGTTTAGTGAATCTGTCAGTAAAAAGGAACAAGCCTGTTGTTCGATGTGTACAATGTGAGGTAAGTTTTTTACTAAGCAGTGGTTTGGACAATCCGGTAGTGAAGAGCTTGTTAACTGTATTCTGTAATGTGTAAATATTAACCCGTAAATAGATGGTGTAGCAGTTATTAAGAGAGAGAAGCCCTTTTTGTTTGCCTTTATGTTTTCGCTTCTTTATTGGTCAGGAGATCAGGCAAGTTATTTGTCAATTATTTACATTTCTGTTCTTTCCTGAGCTATCTCGGGCTGATTAGCACATTTCAGTTTTTTTTCTTTCAGGCATTGCTCTTCTCTAAAGTCAATAAACTGCTACATTTGAACCTTGATTCTAATTGTGCTGCTAGCTAGTGTTTTTGCAGCCTGTCAGCTCCTTCCCTGTTTCCAGTGTTTTTTGTCTTTCACCTAACCCTCACCTGTGTTTCTCGGCCTCTCATCCCCCCTTTTTTTAGTTTGGATTGAAGTCCAGTCTTTTGTCCAGTTACTGTCCAGTCATCTGTTGTGTTCTTGTGATCCTGCTGTACTGTTTCCTAGATGCTCCTTGAACTACCTTGATCCTGATTAAAACCTCATTAGCTGAGCTTCCTGCCTGCCATCTCATGCATTTGAGTCCACCTTCCCTGCTCCAGTATGACTCGACCAGCCATGGACCCAGCAGATACCTGTCATCCTCGGGTCTATTGTCATGGTTTTCCAATCCATCCATGAGGAGGATCAAGCCCTGGCCACAAGGATGATGGCAGTTCGTTGGGACATCTTGGAGTTTGTGTTGTCTGGCTACTAGTCTAAGTGGCACAAGTGGAAAACCTGAAATTCCTGGGTGTCACCATATTCAATGAGCTGGACCACTAATAACTCAGTGTTTGCAAGAAAAGCCCAACAAAGAAATTCTACAGGAGCATATTTGAAATCACATTGTTGGAATAGAGCTCCCTCGACTGAGCACCATCTGTGTCAACAGACTTGGAAAGAAAGCAGTGTAAAAAGAGACAACAAACAACCCAGCCACTCCCTGTGTGACCCGTTTCAGAGCAATAAAATCCAGGACAAATAGATCGAGAAACAGCTTCTATCCAAGAGCTGTGGCCTCCATCACTCCCCTCCCACAGAACAGCCACTAACTAACTTCACTGGAAACACTTTGCACCAATGCTGCTTTTTATTATTGATGCTGCATTTATGTATGTTTTTCTGTTTTATAATTATTAGTCTATTTGTCTCTTTTATTTGATTTACATTTACTGTAGAGTGAATTCCCTATAAGATTTTTTTGTATCGAGGTATAATAACAATAAAGAAATCTTGAGTCAAGCCTGTTCAGCCCCCCTGCTGACGTCCTGCTAGCTCAACACCCCTGCCGCTGTCCTGTCAGTTCTGACTGCAGGAATACCTGGTCCAACTACTCGTGTTAATCGCCACTCAATACTTTCTGGCATCCTTACTCTGTGGCTCTCAAACTGAAGTCTGGTTTGTGATGAAGCTACACAGCTTGAAAAGCATATCATACACACCCGGAGAATAAAAACAGCTACATCAGTATGCTGTTTGTTGTCTTCAGCTCAGCGTTCAACACAATATCACCCATGAAGCCGATTGGAAACTAAACACTGGGCTTGAGTACAACACTTTGCACCTGGATATTGGACTTCCACACAAGCAGACCTCAGAGAGTTCAGATTGGCAGTCACAGCTCCTCAACGTTAGTGCTCAGATCCGGAGCCCCCCAGGGCTGTGTGCCCAGCCTTCTCCTGTTCACATTGTACACTAATGACTTCACTCCCGATCATACAGAGAACTTTAACTTGAAGTACGTGGACGACACCACTTTAATCTGCTGACTTATAAACAATGATGGCAGTTATTGATTCATGGGGTAATTCTAATTGCCGTATCGTAGGAAACTGGGTGTGTTTTCTTGAAAATGTTTCCCCTCTTATCCAAACATTGGTCCATGCATTCCTGGCTGCATTGAACAGCATAAACTACATTACACTACATTACCTTATGCCTGTGTGCTTTGTCCTTAGGATGCACAAGTTTCTGCTCAGTGTCTTGTGGTGGTAGGTTTGAAGTGAATCGAGATGCGATGTTTATTGAAGATCTTCAGATATTCCAGCAACATAAGGAATGATGATGTTGTTACATTTTTACGTCCCATCCTCTGTATCTGCTCTGGATCTTTTAGGGGTTTCAACAACACAAAAGTGATTTATACATGTAAATTGCTACAAACTGTTACATAGAGCTCTTAAAAAGGTTAGTTTCCTGTGAATGTTCTTGTTAACTTTAACAGAGGGGCAACTGAAAGCATACTGACTAAAAGCAACAGGCATGGTTGATGCATCCGGCAAAAGATCCAAAAGTATCCACTGCCATATCACCAGACCAGAGCAGCATCTTTATTCAGGCTATGAGACTTTTGAAGTAATCCTCAACACTCCACCGTAAACAGATTTTTTCTGCCGGGATTATTGATTTATAAATCAGTCTTTTGTGTGTGTGTGAGTGTGTGTGTGTGTGTGTGTGTGTGTGTGCGTGTGCGTGTGTGTGGCTTTTGGTTTTACTTCTGCTTTGTATGTATGTGCTTGTAGTTTAGGAAATTACAGCATGAATTGAATTATACAATTTAACATTGTGCAATGACAATTAAAGGAGAACTTCGGTCGATTTAAACATGCAGCTTCATTGCTCAAGCTACCCTTGACTTGCCAGTACCGAAGACGCGAACACATTTGGCCATTACAGAGCTCCGTGAACGGAGACTTAGCATTGACAGCTAACAGCATGGGGTCAGAACTTTACACTGTGTTTTAAGCGTCTTAACATGCTCCACATCTCACACCAAAAGTTATGCAACATCAGCAGACACCTTACAACACAGCACTGTAGCGTGTATGACTCAAAATGAATAAAAAAGTAGTTAAAACAGTGTGTTTGTGCAAGGAGCTACATTACCTGTTTGTTGACATCTGTGTGTTCCGGTAGCTAGACCAAACCAGTATATCCATCGAGTGTGCACTTAACAGTCTTAACAGGCTATTGTAAGGCTCATGGCTCATGACAGGCTGTAACATGGACATGTACATTATGAATAGAAACACAAAAATGCTGGAATACGTTTCCGTCTCCGCCAGTGAGGGAGTAAGCGCACGCTCGACGGATTGACTAGTTTGGTCTAGCTACCGAAAGTTGCCGATGTCAACAAACAGGTACGTGGCTGCTTGCACAAACACACTGTTTTAACTACTTTTTTATTCATTTTGAGTCATACACGCTACAGTGCTGTGTTGTAAGGTGTCTGCTGATGTTGCATAACTTTTGGTGTGAGATGTGGAGCATGTTAAAACGCTTAAAACACAGTGTAAAGTTCTGACCCCATGCTGTTAGCTGTCAATGCTAAATCTCCGTTCACGGAGCTCTGTAATGGTTGGACCAAATGTGTTCGCGTCTTCGGTACTGGCAAGTCAAGGGTAGCTTGAGCAATGAAGCTGCATGTTTAAATCGACCGAAGTTCTCCTTTAAGTAAATCTTGAATATTGAATCAGTTTAGGACTGTTAATCAGTTAAGGGTAGTGTATGTGGGACTGACCCAAAGTGAACTACAGTATTTGTTGATGGTAATGAAGGAACATTGCAATCAGTGCAACAGTGTGCTCTCAATGATGTGTCTTTCATAGTTTGTGGACAACAATGGAGCTCTGTGACACAGAGGAAGAAGATACATCAGATAATCACTATACTAGGCCACACTGTTGCCAGTCTTTGGGACTTTCCCTGACGCTAGTTGCTGAAGGAGGGAGAACAGTGTCACTTTATTCTGATATATTTAATATACTGGGATGTACAGCTATTTTAATGGACATATATCTTATTTTCAAATAAAGTGATACAGGCAAAAACAAATCTGCATGCTGTATGAGATCAATTAGAAAATACAGTTTATTTATCTGACTGAAACAACCCCCTGACTTTTCAACAAAAGAGAGACAGGTCAGAAATGTTTTTTCTGTTTATTTCACTGAAGATATAATAAACAAGAGCTAAGACAACTGTTCTCACAAAAAGTTGTTGAATTTCAGTCAATACTTTTCAACCTTCATAGTGAAGTCAGAGGCTTTAGCATGTACAAATAACCGAACATATTTACTTGTCTCATGTCTACAGTGAATTAGTAATGTTGGTAAAAAAAAAATCAGCAAGTTACACATAGTCAACGTGTGAATGTGCATACACACATGCATATGCAATTATAGGTGTGTGAGAAAGAAGCTGTACCACTGAATCGTAAAATGTCTGTATTCACCTGTAATAACCACAATACTAACCAACTAATGTTGGGCAAAATGTATATAGAATTGGAATTTATGCCGAGTTAATCATGTCCTAGTGACAAAATGGTAAAAGTCTGAATGTATAATTTGTTCATATGATATCTTCAAAAGCAATCACTTTGCTCATGACACCATGACTGTATGGGACTAATTGTACCCTGCAGTCTTTCCGTCTGTGCTAACTGGCCTTAGATGCTCTGTGGTTTATTTCCAAAACACCACTTTAGTTTTTAAATCCTTCATCCAGCATGTATAAAAATCTACTTTCACCCCAACGTTTGCATGAGGTTGATATGAAGTTAAAATATTTGATATAGTAGTGCACATACACGGCAGAATCTACCAGTCCTATTTGAAGATGAATGTATTAAAGGATGTCTTCTTGGTAATTTTAGGAGAAATAGGAATGTAAGAAATTCACCTCTGGGACATGACAATAAAGGCATGTTAACAAATCCAAAGTGTGAAATAATGACAGTTAACTATAGTTGACAACATCTCACAATTAGTTCCCTACTCCCCAAAACAGTACCAGTTGCAAGTGTTGGTATGTGTTAACAGATGTGGCAGCTGTACAAAGTTTGAACTACATGTTTGATTCACTGTGAGCACGTTTGTCATTTTCAAAATCACTATCCTGGGAGATGAGCTTGTAAGGTTTCTTCCTCTCCTTCTCCTCCAGCACTGAGTTCCCCATCTCCACGTCTTTGCTGCGAAGCTCATGTCGAGACAGAAACTCCACAATGCCGGCTCCAATCGAATCCCCTAAAACATTGGTTGTGGTACGCAGGCGGTCCCTACAACCCAGGGAAAAAACAGAATTTAAGGGGCAAATGAGTGAGACAACACATGGGGTATAGGTAAGTCCAGCTGTTTTTGAGGGTAACATTATCTTTGACATATCAAACTGAAATTAGATAAAATACTCACAAGTCACAAAACTGAACAATTTTGGGACTTGTGAGTATTCCATCTCATTTCCCTAGGTTTGAAAGGTTAAAACTGTTTGAAAGTCTGAGATATGTTATTAGCTTCGGATAGCTTAAGCTTACTAACGAACATGTTATATCTTGTTTGTTTAATTTGTGTCCACACTTGGTCAGCTGTTTCCACACAAATGTCCTTTATAGCCCTGGGAGGATATGACTCTAAAAAACTCTAAAACTGGCAGATAGATTGTAACACTTTTAAATTGTATTTTTATTCTATTTACATTTAAGGAATGCACACTTAAATATATATTTATCCGTTTAAGAGTGTGTGATGTTTTGAACATTTCTGGTGCTTTAAATTTCCATCAAATAGCCCTTTCCTTTGGGACTAAATTCACTCAACTGTAAAATGTCCATATTCCTGCACAAGTACGCGGCGGTCTGTAAGTCACCAAAATGTTCCATATATATATATATATATATATATATATATATATATATATATATATATATATATTATTAATATATTATCTATATATTCTCCACACAGGAGGAGAGCTGATGGTCATCTATTGCATGTAATATACTGACTCAGGATAAGTACCTCATATAATCCCGAATCAAAAGACCCTGTAAGGTTTCAATATTAATCTAATTCTCATTCAGGTGATACAGCACTGTATATCGTTCATCAGATTACAGCAATGTGAACACACTTAGGCTGGGTGGGTGCTGCCTTTTAATAACTTTGGGCTCTGTGCAGACATCTCTCTTCACTGATGTCTGATGCTCTGTAGATGGTACCAGTGATGTCCTTGTGGTTTTAATACCCGCTGTAGAGCCTTTCTGTCCTGGGCTGTGATGAACCATGTCAGTATGTGATGTTTCCTGTCAGGATGCTTTCTGTTTTTAACCAGGGTGGTGATGTGTGATGAACACTACAGATTCTCTGAGATGATAATTCCAAGGAACATAAAAATATTCAGCTCTACGTCTCTGTTTTTCTAAAATCAAAAATCTGCTCCTTGGTTTTACTAACATTGAGGGGCGAGATTGTTCTCTGAGCACCGCTATGCAAGATTGTTGGTTTCCTCCAGATATGAACTCTCATCAGTGTTCATAATGAGGCTGATGATGGGGGTTTTGTCCTCATACTTCACAATAGAGTTCTCCTGATGTCTGGGAGTGCAGTCATCAGGGTACAGTGTGAACAGGAAGGGTCTGAGCACACAAGATTTCCAATAATATCGTTTGCTGTTACTATCTCCTCTGATAACGAGTGCAACACGTTTCTTAGCTTTTTTGTCGAAAAGATAAAAAAAACTTTCAAACCAACATCATTCATTCCTCTTCCCCACAAAAACCCTGCCCCTCCCGGCCAATTATCTTGGAGAGGTTTTCCCAAGTCACATCACAAGAACGAGAACATTACAACAGCTCATTAAAAACTGGTATTTCAAATTTCACATTTCAAACAAGCGGCTGTTCAACAACCTCTCAAAAGAATAAAATAAAATCTGGATTTTATGTAATTTTTGCCACATAACTACAGATCTATTTCCAAAGTACCTTTCACAGCTGTATTCTACAGGGACAGCTCTTCTTAGGATCTCTAGTGATCTGCTATTGCGGGCTGATGCGGATTGTTCTGTGTTGGTATTATTAGATTAAAGTGCTGCTTTTGAAACTACTGACCAACAGACTTAGGCAGTGGGTTGGTACTGCAGGATCAGTGATTCCCCATACCTGTCAGCAGCTAAGGCTTTTTGGTTACAGTTGACAGTAAAGCCTCATGTACTGAGTTTCTGTTCTGTGGGGTTCCCCAGGGTTTTGCCCTGAGGCCAATGCTAATTTTCCTGTATTTGCTTCCTCTTGGGCAGATAATGATTAATTGTAAAGACATCTCATACCATTGTTATGCAGATAATATTCAATAATACATTTGCATAACCTGTATAAAGGGTTGGATGGCTAATAAGTATTTACAGCACAACTATGACAGCACTGAATGTCTTATTTCTGCCCCCCATGTATTGGCCCTTTATCCTCTCAAGTTAAAATTACTCTCAGCAATCTGGGTGTTTTAATGGGTCAGACTATGACTCTAGACCAGCATGTTAACACTTTGGTCCATTCTTGCTTTGATCAGCTGAGATTCATTGCCAAACTCAGACCCACTGTCCCAAGACCTCAGTTGAACATGATCATTCATGCATTTATTTCCTCGCAACTTGATTACTGCAACTCACTTTTTGCCTGTCTAAGCAAAACTTCCAGAAACTGTTCATGGGTTGTACAAATTGCACATAATATCTGATGTAACACCAATCCTTATGTCTTACACTGGTTGCCCATACAATTCAGAATTACTTTCAAGATCCTAGTAATAACATTTAGAGCCCTGCATGGTGAGATACAAACCTACATTCAAGATCTCCTTATGCCCTGCAACACAAGTAGGACTCTGAGGTCCACTGACCAGAGTTTGTTTTCTGTTCCTTGCATCAGGCTTAAGGCAAAATGAGACTGACTGTAGTAGCTCCTAAGCTCTGGAACTCCCTTCTATTGAACTTATGTAATGTGAACACAGTTGACACATTTAAAAAGCAGCTAAAGACAAATTTATTCTAACTTGTGTGTCTGCCATTTTATATTTTCTGTTTGACCCTAGCTTGCTGTCTGGCGGGCTGTTTTATGTGTTTTGCTCTGTTTCTCTGTAATTTTGTTGTGAAGCACTTTTTTTCTGCTCTTGAAATTATTATTATTATTATTATTAACATAGAGGAGGTGACTGCTAATCTGATCTGAATTTAGTTTTCCAATAAGCTGTGTGGATGAGACTGTGTTGAATTAGGGTTAGGGGTTTATACCCCAACACCATAATTCCACAACAGCTTATTAGAATACTACATCTCCTGGGCCTCAGCACCTCCCTCTGCAACTGGGTCCTGGACTTCTCAGGGAGACTACAATCACTCTGGATTGACAGCAGACATTCAGCCACGGTCGCACTGGAGCCCCACAGGGCTATGTGCTCAGCCCACTGGTGACCACTCTGCGAACCAATGACTGTACTGCAGGATCCAGCTCCAAACACATTATTAAGTGTGCTGATGACAGTGGTGGGAAAACAAAAGGGATTATCATTGCCTTCAGGAGAGACCACCAATACAATCCATGCCCCCCGCATCGACAGCTCTGCGGTAGAGAGAGTCAGCAGCGCTAAGTTTCAAGATTCAAACACTTTGAATCTTAAATCTAAGTTCCTGGGGGTGAACATCTCGGATCTCATGACCTCTTCTGGACCCTGAACTCTATAGCACTCACCAAGAGGGCACAACAACACCTGTGTTTCCTACAGAGGCTGCAGAAAGCACCTACACCAATCATGTCCACCTTCTACAAAGGAACTATCGAGAGCATCCTGTTGAGATGCATCCCACTTTGGTTGGAATTGGAGTGGTGAGAACGGCAGAGAGGATCATGGGCATTTTTTCTTTTGTTATATTTCTTTCTGTTGCACTAGTAGTTGGGATAAGGATGGAAAATATTTCACACCTCTGTATGTTTTTAACATATTGTGAAAGTGACAATAAAGTTGACCTAATGCTAAGCTGAAGTAAACAAACAGCACCCTGACTCATCAGTTCTTATTCTGCAAGTGCGTGGAGACTGAGTGGATGGCAGTAGATATGGCATCCTCTGTGGATCTTTTGGTTCAGAAAGCATACTGGGGAGGGTCCAGACTGGCAGGGATGTTGTCTCTGATGTGCTGGAGAACCAGTTTCTCAAAGTACTTCATCAGGATGGGTCCGAGAGTTACAGAGCGGTAGTCTTTAAGATTAGACACAGCAGCCTTTTTAGGAACAGGGACAATGATGGCTGTCTGGAGGCAAGAGGGAACAGCCTCTTGTTAGAGTGAGATGTTAAGCTAGCTGATCGGCACATGTTTTAAGTAAGCAGCCAGGTATTATCTGGACCAGCAGTCACATCTATATACAACTTAGCAGGATTTCTCTCACAATGGCAGTGGTTACTGACAGTGGCCAGTCCTCTGGAGGCGGAGTAGCAGGGGCGGTTCTGGGGGGGGGGCCAACAGGGGCCAGTGCCCCCGTAACTCTGAGTCTGGACCCCCCAACAGGGAGTCTGCATCAATAATACAATGACAGATTTCTTGAAGTGATTTTTGATTTTGAAGGGAAAGGCAGAAATAAAGTGTCTCAGCAGTTTACTACCCAATCAAAAATGTTGAAATTGTAAACACTGTTTTAAGTCCCATTTATCCCGTGTCTGAATGAGGAATTTGTCTTTTTTTCCCGGGTTGTATGTGCCCCCCAACAAAAAAGCTGGTCCCAACCTGGCCCCCCTATTAAAACTGGTCTAGAACCACCACTGCGGAGTAGGATTCACAGCTGAGTCTTTGAGCATAAAATGATGTATGCTTCCTTGTCACTTGACCGAAAGGCATCTTTTTCAGCTCTGGATCGAGCCCTCACTTTTCCATTCATCCAATCCTTCTGGTGGAGGAGTGATTTTATTCTCTTTTTTCAATTCTAAGGTGGGACAACGTCTGAAAAATAGCATGACTGCAACATGCTAGTCTTGAGGGAAGTTTATATTGTAACTTAGGATAGGGTTATTTAAACCTCCATTATCAAGTGTGATTTTCTGAATAATAAGTCACATCCACTAGCCTGGTTTTACAGCCCTCAGCTTTCAAACATACTGCTCTTTATTCATTAAACGTTGTACTTTGTTCTGTTCAGTGTAAGACAGGCTTGTCTTCATGAAGGAAGTCTGACAGGCACTCATATTTGGTCCATCCTAGTTAAAGGAGAGAAGGGTTTTTTCCTATTACCCCAGTTAGCTGAGTAATTTCTGGGAAGGGTATTCTAATTGAAATGATTAATTTGGGAAACCTAATTATGTTTCTATGTTAAAACTCATTGCAAAAAATATTCAATACAAAAGGGAAGATGTAGAACAAGACTCCAGGGAGACAGGAGAAGTGTGTCACTAGGTGGTAGTAGCTACAGAGCTGCTTCTGACTGTTAAGCTGACATAGATGATTGATGTAGGGAGGTTACAGTTACAGCACTACACAGAGCAATGTGTCAAATATAGCTGTGTTTGAATCGATCATTTACAGGATTACTGTCCACATGTTCATGATACAAATAGCTACTCACAGGAACCAATCAACTGCAATGATAAGAGTGATGTCATCAGTGGGAAGTCCTACAGAGGTCAGTACAATCACCATGGTGACCAAGCCTGCCTGTGGGATGCCAGCAGCTCCAATACTGGCTGCAGTGGCTGTAATACTGAAGAGAAACACACAGGCATACACAGATGAAAGATTTTATTTATTGATTTCAGAATAAGTCTTTATCGTCTTCCAATTCTGTTATTTTTTACCTGATGGTAATGATTTGACCAAAGTTCATCTCCATATTGTTAACCTGGGCGATGAAGATGGCTGCCAGTGCCTCATACAGAGCTGTTCCATCCATGTTGATGGTGGCACCGACAGGCAGCACAAAACGAGTGATTCGCTTGTCAATTTTGTTGTTTTCCTCCAGACATTTAAAGGTGACTGGCAGGGTGGCTGAACTGGGAAAGAAAGAATTAGAACAGTTTGAGGGAACAGTGATACATTACTGTGGAGTTTATGAATGACTATTTTCACATAATTCTGTATAAAGATTTGTAGTCTGACTTGGATCCCTTTTTTCTGAGCTACGTGATTGCATCTTGTTCAAATACACTTCGGTGTATCAGTGGGTGCTCATATCACCATTTGTAATGCCATGTTCTGTGCAGTTCTTCTACTGTCAGATTAGTTTTACTGCAGCAGCCAACATTCTGACAATTATCAGTGACTTTCATGGTCATTTAGTACGCTTTAAGCCATGAAGTAATGTCGGCTACGGTCTATCATAGCTGACAGTACTTTCAGTTACCACTGAGGACTCCTACTGTTAAAGCTACTGTTTCAATCAGTGATGATTATTTAGTAGATTAACTTAGTCTGAAAACCAGGACAGGAGGCACAGATTTTGTTTCATCAATACAAACCCAAATTCTGTATGAAACTGATAATTCAAAGAAACTCTGTGTGCGTGTTCTCCAGTCTCTGTGTGACCCGCCCCTCCCCTGTTATCTAATAATGTTCACCAATCACATAAAGAGGCAAAGTGACCCATCTTTTAAAACGACACACATCATATGTGTAGTTTATGCCAGAATTCAAATGAGATTTGAAAAAAAAGAACTGTCTCTCACAATGAACCACCATGCATATTTGATGCATATTATGCATTTTTCTGAAATCAGGTCCCATGTGTGCTCTGTGCACTTTCTTCATCAGCAGTACATTTTATAAAGTGTGCATTTCCAGTTTGGACATACCGTAAAAAGCTTTTCTAGAGAGCAGAGTATAGTTATAGGTGCACAGTAGGTATAGGCATACAGGTTTAGGTTGGCAGATTGACCACCAGTCAACCCAATGCAAATGAAAAAATAAAAATAAGAAATGCGAAAATAGGTCACCAAGTTAGCAGCAGTTAACACACCTGGTTGGCCTGCCCAAGTAAAGTCTTTGTGGTGAAGCAATATGTCATGTGTATGTGAGAGAAACAGAACACGCTGTGCAGCTCCAAAAACTGAAAATCAATTTTGGGCGGCAAATGTTGATATTGTAGCTTGCTGCCTCAAAAAATCAAATGTATAAAAGGTATTCAACTGTATTCAATATCCAGTCATACCCAGGATCCATGGTAATATGTTAAACATCTCAGTAATAACAGTAAGTCGATCAGCTAGTTGGTGGTAAAAAAAAAAAAAAGTGAGTGTTAAATTACGTAACTGTGTGCATAATGAGGAACAGTTTTAGAAATAAGTTCAAACCCTACATATTCTCACACATTTGATGCAGCTCAACAATTCTAACACCAAAGCGTTAAGGCTGTTTGACAATTAGGCATTAAGGTTGAAGCATATTAATGCTTTGAACAAACCCATTTTTATCTGTTGACTGACCTAGTCTTGCTGTCTCCAACTGCTTTATGTCTTTATTCTAAAAACAAGAGTAGATATCTAACTTTGAGTTTGGCTGCAACCAAGTGTAACTCCCAAAATTCAAGACTAGTTGGTCCAGGAATGAGTGTTATTCATTTGTTGAAGTGTGATAGTGTTGGGTATGACTTACCTTGAGGAGGTCCCCAAAGCTGTCACCAGAGCTTGCAGTAGCCCAGCAATGAAGATAAAGGGGTTTTGCCGAGTGATAGCAAAATAAAGAGTGGGCAGAATAAGAATGGCATGGATCATCAAGCCAATGATAACTGTGATGACATACATGCCCAGCTGACCACCCATCTGTGTCAGATCATCCATCTCCACAATCTTTCCTGCAATCAGGAACAGAATACCAATAGGAGCATACCTGACAGAAGAAGAGGAACAGTGAGTTATTGAAGAAACATGTGATGGTAACATTTATCAACAAGAAGCTCCTCCCATTGAAAATGAACTCTTACCACATGATGATGGCAACCAGGCGCATGATAGCTTCATTGAGGCTATCAAAGAAGTCTCTTAGGAGCTGGCCCTGCTCCTTCATGTTGCCAATTATTAGACCAAAGCACATGGAGAAGACCACCAGCCCGAGAGCATTGACCCCATTCACCTGACCCGGCACTGGGATCGCTTCCTCCCGGGTGATCTCCATGACCTCCTGGGTGGCATTGGTTGAGTTGAAGAGGGTGTCATTCACCGTCACCGTCACATGGACCACTCGCTTGCCATATTTGGTTTTGAACTGGGGAATGAAAGAATTACAGGATCATGGTTGTACCACCGGAGTTTGACAAAACAGAAACAGATACTACTTGACTGTTTCGTGTCCTCCTGGCTCATCCGTACTACTGGGGAAAAAGGTTTCTCATTCTTTAAAATCTCCCACTCAACATTTTCTCTCTGGGACAACCAGGCCAGTATTATGACGAGGCATTTTTCACCCTCGGCTTCACCAGTACAACGTTGCATAATCAATAGAGATAACAATGTGTTCTGCTTAGAAAAATAATAGCTTCAAAACATTAACTTTAAGATTGGTGAGTTAAAATGCTACTTAGAGACTTAAGGATCCAGAGCATAAAGAGAAAAGAGGAGGTGGCCTACAACATCATTTATCACCCACCTACAATGCAGTACCGAGTTCCCTCCCCACACAGCTTAACAGCCATTCACACCTGGGATCACCTAGCCATAACAACCCACATGAAGGCCAGTTGGGTCAATAACCCACAAGTGGCCCAAATGACTCTGACACTCAGAGCTCACAAGTATTCTTAACGACTAAGGGCACTCACACACAGCCTGCAACTCCCCTCCAGTTAGTTAGAACTGAAGAAGCCTCTTGGGCGAGAGGTGAAACCTCTTCAAGAAACTGGAACACAGTCGGTTGCCTACAATAAAGCACTTAGAGGAAAAGACTAGAGCGTCTACAGTAGATTTTGCAGTATATGAACTGTGGGGGTTGGTCGAGCATCTAAACCTCAGTGTCTGAGTTCATGTGTGTCAAGAGGAGAGAGAGAACAAAAAGGATAAGGGGAAGGAGAGAAACAGAGTTTTGGAGCGAACACCTTGACTTTGGGTTCAAGTGAGGTTCAAGCTGAAACATTCTGAGCTGTCCGGCTTTAGGATTGCTGGGGCCTTCATGAATCAATTACAGTCAGTGTATGGACAACATTTCAGACCTTTACTCTGACATGTTGTTGGATCTGTTATTCATTGGGATGAGAACACTGCAGGGTTTCAGAGCTGTTTGCCACAAAATTACCAGTTTTGAGAGTTCATGAATATAAAGCACTGTAATTTTAATATGTGTCGATTGTAAAACTCACCTGCTGTGTGCAAGCTTGGACCAGGTTTGGTGGAAACATGTTTCTGAAAAGAGAAATCACACAGTGGTTAAGAGAGGATGCTGTGCAGTTAAAGTCAGAATTTGTAAACATGATTGCTCTTCTACGCAAGCTACCTGATCAGATCTAAGAAGGCATCAGCAGGACTGACTTGCTCTATCTTCTGCTGTTTTCCAAACTCTTCTTTGGATCCTTTTCCTGGGTGGATGATGAGGACGATTATGATACCAATGAAAACGGCGATAAACGTCGTGGTCATGTAGTAAATCACAGCTCGCATGCCCATCTTTCCCGAAGCTTTGCTGTCCAAAGCTGCCATTCCTAATGGACACAGGATGGAAATAAAGTCAATATCCAAATATCAAAATATGAGAAGACAGCCTGTCAGCACCAAGTCCTGTGGCGAAATTACATGTTGCATGCCTGTGTGTATGGCGGTTCTTTACCACCACATATTCCATAAATATCTTATACATCTGAACAGGCTGAATGGATTGTGCCAGACTTTTTAGGTGCAATATGTCAGAATTCTTATTAAACAAAACAAAAATTAACAAAATTATCTACAGAATGTGAAAAATAACAGTTTTGATGTTATGACGTCTTCTTATTGCATTGCAGATATTTCTACTATAGTCAGCATGCTAATGAGCTAGCCCCATCCCAAAAGCTCCTGTCAACACATCCCAGGTTCTCCAATATTCCAATCTTGACCACTAGCTGCATTGCTAACAGAGCTAACTAGCCAACAGAACCTACAGTAAGCAGCAGTAAGCTTGTGATATGCTGCGCCATTTTTTTGTTCTGAGTATGATTTATATATAAAACCTACATTTAAAAAAACGTCTGTTATGATAAAACATCGATTTTTGTCACAATTTTACTTATATGTAATTTCACCAAGCCATACGTTTGATAAAAAGTTGCAAATGGCACTAATGAATAGGTGGAGGCAAGGACTTTATATTAAATCTGCACACAGCAATGGAGGTGGATCTGCATTCATTTCTATGAAGACAGCTCAGCATTGAGTGAAGCTCAGCTTCCTAGGTAAGAAAATACCTGGATCTTCTGTATTGTGGGGCCCATAGAGCGTGCACACTAGACTTCCACCAACCAAGCAGGCTAACTTAGCACCTAGCTAACTTGAATGTGGAGAAAATAATGTAATCATGCGGCTGACACATCTTTCGCAATGTAAGCATACAGAAAAACTTCTTTTTGGGCCACAGTGTGTTACATGAACTACACATTTTGGTCACCACAAAAATGTGCTTCATAGCCTGATGCTCTCCCTAGGGGCTTGGGTGGAAGAGAAACTGCACTAAAAGGGTGAGATCATAATGTTACTACTGCGACAGGCTTATGAGGCTTTCCCTTTCTTTTTCTGTTTCTTTTCTCATGCTCTGAATTGCTGATTCTACATGCTCAGTTGGCCAAAAAAGGCGCCAACGACGGTGCTGGTCACACCACGATAACCAGGGCCACAGATGCACAGGCCCATCTTTAAGTTTGCTGTTTTACTTTTATATCATGTAAGCTGCCTTTGAGCTTCTTGAAAAGTGCTATATAATTAAGATGTACTGTTAGTATTATTGTGATGATAATTTGATGTTTTTCTTACATGGGTATGAAAGATGAGCCAGCCAAACAACAGAGCTACTGCTGCTGTGACAGACCTTCAGCAGTCAACGCAGCAACATGAGCACACAACACACAGCCTGTTCAGACTGAGGTATGTTCATTGACGGCTATTTTTCTTGTGTTAATATGACTGTGGCATTGAAAAAACAGTTGTTTATTTATTCCTTTATTAGACTAAAAAGCTAAGAGAGCTTGTGAAATGCAGCAAAGTAGCCGGTAACACTGCTCCCTGCTGACAAGCGAGAGCTGTAGGGCAGCCTGTGGATGTAGTCAGGTAGTACACGTTTGTCTCCTGGAGGAGTGGAGAGGAGTGAAGGTAGGTGGTTGGATTTTTCAGTTGGACATCAATTTAGCTTACTCTTAGTGGTTTCTACAATCAAACCAAACCCCCAGCTTTAATGGTGAAGTATTTAGCTCCCTCTTGATCGACTGATTATCATCTACAGTTCTGAATTCCAGCTATATTCAGTATAGCAACCATGCTAGGGTTTTTTCTCTACACTCGAAACATATTCAGAATGTACAGTAAAGTTTGTCTCTTTGAAGGCTAATTTAGACATTTGTAATGCTTCGGCTTTTGAGAAATATCAATGAAGTCCTTTTTTCCAAATAAGAAACTGAAAAAATTTTCACTTTCTTATGCACATTGTTTTCTTAAGTCTCTGTGGCAGAGTGCACTGCCTTTAAAATGTGAATGTCAACTGCTGCAAACCATGAATAGAATGGAAAATAGAATAGAATACAGCCAGTGTAGCTCAAGGCCACAAGGATGAAACATCCTCTGTAATTGATTTGAACCAAATCTTTCTTATCACAATCAGCTGGAGTCTCTGTGTGAGTGAGCTGGAGGCGAGGCTGACCTCCTGATTACTGGGCTGTACAGATGACCTCCTTGTGAACCATTTCTACCAAGCTGTCCCTCTGACCCCGGCACACAGCAAGATCAATCTTTTGTATGTAATTACACCAATCTGACACACTCTGGATCGTTTCACAATATGAAAAACACAAAGGTTTGTGTCTACAAGAGTTTGTTTGTGCATCTCATGTACCATTACCATTACAGTTTAGTAAAATAGAAAGCCTTAGATTTTCCCCCCCAAAAAAACATTACCCGGTGAGCTTTCGGAAAACCAGAAGGTTGTTGAACAAAGACCACCTGAATGAAAAATAATTCTGTCTGTGAAAAAAAGATTCCTAACAATGTCCCAAGTTCCACCACTTTTTCTGAAAATGATATACTGTTTCTCCCTGCAGAGTGTGTACAACCAAAGCCTATTCAATTGATATACTATGAAAATACTTTCTGATATTTTAAATCTTCTTTTACAAAATGTGCAAGGACAAATGCAACCCGGCTTGGGATATGCAGTCAGTGTTTGTGGTGTCGCCGCAAACATAATGTGCACAGCCGAACAAAAAGTTGTAATTAAAAAAATCCAAATTTTGCATTTAAGCCTGCTGTGGGAGTGTGTGGCTGAAACCAGATCACAGCTGTCGGAGCTGCTTTCTCAGATTTACTTTGACTGCTTAGTCACCATTTCATATCCAGTGCAAGTTAACAGCAGATATGAGGTGGTGCTTGCTGATTAAGGAGAGACATGAAGCACCAATTGACCCGAAAAGTGGTTATAAACACAATATCCATCATGTTCACATCACCTGAATAGAGAAAGTTTGACTGAAGAGAAGCTGAATCATACCTCTGAGAATAGAGAAGACATGTCCTCTCTCCGTTGACAGATCAATAAAATGTTTGTGAGAATGTGAGGATGTGTCGCACCTGTTATGAGACTGGAGACGAGTAAGGGCAGAACCAGCATCTGAAGCATCCTCATCAACAGCTCTCCAGGGAAAGAGAAGTACTTCACTTCTCGATAGGTCATCTTATATGGGCGAAGCGTGAATCCCAGAGCGATACCTGCAGAGAGAATGGCAGTGCGGGCCTGTGTGTTCAATGTTTGTGTGTCTAAATCTCATTGACAAGACTCTAACTGCAGAGGCATACACACCTACAACAACTGCGGCGACTGTAAACAGCACAAAGGCATTCTTCTTGAGGAAAGCCTGGATGTCCTCTTTGGAGATCTCCTCCACTTTCCTCTTTGCCTTCATGGTGCGTATGTGAATGCCTTCCCTGAGTCGCTGCATCCTGCTGCAGTGAACCCAAATATGTTGATTAGTGCAAATAGAACGTGTGTCGACTTACCATCACACCTGAAGGAGAAACATCCAGTTGAACTTCTGTGCAAAAATGTGTAAACTGTGCAATCTAAAGTTTGTTTAACAATCTCTTCAGTACACAGTGGATTTTCTTTGCAGTCAGACTTCATGTTTTTCCTGCGGAGCCCTCTGTGTCGGCACCACTGCTGTGTAGTGGACTGACCTCATTCAAATGAAGTGGGATGAGTTCAACTTGTACAACAATTTTGGGGGGGGAATTTTTTTAAAATGCCTTTCCTGCCTCTGGAGCAGCGTGTCCGAGCGCTGTGCTTGACAGAACTGGACACCACGCTGAAAAAACACAAAGGAAAGCCTCGAGAAGTCGTTATTGCCAAAATGCAAAGCTTGGTTCATGAAATGGTTCAATAAATGTCATTTATATAAACATGAGCGCCAAAGCCATGAACACTCCCAGTGTTGTAGCAAATAAATTCCCCTGCAACCCCAAAGTATTTTCCCACAGGGCACCATTATAAACGAGATGTCTGTCAGACGGTTGACCGGACACGTCCACCTGCAAACAAGCGCAATTATGACTCTTTCTGCTATGAGTTTTTCATCCGTGGAGGTTCTATATTTGTAAAATGCATTTTACCTTATAATCACCACAAACATTTTTGCGGTGGAAATGTTTTGTTTTTTTTCTTTTGTCTGATCAAAGCCAAACTGCTTTCTTTACAACAGGGGACCATTCGTCCACTTCCTACTTCGAGTTGTACCGATGGCTATACAAGTCCTTTACAGTCGATCATTCACCCTCCTGTGGAATGAGTGATGTCCAGTCTCTGTTAATCCTACAAAGATTGTAATTTCTACATGTTAGCATGATGTCAGCTCCTCAAGGATGTTTCCAAAAGATACTGGCGATGAGTGGATACTTTTCACTGATGTCCTTTGAGTGATCATGAATGGACAAAGATGAGACAGCTGTCCACACGAAAGCGGCTCAAAGTTAGTTCTTCAGGATCTGCTTTGGGGAAACGCAAAGTGAATTTCATACTAACTGCTGAGCCTTTAAAAATTTACTTCAGCTGAACTTGCAAGTTTATTTTTGCTCAGTATAAAGACTGCGGATGTGTCCCCCTCTAACACTGAAGTTCCATTGGAAATGGATCTCTTCACGACCCTTTAAAGGCACAAATGGGCATATATGTACTATTTTCTATATATCTATAGTATATCAAGTTGAACAAATCTAAATCCAGCTTTTAATATACATGCAAGTGGTGTATATTTCAAGCTAAAATGTATGTGCCAACAGCCTTTTGAAGCAAAAAATTTTTTTTAAATAAATAAATAAACATACATTTAAAAAAACATAATGTTGTACTAAAACTGGATTAAAGGACCACTAAGAAGATGGCTTTATAAATTCACCGGAGGTCTAGAGCACAGAATATAACAGTATAAAGCATTCACTTGGCTATTTAAAGGGTCAATTCAGCCAAATAACAACATTTTGTCTCACTTACCTTTAGTGGTTTCGAGTCATGCTAAAGATTTCGAAATATTTGCTCCATTTATATTTTTTTCTAATGTTGTGAGCACTACCAATGATATTCCATTCAACTCCATTGTATTTGGGTGAAAGCAAGTGTCTCAAAAACTGGACTAATGACAGCAAAACTACCTGTGCATTTCATTTTTTCTTTTTTGATCAAGCGAGCTGATACTTTAATATCCATGTTTTCACCTTCTGTCATGTTCTGAGACCAAGAGTCCACCAAAGAAAATCAAACAGCTGCTGCAGGTAAAGCAACCTGTAACCCTGTGTATTTTAAAGTAGAACATAAAGAAAGATTGTTTGTTTGTCACTTACCTGTTTGGACCGACGGTTGATCTTCTTCAGTGGTGCAGTTCGTCCTGGAAGCAGCAGCAGGGCAGGGTGAGACGTGCTGGGATTCTACTGGAGCGTACTGGGAGTCAGGAGGACAGAGTGACTGGGAGATGGAGCTCTAATGTGAATCACTCTAAGTGTGTGGGAAAGAGCGCTCTCCTGCAACTGCTGTAACTGGAAAACCTAGGAGGAGACATCCAGAAGAGAGACAGGGAGGGAGGGAGGGAGGGAGGGAGGGAGACGAAGAGGACGAAGTAGAAAAAGGTGCTCCCATAATAACACTGTTAGCCCTGTGACACAGATTCAGGTAAAGCCCAGATGTACGTAAAACTTTGTTGAGAGTTGTTATGAAAATCATCATAGAATTACTTACTGAGGAAGGATAGTTTGATATTAGTTAGATATTCTCCTCACCTCTCATCTCATCCGTGCTTCTTGTCCTCCTCCCTTCCCTTCCTCTTTCCTTCTCTTTGTGTTTTAAAGACTTTTCTTGTTTTAATAGAGTCTGCACATCGTAGAGACATGTGAGGAATTGTTTCTGGCATCAAACAATAACCGGGTTCAGCCGATACGCATCATCTCACTTGGGATGTGTTATAGTTCAGGGTAATTCCGCAGAGTAAATGACACACCACAATTAGCAGAAAAAAGTGGAGCTTGTGCAGTAATAAGTGACCTCACTGTATGGAAAAATATTCCCTGGTGAAGTTCAATATAATTAGTGAAGAATACCCCTAAAATCAGGTCACATAGCCTTTTACAAACACTATTCCCTGGTCACTGTCACACTAATGAATGAAACATTTCTGTAGATGTATGTAATGTGCTCGTGTCAGTACTTTAAATTTAGTGAATTTTAGAATTGATAACTTATAGTTATCCTTCGCTTTCAGTCTTCCTTTTTTTTTACCTGAAATATGTTCTATTTAACGAGGATATTAGAGAATATACTCTACTCAAAAATGTCCTTATAGCTGTATCTGTTAACTATTTGTATTGCAATGAATCAAATTAATGTGTGTAATGTAAAATGACTCATAGGGACAAACCAACATGGAATTATCTGCCAACTTTGCAGTTCTCCCAACTCTATGAAGCACTTTAACCTCATTCAGCCCCTTGTTTTGGTGTTCGGTCTCACCGTGCTCTGTCAAACCCACTGTGCACCATCTGCTCAGCAGCACAGACACAGTTAGAGACTGGCTGGTGAACATGGTGGAGCATTCAGCAGCTAAAGAACCGGAGTGACTTCAGACTTTTTTTTACTTTTTACATTTTTATACAGTCCACAATTAATGTATGGACCAGGATGGATGTCACATCAAGTGTCGACTTGCAGAAGAACGTAGAAAATAAAAGTAGAAGACATGAATTAAAGCTGCAAGCAGCATGTGCATGCGTTTACTGGACGTGTTCTGAATTTGTGAAATAACACTGCCTGTGTCCACTATGTGGTGCTAGAGATCCCCCATCAATTATGTGTCATGTTGTAATGTATGATGTGGAGAAAACAACCTGTAAATGTCATGTAAACTGGATGATGTTTGTCCTCACTGCTAATGGTTGAGAGTAAGATAGCTCTTCAGTTGCCTTCTTTCAATAATGTATTCATGTGAGAGAGAAAGTGTGTGTGTGTGTGTGTGTGTGTGTGTGGCTTTTGGTTTTACTGCTTTGTGTTGTTTGCATTCATTGTGTAAAGCACTTTGTGCGACATGTGTTTTGTATGAAGAATGCTATATAAATAAAACAAAATGAGGCTGACTTCCTGTGTCCAGTGGGTGGCGCTATGGATATGACACAGTGTTGATGCATAGACGTATTCAAAGCAAAACCCTCTACATGTGTGACCAATGTTGTGAAGATGGGAAAGTATATGTTGGAGTTATAAGGACTTCCTGCTTTATGGCGAAGGTTTGAAATCGACCGCACTGCCACGCCTACCAGGTATAACGGAGGCAAAAGATTTTGATAGCTTTTCATCTTTAAGGTCTGAGGATGATACTGACTGAACGTGAAGTCTGTGGTGTTGAATCTGTAGGAGGAGTTCTTCAAGGTACAAGGCAGGGAAATGGGGCCAATTGGCAGCAAAATCTCAACTGTGAATCAAAATGGCAGACTTCCTGTTGGACTGAGGGTATGGGTCCATAGGGGTTTTTCTGCATCTGGTCATGATAGATATGCATACTGAATGTCGAGCATGTATGTGCCAGTAGATGGCATGGCTTCAAGCTTGAAATCTTCCAGGAGGCGCTGTGGAGCCATCTTGTGACTGAAAAGGCCCAGGCCCTTGCAGATATCCATGTTCGTGACTTGTGATGAATATGCAAACTTTGGCGTGTGTAGGAGTTTGTCTGTACATACAAAATGGGAAAAGCCATTAGAGGGGCGCTACTGAGCTGTTGTGCCACACCTGAGGGCAGTTGTGGTATCAAATTAAAGTACTCATGAGTTTGAACCTACATGCCGAATTTGGTAAGTCTGTTAACATCCTAAAGTCCTCTAAACAGTGTCGGCAAAATGAAAATCGGCACAAGCCATTCAAGATGGTCAACTTCCTTGTTGGGGTAAAAAAATTCCTCAAAATTAATTCCTGGTTATATCGATGAGACCTTTGAATCCTGCAAATTTCATGAAAATTAAAGGTTTTTGGTCACATGACCAGACGCTATGGAGTCCCCTGGTCACACCCACACCCAATCATGTGGAATCATAAAATTTCACCTGATATGACGTGTGTACAGAGTTGGTGAGTTTTGGGGTATGTTTCGGCCACATAACATGTGCTTTTATAGCAGACGAACATTTTTGACTACAGAGACAATAGGGTCCTTGCACTGATAGTGCTCAGGCCCTAATTAGCTAAAGATTAAAAAAAATGCATTAAATGAATTTACTTATTTAAAAGCCACAGTGAACTGTTATGTTTTATTCCCTGTTTAGATGAGCTGACATTTTTTCCTCAATTACGTTACTGACTACTTTTTTTTATCAATAAGTAGCTGTCTTCCACCGAACAAAACATAACATTCATAGTGGATTTTTTTCTATGTAATTTAATGATTATGTCAATTAATAAGCTTTCATGCTGACTTTACCAAAAATATTCACTTGTTTTGGCAAAGCGTCCCAAATTGAAGTTCCTGTGGCACTATTCTGGTTATAAACACGGCAGAGAAAAAACATTCAAAATCACAGTGAGGTTTGGTGCACCGATCAAAACATAACATCGATAATGCATTTAATCCAATGTGGTCAGAGGAACATGTTCTGGCTGAATTTACCGCAACACTTTTCAGTTTAATGACACGTCTCTAGCTTCGTGTTCAGTGTTAGCTCAGAAACATTTAAGGCAAAAACAATCCTCTCTGATATGAGAGGGAGGCTGGCTCTCTTACTGTGCTTAGCCAACACATGAAGGTTATAATTAGCCTAAACTCACTGATATACAAAGATAACGTTAGAGTTAATTTCACCTGGAGAGAGGCAAATAATAACTGATCTAAACACTCCTGAGTTGACGTCCCACACAGATTAAATATACCTTTACTGAGCAGGTAATTTTACAAATAAAGCAGATTTACACAGAATAGTTTACGGACCTTGTTGGGTTTCTCTGGGAAGCGCTGTTCTGATCAGAGTGAGGATCAGACGGCGACATTTAAACCCCAGTCACCAAGTTGTGGGCGGGTCTTATTTTGCGCGCCAAATGAGCGATACAGCATCTTTTGGTGCGCACAACCTGCTGTCGTCACCGAGTCTGTGGGCGGGGCTAATTTTAGATGCCATGTTCTGTAAAAACTATGTATTTGGGGTGCCATGTGGCTCAGTTGGTAGAGCGGGTGTCCCATGTACAGAGGCTTTGTCCACGCTGCAGCGGTCACAGGCTTGAGTCCCGGCCTGGGGCCCTTTGCTCCGTGTCACCCCCCTCTCTCTCATCCTGTTTCTTGTCATCTGTCAATCTGTCCTGTCAATAAAGTCATATAAAGGCCAAAATTTCAAACAAAATTAAAAAGTGTGTCTTTTTAACTAGAAATTTTCTCATTTGGATATTTAGACATAATAATAAATTGTGATATACAAAAACTATTGCCTCAATTTAAAGTAATTAACATGATAACTTTCATGGTAATTGTGTTTTTTTACCTTATTCACCAGCTTTATCTAAGAATGTATAAAATATTGCATTTCAGATCTTTTAAAGGTTGTCATCTTAATAATGATTTTTTTCTCAGTCAAGTCTCACTTAAATCAAACTTTTTATTATATTATTTTATGATTTATACATGGATAAACTCCAAGAACTCCAAAAGTCTCTTTGTAAAAACTCCATTATGTCACCAAATGAAATGAGGATTTTGAACCTGACTTTCTGATTAATGTTCTGTAAATGTATGAAAATGTATGCATTTTGTGCACATGTTATGTGGCCTAAACATACCCCAAAATACAGCAACTCTGTCCACATGTCACATCAGGTGAAAATGTTAAGATTGGGTGTTGCCAGGGGACTCCATAGCGCCCCCTAAGTACTTTAATTTGATACGCACAACAGCTCAGTAGCGCCCCCTAATGGCTTTACCCATTTTGTATGTACGGATAAACTCAACATTTGCATTTATCACAAGTCACGAACACTGATATCTGCTAAGGTCTGGGTCTTTTCAGTCACAAGATGGCTCCACAGCGCCTCCTGGAAGATTTCAAGCTATTGCCAGTATTACTGTAATCGCTGACACCATAGCCTTGTGGTTAAAAAATAGAACGAAACATATATCAAGCAGGGGTCTTTACTTGTCCAGCAGAAAAGCGGCAACTCGCATCGCTCTTGAGTCCTTACAAATCCCACAGCTCCCTCCATCTCTGAAATGATGCTCCGATATTTATCCTAGTTTTCTTTCTGGCACCGTCCAATTATTTCTTTTTACACTGCTTTTCTTCGTCAGTCTTCTTATTTATTCTCTTTGACGTGTGCAATGGTGGGGCATTTTTCTGCTCTGTTGCCTCTCCGACTGTCTACACTTTGAGATGTGCTTGAACCTGACCAGATGAGAGCAGGCACTGCGCAGGGGAGGGGGGCTGCTAGCAGGGTACACCAGCATGATTGACACTTCTCAAACACTCCCCTTGGCTCTCATTGGTTGTGTTGATTCGGAGCGGTGGATACTTGCAAATCAAATTACAGCCACTGGGTGGAGCCACAGACAGTGGATTTTTACACAGCTGACCTGTATTTTATTCTTCTGTCAGATGACAGTTTTAGCAGATATGACAAACATTTTTTAAAGAATACAACTTCAAGATCATTTTGTTCATTCAGTTTATTCATGTCATGAAAACATAGAGAGATGGTTCATTTAATTTCTATATTCAGAGAAAAATCTGTAAACTACAAACTGTTCCTTTGAATTACAGACTGCTTATTTAAACTGCACACTGCTCCTTTAAACTACAGACTGCTCCTGTAAACTACAGAGTGTTCCTCTAAATTACAGACTGTTTCTTTAAACTAAAGACTGCTCATGAAACTACAGACTGCTCCTGTAAACTACAGAGTGCTCCTGTAAACTACAGACTGCTCCTGTAAACTACAGAGTGCTCCTGTAAACTAGAGTGTTCCTGTAAACTACAGACTGCTCATTTCAACTACAGGCTGTTCCTTTAAACTACTGACTGCTCCTTTAAACTGAAGACTGCTCCTTTAAGTGTTTCCCAAGCAGAATTGTATTCTGGATGTGTGCTGAGGGCTTTGGAACTGCCTTAAGACCCTCATGTTGGTAAATAAAACTTTAAGAACATGTTTGCCTGATTGAATAGTTTCCTTAAAGAACATTTTAGGTGCCTGACTAATTTTTCAAACACGTTTGGGGTCATTTATCACCCACTTCTGGGTTGAACGGTACTTTCTGGTTGTGATGATTTCTCCAGACTTTCACGTTGTTCTGAACGCATCAGGATCACGAGCCACAACAAAACGTCACCGCCGGAACTGACAGCGACGTAGCCAATCAGATTAAACCCAACTCGACGTAGCGTACGTACAACGTACAACCGGAGTACGTGCCATGTCGCCCGGACGTGCAGTGTCGCTGGGATCCTGTTGTGTTGGTTTTTGTTCACTGGCCGTGTATGACCTGGGTTGAGACACCTGTCCGACCCGAGGACGGTGACGGAGTTGTGGTGTGTTAGTTCTCAGAGCAGCAGTCGGAGTTTGTGACATTCAGGAGCCCACGCCTGCGGTTTGTGAGTAAGCTGCTAGCTACTTTTAGCCTTTACAGCTCAGCAGGTAACCGTACTCTAGATTTAAATCATACCAAATACGGTTAGCAGGACAGCTAGCTTACAGTGTAATAGCGAGCTAAACTAACTGTTGCTTTCACTGTTTTGAGGACACGCTGGACGTGGAAAGTTAAACCTGTAAGTAAAAAACTGTTCACCCCACGGCTAGCTCGGGAAAGGCTCGGTGGACCTGGTGACCTTCCCTGACAGCTGGGTCTGTGTCTGACTTCTTGACTCCCAGACTTCTGTGAATGGACAGTAACTACACCTGGCCAGAGGACTAACACATGAACCGGTATGTGAGCCAGTAACAGCAGCACCGAGCAGGACCTCACTCAACACTTGATTACTAACTGGACATGTGATTGAGTCAATGGTTGTGTGTTCACTTGTAAGAATGACTCGCCGCTCACTGGGGAACTTGGTATGCTTCGGAAATCGAGCTGTCAGTCTGTTGTATGGACACTCCCTTCGACCTCTCCACACTTCAACATGCAACAACTCGTCGCAGCCAAAACCTGTATTCAAACCAGAGAAGGTAGCAGTGGTCACAAAGACTACTCGATATGAGTTTGAACAGCAGCGTTATCGGTATGCAGGGCTCTCTGAGGAGGACCTCAAGCAGCTGGTAAGGACTGCCCTCAGGTATGACTGTTACATCCTAAGCCAAACCAACATTTGACCTCATTTTCATGAGCTTTTCTGTGTCTGTGTTTTGCAGCTCGCCATGAAGGGCTCCAGCTACAGCGGCCTGCTGGAAAGACACAACATCCATACTAACAATGTGGAACATATTGTGAAGAGCCTGCGGTAAGATGGCTTGTCACTGAAATAACACACACAGCCACATTCCTATGCCCAAACTGGTAATGTCTGTTTTTTACCTTGTGCAGCACATGTAAAAGACTGTTTTGTGTGTGTGTGTGTGTGTGTGTGTGTGTGTGTGCAGGAAAGAAGGCATCGATGTACGAGTGGTGAAAAGAGGAGAATATAATGAAGAAGTAGTGCGATGGGCAGATGCCATTATCTCTGCTGGAGGTAAGAATTTAGATCATTTAGTTTCACTGTTCTCTGTTCTCTGTACTCCAGCTGCTGTGATCTTAAAGAACCAGCCACAATGTTTGTTTGTGTCAAATTAGCGGTTCGTCTGAGATGTTACTCTTGTCCAAATATTAAAGATGCTAGCAAAACAACACGGTACATGGAATGAGAACAGCATAAATGTCAGATAGGCTGGACCACTGTGTTTAACTCTGTTCTTCAAATATTGATGTTACAGCCGAAAATGATGTCAGAAATAAACCTAGTTGGCTGATGTCACACATCTCCAATGCAAATAAACCATGAGATGTCCGCCAGGAAGTAACTGTTGCTGTTGGCACAACGTGATGGTGATTTGGTCGCACATTTAATTAATTCCAGGACAGTTAAGATTTGTAAAGTTGGCTTTTATGGTAATTGTATCTACTATGTGTTTGAATAAATGAATGTTGAATAAGATAATCCTCCTTGAACACCAACGTTTGTGTCCAGGTGTGGTGCACAGAATGGACAGGACTTTAACTTATTCAACACAGGGCAAAAAGTCACCTGAACAAAGGCTTTAGATACACAATACAAGTTCTCTAACTGCAGTTTGTTTTGTTAGGTGATGGGACAATGCTACTTGTTGCCAGTAAGGTTTTAAGCAAGGACAAACCAGTTGTTGGCGTAAACACAGACCCTGAGAGGTAAACCACTGAACAGCACTTTTTGGGAAGAGCTTGGATTGTTATATGTGTAGAGAACAATTAGAGCTATCACTAACTCTTAGGATGTTAGTCCAAATTGTCATGCTGTTACTATTTAAAGGTCCTCTTATAGTCAGCAGAGTTCTTTTCATTTCTCTCTTTTATAACAAAGGTCAGAAGGTCATCTGTGCCTGCCTGTGCGGTATACTCATGCCTTCCCAGTGGCACTGGAGAAACTCTGTCGTGGTGAGTTCAGGTGTGTATTGGCCCACAAACAATCTGAGTGCTGCAGTTTTTCTCTGATAAACACGCAGTCTAGACCATTGTTATATGTTTTGTTGAGTTGTGTCTTACATTCTCCCTAATTTTTCCAATGACGTTCAAATCAGAGTTTACTAAAAGTGTAAAACAGTGTGTCTCAGTTGGTTGCCTGTCGCTATAACTTCCTGGAGAGATTCAGAGAGTGAGGAAGTAAGTCGGAGAACAAGACTAAACATAAGATGAATTAAACTTTAAAACATTACTTTATCCCTAGTTTTACATCAGCAATGATGGTTGTGTAACGGTTCATGTATCACCAATGAAGCAAGCCTTTATTTGCCCCAAACAGCCGGATCAATGTGTGTAAGCTGTAAGATAGCTCCCAATGCACCCACTGAGTGAACCTCTGAGTGAACTCAGCACTCTCTCTTCTTTTTCCCCTCTCCTCTCTGTAACGTGACGTTCATGAAGTAAAGAACATTTCCCCTCCAGCTCCAGTCAGCAGTCAACATTACAGAACATAACCAATCAACAATGGAAGTCAATTCTGCCGATCACTCCTGCAGTCAGGTTGTGAAACAGGAGTGAAGATAAATCCACTTCTTAATCTCAAAAGTTCCAAAGTCATCTCTGAGCTCTCCTTCTATCGTAGAATGGCTCGAGATCAGATCAGAGAAGAATCTAATGTGACTCTGTGTGAATTCCTTCAGAAGGTCTGGATCTTCATCAACACCTGGCCAAGCATTTTGTTTTGATACAGAGACCCCTTATTGGTAGAAAGTAGAAGTTACTATCTAAATACTTTGTGTTGTTTAGATAATGTGGGAACTGCTTCCCACGTCATTTTAATAAATGAACGTGAACATGAAGCAGGTTCTTATTTTTAAACCGAACCATGTTTAAACCTAATTTATTCTCACCACACTTAGTTTTATTGTTAGGATGCATTTCCGTTGCTAATGCTTTTATAAATGAACATCTTACAGTATGTAGGCAGTTGGGACGATATCTTTAAAATAGGTCTTGATCAAACATGATATTGTGACATTGATACATTTAAATTGTACCAGTTTAAAGAATATTTAAAAACAAAGAAAAGACAGGGTCATGAGTTATATGATATACTGATGACCTCTCATTTAATACTCACCACAAGTTCAGTTAAGTAAAGACGATGAGTAATCCTGTCAAGTTTTATAGCAAATAAGGCATGTGAATCAGATAACGGAGTCACCTGAGTCTACTAACAGCAGTTGTTAAAAAAAACATAAAAAAACAGTCCTCTTTACAAAGCATTTAGCTAACTCGCTTTGTTCAATGGCATACTTATTGTTGGTTTCAGTCTCTGCATTCCCACGACCTTGTGTCCAGCTGCAGCAGGTAGCTATAAGAAGGCAGTACTATGCCCTATGTTAGACACAACAACCATATAAAGTGCCAACATGTCAGGGCTGTGTGTCCATCAGCTCATAGTGGAGTTCTTCTTCCCCCTGGTGGCCAAAAACTGACTTATGCAGCTTTAGGGTCATGTCTGGTCAACTGAAAATACAGCTAAGCTAAACAAATATGTTATTATGTGCCAGATGATAGATAGATAGATAGATAGATAGATAGATAGATAGATAGATAGATAGATAGAATTACTTTAATGATCCCAGACTGGGAAATTATTTTGTTACAGCAGTAGTAAATAAAACACTGTGTTTTATTTGCTTAGAGCAGCATTTGTTAAACACGTAGTGACGTGTAAATGAGGTGATGAAATGATGAATTGTGAACCTTTCAGCTTCCAGACTGTAGTATGATATTTGATAGATGATCCTCTGGTTTAGTCGATGCCTAATGATGCTGTGTGCAGCAGATCGTGTCCCCTCACCTCTCCTGTGTTGTGTTCAGGTGGCTGTGGCGTCAGAGGATCCGTGTCCACTTAGAGGGCACAGGTATCAATCCCACCCCTGTGGACCTGCACGAGCAGCAGCTGAGCCTGGAGCAGCACAACCAAGCTCACCGTATCACCACAATGGACATCCAGCGGAGTAAGACTCAGACTGCATCCCCCGCCATGTGTTCCTGTCCCAGTCCTTCCGTCCTTCTGTCTGTTTGTGTCCTCCGGTTTGGTTCACTTGATTTTGCACAAGACAATAATGGGCAGTAGTCACCTCTAATTTGGAACTTGATCATTATGTAAGATTTTGTTCTTGTTCTCCCTATACCTTTTCTCAGGGACAGGAACACTAAATGAAAGTTTCTCCAAGCCCAGTCTCCTCCCCATCAGAAGTCTCAATGAAATCTTCATTGGAGAATCTCTGTCCTCCAGGTATCACTGTCATCTGAACTGATGCATGTAACTCCATCTAAACATGATGGACCTGTGTCTGTTTGCATATTGTAACCCTCATTGATCCCCAGCCGCTTCGCCACCACCATGCTCATCTCTCTGGCTCATCAGTGGAATCTCTTCCCACCACAGGGTGAAGTTAAAATCCTTCAAACCCCATGTTAACCTCTTGCTCCATAGGGCGTCTTACTACGAGATCTCTGTGGATGACGGCCCGTGGGAAAAACAGAAGAGTTCAGGACTCGGCATTTGCACAGGAACAGGATCCAAAGCCTGGTAAATTTCAAACCGTTCAACTTTCAGCTTGACAATTGCTCTGTCACTTTTGCTTAATCCTCACCCACTGTGTATCTAGGGTTCAGATTGTGTGTTATTTTTGTTAGCTGACTTTCAGTACAGACTGTCAGTGTGGAGAGAGTCTTACGAGATTTACTCGCCAAACAGAAATTATGCCCACATTTGGCACCTGGCAGACTCTGTCTCTGACTCAAGACATATTCTTACAACTACATGTACATTAGTTGTAGAAATTGTTAATGGGGCAAATTAGAACAATAATTCATCTGTGACTTAGTAGCTGACAGCTGGCAAAACTTTAGTCAACTTGTGACTTTCGCCAGCTGTCTGCACCAAATATTACGCTTCCACGTTATTATTTCAACTTACGGTGTGCATGGAGGGGAGGAGCTCTGTGTAGACGCATGAGTGACAGAGAGACGGAGGAAGAGAAGGGAAACAAAATGCAGCTGAACGGATAGGCTGCATTTTTAAGTAGCGCTAAATATGATACGTGGCAATCGGTCTTGATTCTGTGGCGCACCGCCACAAATTATTCAATGAGTCCCTCCATACTGATGGAAAGACAGGTGTTTTGTAGTCCACAAAACATTTCTGAAGCTTCACAGCAAAACAGTGTTGCAGCATTCTCCTATACAACTGAAGTAGCTGGAGATGGAAAACAACCAACATTTCTTTTTCACCTTTGGTTGTGTTCCCTTAAAGACACAGGCACTAAAGTGGAGGTGCTGCAGCATAGGACAGTGTAAGAACATATGTGTTTTATGAATGTTAAAGCATGTAAACTTAATCTAATAGACACCCCCCAATATAAAGAGTGAAGCTTGAAATGAGCAGAACAGCTTTAAATCCTGTAGTTATCCACTTGTCTGCTCTATGATGGTTTTCCCTCTTGGTGTCCACAGGTCTTACAACATCAACAAACTTGCTGAACAAGCTGTGGAGGAGGTTCTAAAAATCGGTATGTGTGGTTGGAGGTTTTGACACTGAAGTCTAAAGTAAAGCAGGTTTCACTCCAGATACCAGACCACCTGACTTCACTGACAAACAATGTGTCTTTCTTCAGGAAAGTCCCAAACAGCTCTTGATATCCCACTTGATCAGAACTTCATTCAAAAGGGTGAGTCGGTACTCCTCATTAGTTTTGTTGTTGTATTTTTGTGCAGTGTATTTTATTTGATGATGGTTTCTGTGTTCAGTTACTGATGAATACAACGAGTCTCTGGTGTTCAGTCCGGACGACAGACGTTTGCTGTACAGCATCAGGGAGCCCATCGTCAACAGAGTCTTCTCCAGCAGTCGGCAGCGAGGCTTCGCCAGCAAGTCAGTGAATGTTCCTCAGTCTCAGAACAGAAGCTGAGTAAAAGTTCACACGGTGAACGAGCCGTAATGATGCACCTGTTTGAATGTTTCCATGTCCTCTGCTGCTTCAGGGTGTGTGTCCGCTCACGGTGTTGGGATGCCTGCATGGTGGTCGACGGTGGGACTTCATTCGAGTTCAATGATGGTGCCATTGCTACAATCAGCATGAGTGATGAGGATCAGCTCCGCACAGTCCTTCTTGAACACTGAGATGAGTCCAGAGCGCTCCACACTTAACTGGTTTCTCTCCAGAATTTCAAAAGGATGTGGTCAAAGGGAAGAACCAGTTTTTAGCTTTTAGTCTTCACACGTGTTGAATAGTTTTATGCCTGTGAAAAAAAGGTATTATTGTTACTATCGTTTTATTAAATGTGTGCATTGTGGATTTCCCAGAATTATTTTGAAATCAGACATTTTTTTCCTTTTTTGATTTTTTTTTTTTAACCTTCATCCCACCATCCACCGGTTATAACCAGTTGGTATCCACTGGGTTATAATGACTTTAATCCACTTTGTAGCTACTGTGTTAAACAGTGTTTAAAGTATAACACTACTCACCGTCTTTCACTGCATCAAATCAAAAGTGAGTCTGTAGGCAGAGGAGGAGATGTTGGATCATGTGGACGGAGGGCTTATGCCAATAGAAAATGAATAGTTTAAATCAGTTCCTGATTAGATGTTGGTCCTTACTTAAAGGATAAGAATGAATTTATTCAATTTTTATCATATTTTTAACAAATCCCAATCAGTCCAACTTACTTTCTGAATCTCTGAGTCAGTCCATTGGTTCCTTCTGAAGATGTAAATCTTTAAAAACTGCTCACAAATGTATAGTTTCCTCCTTTTTACCAAAGGAAATGGTGAATTTGTTGGGGACTATTTTTAGTGGCAAATTAATCCACAGTCGCTGCTCTTATGGGCTCTTGTAGCAGCAGGTCTGTGTATGTGGGAGTGAGTCATATCAGCCAGTGTTACAGTGGGGCTCACTGATGTGTTTTAATAGTGTTTTGGACAACAATGTAGCTCTGTGGTACACATCTCATGAGCTCCGCAGACAACAGGAAACACATCGAGTATCAGCAGACACTCTCTTTTGCAAATGATATGTTCTCAAAGTATATAAAGTGTATTTGGTGAACTCGATGCACAGTGGCTGTTTGTTGACTAAAGATATTTTTGGAGCATAGCGTATATTTTTTCTAGCCGTTTGAGCCACTCTGATTCTAATTAAGTTTGCGATGAAAAAATGAAGTGCGCTAAAAACAGAAGTCCATGCTTAACGAGCATGTTGCTCCATGTTTTAGGTCAAAAGTCTGTCTTGTACCTCTCCTTTGGGGGCAGGACAGTGAGCTGTTGAAGTGCCTGAAGCGAACATCCTGACATTTTCACAAAACAAACTGAACAGTTAGAACTGTATCTGAAATAAAGTGATCCAGACATACAATTTCAGATCAGCAAAGCCACAATTCCTGCCCTGGACGGTGAGCCAAAAGGGGGCTGCGTTTGTAGTGGAGCCTACAAAATGATCAGGACATTGTAATATGCAGCGTGCCAAAGACCGCGTTCCTCATGACAATATTGTGTCAGTGTGTTAGGAAGTGTTTTGTTTTTGAATCAGATAAACACATCAAACAAAAAGCTTCTGTGTTCTTATTTTGAGTCATTACTGCCTCGTTGTCACCTACAGTACCTTCTTTACTAATGTACTGTCAACAGATTACTTGAAGGCAGTAAAATGCCGGTTTGTGTGAATGTGAATGGTTGTCTGCTGGTTGGGGCACGGCCGTTTTGTGTGGAGTTTGTATGTTCTCTGTGGTTTCTCTCCCCAAGAAGGGTTAGGGTTAGGGACAGCCCGATGGACAGCTCTAGTATCTAGTAATTCAGTTATGGTTTTGCTCAGGTGTGAGGTATCTCTTTCACACCACCAGTGCAGTACTTCCACTGTTTGCAGTCACATTTTATATCCAGAGTACTTAATTCCACACTGATCCTGAAAACATGTTAGGCTGCTATTACATCTTTGAAATTAAATTCCATTCACCTTCATTGAATGTATACAATGGTGAAATAGAGTGAATCGGGAAACCCTTTGCAGAGGAGATTTAAACACGCAACATGTTTAAAAAGAAAAAAAAAGTACATAATGAAAGTTATGGTGGCTGCTTCAGTTTCAGGGTGGTGGTGTGTTCATGCTGACTAGCTGTCATGACTTGCTTGGACGAGCCTTTGTTGACGTTGGGAGTAAAACCTGTGCAACAAGACCAAATGTGAGCTTTGAAAAAAGCCTTTTCTTATTCTGCAGATTCATCCTTTCATTAATCCCTGCTTCTGAGCCTTCTCCGGACTGCTCAACAACTCAGTTGTTGATTCAATTGGACTTTACATAAATCCCATGCTTTGGTTACCTAAATTAATGTACAATGACTGTGTGTTACAATCTAGAAGTTCTGTTTTGTTTTTCCTTATTGTATTGAGATGACTGTCGATCATGTTGCTTTCTGTGCTAGGAGATCTTTTACCATTTAACCGAAAACAATGTTTTGATGATTTTTGATTGGTTGCGCAACCATCATGCCTTTTGTGATATCAAAACTCTTGGATCGCTCTTTTCCCTGTTTTTCCATTTCCTTTCATATTTCTTGGTCCTGTTGTAATGTATGGTGTAACGCAGCTGTGGAAAGTAAAACTAATTAACTCATCTGTACTTTTGGAGGTACTCTACATTTATTTGACAGATATTTATTTTACAAATTCAGATTTTTCATTCTAAAGAAAAACTCTTGCTTACAAAAAAAAAAGCACACAGTTAAAGATGAAACCAGTGGATCCCAAACATTTATCAATTTATCTGATATTTTACAAAAGAAAAGAAAATAACATGCATGTTTTTCCTCTCCCACTAATCATCTGACAACCCCTTAGATATATATGGACCCAACAGTTATACAGTATTTATATGTATAGTAGCTGTAGCTTTGACAGTAACTATGCTATACTATACTGCTTACACACTGAAGCATCAGTCACAGAGACCATTCTACTGCTGAGTCTGACACCTGCTATATACTGAGCTGATAATACTTCCCACCCTTTGTTTACACAGTTGTATTGGTGCAGATGGGCGACACGTAGGAAAAACCAACAGAGTGCTTTAGTAAGGTCTTGGGCCCCCCATGTGCTGCCACAACAGCGGCTCTGGGACTCTATAGAAAGGATGAACAACATTTTTCCCAACTTGGTCCAACACCTCAGCCCAGAATCTTCCATGTACAGTATGTTCTGCTGGGTTGATATCTGGTCACTGAGGACCAGAGCATAGGATTCATCCCATGTTCAATTTAAATTAGAACCCATGAAAACAAAACCGACACAAAGAGTTTGTGTATTCAGCTGTTTACTTGTTCAGACTCAGATGAACAGTTTACAAATCAAAAGTCATGTTCAGTTACAGCTCAGTCTATGACTTTTAATTGAAATGGTAAAAAGAGCACTAAGAATACAGCACACGAACAGACACAACGAGCTCATAGTAAAGCAGCTGTAATGATAAACTCCTCCAGCAGCACACGGTGACACTGGAAGACGGCAGACATTCAGAGATGGTTGATCCATGTGCAGCTGGTTTACACGTCATTTTACATTAAAAAGCACCTCGCTGATTCAAATCATCTCATCATTACAGCTGAGAACAGCACATTTTGACATCAGTATTATTAAAATGTCTGAGGGATCAATTGCCCTTCATATTTACAGACATCCTACATCAATTCAGCCTTTAAAAAAAACATTTCCCTTACAAAATATTTTAAATAAAACACATTATTTGAACCAAACAGATTCAGAAATCCACTAAAACATTGTGCTAACACATTCCAACAAGAACTGGATTCAACATTCAAATGTGACTTTCCTAATTAAAAAGTATAACATTTCTCTACAAGCTTGCATGTTCAGTACTTAAAGGCTTGGTCCGGTAAGTGACCCTTCAGTAATGTTAATGCCAGCCACCGCTAAAAGCATCTTCTGTAGCAGCACCAAACGCTGAAACGTGGCTCCATCGCGTAGAATGGGCCGACTTCCTGGAGTGTTAGAGTAAGGCAGGATCAAACACTCGGCAACAGAAGCTAAACTCAGCTTAAAACCTGGTTACAGTTTGAACCTCAGCCGGCACCTCCTGCTCCACATGGTGCGGTCGCTGAGGCAGCCGGGGAGCCTGCTGGTGGGCGTGGGCCGGGCGATGCTGGAGAAGGGCCTGGAGTTGATGGAGACGTGAGGCATCTCCTTCTTCAGAGAGGGCAGGTGGCTGTTCTGTACGATGCCAAACACATCCAGCAGGCACAGAACGGGGAACATCTGACCCAGGTCGCTGCAAAATAAAAAAACACCCCCTTCAGTTTTTGACTTCTAAACTCAGTCGGTCAGAAGTGAACAACAGCGGCAGGGGAACTTACGTGAGAGCGGCGAGGTGAATGTGGTAGCAGCGACTCAGGGACAGATGCCGCAGGTACTTCAGTTGTTTGAGGACAGGGAAGCTGTCGGCCATCAGCAGAGTGCTGTCACTGTAACAGAGTGGTCTGAATGAATACTGTGCGACAGTCATGGAGATGTTTAATTACAGTAAAGTAATTTGGCTGTTTAGGTGAGAAAAACACACCCACTTGTATAAAACCAAAAGATCCTGCAGTCAGACTTGCACAGGTAATGCCCTTTGTTTAACCATTGTTGAGTTGTGTCTTTTTATCGGCCTAAATGTTTCTAACAAAAGAGCATTCTACTGGACAAATATAGACATTGTTTTGTCCATGTTTACCATCCACACCCTTAGAAGACGTAATGTTATGTGAAACAGTTGGTATGGAACAGTTCCCCTGACGTGACAGAGCCTCTGATTACTAGTCACAGGTCCAGTCCATTTTAAAACAGTTCACGAGGAATACAAGCTTACCTTAAATCTAGAGTGTGAATGTTTGGGCATCTTGTCACCAGCACCTTCACATCTGTAAAAACACACAGTACGGTCATCTGTGATATGTGAATGGAGAGGTGAGGGCTCTGCCTCAAGTCAGATGACAAAGAAACACACAACACCACCAGCGGAAGACTGACAGCATGTCACAACAAGAAACTTCATAAAAAGAGCAAAAATATCATGTTTATGTAAACTGCCGAGCATTGTACTTTCCCTCTGTGTTGAAAATGGAAGCTTAAAAATTAAAGCACTCCAATGGACCACAATGAGATTGTTTTTTTTTTTACCCATTGATCCCGTTATGGTAAATTTAGGGTGCTCAGATAATACTGTTCATATGAATTCCCTTGTGAATAATCTATGTCCTGTACATGAGCTGTCAGGTGGGCTGCCTCCACAGGTACCTGTGAGGAGCATCTCTACTTATTTCATGTCTGAGGAAGGGCTTGAGCCTGAAGTCACACAGGGAGGTAATAAATGTTCATGGGAGAGTCTTCTATCTCCATTTTTGTATTTCTCCCTCTGCCTCAGCAGACCTAATTGTTGCCTGAACTTTCATTCTCGGGACAACAACAATAATTTCATTTTATTGCTTATTGGCCACTCATGCATCCCTAGAAGCACACCACCGAGTCAGCTAGTGTACAGACTATGTTGAGGAAAACAATCTAGAGTAGCATCAACTGGAGTAAGACCGTTTGACATATTTGAATTTGAAGACACTGGAAGCAGCCTGCTCGGAAATAAAAAACAATATGCACGGATATATGAAGCTCTACAACACTGAATAATGGCTGGTCTGGCACCATCATCCCCGACTTACCATCCAGCGTGAGGCTCTCTCTGTACCCGCTGAGGTTGAAGTGAGTAATACCAGAGCTCACATTATGAACAACACTCTTCACATGATCATTGTTGAAGTCGCACCATGATACGTTCAGCTGCTCTATACTGCACAGGGAAAAACAAAAAAACAAAACCCACACAGCATTAGTCACTGACAGAGGGTTTTTTACAGTGGGATGTGAACGGGTGAAATGGACAGAGGAGCTGACCTGGAGCAGGACTGCAGCATGTCAGACAGAACTGGAGCAGAGAAGCCGGAGCAGCCACTCAGGTTGAGCTGCAGCAGGTTTGGGTTCCTGGACAGAGCGCTGAGGCAGAAATAACAACGTTCAAGTATCATCCAACTGGATCGGTTACTAAAAGACCACAGACGCTTCAACAGCTTTAGAGTACTGACTAGTTATATTTACTCCATTACATGGACATGGAGTATCGCTGCCAAAGAGCTGTCAGTGTGTCTGTTGAGGCAATACGGTTGATATTTTGTGATCACACTTGAGAGATACAGACTGAATACTGCGCGGGTGTAAATGTGGCCCATTAATCAGGAGATGATTTGTTAATGTGTTGGCTGTGGATGAAATCACTCCAGTCAGATCCACAATCAAATTTGGAGAAAACACAGAAGTGTGTCTGTGTTTTTCTTCTTTTTTCAAATTCTAAAGTTACTCACTACTTAAGTAATGTTTTCAGTACGTGCTCTCGTTTTGTTACGCATTAGTTATTTTGATCACTTTTACTTCTACTTGAGTGTTTGACAAGTTGCAGTACTTTTATACTTGAGCACAGTTTTAGCTTGCTCTACACACCTCTGCCCACACTTTGATAATTAATTCATCATTAAAATAATTTGCCAACAGAAAATGCAAAACTTAAGGTGATTCCAGCTTCCACAGGGTAAGGATATGCTGCTTTTCTTTTTTATGCAATATAAATCAATATAAATAATTAACGAAGGTATGAGCTGCATCACAAAAAGATTCCCAAGGGGATGAATGAGTGACACATCTCACACCCTGATCAAACACAGGAAATGTTGAAAAGTACCTGATGATGGAGTCTGAGAGCTGCAGGCCCTCCAGGCTCAGACACTCCAGCAGCCTGCAGCGACAGATGATGCTCTCCAGAGCCGACGTGGGGATGATGGAGCTGGACAGATCAAGATGAAGGATCTGCAGTGGGCTGAGCGACAGAAAAACAAGCTCAATACATGAACACAATACATGAGTCTGCGTTTAGTGTTTGTTCATGCATTAAAAGTCCTGTTAAACACTACTACACACAACACTTACACACTACACTCATCTGGCAAACATTTATGTATGAAGTGAGATACTTAGGCAAATATATAAAGTGGCAACTACAACAGATGGACATCAGCACCTCAAGATTTTCCAATTTGACCATCAGGGTTCTCACTTTAAATCCACAGTCATTCAGATGTTTAAGGAAAAGTTAATATACAAATTGTAATGACCCATTTGAATTCAAAACGTGCAGTCTGTATGTTCAACTGAACTAGAGACCTTGCATTTCATGTTTTATAGCAATTTAGTGAAAAAGAGGAAATGCTGCATTTGATGGGGACCATTTCCGTCTGAATTTGTACACATCAGTATATCTTGCAGCAGGAAGAAGATCTTAAAATCACCACTTATACTTGAAACAACAACTTAAACATGGCTGGAATCAAATCGCTGAGTTAAATGTGGCGCGAGGTTATGCTGCTGGACTCACCCCGTGTCAGTGAAACGCAGCTCTTCCACGAAGGAGCGAGGGCAGCGCAGCCTCTGGACTCCAGTCTTCAGAACCTGCTGCAGAGCTGGGTCCATGTGGGTCAGCCCCTCCAGGTCCACACTGCGCCACAGAGACTCGTCCAATCTGGGACGGACACACGGGCAGAAGCAACGTCTCAGACAGTCTGCAGCAAACAGCCTGCACTGCCTGACTGAACCCCCCTTTGATCTGGTCATATTGTAAAGTATCAATATGTGCATTCTCTGCAGTCACGCTTAAACTTATATTTAAGGTGTGGCTAGAAGTCTAACAGTAGATGACCATCCAAATTCTAAACATAACTTTCTGCCATCCTCTGCTACAGAACAACAGATGTTATATAGCTCACTCAAACCAGGGGAAAACACAGGCCATCTGGCAACAGAATATGAAGAGAAAGCTGCATTTGGTATTATGAGAAAAATTTCATAAAATAGTGATAAAAATAGTGTAAACAGTTTTATGCGATAGATGGCCAGTAAATGTAGAGGAGAGGGAGTATTAAGTAGCCGAAAATGGAAATACTGAAGTACTCGATACATTTAAGCTCCATCACTGGTTATTCTGGACTTTGACACCAAGATTTTACTTTAACTATGTTGGCTCCAATTATCAGTCATCGGTCTCCTTGATTACTAATAATTGTTATCGGCCCTGAAAAACAAAAAAAAACAAAACAACAACACATTGGTCGACCCTTAATATTTACATCCCGACCTATGCACTTCTGAGTCCTGTCTGTTCACACAACTGCTGGAAAAGTGAGGGGGGTTAGTTCTAAAGCCCCGGTAACAGGTGTGCTTAGGGTCAGATCATGGTTTCACTGTTCCAATGTGTCGAGCAGACTGCTTGGTGAAAGCTTCTCACTTCTGAAAACTCACTGGTGCAGTGTCGTGAGTGGAGACTCACCCTAAGCGATGCCAGCGCTTGCAGACTGTGGACATCCTGAGGAGGTCCTGCAGAGGGAGGTAGAAGAGGACTCTGAGAAGCAGCTCGTCGGGCAGGTGGTCCCATGAAATGCCTGCTGAGGGAGATGATGATGATGATGGACAAGAGCAGAATATGGCAGTTATCATATGTGCACAAACTACAACGCGGCTGGATACAGGTGGTCAGAAAACTGTTTCCTACCTGATGTACACTCTTTTTTCCTCCTCGACCTCCTGGCCAGGACAAACTGGCTGCCATCGTTCTCTTTGCCCTTGCTGAGGAGCCGCTGGTGCTTGTGGGTAGGTGACCACTGCTGGATGAGCTCTGTCGGGGTGCATTCAGTGTCCAGGCCCTCACTCAGAAAGCCTTTTGACTTGCGTTTGTTGGTCCTCTTGGACTGAGACAACATGGAGCCCTGAGGACTCAGGCAGGGCAGATCCCGCAGTGGCATGCTGGTGGAAGGACAAACTAATCAAACACTTTCATATCAAAATGTATGTGAGGTGACCCGACAATTAATCCTGTACCCTCGCAGCAACGTCTCAGATAACGATGTGTTAGCTAAGTTACCTAGCTTCCTCCAGTGATCAACCTCGGTCTGCCCGCCATATTGATGCAGCTACCAGCGGTGTGCCCCGCCAATTCTGACTCCAGCAGAACAAACAAATACTCTGTCCTGTGTTTCTGGAGATGTGTGTGGACTTAATCTGTTTTTTTTTATTCTCACATTCAGTTTATACTTTACAGTTCATTATGCAGGAAGGAGGAACAGACATGAGGCCTGGCTGCGGTGAAAGCGCGGTATCGACGAGACGAGCTTCAGTTTGAAGTAAACCTGCTCACAGCAGCGACTCACACACAGACCTGGTGGAGATAAAGTCTCCACATCTGCAGTTTGATTCAAACTAACTTGGAGAGACAGAGGAGCCATTTCTCGAACGAGAACACAACAGATATGAGTAACCAGCAAGTGTTGGCACGTTTTCACACGGACGGTAAGTTGAACGTTAACTTGCTCGCACAGCTTCTTGACCTAAATAAAGTGTAGAAGAAGAGTGACAGTACCTGAGTGTGGCCGGATCCTCCGCTTCTGATCAAATAAGTATGATATGAGTTGAGCGGCACCGAGACCACCGGGCCGACTGCGCTCTCCTAAACAGACTCTTTAAACTCAGCGCCAGCAGCACGGCGCCCTGTATTCATCACGTTACTGACGTCTCTTTGCCGTACGTCCTGCGTCATACGTTTCACTGGCTGGTGACGTTCAGGTATTGCTCGTTTTTCCGCCTTTTCATAGTTGCTGAGAAAAGCGTCTGCATTTTTTGTTTTCAAAAATAGATGAATATGAGAGGAAATGTCCTCTCATCAGGAGACACTTCACATTTGCCCATGGGCACAAAGGCACAAGATTTAATAAGGGAATAAAGAGGACAACGTTTATAATCAAGAGAACGAAGACAAACTTTTCTCAAAGGCCTAACTAAAATGCCAGACTCAAACTCTCAAAAACTAACTGAGGCTTTGGTTAAGTCAAGAAGACACAAGAACGACCCCAAACTATGAACTGTTGATGTCTCTTCATTAAATACTTTTTTTAAAAGAGTACAGGAACATAGTTACTTTAACAGTCCTGTTCCCGGTCAACGCAAAATAACATGCATCTACTTGCAGTTCACTCACTCTCACACACTCTCTCTCTCTTTCTCACACACAGATGATCAGACAAAAATGTGTAGTTTCCTGATACTCGCTCGCGGCTCTCTGCGTGTATGGAGGGTTACCAGGGCCAAAACACTATTCATTAAATGCAGAAACAATTAAATATTTAACTAACATTGCATTTAAAAATGAAATGCCTAAATAAATGAATCAATAATTAATAATGTAATTTTATATTTCATTCTCACCCTGAATAATTAAAAACTCACATTACATCAGATATCAAATATATACATGTTAAATTCAGTAGTGTACGTATATACGCATTTATTTATTTAATACATATTTATAATCATTCATTTGTATTTATTTATTCCTATTTCAATACATTTATTTAGTTATTCATTTATTCATACATTTAGTCAACTATTTATAACCAAGTTATTTTATACACAGTGCACTGATGCCTGTGTTAACACACCACTGACTAAATATACAAATAAATAAATATACAAATAAATACATTTCATAATTATGCATATGTTATTTAATTTGTGATTAACTTAGTTGTGGTGGTAATTGAGCAGTACATATTACATGTATCATTTATGTTTTTATTTATTTATTAAGAATTCAAATATATAATTTTATATTTATCAAGCATTACATTATTTAAGCATTATACAATGTTATTGTAGTATTGTGTATTAATTTATCTAAGCATTTAATTATACAAGTATTTACATTTTTAGTTTTAAAAACCCTCTTAAATATGTATTGCTGGACTGTCATGCATGTTTTTTTCATCCGAGTCCTTATGTCTCCACCACTCTTCAATACAAACCGATGGTCTTGGTCAACCAACACACAACCTTGGAAACTGATCACTGAAGAAAGACAACAATCATATTCAGGTGAATGCCTAGAGACACTAGCATCACAAAAGCCTCAAGTATACAGACAGAAATTACTTTACTTCAACAAAGTTGATGTATATGTAAGCAGAGCACCCTGCCATTCATTAAACTAGACTCAACTTCACTCTCATGGTCTGTTTGCTTGCAGGAAGTTGGGTCCGGGTGTCTCACTGCTCTTCCAACCAGGTGGAGGCTTGCATTTGTTTCATCCAGATTTTTTTTTTTTTTTTCAGCTGATACAATAGCTGATAATTACCTGACTCTTGGCCAAATACCAACAAAATAACCATTAATAGAAACAAACATTTTAATGTTATTTTATGTACACCTGAGTGAAAGAAAGGCTAAGAGGCAGTGCATAGATGGTTTCCTTTATATTCCACAGTTGTGATAAGATTTTTTGGTTGAACTTGAAGACAAGTAAAAAAAAAAAAAAGCAATTACATTGGCTCTACAGAACAGTGTGTTTATTGTTCCTCTATTTTTATTTGCTTTTCACAAAACAACTGTTAAATATGCACAGCACCACCTACTGTATGGCTAGATTTACCAGCTATAATTTCTCTATCTGTCAATAACCAATAATGTAAATTGTCCATTATTTGCTCAATAATTTATCTGTCCGAAATATATCGTGCATCCCAAATAACAATATGTGTGAAAAGTGAAAAGTGGAATGCTTGAAAAATATCAGTGAATGTCAGAACATCTCACCCTGCCCTCATAAAAATGTAATGTGGTTGAGGTCAGGTGACTGAGGAGGACAGCTCAGGACAGTCAGGACTCCTTGGTCTTCTTTGGTCTTCAGTAGTTGTGTGGAAGCTTTGAGGTGTTTGGGCTCATTCTGCTGCTGCAGGATGAGTCTTTCTCCGCAACGATCAAACCAGAGGGTGGAGCATGTCTCTGAACAATGGAGTGGTGCTTCTCCTCAGTCAGGGAGAAGTCAGTTCTGTGCAGGAGTCTGAAAACATCTTCCAGCACCATGTTTCACTGTGACTGTGAAACACTGTGGGATCATTCTCTCTCATGTTCATCTCTTTACATACACCCTTCTGTTAGTGACACTAATCTATAAATGGGATTCTTCAGTAAATAGACTTTTTTTTTCATCATCGACTGTGAAATTCTGGTATTTCTTAGCTCACCTCAAGTGTTCGTCCTCATTTCCTTTCTAAGAAGTGGTTAAGAAACTGCTCCTCATCCTCTCAGTTAAGTAAATTCTGTATCACCGATGAAGTTTTTTTCCGATCTCTCAGTGAACCGTACAGCTCAATGTGTTCATTTACTAGTGGCGTGCCCTCTTTGGCTCCGGCTCATCATGCAGACTTTGTAAAGTGGCTCAGAGTTCCAGCACAGCGCCCTTAGAAACTTTTAGTTTAGCCGTGATTTGACACTGAGAAAACCTCTCTGCTTAGAATAACAATCTGAATTCTGACACTTTCACTTACCTTCTGAATCTTCAAACCTTCTTGCTATTTCCAGGTTTATATGACAATTTAAGCGATCTTTAATGTGGCCTCAGACTTTTGGACCCCACTGTCATTTATTTGACTCAATCCCACTGACACCATCCTGCTGCCCCAAGCACTCAGAGGAGCTCCAATTGTGTTTTAATCACCTGCTGAAAATAGTCCTAAGCCCCAGCACAATTAACCCTTTTTTTCTGGGCTGAGTGCCACAGAACAGAAAGACATCTTATGAAGTTTTTTAAGATTCTCAAGGGAGTAACCAGGGCAAAAAATCAAAACAGTTGTGGGAATCATTTTGATATCTGTATTTTTTTTTTATTGACTCATAATTTAGATGCGAGCAGATTTGATCTTCTTTACTTACAGTAAGTAATTAGTTCCATTCCAAGTGCATTTTTTGTCTTGATGGGTCCGAAGGAACATTCAAGTGAAGTCACTTTCAATTTGAAACACATTTGAAGTTACTCAGTGAATGGATGTGGCTGAACCACCTGTGAAACTACTTTACATACATACAATAACAATGTATTACAGTCAGATAATGTAAATTTAAATTAAAGGATAATTTAATTATCACAATTTCAGAGTGACACAGAATTTGATTGACAGTTACATAACTGAGGCCAGTTATGATGATAACACAAGTGTTAAAATATTTGCACATCTACAACCAAGAAGAGTCAGCACTGTGTATGAAGCACTTTGTCAAATCCTGATGAAATGTAGGTAGAAACTGTGCAAAATGTCTTTCATTTAAAAACACTGTGAAACGTAAGAGTCAGGTTCTCCAAACACATAAATAAAAAAACAGAAAAGTCGTGACAACATGTAGCCCATGAGGCCCCTTTGGGTGCTCGTTAATCTGCAGTTTTTGTACAACTGTTTGTATGATAACGTAATAACCATCCCAGCCCTCTGGTCATCCACCTGGCCTCACTGAGTGCTGAAGCACACATAGTTCCAGTCGAGCCAACTCAATGCACATTGTGGTGTATGTAGCGTGTTAATGTAGCCTCTGCAATTCATTATGTAAACATATTTGGCTTCAAGTTAAGACTAAAGACATGAGTTCCCCATGTTTATGTGATCATCTGTAAGGCTCTGGGTGAAGCTGGGGCTGCTGTGAGGCCCTGAGCTGCCTTGGTCAAAACTACAGGTTTCCAACCATCAGCCACTACAGTGAGGCTACCAAGACAAAATCAATACCTGGGTGCAGCTAATCCAGTTCAGGTAAACACCTAAAAGACATTGTTCAAAAACCTAGTTTCTCAAATGCCTCAACTACATAGACAGAAATTACTTTCCCTCCACAAAGGTAAGTATGTGTATATAAGCAGAGCTCTGACCCACTATTCAGACTGCTTTGAAATTCACTCAACTAAATTTCACATGGTCCATTTACTTGGAGGAAGCTGGGTCGAGGTGTTTTAGTGCTCCACCAACCAGATGGAGGCTTCCAGTGATGAGGACGTGGATCTCGGCTGCATCACAGAGAGGAGCAGCTTTGGCCATGATGCTGGGTTTAACTGGTAAGACAGTCTTGGCGGGGTCTGCCACCACTGAGTCCCTGCCCTGAGTGATCCAACGGAGGGCACTGAGGATGCAGGGGAAGACCAGGGTGTCATCTTTCTTTTCAAGCACCAGGGGCAGGCTGTCCTCGATGAGCAGCTGTGTACCTTCGTTGTCCCCCGGGCTGTGGTGGAGACGCCAGCTCCTCTCATTGTCCAAGCAGCGAGTCAACATGTTCTCAACTGAAACATTGAAGTTCTGCTGGTCTGAGAGGATTGGAACAAAGAAGCACTGATTAAGTTCAAAGTTGTTCTGTTTGTTTGTTTTAACAATTTCTTCTTGCTCTCAGGAAGAAAGAAAAAAATAGTGTTTCTTAAAATGTTCCACTTTTCCTTTAAATGAACCACTGGCTGTCTACAGGCTATCTACAACCTACAGAATGTTTTGAACACTGACAGTCATGAAAAAAAAAGACATGATTTGGAGTTCATGGGCCAAATACAGCTGGTATAGACTTTTGTTCATCTTAGGAGTTAAATGTTCACTACTAACACACAAAAGGAAAAGGCTCATTGATCTCACCTGCATTACAAGAAGCGATGGCTTCAGTTATGTTTGGGCAGAACACAGCAAAGTCAAACTGACATGGCTGAAAAAGAAACAAGTGAAAAAGATATAAGTGTCTGCTTGGACAGGGAGAGAAGATGTTGCCAGAGATAAACAAAAACATTTCCTGGTACTAATCTCCAAACCAGGTTAAACAGGGAGGTGTTTTTAAAAAAAAATAAGAATGTGGTTTAATTCTTACTTCTATGGTGGCCTTCAAGCTCCAATACAAAAATAATCAAAACACAAGCAAATTTAGAAGAAATCTTCTTCAGTTTGACAACACATGCTTCCTATTAAGAAAAACATGCTGCAAAGTGAGAAACATAACTAACACAGAAAAGTTGCAAGTGGCACAGATGACAAGGCGGGCTGCTGCCTTTGTTTAAAATTCCTGGTACCTGGACCTATAACCAATAAATAATTAAGAATTTGTACACGTTAATGGAGAGTTTCTATATTAACTGGCGCCACTCTTCCAGGCTTAACAGTACTGGTTTAGTGGCCCATGGAAACCCACAGACCAATTGTATGTGCTGTAAATTATCTCACGTGCCGCAATGTAGTCAATAAAATCAATGCATCTGGACAAGCAGGACATCTCCAGTGAGTGAGAAAATACACATAGATGTCTGTCGGCGGAAATGTGAGTCAGAGAAGAGGTATTTTACATGTCGTACACCTTGTATACTTTTATTTTGTTTGTTTAGGCATCAAAAAAGTCAGCCAATGAAGAGCTTCGCTTCTCATTGACCTTTCTTCACCTAAACTACAGACTGCTCCTTTAACATGTAAAATAACTGAATATATTTCTAAGATATTAATGTTTACTGTATATAGGGATGAAAAAATAGTTAATTGGCTGAAATGTAAAAAAATAAAATTAGTTTCTACATTTCGTCTGCAAGGACAACCATATAAACACTATGATACCCATGACAACATCATGCAAAGACAATAGCCTCGTTCTCTGTGTTGTGGAAGGCAGCTGTACTCACTGTCAGTAGTTTAAGCATTGCCGCTGAATCTCTCTCTCCTGTTGCATTGAACAGCAACACTCTGGCCACAGGTCCACTGCAACACAAACATGACAAGGTTTTACATCTGTATCGTTCAGCTGTTTTAACCGTATGTGTTTAGTTAAAGCAACGACCAGCCGGTATTAAGACACAGGGAGGTGCTCCGGTGTCAGAAACAACGAGTAGGCCTGTTCCATTTTAGTTGCTTCACTTAGAACAACACATACAGTATGAAATATCACTGCCCTGTGTAACCTGACTCAATACTAGAGGTGTGGAAATTTCTCAATTATAAGATGCATCGCCAGCGGCCTCAGCTGGACAGTAGAGTTACTTTGCAATATTGCTCCCATGCTTTGAATTGTGGGCAGACATTAGGCTAACGTTACTTATGTAGGAGGTATGTTGGAGGGAGACCCATGCTGAGCGTGACTTTTGCCACACAACAATTACTAATCACGTTAGCCGTTTTCAGCCAAAGCTAACAGCCATAAATAATAACTGTGACAGCAAGCCCAGCTAATCAGCCAAGATCTGAGGAGGCACTGTCAACTCTACCGTCCAACTCAGAGAGATGTATGCCACAGAGTTAATAAATGCCTAATTTTAAAGCTGCCAAGTGAAGACTATATTATTGTAGATTACCTCTTAATCGTAATCTGATTGAATTGTGAGGCCAGCGAAGACTCACACTGCGTTAAAACAGCAGAGGAAGAAATAATGCAACTCAGCCAGTTATTTAGCTACAGCAGCCGTCAGTGACTCGTTGGTGATTGTAGCACACGGGAGTGGGTGCTGATTTGCCTCCGATTTGGGGGTTCTTGTCGGAAATGTCCAAAAAACTGTTCAGCTGTGGGCCGTAAAATCCAAGAAGGTGAGATTAAAAGATGCCATGTACTTAAGAAAACACTTTCACTTTCTCCATGTCCATCAACAATTCCACTGTTCCTCCATCACCTCAGGTAAAGAGCCTGGGTTTCATCCTGGACTGCATACTTCCATCTACGCAACATCAATCGCCTCCAGTCCTCACTTACACCAACCTACCCCGCTATCCTTGTAAACGCCCTGATTACATCCAGTCCGAACTATTGTAATTCTCGCACTCTCAGATCCTCTTCTGCCAACTTAACAACCATGTGGTCAAGAGCTCTCAGCCGATCTGCACCCAGCCTCTGTCCCACCAGACATACGCACTTCTGACACTGTCTCCAACTATAAATCGTGCCTGAAAACGCACTTATTCGGAGTGGCATACTCTGTCTCACACCATGTATTCACATTCTTGTCTTTTTACTGTACTATTGCACTATGTAGTCATATTCATATCTATTTATTTATCTTTGCAAAATTGCACTGTGAACTTCCACATAAATGTTACCTAATTTGTATTGTTTGATGTACTGTTGTTGTGTTATGTGTGCCATGTAAGGTCTCCTTGAGTGCTTTGAAATGCACTTTTAAATAAAATGCATCATCATCATTATTATCATCATTATTAGCTCCTACCATGCCTTAGGGCCCATGACCTGTATGAGAGGCCCTTACTGCACGAGAGCTGGACCTGAATATTTGACTATTCGTTTGTTGGGCTGGTATACAGTTTTCAATTTTAGCATTCAGGCATACATTTTTTTCATGTAGGCTATCAAGTAACTAATACATTAAAACACATTTATGAACAGCAGTGACACTATTTCTAAAAGATCACCAGTCAGGGTTCGAACACATTTTTCAAGGTCAAATTCAAGCACTTTTCAAGCACTTATAAGGGTCATTTTCAAGATTTTCCAGCACCTTATTGCTGGGGTAAAATACGTATCTACAGGAATATATATACTCATGATTTTTTTCTTCACTTTTTATCACAATTATGTACATTGTATTATGCTGTAAACATCTAAAATTATGTTTCATAATAGTAAAAACTTCAGAAATTAATTATCCAGTCTGATCCCAATTTTGTGAAAGACACAGTTATAATGTCAAGCACTTTCAAGCACTTAAACTAAAATCCAAGCACTTTTCAGACCTTGAAAACGCAACATTGAAATTCAAGCATTTTCAAGGATTTCAAGCACCCGTACGAACCCTGACCAGTGTGTTTTGTTGCAGCAAAGTAAAGTACGTTATGCAAAACTTAATTAGCTTGTTACAGTCATGTACATCTTAACCTATACATATAACACTAACAGGTTCTTCATTATTGTGTGAAAGTTAATGTAATTGTACCTCAACAGCCAGGCTCAGAACCATGAGCACCTCCTGTGACAACTGTGCCTAATGTGACCCTCATCCTATTAGCAGTAGATAGGACTCATCAATCATAATCATTCAATCAATGAATGCAGATATCGAAACCCGCACTGTGAGTGTCATGTGATCAGGGAGAAAAGTTCACCTTGCATTCCTCTCATGCTGGGCTGCAGTCTCTCTGAACCAGTGTACACAGGCCTGCATACTGCGCATGGTGTGAGCTCCATCTAAGAAGTAGGTGACTGCTCCGTGCTTCAGAGTCTGAGTCCTGCCTGGCCACTCTGTGTCTGCCAGCCCTGATACCACCCACACACACACACACACACCATATTGGATGACGTCATATTTAGCCTATGAACTGTTAAATGTTTGGCTTCCATCAATTCAGATTCACAAATAACAAAACTACCACCTACATGACTACTCTCTAATTTCTTGTTTAAAACAAAACAAAAAGCAGCACATGACATTTCTGGATAACTGAGTGTTGTCAACTATGTGTTGGCTGCTAACTTTCAAGCTGGAAATACTACAAGCCAGAGTTAGCTTTCATAGCTGCTGATGTTGCAGAAACAATTATATAAATATATATAAACACGTACATATGTTCTAATTTGCCTTATTGGCTGACACCATTTTGGCCCTACTCCTAATAAGTCAGCATGTTGAATTAGCACAGAGACACAAAAAGAAGTAAAGTAATGACCATTGTCTGATTTTGAGCTTGTGTGTTCTTCAGGACTCACCTTTCAACATGATGGGGCTGGGCTTGAAGCCAGTGGCCTGAAGTCGACCCGTGTTCTCAACACTGGTGGAGGAAAAGCTTTTATCTGTTGAAAGAGGACATGATGAAGCCAGTCCTAAATCATCTACAGTAATACACATCATTTTGCCCACTTTTGCCCATTTAGAACTAGGTGAAAGTTATGTTTTTTCAGACATTACGTTTGTGGGAGGAGCGGAAATGCTGGCTAGTTGACTCTAGCAGCCAGTGTTCTTGGGTCATTGTGTGAAAGCAATGTGGTACATTATACAATTAGTTTATGGAGAACCCAGTGTCTGGAGGTGTGATACGTGCAAGTTAACATTTGTGATGCAGTTCACTGTGTATCCTGCATGTTGCATGTCTGTATGAGTGTTTTGAGTGCTTCTTGAGAACTGGTGTATAAGGGCAATTGGGGCAACCCCCCAAGGGATCTACCGATGTGATCGACTGTTGTGAGAAGACCTGTTTTTGTTTAGTTAGCCACTACCTTCAAGGTCTTTTTTTTAATATAATGCTGCTTCCTGGTCATATATGTCTTTACAGTGAAGCCAATCACTCTTTTGAGTGAATGACGTCCTTTCTGCCACTGACATACAGTTCAAATGTTGATTCACATCCTGTCCTACCTGGTAAACATCTTCTCTGCAGCCAAGTGTGACTCAGCTGGAGGGCCAATGAGGCGTTGGAGCGCTGGTGCTGTCCTGCCAGGCCCAGACGCAAAGGTCCATCATCGGCCTGGTAGTCTTCCAGCTCTGGACAGACCCACAGAGGACACTGCAACAACAAGTCATATTGTATTACATCAAACTGGACAGCTGGAGGAAGGATTTCAACAACCATGTTTATTTTAAATATGACATTCTGCTGAACAATCTTTGACAGATACACCAAGTCTGAATGGTCACTTACCCCAATCTCTTTGCTTCTGTCCCTGAGCACAGACATTGCATGTTCTGGCTGTTTCACGGTGAAGGCAGGAACCCCTGGCTGAAACCACATGTACATGATGAACAGCGAGTGAGTTGACAGAGCAGTGGAGTACAAAAGTACTGAACAATGATGACTAGCTTGATTTTAAAGGGCGTCAATATCCTCCACTAAGTTTTAACTCAAGTGTTATGCTCTGCTGTAAGCTATTGTTAGCATTAGCTCCCTTAGTCAAACACAATCCAGTACTCTGCTTCTCACCAGCTGCTAACAGCTAACAGCAGCCTCCTGTTGACATAAGTACAGATTTGCAGTGCTCTCTTGTTCTAAACAATGAAATATATTTTCCAGTCCTCCCAGTGAGTGTTTCTGGCTGAGGGGATAGATGGACTGGTGCTGGAGAGTATTTGAGAATCTTTATATCTTTCTCTGGTCTTGCACCGAGAAGCCAGCAAGTGGCTAAATGATGCTGACACAGCACTGTGGTGAGAAAGATGACAGCATGTGAAGACCAGCTCATTGTAGTCAGCATGGTCGGTAGCAGTCACAAAAATTTGTAATTTTCTAGGCAACAGTCCGTCTGTCCCAAGCACATTTTCTGTCGTCCCCGACTGGGGGACATGGGACACTGTTAGTCTCCAGCCCTGCAGCACACTATGGGATTTTAGCAGCGATTACAGAAACTGCCTCATGTTTATTTGATCAGATCTTCTGATTGGCTTTTACCACCAATTAAACCATTTAAGAACAAACATAGGTCCATTGTACAGTGGCCCATCAACTGGAGCAACTATTAGTGTATAATTCAAATCTATTTAGTCTGAAAAACCCTAATAAGTGTCCCCGTCACATTTTTGGGCATTATTACTTGCATATTAATATTTAGTCCAGTCACAATGTCACTATATTGATGTTTACAGCCAACACACCTTAAAAATGCCTCCTTTTTGCCATGCAATCTTTTCAAGGGTGTCTCCAAGAATCTGAGTGTGGTCTATACCCAGAGAGGAGATCCCACACACCCAAGGCTTCCTGTTAATACAGAACCACATCTTGTTATAACGCTGAAAGGTGTAAACAAGTAACTCCAACAGTACACCTCAATCCGTATCTGGCAATAAGTGATCAAGCCTGCTGCATGTGTACAAAGATGTACAGTTACCTGGTTTAAAGCCCCTGTACAGACTTTTCATTTAGTGTTGATTTTGGCGGCCCCGCTGGACAAAAGCGGTGGTGTTTTGCCGGAATGAAGACTGCATTTCCCATGAGCTCTAGCGCCCACTGTCGTGAAGACGTTTGTCTGGACGGCGCGTGTAGATTTGTTTTGGAAACGTCGGAAAGACGACGGGACTTGCTTTGAAAACCTTTTTTTTTTTTTTTTTAGCAGCTATCTGCAGCGTGCATATGGACGAGGAAATGTGTCTATTTGTATTTCTACTTAATATAATATGCCGCCGGTGAAACAAAGTAATGCTGCTGTTGCGCTGCAATTTCCCAGCTATATATATTACCCACGGTGCTACAGAGCTAGCGTTACAGCAAAGTCACAGTAATTGTGATGGATGTTTTGTTCTAAGTAAGAAACTGAATCATTTATAATGACAGAGGATATTACCGATGCATCGTTGTAGGTCGGCTGGGCTGATACACACAGCTGAAATGGATGCGTGATCCAAGACGTTTGTTGTCGTTTTCACGAGTGTAGTATCTAGAGCTAATCTAGTGGTAACGTTAGTCAGCTTTGTTGTAACAACATAAATTCATGTATTGCTGTAAACTACGTCCCGCATTACATTTCATAAATGAAATACAATTTACAAACCTGTCTAGGAGGAATCGGGCAAATTCTGGATCCGACCCTCCCTTCAAGCCCCGCAACTCTCTCCATCTCTGGAAGGAATCGCCAATGTTTATCCGTGTTTTAGCCCTAGCTCGATCGGATTCCCTCTTGGCCTTTCGTTGGTCTTCGGTTCGAATTCTTTTTCTTTTCTTTGTCTCATTATCAGCCATGACAAAAGTTTTAGCTCGGTTAGTACTGGCTAGCGTAGCAACAAAACAGCTATGCCGTATCCTGAATGTCGTCAGTTCCGGTCTGACTGCCGTAAATCGTTTCGTCAGTGGTCCGACCCGACCAAGGCCTTTCAGAGGTATAGAATTAGACTACATAGAAAAAGCGTATCTTCACGCTGATGGGCTCATTTGCTGTTGTAGGTAACAGAGACACATCAGCAGAAACCAGAGACTTTTCTATATCCAGTTAAAAACTCCGTACAGGGGCTTTAAATGCACTGCATGAAAGTTACTAATTATCTAAAGGCATACATCAGGACAAAATCAGCTGCTTTTAAGTGTTCTCAGTTCTCTGATAAAATTGGATAATGTTGATCTGTTATTGTGATACTAAAGTCGCTCTTTATAGTCTCCAAGATATTGTCATAAATGATATTACAGCTATGTATATGTGTATCAAAGATACCGCTCTTTCTCTAAGACAACCCTGATTCAGAAAGGTTGGGACACTCAATGTTGTTAGCAATCTGTTTATATTCACAGTTTACACAGCATCCCAACTTTTTTGGAATCAGGGATGTATGGAACCCATTGAGTATTGTACATATTGGAATGGATATCAAGTCTGACCAAATGAGTGATCATGAATGTAAAATTAATCTAATAATAGTTCTGCTTTAAAGAGGTGTGTCAGTCACAGAGTTCAGTTCTTACCTTATAATGTTGGTGCAATCATATGCTCCACCAATCCCAACTTCAATTACTGCTAAATCCACCTGGACAAAGAGCGGGGTGGTTCAGATGGGAATTTGTTAGTCAAGTTAGTCAATTAAGTTTCTTTCTTTTTGTGGGCCTGAGGATCATGATATCAGTCGATCAACTGTTCCATGACTTTCATACAAAGTAGCACATTATGATAGCCATCATAAATTAATAGTAACTGTATAGTTAATTATACTCTACTTAATAGTAATTTGACAGCTAAAAACCAATGAAATGGTTTATATAACATGTATTACCGTTATCCTTAGCAATTGTTTATTGTAAAGTTGCAACTGATGTTTGTAATACTTAGTAAATGGTCAATACTGTGTAGTTCTTCAAAAAGCAGCCCTGTACCTGGCTAGCAGCTAGTTGCTGCACTGGCCTTTTAGCTTACCTTCTCCTGAAGAAACACATGGAAGGCCAAGATGGTGAGGAAACGGAAGTATGCCGGCATAGTCCCTCCATGGGCATCCTGAAGAGGTCAAAGAGAAGAAAGAAAGAAAGAAAGAAAGAAAAAAAGCTGCATCACCCAGTCTCTCTGCAATAATATACATTAGTTAACGCAAAGGCTGCATGATGATGTTTGTTTCTGACATTTTCAGTCATAATCTCAGCACTCTCACTCTATGTTAACACTCAAGCTGTATCAACAAGCAAACATATCCAAATTAATGACTATGATACTCTGTGTCTGATGGATGGAAATTGTGATAATAGTCACAAAAAAATGTATAAATTGTAGTGTTCTGCACTGCCACTACATGTTCCTAAATATCCTAAAAACAGATCTCCAATTGGATTCAGCTTCTGAATGAACACTCCTTGGACTGTATCTGCTCAGATGTCCAATATAAATCAAGTGATTTATGAAGAATATTTGACTGTGACCGTTTTTTCCATCACATCTGCCAGTCTGGTTCTACCCAGTCTAAATCAGTGCGGCTGGGATTTGCATTTCCATCACAACTGGGCAACCTGCTTGAAGGTGTGTCTTGAACCAATGATGCCCTTGTTCCAATCCCTGCAGTACCATAGAAGAATCACCACTAACAAAGTGGTTTCCTTTAACTTCTTCAAAATAAAAGCCCCACACTTTTTTGTCATTTAAAAGCTACTATTACGAAGCAGCATCATTTGAATCATTGTGTCTATCGCAAGTGTGGTTCTGCTCAACTCGAAACTGGTGATGAAAAGCAAATCGCCAACTGAATGCAAGTAATGTGACCCAACTGCGCTGTCACATGAGGGTCATGCTTATCCTGACATGATGGGTCTCATTTTCTATTAGCCTCATTACAACCTGTGACACTGATAATACACAGTGGAGGCTGAAGTTCTACTCAGGCTGGGAAGCAAACAGGATGCACATCAGGTTACAGAATGCCACTCCTCAGAATGCCAAAGATTACCTTAGATGAACAAAGGTTAATCCATTAAATCCTTTCATTGAGTCAAGTGAATGAGTAGCCATGGTCAGATAAAGACAACAGCTCCATTTAAAAGTGAGAAGAGCTATGCTGTAAAACTAAAGATATCATCACCTACCTTTGTTTCATCCAGCCGTCCATAAACCTGCCAGAAGTATTTAGTGAAGAGCTCTTTTCCAATGGGCTGTCCATTGATTCGAATCCTCTCCCTGACTTGGACCAAATGTGGGGAACTGTATCCAAGACGGAAACATCAATAGAAAAACATTTATAACTGATGTAATACATTAAAGGAGAACTTTGGTCCATTTAAACATGCAGCTTCATTGCTCAAGCTACCCTTGACTTGCCAGTACCGAAGACGCGAACACATTTGGTCCAACCATTACAGAGCTCCGTGAACGGAGATTTAGCATTGACAGCTAACAGCATGGGGTCAGAATTTTACACTGTGTTTTAAGCGTCTTAACATGCTCCACATCTCACACCAAAAGTTATGCAACATCAGCAGACACCTTACAACACAGCACTGTAGCGTGTATGACTTAAAATGAATAAAAAAGTAGTTTAGCTGTCAATGCTAAATCTCCGTTCACGGAGCTCGGTAATGGTTGGACCAAATGTGTTCGCGTCTTCTTCGTTTTATTTGCACATATAATGCTTGGATAATTCAAACTGTAGGATATCTGGTGCTTAATGACCACATGTGAGAGGTCACTGCAAACAATTTCACTGCAATTATGACGGCCGATATGTTAAAACAATGTTTTAACTTCATAATTTCAGTATCAGCATTGGACCAAAAAAAAGGTTCTATTTGGCATCATCTCCTGAGCAGTCCCCATATTTTGCTACTGGAATAGTGGTGGACATCAGCAGAAACAAAACCAGAACCACAAACAATGGATGCACTCAAATCCTGATGGCATGAACTGGCTTTGTGCCAGTTGGCTTTGGTTTCCACTCCATTTCACTTAAATGGTTGTGAGGCTGGTTGGAAGTACCACCAAATTCTTGGAAACCACATTTGAGACAGTTCATGCCAGCTGCACACTCCCTCAAAACCCATCTTATCCGTGATAACGTGTTATTTGATAAAGTTCACCTTTTATTGTGATCATCCCAAAGCACACCTGTGTAATCATTATATTGTTTAATGAGCATCTTGATATGCCACACCTGTCAGGTGGATTGAATATCTTGAATAATATGTAGCAAAGTGCTACAAAATAGTGTGGCCAATTCTGTGGTCCGCCCACTGACCATGGTCGCTTTACACAGAACACTGGTCACTCCTGCAAGGGGCGCTAAAGCTAGTAGTGCAATCGAGTAAGAGAGTGGCCGATGGCATGGTCTGTGTAGTCCACAGTAGGTCCATGGAGTGGTCTTTATGGTCCTAATCCACACTCTCCCATCTCCAACCATTAAAAAAAAAAGTCAAGAATCATGATTCTTCAATAAATATAACCTACATTAATATCAAGATGTCAGCTAATAATTATTTGAGTAATAAATGTAACGATTATGCCTGTTGCACCATGTATCCCTTTTTCTATCCATCACCAGTAAGTGAGTTGTCTGTGTTGTCCTTCAGATGTTTCAGGTTGAGCTCATCTTAACTACATAAGCTATTGTTCTACAGGTCTCCATGTTTGTAGCCTGGCTCTTCTGTGAGAACGAGCTATCTCTAAAAAATAAACTTTTCATGGTCCACACGGACCATGCCACAGCTGGTCTAGACCCTAAAGAAGAGCAGGTCTTGAATACACGGACAACACCACCAAAAACTCACGTTCTGGTCTGCACCACTAACTTTAGCAGCTATGTTCAGTTGACAGACCTCTGTTGCAAATTTATGCTCAAAATCTGAATAAATTAGCATTCTCTGTGAATAAAAAAAATCTTAAACTTTAACTTAAGCTTGTGAAAAATGGGAGCTAAGTCAAAAGTGTCGAATTATAAAGTGTAAATAGTGCATATATTACTCATACACTGCAATTTTACCTGTAAAATCCTGTGCGAAAGCCATATCCTCTCAAAATCTGCTCTGCGAACGCACATGTTGAGCCCTGAAAGATAAACACAAACACTCCGAGAAATCGCACAGCTGTCGCAATCGTATGTGACACTTGAAAACATGTTTGCATGACCTTAGTCAAAGCTTACGTAATGGGAGTTCAGAGGTCCATACCATATCTAAACACAAGACCCGGGTGAACATGACGCATTATCACCATCCGGTGGTGGCTAATGAATAAGGAAGGAATTTGGGATGAATCTATCCAAGGACATTTATTTACTGGACACAGTGCTGGAGGTGGAGCCCTGTCATTCATATAAAAGCTGCACAGTGGTGTTTGAAGCCAAAAAAGCTCCCCTTCCCATCTATGAAAATACCTGGAACTTTCGGTTTAGCAACGGCTAACTTGAATGGAGCTATAATTATCTAATCACTTTGCAGGTGTTGTGACGCTCTAAAGAATTTGTACACCCTTTAACAGACACTTTTTCCACAGTGGGTCTACTGTTTTGTTTTCTGTTAACACACATTTGTGACGTTTTTAAAAAAAATCATAGGCCTTGCCGGAAGTGGGAATGGGGTCAAAAGGCAATTTTTAGCAGGTTGACCCCCATTTAAAAAACCTGTGTAGACCCGCTAATTTTGGTGGGAATGCGGTGTATGTCAAACTCCTCAGTGCTTTGTGTGAATGCATTGATATACTGACTGGGCCTTACACACATGCAGCTTGTGTGTCTAGTGTGCTCACCTTGCCCTTTGTTCCTGTCACATGAATGATATTGAGATGATCTAGATTCTCCACCTACACACACACACACACACACAGCAGATAAGATTAGAATAAATATTATTATTCAATCACATTAGACAACAATATCATTTTTAAAACATAGAGTAGACAAAGCTATGTGCCAAACCTGCCCTGTGTACTTTGTGACCTGCTATAAGCGACTCACTGTGAGGCCAGCTCGTTCCAGGAAGCTTCTCATGGCCTGGAGCTGTAGCTGAGGGTGACTCCGCTCTCGCCGTACCTGCTCCAGAGCACTGGCATTGGTCTGTAGTGTGTTCAGAGTGCAAATGGCATCCTGCAGCAAAAGCAGCAAGCGAAATGTTTACTCCCACAGCAAACGCTCCAAAAAACCAACCACCCATTATCTCCACACAGCAGGACAGAAGCTTGGACTGGATGTGCACATCCTGCCAAGGACATATTGCTAGGTGTAAAGCACACATGACCGCAGAGCTACCTTTTCCATTCTACATTCACGAGTTGAGTGAAATGAACAAGTTAAATAAAGTCGGGGACTAATGACTCTCATGTCTGACAGTAGCTTGTACTGAAGTCCAGCCCTTATCCATCCGTTGATGAGATAACTACCCTAGCTTGGTTAGCCAACAGCAGATCACATCATGTAGTTTCCTTAAACTGGATCCTGACTGGACTATTGGTCGAACAAAACAAACAACGTGAAGATAAGCTAGGAATTTACAGAGGGCATTTTCACTATTATCTCACATTAAAACATCATTAGTTGCAGCCTTTGTATTAGTTCCATCGGCAGGCTTTGTATTAAGTATCTCATTACAAGGTAAATTTGATAATATTATTCCTTTTTCTTACTATCAACAGATGAATGTATCCTGCTAACGAGTATTTTGTGCGTGTCACATCCAAATACATCTCGTTCCTTGATTTCATACAGCTCCAATGTTGTGGAAAAATGATTGAAAACAGCATGCCACACTGTTGGCTGGCATGTACCTTCATTACCATTGAACAAACAAACACTAGTTTGTTTCGATTCATGTCCATACACCTGAACATCCATTATCAGATATTTTATATTTTATGGATCAAACCGGTCATTGAGAAAATAACAGCGAGATCAATGGTTAATGATGACTATTATCTTTACTAGCAAAAGTCAATCAGTCAGGTCATATGGAGAAATACAACTGTAATAGACATGTTTACTAAAAAACCACCAGCCTTGATGAGGAGCAGCAATGTGACATTTATACTTAATACTGTACACACTGCCAGCTAAGTTATAATATGTTCATCTACAACAGACGAAGGCAAGCCAGTGATTTTCTTGAACGCACAGAGAAATTTAAGATTAGGTAGCAAAACGAGCTCTATAACATTAAAACGAATCCCAACCACCAGAATAAACACGACGAACAACGTTAGTCTACATTTTGGGACTATCCAGTTGTCAAGTCAAACCATCAGATATGGCATCAGAAAAGGCTTACACCACGTGTTAACGCACAGGCTGCACTTTGACGTTTATCAGTCAGGAGCTGCAGTCACAGACCGTCCGACTGACTGTGAGCTCTGTCCTCACCGGGACTGACACCCGGCAGCCAACAGCGAGACTGCCATTCGACGACGGCTAGAGTTCATGAAGTTTCGCATGGTCCTGTCAGCCATGTTTCTATCAACTCACAACTGTGCAGTCACTCACAGTTGTTACAAACTTGTCAAACTAGCACAGGTGGCTAGCTAGCTCGCTAGCAGCCGGTGCGAAGACGCGTAGGGGAAAAGACTGTAATACCGCGTACCTGGTATTCCATGCCTGGTATCTGGGGAGCCGTCTTGGTGCTGTAGTGTTTGAGCGAAATGCCCGCCAAACTGCACGCCCAATCCTTCTGTCGGAGCCGCGCGGTAAACGCGGAGCTCCTCTGTAACACGCGCGACATGCAGCCCATGATGAGCGTCGTGTTGTCACAGGAAGCTGTAGCCAAATATGGGAGCGTTCTTTCACATGCGTAATGACATCACGCCACGCCCCTTCTTCAGAACAACCGCTGTCTATTTTGGGATGATAACAAATGTTACTCGGTCACGTTTGCATTTATTAGCAAATGCATTTTTATTTGAATTTTATTTAAAAGGGGACGATGCAGTTTAACGGATATGCTGCACAGCGAGTTTATAGCTGAGGCTAATCTTCAACTCTTGTCCCTCATTGTGCTTTTACATGATTAAAACATACAGCTGTCAATGTTCATTATCATACAACCACGACACAATACAATACACATACATCAACACCACACTATATTAACGTACAGATACCCTACATCAAATTACATTAAGCCAAAAATTGTTACAGCTTTGATTTTCTTACAGCCAGCACTTAACCCTTGTTGTCAAGGATTTTATATCAGGAATTACTTTGATTTCAGTTGCTAATGTAATTTTATTAGGCCTTTCATGTCACAGTGTACTTGATATTAATTCTGGTGTTTTTCAAAGCCATATGGGCTGGGCATCTGGATATGAATGAATTGCAACTAACTAACCAGCTAACTGTATTATTTTTTATATTGATTGAATATTAGATATTATATAAAACATATTCCAAATGTAATGCAGCTCAAACTATTTCACATTGCTAAAATTAACACAAAAAATATCAAACAACACCATCAGTTCATTATAAAGGGAAGTTTAATGTACTTGTAATGCCATGTTTGCCTTTCATCAAGATCACCAACGGCCTCCTCATCGCTGCGGATTCTGGCCACGTCAGTATTCTGATCCTCCTGGACCTCTCTGCAGCCTTTGACACAATATCCCACACCATTCTCCTTACTCGCCTATCTGACTACCTTGTTCTTACCGGTACAGCACTCTCCTGGTTCCGGTCCTATTTAACAAACAGGAAACAGTTTGTCACCGTTGGAGACTCCAGTTCCACCCCAGCTCCAGTCAACCAGGGTGTGCCTCAAGGCTCTGTGCTTGGACCCCTCCTCTTCACCATCTTCATGCTCCCCCTTGGTCAGATAATTTGCAAACATGGTCTCAACTTCCATTCCTATGCTGATGATACTCAGTTATATCTCTGCACCAAACCATCCACCCAGCTACCACCACAGTCACTCGTCAAATGCCTGCATGATATAAAACTCTGGATGACATCAAATCTAATCAAACTACACACCAATTAAAAACGAGCTCATGGTTGTGGCATCAAAGGTGTTGCTCCAGAAGGTTGGAGATCTTCTCTTTGACGTGGATGGCTGCACTATCTCCCCATCCACAGAAGTCCGCAACCTGGGTGTCATCCTTGATTCCACACTATCTTTTCAATCACACATAAAATCCATCACTAAATCAGCTTTTTACCATCTCAAAAACATCTCCAGACTCCGGCCCTCTCTCTCCGAACCTGTGGCTGAGACCCTCATCTATGCCTTCATCACCTCCCGCCTGGACTGTAATGGAGTCCTGTCTGGGCTCCCTTCCAAAACCCTGGACAGGCTCCAGTATGTGCAGAACTCTGTTGCCAGGGTTCTCACCCACACCAAGCCCTGGCAACACATCACCCCTACTCTCATCCGCCTTCACTGGCTCCCAGTTAAATCATGTATCAATTACAAAATTCTCCTCCTGACCTATAAATCTCTCCATTCCCTCACCCCCCAATATCTGTCTGACCTCCTCCGCCCGTATACCCAGTCTCGGACACTGCGCTCATCAGGCACACACCAGCTCTCCATCCCTCACACCAAACTACAAACCCTCGGCGACACAGCCTTCTGTGTGACAGCCCCCACTTTCTGGAACACTCTCCCAGCTGAAATACCCAAACTGACTTCTCTGGAGACTTTAAAAGGAGACTTAAAAACCCATCTTTTTAATAAGGCCTATCAGCTCTAGGTCCAGCCACATCAATCAACTTTTAAATTTCTTTTAATCTAATATGTATATATTTTTTGTTTATCCATTTATTCTTTGTTTTGTTTGTTCCACTTGTCCTACCATCAAACCATACCATGAAAAGGCGCAATAAAAATTAAATGTATTATTATTATTATTATTATTATTATTATCATTATTACATGTCTGTTAAATCCATAGCCATAAGGTAATAATATGATAAACAAAAAACAGAAATCATGATATTTGGTTGGTCATTTTATTTTAAGTCAAGAGAAAGTCGGTTGGAAAAAACATGAACGATACACGGCTCCGAGCCGCTAGGTGACGCTCTCAGGTCATTACATTATTGTAAATACTCAGTAATGAGACGTCTCCGAGCACGAGTTGTACCGTGAATGCATCGCAGTGACATCATAGGGTCGCGCATGCGCCGATGCAGACACAGGCTCAAATGGAACGGGAGAAGATGCAGCGAGACAAAACCAGCAACGCCGGCGGGGCTGAAAAGTAAGAAAATAGCCACCTACAGTTTTATTCATAGGACATTTGTATTGTCATTAATTTACAGAAATTCAGCATGTTGCTTATAGATCGTGTTTTAACGTGAATGCCCACATACTAAATGAAATGTCTTTTCAGGCCCGACCGGGAGGCCGCCATAATGTCGAAATACTACGATGGAGTTGAATTTCCTTTCTGTGACGAGTTCTCCAAATATGAAAAAATGGCAAAAATAGGACAAGGGACCTTTGGGTGAGTATACCGGTAACATTTCGTCGCTAGAGTGTATCTGGGAATTCCATTTGTGTGTTATTTGTGGCGAACATTAGCAGTGCTAGCTAACATGAGTCATACGCAACACGGTAACGGTACAAGACAGGTAAAGATGGCACGGCGGCGTTTCATGACCACATCTCTGTTTCACGTTGGGGGATTTGGGGAACTTACTCTTTAAAACGTAAGTTAGCTGTTAGAACTTAATCTAGTTTTACCTGATATCATCTTGTATAAAAAAAAAAATCCATGTGGAAATTTTACTTAATATTCTATGATGACCTAGAAATTATTACCAATTTACTTTAAATTAACACCCATTCTCACTGTTTGTGTGATGAAAATCAAGTGGTCAGCTACGAGGAGGTGTTCATTTATCTCTTGTGTCTTCAAATTCTCTTCACAGCGAGGTGTTCAAGGCAAAGCACAGACAGACCGGGAAGAAGGTCGCACTGAAGAAAGTTTTGATGGAAAATGAGAAAGAAGGGGTAAGAGTCCATACAGAGTCTACTGTAATAGTTTAGTGTATGTTTTGACATGTTGACTGTCAGTATGATTGGGACACTTGTGTTGCACTGTGAGCACTTGTCAATGTCTGCTGAATTGTGCAATTGGAGCTACATGACAAGAGGAAAACAGTGGGTGGTGTATTTTCCCATCTGTTGACAACCTGAATGCACTTCACTGCACCTGACCAATAATTACTCATGCTGTTTGGTGACATACTGCCATTTCGGCGGTGCTTGTTTTTGGCTCTGATTTGAAACAGGAAACCGTAAGGTGGCCAGCTAGTGACAAACAATTGGTGTTTCATCTAAACAGCTTTATCGAGATGTGTTTCTGAAAACCATTTAGTAGAGAAATGGACAACGAACAGGATCATGGTTCATGTTAGATCAGCACTGTCTTGTCACCATTTTCACAGTTAAGGAACAATGTGGTAGCCACATGCAGTTCAGTCTTTCTCTATTGTGGCTAAACTAAAATGTTCCTGAAGCATTTTAGGTGAAAAATGGGCAGTGTAATAAGACATGCTTGGTTTATTTTTTATCAGCACTAACTAATTTTGACTGTGTGATCAAAGTCTCACAGGAGGATATCGAAAACAAGATTCAAGTTGTAATAAAGCAGAACTGTCCTTTTTTAACAGGAGTTGTGTATCCTATGCCATTGCTACACTGGCACTTTTAGCCGTGCCAAGCCAAATAGAGCTGCGCTGACTTGCTTTTCCATCATCTATTTTGATGTAGGGCAAAGCTGGCTGTAGTGACGTCTTGCAACTGCAGTCAACCCATAACGAACACCAGTTTCCCCCTCAAGTTATTCTGGCCAGCTCCTGGCCAGAATAACTTGGCTTCAGAGTGGCACTACATTTGCTAGTCTAAAACAATGAACCACATCATGACCAAGGACAAACTAATTATACTTCTGACTTTCCTTTTCTAGAATCCAGAGCTAGTTCTGCATGTTCTGAGTCATTCACAATAGAATAAACTAGATTTGAAGTATTTTCACTAACCAGAGCAACAGTGATCTGAGGACCAGTCATGTTTCGGTGCCAATGATGGCATGCAAAGCCAGGAGCAACACTTGTAAAGAGTCAATGTATTTCGCCATAGTTGTTCCTGGCAATCCTGGGAATGTATACAGTGACTGGATGATGTGTCTCTATGGCGGCTCTCATGCCCGTGGAAAAGCAATCCAGCTCTTAGAAGGGTCACAGGTTGAACCACCCTCAAACTAGCTCCAGCCCAGAACCAGCACTTGTTCACTTTGGTTGAATGGGGGTAATGGTGTTGCTTGTCTTTGCTCTACTGTGGCTGCATAAGCCTAGGTATTCATATAGTTTCCTTTGGTTGCTTTGTTTCAGTTCCCAATCACAGCTCTGAGAGAGATCAAGATCCTGCAGCTGCTCAAACATGAGAATGTGGTCAATCTGATTGAGATTTGCAGAACTAAAGGTTGGTGTCACATGTCCCCAGTCCATAACTTTGTGTGTGTTTTCTAGGTCACACGTTTGCCTTAGAGACGTTGATGGTTTTATTTTTTTTTTCCTGTCATTATTCTTGAAGCTACTCAGTTCAACAGATACAAAGGCAGCATCTACCTGGTGTTTGACTTCTGTGAGCATGACCTGGCTGGCCTGCTGAGCAATGCTAATGTAAAGTTCACCCTGGCAGAAATCAAGAAGGTCATGCAGATGTTGCTCAATGGATTGTACTACATCCACAGAAACAAGGTGAGGCACTGATGAAGATGAACAACCACTGAAGAAAGCTCACACTGAAAACGTATTCATTTCAAATAATACATTTAGGGAAAAAATGCATATAAAAAAAAAAATAACGCAGACCAATAACACTCTCTGATGCCCCTTGACCAGAAACTTTGTAAACCTGATGGAGCCTCCCCGCTCTGCTGGATAATCTCTGGGCAAGGGAGAGCAGACGGCTGAATGTTTGAAGGGCAGACTGTCCGAGCAGCCCGCTAGCAAACGCTGGCTTGCAGAAACCAAGTAATTCAAGCTGATTTTTGATGGAGCCCTGCAGACACTCTGCCTGTTTACTCTCCCTAACCCAGAGACACAGCTGTGAGTCAGTGTGTTTTTAAAGGGGAAGGTCAGCTGGCAACGCCACTCCCCAGTACACACATGAATGTATAAATGCTCACTACATCGTAGGGTACTGTGTAGGTTATGGTGTCGGCTCTGTCTAGTGCCTGCCTGCACCAGTAAATCAACCTTTAGGAGCACTTCTTTATGCAGCAAGGACCTTTTTTAGCCACCAGAGAACTTCACGCTTAAATTATCACCTTCTTTTGAAGTATATGATGTTTATATATTCATTGATTCACTCATTGACCAAATCCATTTGGAGTGAATATTTTTAAGTGCTTACAGCAAACTTTGGCACATACAACTGATTAATCACAAAGCCTGTAATTAGAATGATTTTAATTAAATCGTTTGACAGCCGTAATCATTATACATTGAGGAAGGAATAGAGGACATGTTTCTCTGCTGCTGTCCCACTCTTGGATTGGATCAGAAATCTGCCTGGGATTATGTTGCCACAGAGAAGAAAGTAATGTTACAGCCTCACTAGCTCTGGAACTCCCAAATGGAAAGAGACAGTCTTTTAGTGGGGAAAAAAACCCTGGTCTGTTCATTATCACAATTTTATGTTTGAGTCCTGTGACTTGTCTCCAGAATGAGTGGGCAGGAGGAATATAGGTGTTTTTAGTAGAAGCAGGTACTGAGATGAAACATTATCCTTTGCAAGAAACACATGGTGCTCATATTGAATACTAAGCTTTGGAGCCAGCCTAAATCTAATTCCTTCACGGCAGAAACCTTTAAGCTAGATGAATGAAGAATATTGACCATATCACAGTTAAAACCAAGAAGTACCTGCTGGTTTTTTATGTATTTTTGTCCCTGTTACAAAGGCTTGTGGTCTAATGTTGCCCTGTCTTGGCTCAGATTCTTCACAGAGACATGAAAGCAGCCAATGTGCTCATCACTAGAGACGGTGTCCTGAAGCTGGCTGACTTTGGTTTGGCTCGAGCCTTCAGCCTGGCTAAAAACAGCCAGGGAAACCGCTACACTAACCGCGTGGTCACACTTTGGTACAGACCTCCAGAGCTGCTGCTGGGTAAGAGACAACTATCTCAACTCAAACTCAGCGTACAAAGGCAGAAATATGCCCGTGCACTCCTTCGCAAATATCTAAATTAAACAGGACAAAGTCAGTTTTCCTTTGAACATAATTTTCTGAAAATCACTCACTGAGATGGATGACCAGCCAACTCTGCTGCTGATTAATTTAAAGGTATTCAATATTGTTTTTTTTTTTAATTGGTAGGTGAGCGAGACTACGGCCCCCCCATTGACCTGTGGGGAGGAGGCTGCATAATGGCAGAGATGTGGACCAGAAGTCCAATAATGCAAGGCAACACTGAGCAGCACCAGCTCACTCTCATCAGCCAGCTCTGTGGCTCCATCACTGCTGAGGTAAGATTAAATCATGATGGGAACACAACGGAAGGTGCATTACTTGGAATCATACTTGTCGTCTTTGTCGACTAAGTCCTGACTAATTTTGTGTTTCCATCAGGTGTGGCCTGGCGTGGATAAAAAGTACGAGCTTTATCAGAAAATGGAGCTGCCCAAAGGCCAGAAAAGAAAAGTGAAAGATCGTCTGAAAGCCTACGTCAAAGACCCGTACGCCCTGGATCTGATAGATAAACTCCTGGTCCTAGACCCAGCAACACGCATTGACAGCGACGACGCGCTCAACCACGACTTCTTCTGGTCCGACCCCATGCCGTCAGACCTGAAGAACATGCTCTCCACCCACAACACGTCCATGTTTGAATATCTGGCCCCACCCAGGCGGAGAGGCCACATGCCGCAGCAACAGCCCAACCAGAACAGAAACCCAGCCACCACCAGTCAGACAGAGTTCGACCGAGTGTTCTAGTGGTTGAAGACATTAATGGACGAGTATTTTGTCTGGTGGGACTTTGTGTTTAACATAAAATGACGATTGAATTTCCCAACGCGCCTAGTATCAGGAAACTACACATTCCTTTTGTGGTTGAGGTTTCGTGGACATTACCTGAAGATCTCTACTGTGTGTGTGTGTGTGTGTTTGAGTGTGTGACAGTGAGAACTGCAAGTGGATGCATGTTATTTTGAGTTGACTGGGAACAGGACTGTTAAAGTAACTAAGTTCCAAGTCTGTGCGCTTTTAAATTTTATTTTTTTTATTTTTATTTTTTATATTTTATGAAGAGACATAAACAGCTCATAGTTTGGGTTCATTCTAGTGTCTTCTTGACTTAACCAAAGCCTCAGTTAGTTTTAATTTTGAGAGTTTGTGAGTCTGGCATTTTAGTTTTTTTGCATGTACATGCTGATTTTATCATTTTCTTTTTACGAAAATGGCTGTCTCTTCAGGCTGTGCAGTGTCTCCAAGTTTTTTTTATTTACTATAAAGTGAGAAACTTTTAAAGTCAATGAAATGGAAAAATGCCTTGTCAGATCACATCTGCGGTCATATTGTGCACCTGTTTAACAATATAAGCTATATAAAAAAAAAAACGATTTAATTTTTTGTGTTCTCATACAGCAATATCACATTGTTAGTGTGACTATATATCGTCTTAGGTTTTGGATATAGTTTCATCATGACATGACAAAAGTGGTATAAAAGCTGCTTCATTTTGTGAACTTACCAACTCATCAATATCGAGCTATTTGGACATAGATACAGCACAATAGTTTTTGTGTGTGTGGTTACATATGTTTGAACCAACCATTTTCAACCGACAATATCGTGACATCAGGCAACCTTTACTCATAGCAGCACAGAGCTAAGATTCACTGTGTCACGACACAGAAGCTACTCTCGAGGAACCATTTCATCTGCACGTCAAACCATTTTATAAAGACATTGCCTATATTGACATAGTTCAAATAAAATTTTTATTTTCCCAGAACTTAAATGACTGTGTGATCAGGGATTTTACTGGGAGTTGCACTCAATCACTGAATATGTTGCTCCTTTTGTGAGCTGGTGTGTTCTGTATTTTAGTTTCAAAGAGACATGAGGTTTAAGAGCAGTATGTTCCGACTGGTAAGATTACAAGGATGAGGAAGGACTCGTTCCAGCTTGTATCGGTATTGATGTGAGGAAAGGTTCAGTAAGAGGGAAACTGTTTTATCTTGGAAGATTTCTATTTTGACACTAAATGATACTAGGGATGGAGAAACACTGAACATTACAAGATAACAGAAAACGAGTTTTGACCTGGATGTGTTGAAAGCACATTGTTAAACTCTTACTGGTTTCTTGTCAGCTTTCCCTCAAATGTTGAAATAACATATTATGAGGCTCCAAATTGTCCTTAAAGTAGCCACTAAAATAAACTTTATGGATTTTGTTAGAATTGTAGATAATGTTTCAGCTGTTTTTAAATAAAGGGGGCAATGCAGACCAGTGGACCCTTTCAAATTCTGGTGACTACAATACCCACAATGCAACTTAGCCACTGAGTGAGGTAAGGGTAGTTTATCAGATTACATGCAGCTTCCTCTGGAGCCACAAATGACTTTATACTAGTACTGTTTTCACATATGCAGTAGTCCTCCCCAACACCTGTAAACACACTTTAAAGGTCCCATGTTATACTGTTTTTCATCAATTTCACACAGCTGTCAGAGGTCCAGCAACACTGTATTTGATATGCATTGCCCCAAACCCATCCATGGTCCTGAATTTCAGCTGACTAAAGACCGCTCAAGTGAGCTCTACTGAGAGCAGGCTGTTTCTGGGCCTGCACCTTTAAATGAGCTCAGTCTGTCAACGCCTGCCATGCCTGCTACACGCCCCTCTCAGGGAGAGAAAGCTGCTTATGCTAGCGGTAGCATATGCTAAGGTTTACAGTGGATGTATCGCTATGGCTCACCAAGATGCTGTTGTTCAACCATACCAGTCTGACCCAGAATTGGACCCAGAAGAAGAGGCTCCTGAAGAAATACAGACACTGTAGCCGGCACATTGTCTTTAAAAATGAAACGTAACCACTGTGTATTCTGTTCTCTAGCTGGGACAGAATATAGGCACTGATGTTGATTTATACAACCAACAACAGAGCAATTTGCTTGTCTAACTCGGAGTCACGACATTGCGAAACACTGCTAGCTTACCGCTGGACACACTGAACTTCACCACGGGGATGGACGCCCCCCTCTCGGATATCTCCTATCATCACACAGAGGAGGCCGGCCTATGAACATCTCTCCTTTCATCACGTAACGTCAGGAGCTGAATCTGAACAGCCTGTAGGAACGCCGTTTTACCAGTGGTTTCTATTTTGACACTAAATGATACTAGGGATGGAGAAACACTGAACATTACAAGATAACAGAAAACGAGTTTTAACCTGGATGTGTTGAAAGCACATTGTTAAACTCTTACTGGTTCCTTGTCAGCTTTCCCTCAAATGTTGAAATAACAAATATTATGAGGCTCCAAATTGTCCTTAAAGTAGCCACTAAAATAAACTTTATGGATTTTGTTAGAATTGTAGATAATGTTTCAGCTGTTTTTAAATAAAGGGGGCAATGCAGACCAGTGGACCCTTTCAAATTCTGGTGACTACAATACCCACAATGCAACTTAGCCACTGAGTGAGGTAAGGGTAGTTTATCAGATTACATGCAGCTTCCTCTGGAGCCACAAATGACTTTATACTAGTACTGTTTTCACATATGCAGTAGTCCTCCCCAACACCTGTAAACGCACTTTAAAGGTCCCATGTTATACTGTTTTTCATCAATTTCACACAGCTGTCAGAGGTCCAACAACACTGTATTTGATATGCATTGCCCCAAACCCATCCATGGTCCTGAATTTCAGCTGACTAAAAGTCGCTCAAGTGAGCTCTACTGAGAGCAGGCTGTTTCTGAGCCTGCACCTTTAAATGAGCTCAGTCTGTCAACGCCTGCCGTGCCTGCTACACGCCCCTCTCAGAGAGAGAAAGCTGCTTATGCTAGCGGTAGCATGTGCTAATGTTTACGGTGGATGTATCGCTATGGCTCACCAAGATGCTGTTGTTCAACCATACCAGTCTGACCCAGAATTGGACCCAGAAGAAGAGGCTCCTGAAGAAATACAGACACTGTAGCCGGCACGTTGTCTTTAAAAATGAAACGTAACCACTGTCTATTCTGTTGTTCTCTAGCTGGGACAGAATATAGGCACTGATGTTGATTTATACAACCAACAACAGAGCAACTTGCTTGTCTAACTCGGAGTCACGACATTGCGAAACACTGCTAGCTTACCGCTGGACACACCGAACTTCACCACGGGGATGGACGCCCCCCTCTCGGATATCTCCTATCATCACACAGAGGAGGCCGGCCTATGAACATCTCTCCTTTCATCACGTAACGTCAGGAGCTGAATCTGAACAGCCTGTAGGAGCGCTGTTTTACCAGTGGGTGGGCTGCAGAGACCATGCAGAACTTGTTTGCTTTCCTCATTCTGGGACTTGGTAGGCTCACGGGGAACCAGCTTATATATGTAGACACCAGAGAAAACATGTTTTTCATAATATGGGACCTTTAACGTGTTAAACTGGTGGAGTGACCCTTTAAGCAGGACACTTGAGAAACATGAGGCCAGTAGGAGTCAGGATCTCCTAACCCTGTGATTATTGAACAACCAGCCACTCAATGTAATGCAGTCTTGTTAATGAGGAGTTTACACTCTCAAACCTCATGAGTCTCTCTGTGTAAACAACATATCCAGTGTTTCAACACCACCACAGAATCAACATGAAGAGGATTGGAACCAAGTCTAAGACACACTGATTAATGGCCTCCAGTAGGTGGCAGCATCACATTACTGTAACATTAAATAGCAGCTATACAAATTGTGTTTACTTGTCACTGAAGCCTTGAAATCTATATTATTCTATCAATAATGAAACTTTCCCTTCATGTCTCTCTCCTTTATCTCCTGCTAGAAAGGCAACTGTTAAGAATAACAACACAATAATGTTTTCAGGTTTCTCTGCGTAGAGAAACTACATTCCTTTCTGAAGGTTACAACTGTAACCTTATTTGAATGTTCTATAAATCTACTAGCCATCTGGGTTTCATGAACAGCCTCCATTTATGGTAGCATCCTGAACCTTATGACAGTCCAGCTGGATTTTAATATTGTATTCATCAATACCTGTCCCCTTCTCTGTCTCACCTGTTTGTGGCTTGCTGAAGTTTGTTTTTGAGTGTAGAACAGGCTCATTGTCTCTTGTTGCGGGGGAAAATCTCCCACTACGGCTGCGGGTCAGTAGGTGCTTTATCTGAGTATAGTATCTGACGGCTTTTGAACAGTTTTTGGTTGTTAAAGAAAAAGATCAAGGCTGAAGATTAACCAGAGCAGCGCACACGAGACAATCCTGAACGAGGCTACATGTGCCCACTTATGTGCACTGGATTCAGACAAAAAGCGGACTCCCTTGTGAAACAAATAGTTATAGTTAGTTATAGTTATATAAATACACTTACAAGGGGTAAATTATTTGTTTTCAGGAAAATGTTATCATGGCTTGCATGAAAATTCACAAAGGTGATATAATTTAATATACACAATTCATACACAATATAGAACTGCTATTGAATAAACATTAAATTTATCCTAAATTATGCCAGTTGATGATTATTATTCTATACATCTACTGAAGGAACTTTCACTTATATCTAAATAATTAAATTAGTAAGACTCAATATATTTATGATTTGATCATTTAGTCAATATAACCCTGTCACATTACCCAAATGATAAGCACAATGTAAGTATGTGCACATGTATTTCCTATACAGTATGCATATGGGGTTGATTTCTACTGATTATGGCAGGTGCTAGAAAAGACCAATAGCTTTGGACAAAAGTGAATGAAGCAAATTTATTTTAATTTTAGCTTTGGCTTGATCGCCACCAAAAAGAACGTCTCTTTAGCTGTTAAATGCTCCACTACTTTCACCAACTAGTCACTGAGTTGATTTCAGATTGCTGTTTAGTACAGAGCAGGTAGTGCACAGTAGGATTTAATAGAATAATGGCTAAAGACGACTGCTGTGCGAACAGTGAGAGTCAACCAGAACAGTGAAGTTGCGTGCGGTGAAACCAAAATAATGAGCTGAAAGATGCCAAAGTGCTGTGGAGCTGAGAGGGACTGCAGTCAGCTGATACATCTCTGCGGTTTGCGGTTGGTGACTACAAGCGGCCACTTTCACATTACACATTTACATTTACATTGATCCCACTGTTCACAAACTTGAACTCCCACAAGACCAATCAGAGCAGAGCAATCCCCTAAATGTTTTTTTTTAAATCCAATTAGTGAATATAAAAAAAAAAAAAAACATACAGCATACAATACTGCAACAAAATGTGAATAAAGTGAAATGTAACGAGGTTACAGGCGGGAACAGAATGTTTCGAGCAGCCCTGTTTAAACTGGAGTTGACGACGGTGAACCGAGAAGTGCTCGTGGCTACTGCAGCAGCTGATTGATCCATTTATCCAGTGAAGTTTTGATTATAGCCACTTTATGGATGCATTCCTCTGCAAGTGAAAGAGCAAGTGATGCATTTCATTCCAAGAGTGCTTCATCAGTCTCAGAGCACGTGCTCGTACAGTGACAAGTTTTGGTGTGTAATCATGCTTATGGCATTTAACATAAGTTGTTTTTGAAATCATGCGTTTCACTCTGATGCTCTATGTCCTGAAAAAAAACCCTCTTATCTTCAGCGTTCAAAGAGTGACAGACTCGAAAAGGTAATAATCGTGTTTTTGACATCTGCGGTTACTTTTTTTTAAAGAACCATTCCAGAGAGTGCTCTTTTATTCTCTGTACTATACATTCAGTGGATAAAATCTAAATGTGTTTTTTTTAATATTAAAGAAATCATATGGAGGAGATTTTTATGAATATGTATATATTGTCCATGTGCATGTATTTGAATGAATCACCTCAGGCTCAGTTTTTCTCGTCAGTCTAACAACAGTCTGTGTCTGGTGTCAAACTGGGGCTTTACTCACATGATGGATTGCTCTTTTAGTTCCAGAGCTCCTTCGCTGTCACTTCTACTGAGGAGGAGAGGGTGTGTTTGTGTGTGTATGTGTGTGTGTGGAGAGTGACGAGGAGGTGCTGCTGTGTGTTGACAACGATGACAACAACAACTAACATAAATTAGAAAGCGCTCCATTGGACAGATGGGCCTCCCCCCCTGCACCCGCCTGCATGCAAATGGACTCCCAACTCTTTTCCATAGAAACGGCGCTGTTGATTGTCTGTGCGGATGAGATGCCGGGATGCAAAATGACGCTCCAAACCGTGCCAGGTTTGGGCCACAGTAGGGCACGCTGTGAACTGGCTCCAAAGGGCCTATTATGGTCTTCTCTCTGACTGATGCGATGACACTCGGCTTCAGGCTTTGTTTGGGGCAAATGCCATGTCAGATTAGGATAAATGTCATTTTAGATTCTCAGAGGGTTTCTCTCCTGAGAGCCAGGAAACATTGCTGCTATATTTGGTATGGCTCTGCTCTGTGGACATAATTTAATCTGAACAGCCTGATACATGCTATGCATTCCTGAAGTCTGTTGTGATATCCTCAGAGGATTGAGAAGAAAAAAGTACCATCTATCAGCTACATGGATGGAACCTTTCATCTATTTCCTCTTTCCCAAAACCATCACCGAGGCAGCGAGTGACCTCAGGCCACATCCAGTGATTTTGGTACTACTGTTGCTGACTATTTACCGTTTTTGTTCTTTTGTGTGAGTTCTTTTTACACAGAGCCGCATCCGTGAGTTTTTTGCATTGTAATGCCGATGCCGCAGACATACTGGAGAGACCTATGGATGGTATGTCTTGGCTCTAAGGCTGGTAGTGTAGGCCCAGTGCAGACTAAAATAGCCACTATTGGTTGGATTACCAAATTCATGCTCCCAGAGGATGAATCCTAATGTCTTTGGACTTTTCATCACGTACAACATCACGTCAGAATTTCCATTTTTCCAAAACTTAACTGTGACAAATGACATCTCCATCAACATCATATGTACTGTGCTAATGAGCAAATGTAAGCATGTTGGCATGTGAACCTAACCTGGTGATCATTGCTTACATTGCACCTGCTAAACATCAGCATGTTAGTATTGTAAGCATGTTAGCACGGTAACTTCTGTATTACGCTCAAAGCACCACATGGCTGTACACATTGTCTTGTAGAATTAACCAGACCCTTCAGAAAATAGGGTTAAAGCCTATTTCTAGGAGGTAAGATGTGATCGTGTTTGTACATTCAGCCGTAGCTCATTTGATCAGAACCGGAGATCTGCGATGTGGCCAACTAGAGCTTGATGATCATGACAAATTGATGAGTTCTACCAAATCATATGACGGCATATCTTTGGGATGCTAACAGACCCTTATCACAGCAGACGTTTTGACTGGAAAAGCCCAGGTGTGTCCAATAGCATTAACGATGGCTGCATCCTAGTTAGCGTCCGAGTGAGCCATGTCAGTGAGTGAGCATGCTCAGTACCAGAGCCCCGAAAACCAGCTCACCTAAATGGAATGCAGCCATCATTAATGTTATAAAATCCACCTGTTCTTTTCCTGCTTAGACAGGTCCAAACTGATGAGTTATACACAGCATCAATGGTCTGAGTCTCAGTGTAGACCTCATTGATAAATCACACAGTAAGTTCTGGGCAGGCATTGGATTCATTCATGGTCATGACATCTCCCAGTCATCATCATGTGGGTGGGGTTTGCTCAGTCGTTATGAAGCAACTGATGCATGGTAGTTTGGTCATTGAAAGGGATATTCCGGTGTAAATTTAATTCCTGGTCTAAATCACCGTGAAACTGTGTTAGACTCCGTCTCGAGAGATCAAGTTAGCAGACCGCTAATTTACGGAGTTTTATCAACCTCAGAAATGACCGCATGACAACAATACACTGCAGTAAATGGATCCAAATATAAACTGCCACCAAAAAGCCACAAATAATGCTCAGAACAGCACCAAACTTCAGCAACAGTACAAATAGGGTCTCAGCACATAGTCCGGAGCATCTAACCTCCACTAGTTTAGCTGGATTTCTATTGTGAAGCTAAAAATAGATTTCAACTCTCCTCCATCAGCTTCCGGGTCGGGAAGTCCCCACACGACAATTACCAAGTGCGATTAGAAATGCTCAATTCCGTTCTTTTTCCTGTCAGCTCTCGATAATAACTGTTATAAACTGGCAGGTAAGACACATATGAACTTTGATTGCTTTTCCGTGGAGTCATAGTCATAAATTTTCATCAATGAGCTGTGGAACTCTACTGCACTCGGTAATCGACTCGTCGGGACTTCCCGTCAACAGGAAGCTGCTGCAGAAGAGAGGTAAATTTAGTCAGCTTTTCAGTAGAAATCCAGCTAAGCTAGCGGAGGTTAGATGCCCCAGACTACGTATGTGCTGAGAGCCCATTTGTACCTTTGCTGAAGTTTGGTGCTGTTCTGAGCATTATTTGTGGCTTTTTGGTGACGGTTTATAGTTGGATCCATTTACTGCAGTGTATTGTTGTCGTGCGGTCGTTTCTGAGGTTGATAAAACTAAATAAGCGGTCTGCTAACTTGATCTCTCGCGAGGGAGTCTAACACAGTTTCACGGTGATTTAGACCATGGATTAAACTTACACCGGAATATCCCTTTAATTGCACGTTCAACACCTTCCCTTCTCATGTTGCTACACCCTAAAGACAGGACACCTCTGTGGTGCAGTGTGAGATGACATCACAGCTGTCCCTTGCTTCCACACAGTTGTCGTGTTGTTTTTGACCCATTCAGTCGTTTAGGTGTAAGGATATATTGGATGTTTAAGTGTGGACCAAAGTGACGCCACCATCTATAGAGCTACACAGCGAGCAGTGCTAAAGGACTGGGCTTTATCAAAATATACGAACATTATGGTAAAAGTGTGATTTACATTTCGTCCAGCAAATGTCTGAGTTACTTCTCCCAAGTATTCATATTAATTATCAGATGGACTTTAGTCTTACAGTCTTATGATGTATCAGTGTGTATCGTGTTCCGTCCTCAGATGCTGATTTCACTCCTCACAGGAGCTGACAGTGACACTTTCCTCACTTATCACGTTGTATTTTTCTTGAAAGTTTACTTTAAGGAGACCAGGAGGACGAGCCAATCAGGTGAGGCACAATAATTCTGGTCTACTCTTTCTATGACTTTCTTCTTCCTCTTTTCTTTTCTCTTCTTCCCCCTACACCACTGTTCCATTCCTCGCCAGCGGCGGCTGTATGTGGCTGATGGCATCCGCCGTGCAGGGCAGCACACATGAAAGGGGTCCTGTCACTCACTTGAGGCGACCATATGTGTGCCTGCATGAGCTCTGTGCCAGCGGCGGGCTGCCTCTGCCAGAAGACATTAGGGAAGCAGCAGGGTGTCATTAAGGCGGCACGATGATTGATTAACCGTAAATCGTGAGCATGAGACCTACCAGTCCCAGCTTCTACCTCTCCCTCCACACCACACGCACGCACGCACACACACACACACACACACACACACACACACACACACACACACACCTACCCACCTACACACAAAGTCACAGAGAGAGCAGTGGGCTGAGGTGGAGATGGAGACAGAGGGAGCCCCCTGCAGATGCAAGGGTGTAATTGCATTAGCTGCCCAGTAGGGAGAGGATGAGCTTGGGTTGCTCTGAAATGAACACAGTCAGGGGCCACATCGAGCCATTAGTAGCACTCCAGCCCTCTGCTTCTCTCCTCAGGCGGATTTCATATGCAGCTTTTCTGCAGCAGCTCACAGAGCTGTGGGGAGTTAATGGCAGCTCCCGGTAGCTTATCCTGTGTCCCTGGAAGTCTTTCTGTGGAGGACGACAAGATTTTACACCAGACCTTGAACAGTGTCTTTATTTCTGTGAGGAGAACTAAACAAACACTGCAAGACATGACATTCAAGAGCATCATCAGTGATGTTTTAGTGTTCACTCAGATGTATGGAACAAAATAGTGTCATAATGCACATGTTTGGGTGGAAAAAGTTCTCAAACAAAGTTAGCCAGCAACTCTTTTCCAGTTGGGAACATTTGTGAAAGGATAAAAAAAAAACGCGACAGAGAGCTGTGGAGACTAAATCGGGATGCATCTGAAGCATCGTCCAGTGACGCTCCAGATGAAGAGAAGAAAACATCAGATCAATGAGGAGACTGTAACCTCCCTCACATTAATAGTTTCGTGTATTGCCAGAATCATCTTCATGTTTGACTGGAGTTCTTTTAATTACTCATGTTGCCCTCTTCCTCTCAGTGGTTCAATGGCACCTGACTGGTAGGCCCCGCTCAAACAGAGTCAGACAATCCTCCCATTCATTTGAATTAGGCTTGCGTGTTAATGCAGGGGCTGCTGGATAAAACCACAGCCAATCAAAGCAGAGAAAACAGGTCTAAATCAGGTTCAATTTGTGGAGGCCTTCCTCTACTAGTTGCATCTGAATTCAGCTTTGCCCCCCCAATGTCACACTGCAGTGGCCAATCACGTAAGCTCACTCCATTTGGACTTGTACACGGTGCAAGCAGTGTGGCCAGTGATCTGCACAAGGGGGGGGCAGTTGCCCCCCCTCGTGGCCCAATTGTTGAAAAACGCGCGCTAAAGTGCCCTCCTGAGAGCCAAAACGCACGCTAAAGTGCCCTCCCGAGAGCCAAAACGCGTGCTAAAGTGCCCTCCTGAGAGCCAAAACGCACGCTAAAGTGCCCTCCTGAGAGCCAAAAGCATGCGAAAGTGCCCTCTTGGTTGGCAAAACACACTAAACTGCCCCCTTGGCTGGTTAAAACATGATAAACTGCCCTTTTGGGAGCCAAAACACGCGCTAAAGTGCCCTCTTGGGAGCCAAAACGCGCGCTTAAGTGCCCTTCTTTTCGCCCCTGCCCTTCAAAAAGTCTGCGCACGCCACTGAGTGTGGCTAAATGCTACAACTGTTTCTTGCCCTTGCCATTCTTGCCATTAAGAAGTAACTTGTTACTGTGTTATCTACTGATAAAAGTAACCAAAAATGACGGTAAAAGCCCTTTGCGACTTGTTGCACATGTGGGTTATATCGTCCAGACAGCGTCTAGCTAACTGTACATGTACCTTTGAATGTAATGACTCTACCCTCAGTCTGTAGCCTTCTTTACGGCCCACAATCAGTAACTCTGCAGTCTGATAACAGGAATGACGGATGCAATGTAACTTTTACATCTTTATTCTACAAAAAATCTGACAGTGAACTGGGAAGAGGCATGCATAGTTAGACATAGCTGTTTACATGAAAACAGGGCCATTACAGCCAGTATATGATGTTCACACATGCAACTGATGAACCTGTAATTATTAGTGCTGAGGTAGATACCACAGAAGCACAAATACCATGAAAATGCATCGGCTTCTTTTTTTTCTTTCCGAAACACATTCACACATACCAACGCACTTTCTTACAATTTTTTGTTTTTTTTACCAGTAATGGATTACTTTTGTGAAAAACTAATAACATAACGGATTATTTGAATTGCAGAAATAACGGGTTATGTGACTTGTTACAGTTAAAAAGTAATCTGAGTACTCTAATGGATTACCTTGTAACAAGTTACCCCCAACACTGTCCAGTTTAAAACTCACCTTAACGATGTGCCTCACATCCTGGTTGTTGACTATTATTATTATTCGTCTGTGGAAATGGACCAACAGGTATGAGCAGGCCCAGCATGCTCGCAGCAGAGCGACACAGCAGCTTCTGCTTGTTGTTCGATGGAGGCTGGCACACGCCTGGTTTGGTCTGGATGAGGCTGTAGTCTCACGTGGCCACACCGATCTTCACAGTAGTGTGTGGCGCTGGAGAAGCCTCTGACTGCACCTGTCATCATTCTTCCATCAGGGGAAAACACTCTGACATGTTTGCATTTCTTTAACAGTCCAGCCTATAAGAAAGTTGATTTTTGAGTCTCATTCCCAACCCCTACCCTATGGGATTGTAGGTCGGCTCAAGTCCGGGCCGCAGTTTGTTTCTGTTGGTGATGGGCTGGATCTGACCCAGACTTGGGCCACTTCTGGCTGACACGTGAGCATGATACATGGCTCGGATCTGGCAAAGAGGAGTGGACCGCTCACGTATTGCTATCTTGTTGAGGTTTGTACTGTGAGAAATCGGGTTAGTGCTACGCTAACTAGCCATTTTCAGCATGTTGGTTTGCTAGCTGTTGCTGTGTCACGTATCGACTGGGATTTTGAAGGAAGAGGCGAATTTCAACTTGACCCCACTCAGTGGGGGAGGCAGACCCCCCTCCCCCACTCAGTGACAGCTGATAAATCCAACACGGCCCAACGCATGCCAATTAAATCAGCACCACATGTTTTTATTTTTATTCATTATTTTTTATTTTTATTGATATAGCCCAACATCCCAGCCACATTGCCTCAGTGGGCTTTACAGTCTGTCCTCAGACCCTCGATCCGTCACAATCATCCACGGTTTCTCTTTGTCTTCATCCTGTCACCAGTTGGTCTCCACATAGGTCGGCCACTGAATGTTGTAAGAAATGCATCACAAAATGTTAAAGACAAATCCAGAGCCACTGACAGAAAACAGATAAAATGACAGTTTGCATAAAACATGTGGAAGTCTCATAGCAGCATGTGTGTAAAATTACCAGCCTCTAATGTGTCTGCCTTTCATTTTTCCCTTCACACCCCTCTGTGTCCTGGAGTCCCGTGGAGCCACAGAGAGATGACTGATGAAATCAGCAGAGAGGGAGTCAGCGATTGGACCGCTCGGCTAATGTTTTGTTTGGTATTAACATGCACAAGGCACTTAAACTCCCACTGATTTGGATGAAAAAACATTTGGAATAGGCCTCATCAATCAAAGGGCACACACACAGAAGCTGTCAAAGTCCTGGGGTGCTCGCCGTGTTGGTGTGTGTTACATCGCTCAAAGGAATTGGTTTTGTAAAGGAGAAACTGTCTCTCTCCACTACAACTTTAATGATCCATTTTATTCTCTTCTGTCGTGTTTGGGACCGGAGGAGGGTCATGAGCACATGGGGTGCACCTAGACAGCCCTGGACTCCTGGTTTCTGAACTACATGACCCCACCAGCCCCTCATTCTCTCCACCTTCTCATAATGGATTTGAGAGCGGGACACACTTCATTATGTTCCCGTATTGGAGTGCTAACTGCAAATAAATCTTCGTTTTATAAGCTCACTGGTTAGAAAAAGTGAGTGATGGGAGGAGGTCCGACCTGCCTCAGGCCTCCAGAATACGATCGTATGTTCACACCTGCTCATGTCACTGGTGGAAGAATACTCAGAACCTTTTACTTAAGTCAACAGAAAAAAGTCCTGCAATCAAAGTCCTGGTTAGAGTTCAGAAGTATTATCAACAAAAAGTATGAACCACAAGAGTAATCACTGCAGAAAAATGACTTGTTGTATATTTTAATATCAGATTGTTGTATTTTTTGTAGTAATTGTAGTAATAATAGTTTTTTTTTTTTACTGCTGTAGCTGTTTGAGGTGGAGGAGCTACCTGTAACTACGTCACCGTCAGTTAGGATAACGAGATACATGTGAGGAGATCAGAGACGATTAAAGGGTCTGGAGAGAAGAAGAAAACTGAATTCTACTGCTTCTCAAACTGAAGCTGTCACCGGCCCACACACACACTCACACACCCAAGTTCATACAGGATGGGAACTCCTGCTTTCATTTCTAAGCCTTGTTTGGTTTGTCTGAGTAGTGGAGTAGAGGTGGAATGCAAAATGAAAAATACTCCTCAAAATGCGACTTAAGTCCAGTACGTCATTAGATGTTTGCGTCTTTCTGTTGCCTTCATCTCGCTGCCTCTAGAATTAGCCCCTTGTTATCGGTGAATGCAGCTAAAGGTCACCAGTCCGGGTAAGAAGAGACAGAGAAATGCATTTTTGCTACACACAGCTACATTTTGTTTTCTCCAATCTCTGCATTTTTGTGAAGTATTGTATGATTTGACCTCTTCACCCACGTGATATAAATGATACTTTTAGCATAAAGTGTGTTAAAAGTTTATATATCTACATTTCTGCTTTGTTAGAGTGCATTTCTTGGTACTATGTAGCATACTAGGATGTGACTATTTCAAGTGTGTTCAAGGTAAATTATTGTGAAGCACACCGATGAAATAATACATCTTAATTTGTAAATATAGAGATTTTTGGTAGATTTCTTTTGGATTAAAATTCAAATATGTAAAGAACCAGAATAATCGTTCAAAAACAGAAAAACAAAAAATACAGAAAAAAGTTATTTACAGACGATGAAAAGTATGAAGTAAAATAACTGTATAACACTTAATGACTTTGTTTTACATAATGGAAAAGGAGTGAGTAGAAGTATAAACTTATTTAATCCATTGAATGATAATTAACCAGCTTTAATGGTCTAAACCTGTACCCTAATTCATTTTCATATCGTGTGTATATTTTCAATGGATGGCTTTTATCTTTGTCATACAAAAACAAAAAAGTTAAGTTAAGTTGCTGATATACTTAGTAAAGTATAAACTAAAGTATTAATTCATGAATAACATATTTGTATCAGTCATAATTATCTTAATCATACTGACTGGTTATATTTTGTATATGAGTATATTTATATATGTAATATACAGTTTATATATGTCATAACATATACAATATACATATACACATATTTAGACACACACACACACACACACACACATACAATCTCTGATTATGTGTATAAAATATAATAGATAATTTAAGTATTAAAATTATATATATATGTATACACACACATTTTTTTTAAATAAAATTAAATAAACAGTAATCCTTGTAAACATCTGGTGATTGTCAAACCACTTCTCCATCCCTGTACCTGGTGAAATTGAAGTCTTTATATATAATTATCTTTATACCATATTTTGAACTACTTTATGTTTGGACGTGGATTTAGCTCTACATTAAAACTGTTCCAAAGTTTCACTCCACAGATTGACAGAACTTTTCCTGGTCATATGAACACTGTCATTTTTAAAGTTGTATTTTCCACCTTAAAAGTACCCACCACGTACATGTCTAAAATGAAGGAAGGCCGGTGACACATCCCTCAGAGGAATATTTGAGGAATCCTTGTTCAGAAAAAACATTCAGTTCCTATAGGATTTTATTTTTCACCGTGTGTCTCCATGTTGGTATTCATGCTGCTGTTCAAGGGTTCACCAGCATGTTGAAGGGTTCACACTCACGTCTCCAAACTCCACAGACCCAGTTTGTCACACAGGATTTCTGTAATAGAGAAAAGGGATGCAGCCATGAACCAATGTCACTGTCAACCTAAAGTGCAGCATAAACTATCAGCAGGAGCATTTTACATTAACGTTCACTGAAACAGCTGCGTAAGACGTGTTCTCACTTCATTTGTTCTCATTTTTTACAACAACTTTGCACTTCGACCTGGCTTTTTTCTTCATTTTGTATTTATTATATTGTTGTTCTGTGCTTTTTGGTTAATGTAGTATTATACTGTTGTAAGGCAGCAGCTGTTTGAAAAAAAAAAAAAGCCATAAAAGAAATCTCATGGGAATAAAATACATCAAAATACCCAATGGATTTTATACATCAGTAGTGTTGTGAAATAAATAAGTGCATTATCATCATGAAATTGGGTATTTTCCTGACTATAATTGTACCATCTAAATGATAATAATCGCTGCATACCAAACTGAGATCACAGAGAAAAAAACACCATGAGCCCTGAAAAAACAACGACTGATGATCAGGGTGGGTGTTTTTTTTTTGTCAGTAAAATGACAATTGTGTATAAAATCTGAAACAGAAAGAAAAAATTTATGCATTTCAAATCCCTGATTTTTAGCTGCCACCTGAATGTAGATATTTAAGGCTTCAAAGGCTTGCCTCATACATAGGTAATATGTGTAGTGAAATGAAAGGTGGTAATGATGCCTCGCTTTTCTCACCGGTGTGTGTGCGTGGATCAGATTCTCAGTGGTGGTCCTGCCAGTCACTGCTGTATCCCCCCGTGACTCATTCCACTGGGGACTTCTCATGTCCATCATAAGAGAGTGGGATTGGAATGAAACACATTTTATGAATGTGGCTGGAAGGATTTTGCAGCATTTGCCTTTTTAGAAATCAGTTGTGTCATGTAAGACAGCAGCCAGCATCGCCACACACAGTGAGGAGTGTCAGACGTGTTGGACTGACATTTCTTGAGCAGATCTATCACCGATTCGCACATATCAGACATATCAAATTTAAAGAGATAGTCACAGGCTTGAGGTACGCAGGCCAGCAGCACAATACCACTACCGTATGTATTTCCAGTATGTTTATTGAGAAGGTGGAAAACCAAGTAAGACACAATAAAGAAGTGAATAACTGCGCCTGCACCGTGTCGTGGCCACACTCCTCACAATGCTGGTGATTCAGCAGCCTCTGAGGATGTCTGCTATATGTCACTCATGTATAAAACCATCACGACTTTGCAGGTGAGCTCAGTGTAAACAGACTGACTGACTGACTCCTTGGTGTTGCACCAGCAGAGAGCAGCATGGAGTAACCTGAACAGAGTCAGTGTGTCAGTGTAAATGTTACAGACAGTTAAAAGCTGTAGGGGCCTATGGAGCCTCTGCCCATACATCATATGATGGGTTAGCAGGCTGACACAGCAGGCACGGCCCTCTGTGCCTCAGCCTGAGATCTGCATGAGCTGATCATGTGTGTTGCTCCTGACTGTGGTCCAAGTGCCTTCATACTGAGTCTCTGCTGATACCAAGTCTACATAGTACAGCTGCACGACTAAGGCTACTGATGTATTCAGTTGAACTGAAATCTTGAATTCTTGTCATTTTTTGTGTAAGAGAATATAAACTATAATAATATAATGGGATTTTTTTCCTCCATTTTGACAGAGAATATTTATTATGTTCTATATCATATTAACCTTTTAACAAGCCCACATACAGAAGCGATGGTGCTGTTGGTCATCTGTCCTTTTACAAAATGTAAAAACATTTTTACAGTTAAGTGGAAGCAACCTAGCCAGGTTACCGAAAGCGGAGGCTAGTTAGAATTGTTTTATAATGTTACCAATAATTCCCTTCAAACGCTGCCTTAGCCCACTTGGATCAAGATATAGAACAGCAGCTGTAATCCTGTAAGCTCAGAACTCCATACATCCTTTTTCTTGTATTATAGACAAAGAAGCTCTTGTGTACCACCTTGGTCAGCACCACGAGCAGCTGGTGAAAGGCATATTCATTTGGGGAAAATTTATCTGCTGTGCCAAAACATGGAGAAAGCTCTCTTTGGGCTTCAACCACAGGGTGTAGGACACTGGCCTATGACCTTGCTACAGGAATGGAGAACCCAACAACCATCAAGTGAATCCAACAGCAGCATGCCTCTCTTTTCACACCTCATAGGGCACCAGCTCTGCCTGGGCACTAGGGGTGTAACGGTATGGGATTTTACAGTACGGTACGGTGACGGTGTTAGTACAGTATACCGCAGTATTTCACGGTGACAGTATTTTTTTTTTTTTCTTTCTCTTTCTCCTTCTTTCCTTCAATCTCTCTCTTTCTTTCGTCTTTTTTTTTCTTTGGCATGACGTCACTGCCATGCGCCAAACAAACAACTAATCTACAAGTGAACAAAGCGTTGCAAAGCGACGTAGTGATGCCTTGTAGATCTGCATATTCTGTAGACAACAAGACCATGCCGTTCCACGGAGAATGAAAGCGACGTACAACAAGAATAACCATGCTCTTTGAATGAAACATCGTAGACCGGCTACAGTGGGATTTATAATGATTCATCTTACCTGCTTGGACTTAAGCTGTGCATATTCTTTTTTATGCCACTCGCGGAGACGGGACATCATGTTAAATGTATTCGCCGATCTTGCAACTACTTTCCCGTTGCATAGTTTGCAAGTCGGCTCTCCGTCGTCCTTTATGGATCCACCCGGTTGTTTTGGGTAGCCAAAAACTCCCAAACAAATGAACGGAGTCGCTTGGCTGGAGGATAAAGAGGTGGTGAAGTAGGGGACATCGGGTCAACCGGGCCCGCGGGTAAATCTGCCTCTGGTTCGGAGTCTGCCATCATCATGCCATGCTTTTTTCTAGCTTCCTGGATCATGTGGGTCTTGCGTGTGTTTACCAAAGCTACCTTTTTTGATTTGACTGTCACTGAACCAACTAAAAGACGCTGACCATGCAGCCTGCCCTGAACTAAATGGAATATAGGCCTACATTTGAGCAGCACACAGGTGAGAAACGCTTTTTCAATCGACTGCTGCAGCTGTAAAATTAGATTATACTGTGACTGATGACGACTGAGCACCACTGATCTTAATGTGAACGTGAAGTGAAATGTTTTATTTGTGAGTTCCCTACTCATGTAAGTGGAGTTGCGCCGGCAGCGCCGCATAATATTGAAATAATTAATTATTACTGTCACCGTGAGCTTGGAAATCTCACGGTGTCACCACCGTGGCTTTACACCACCGTGGTATACCGAAATACAGTATACCTTTTCACCCCTACTGGGCACGACATAAAAGTAGGTGAGTTCCTTAATGAAAACAAGTCTAAGAAGCTGAAAAACATACTGAATGTCCCAGCAGACAAGGTGTCTGACAAAGTGGGTCCACTGTGTGCATGATGAAAGCAGCAAAGCAGACTGTGAAAGAGAATGATCCTCACAATCTCATACTCGATGTCCTCCAATCACATACACATCACATTCTTCTTCTTCTTCTACTTCTAAACAGTGCAACAGTGTGTTCTGTCATAGCTGGCCCTTCAGTGTCAGGTCTCATCCTGAAACTCACCGCAGCCAAAGTTAAAGCGAACAAGGCCCAGAGACAGGAAGCAGTGCTCAAAGCTGACAGGAGGGCTGCAGGTCGCAGGGACCGATGTCCCTTCACAGAATTTTAACAAAGTCTGTTATGATATGATTATCCTTTAAATGTGTTTACTTAAGCATAATTCAGTGATTGTTAATTTTCATATTGAAAAATTAAAATAGACATCTAACCCCAGTTACTCCATTGTCTAAGCAACTGAAAACACTGTCCCCTGGATTCAAATTCAGTTTTTCATTCAATTTGTGCATTGTCAGCCTCATAGCATAATTGCCTAAGTCATATTTTAATGTTTTTGGAAAACAAGAAAAAACATAATTTTTAGAAAACATATTGATATTTTTTATTGATATTGTAACAGTACATTCAACCAGATGTGTGAACAAGTATGCAAAAAGAAAAAGACCCATCATCAATTCCCTAACAAATAAAAAGTGACTTAGGCAGAATATGCCATGACTTAGGCATTTTTCGCTCTTACATATAAATGCAAACATCACATAACCAAAGTTGTTTTACTCTCCTAAATATAACCAAGATGTTTAACTTGTCAACCTTAACCAAGTTGTTTATTAATGTCTAACCTTAATCACTGTTATCCTTTCCCACCCTTAATCAAAGTTCCACTCAGGTGCTGTGCAAACTCATTTTCACACTGTCTATTGATGAGGGAGGTTGTCATAGTACTGGTCGGGCCACTCTTGGTAGTACTGGTTTCATTGCCTGCAAGTCATTGAATTTCCTGAGAGTAATTGGCAATTGGGAAGGAAAGAGTGGGACCCAGTGGAATCCCAGAGGAAACGAAAATTGGAAAAGAGATCTCACTAGTGTCTCATTCATTTCTCCTAGACAACTATGAGATCTATGTGAGACCAAAGTGAGGCTGTGGCTGATTTCTTCTGTTTCTCAATTGTTTCTCCTGAGAAACAGGTGCAGAAAATCTCAACTTGGGCTCCCTGTAAGTTTCAAAGGAGATCTCATCAAGCTCTCAATGAAGTTTCAGAATGTCTCCCCATTGCTGGAAAGGAGCAAGGTTTAAGTGGTAAAGTCTCAAGTCTCACCTATTGATCCTAAGGAATTTTAGGAGAAACAAATGAGAAATGTTTGAGACCAAAAAAGACAACAACGAGACTGAAATGAGAACTCTCATTGAGCTCCTTTATGGCCATGGAGCCATAAAGGCAGGATGATGCAGCAGTGGTAGGAGAGTAAAGTTAGGCAGATATCACAATTTGGCCAAAAAATGACTTAGGCAATTATGCTATGAGGCTAACGACATGTTTGACAGCAGACATATAAAACTATTAGAGTTCTGCTTTGACAAAAAGTGAAACTGTTTCCTTTATCTTTTTTTGGGTTGAAATCAGACTTTTCGTACTGTCCTCAGCATGGACACCCACATCCAACGAAAACACTATCTGTAAAGTTCATTCCTCAATCCCAAATCTGTCAAAGCCTTCGCAAATAGATATTTTGGGGACTTTTTTCAATTGGACACATGCGATTATGGAGCTCACAAAGTTCACAGAGGTCTTGGATTTTCGGTCACAGTGCTTCTATATTGCAGCTTCCTCCCTGCTTTGTTGAAAAGTGTTATAGCTCTTAGATACTCCTTGTCATCTCTTCTTTTATATGACTCCCCAAGCCACGGGTCCCCAGAAGGCCGGCCTGACTGAATATCAAAAAGAGCAATTTGACTGGGCCTTTGAAATGCTGAGCTGTAATGTCAGTCCTGGGCCCTTTCAGATAGAAAGGAGAGGGAAATGTCATTGCAGATCTCTATCAGCCAAGTCATAAAGAGTGCCCTCTCAGTGGCCAGCTGGGCCTGCCAACAGGACAACTGCCCTTTTATTGGCCATGTTTTCAGAGCTTTAGCCAGGATTTGGAGATGCTTTTTAACATTCAACATGCACACGTTTCCCCCACAGGGAAAAGACTCCAGGCCACCAAAACAGAAACTTTTGTTTCCGTAATAACATTTACTTGCTTGAAGGGTAAACTTCTTATCTTTGGTTTATGTCCATCACTGCTGGGTATGGACCGATATAACATACAGCTGTCATCTGAAATGTTTGTCTCTCTATTGGAGTCACAAATGCACAGTGAACCTTTACATGTGACTTGTAAGACTGTATAATAATATATGATAAATGCTATTTCAAAGCATATTTTTAGACCTTTTAATTATCACGTGTTTTGGCAACATGAATATTATTAGGCAGCCATCATCTCATTTAAAACCAAATTCTGTATCTGTGTGTGGATGTCCTCCCTGGTTGATATCTTGGATATCAGCCTGGTGCGTACGGCGTGAGCACTGAGAAGTAAATGACAAGACAGTTTCCTTTATGACAGTAACTACGGTACAAATCCAGGTGGTAGCATATGAGGTGAGGCCTGGTAACAGAACAGGAAATGCGGAGGAATCTGGATTTTAGCGTAATGAAATTAGATATGGTACCATCTGTTCTTGTACAACAATGTATGAAAAAAACAAAAAACAAAATAGGTTTTATAGAATACTTGAAGCATGTGTTCGACATAATAATGGCACAGTGCAATGATGGGTTTACAATGTGTGTATGTGCACCCTTTTACTGGAAAGAGAAATTATAGTATTTCGGGTAAGTTCTCTCGCATCGTCATGGTAACTGTGCGGCAGCAGCTACTTTAGGCTTCATACCAGCAGAGTAGCTTTGAATTAAATTTGATTTTGTGCAGACAAGCTGAAGGAAACGTGATTTTATGAAGCATACTCCTTTGAGTGTGTGTGTATGTGTATGTGTGTGTGTGGGGGCGTGTGTGTGAGTGGCCTCCTCAGAGTAGTCAGGTAGCCATATGGCAACAGGCCAGCATTTTCTTCAGAATGCCTTCAAGGCTTTCTTCTTCCACAGCCCAGAGTGTGGACTATGTGTGTGCATGTATTTGAATGTGGATTAAATGAGTTGATTTTTAGTAAGTAAAACCACACTTTCACTCTTTATATATCCTCTTTTCACATAGCATCTATCACAGTAGGGTCAAATCGAACAATCGATGACATTTGCTTGACCGTCTTTCTTTGTATTGCTCCAACAATAACACTGTAATATCCTGCTTCACAGTCAATGCAGTGTTTTGATTGGATGAGAAGTGGAGGTATTTCAAGCTGCCCACATAGGTTCAACAAAGGCGACACTGCTGCAGCAACCAGGACAAGAGACTGAGTCTTGTTTACGTCATTTTGTCTTTGTCCTTTATTCCTCATTCACTCCTCTGTGATGGTCCACTTGTGTCTGATGAACAACGACCCGGCTATGTCCCGCCCAGCAGACCGCAGCTTCATGCAGCTGTGTGCTGTGGCGGGGGATTTGTATTATTTTGACATCTTGAAAGGATTTATTGTAAGATAAGACTAACTCCAGTGTTTACACATCCTTTACTGTAGAGGAAAAGAAAATTGAACTTTCAAATAAGTTTCACACTATTGCGTTAGAATCCCTTAAGAGTTTTAAGACATAAAAACACTCGGCTGGGGTCTGATGTGGTTTAGAAATCTATCTCTGAATGTATGTGTGCCGAATATTTAATACTGGATCACAACTGGCTTCCAAACTAGTTGTGGTGTCACAAAATCGTGTTGGTACGTCTTAAGCTGAGATTTAAACTGAGTTCAGAGAGACAGATCAATATGAAAATCCATTTCAAGGAAATGTGTTTCTTTACAGTATGTCCTTTTGAATGATTTGAAAGATGAAGATAAAAAAGAACAACTGGGATTCCAACATGTGTTCCTTTATTTGGTTTCGTATCTTGATAACATAATCATCTTTTGATATGTCCTTTCATAGAGTGAAGCATTTTTTCAGTATTTTAACATAATACAAATCAGACAAAACATGGAGTGTCTCAAATCTGAGAAAATGTATAAAATAAAGAGAAGTTATAAAGAGGTCAGTAAACATTTTTTAAACAGGGGAAGGGTGTTTCGAGGAAATACACATTTTCCATGTTTCCTCAAATTTGTATTCCTCGAGCCTCGATGAAAAGGTAATTCTTATTGTTACAAAAATGTCATAAATAATACTGTACCAGTTCTCTATAGATGGGGCATCTGGCTGGAGTCACGTCATCGTCTGTAACCACTTTATCCCTTTTTTAAGGGGTTGCTGGGTTTGTTGCTGGAGCTAATCCCAGCTGTCTCCGGGCGAAGGCAGGGTACACCCTGGACAAGTCGCCAGCTCATCGCAGGGCCCTCAGGAGCAATTTGGGGTTCAGTATCTTGCTCAAGAACACTTCGGCATGCAGTCCAGGATGAAAACCAGCAACCTTCTGATCACTAGCCGACCTGCTCTACCCACTGAGCTACAGCCGCCTGTTCGCTGGAGTCATTTCCTTCTAATTGCTTTTTTTTAGCAGAAACACTAATATCTGTAACATAAAAGACCAAAGAGGGGGTCATCCCACTTCATTTTAATTTTTGACCCAAATAAAGTTAATAATCCTGTTTAAATGTTATGCCAAAAAGCATTTACTTTTGAGCAGGCCCAAAACAAGTGGTAGAGCCAAACTTTTTGAGCCCTGTAATAATAACCTTTAATACGTTATTTTCAAATGCCCTTTGTTACATAAAGGTGTTTATATGGCGACGTACTTGTGAAGAAATCTAAAAAAGCCACTATTCCTTAATCCATGTAGTCTCCTCAGTGCCTGAAAATCACTCAATGTCCCCTGATTGAAACAGGTACAATATGAGGAGAGGCCTGGATGAGCCCATCACTTATAACTCGCATCCAGTTTGTTTGGGGTAAAATCAAGGTCATAGGAGCTCTAATCCAGAATCTTAATCTCTTCATACAGGCCACTTCTGTTAATAACATTAAGACAAGTTTTCAGAGATAAATCAATCCATTAAATTCTTAATAAGTCACCTGGTAATCACAATTGCACTAACAATACAAAATCTGGTCCTTCATTCCAGGCGAAATGAGTATGATACAGCTCTGTTTGTTTTTACTCCTGCCTTTGGGTTATTATGTAAGGCTTAATTAAATAGTTTTAATAAAGTTCTGATGAAATTCAAAGTTCCCTAAGAGACTATATAAGAACTCCCAACTAATTGATAAAATGCCTTTTCTGCATCAAGACAAGATAGTACTGCCTGAAGAGGATTTTTAAAAGATATATTCAATTACATGTGGCATTGGGCTAATGTTATCTTGTCTCTGCCTTTGCTGGATAAAGCCTGTCTGGCTTAGACTGATTACCTGGGGGAGGATTTTCTCAACTCTTTTTGCCATTATGTGTGTGAAGATTTCGTAATCTTGATTCAGAAATCACTGCATCTGTCCAAGAAGGAGGAACAATGCCAGTCTTGAGAAGGTGGTTATTTGTGTCCACCATGGGAAACAGCAAGTTTTTATAAAAGGTTTCAAATGATTTCTGTTTATCTTATAATTTGTATTGAATGGAATTTGTTTTAGGGTCCTTTCTTTTATGAATTGTGCTTTAAGCTTGTTGCCTTTTTAATTTGTAAGCTAGCGGTTTAGTTGATTTTCCTGGGATACTTATTTCTGTGTTAAAATTAACATAGTGTTGACCTGAGGAGTTTTCTTGTAAACAGTAAGTTGTGAATACATCAATAATTTCACAACAGAAGCATCACGTCCTTCATTATACATATAATATCCCACTCAGACATTTGGAATATCTTAAATGAGGGCTATCATAATGGTTAACATTTAAACAAAAAGGACCTTAACACAAGACACAAAAAGGCAATTAAGCAAAAACAAAAACAAAACAAAAATCCAACGTGCGGGGCGCCGTTTAGCTCAGTTGGTAGAGAGGGCGTCCCATGTGCTGAGGCTCTGCAGCAGACCCGGGTCCGACGGGTTTGCGCGTCACTTCCCCTCTCTCTCTCACTGTTTCCTGTCACCCTCTTCAGCTGTACTGTCAATAAAGCCATAAAAATACTTTTAAAAAAAAAATCCAAGATACAAACAGAATCAAATAAGAGAGGAAGGAGGCAATGGAGAATCCAGAAATGAAAAAATAGAAACCAAAAGGGTACAAACTAATGAAGAGCTGGGAACATGAGGACAAGGACAAGGACCAGGACCAGGAGACACATGACAAACAGAACAGAACACACTAACTGATAAAGAGAGAGGGGAGACAAGGACTTAAAGTGGCAATCTCGAAGGTCTCCGGAAGGTGTATTTTGGACCTCACTGCTCTCAGGAGATCCAGTGTTGCCTGTCAGTCAGCTGTCAGTTGGCAGCTTTGCTATGCCTCCATAACGACACTACATGAGAGCGAAAAGGGAATTATGTCTTCTGAGACAGTGATTAAAAATGGTTGCAATAAAGGTAACGTTATGCATATACTAGGGTTGGGCGATGTCTGGCGAATTGGCATATGGTGAAGTCTACAGTAGCAGCAGTTACGTAGTAGCTCACCACTGTAGCTGCCTCCATTTCCCACTGTTGCTCTAAAATATATCTCCAACTGTCTCACCCTGCAGAGGGAACCCTGTTTCCATTTACACTGACATACATCCCTGTGCCAGATTTAAAGGCTTCCACGTCTCCGCCCCACATGTCCGTAACTTAATTTTTTTCAGCCTCATATGCATAAAACAACGTTGGCCGACTAGCCAAGGAAGCTAAGCTGAGTACTGTGTATAATAACAGCATGACTGAGAGAAACAGCGGCGCGTGAGAAATGAAACACTGCTGCCACGAATTTGACCGAGTGTCTTGGGTTCTCCTTGATAAGCTGGTTTGGTAAGGCAATAATAAACGGGACATGGAGACGTAATGTTGCACTGAGCAGCGACAGGCTTCTTTTTGTTTCCTCTCCCCACAACTCACAAACAACACATATCCTACGGCAACTCTGAGGGGACACGCCCCCTGATTGTGCTCTCTGGTGGGGAGCCTTTCAAATCACGATGTTACGATTGTCAGGAATTAGTAGTCTGTGGCTGTCAGACATCGGCCCACCCTAGTATATACTCATTAATTGTCTAACAGTAGGCTAACTTATTTCAGTCATTATGATGCAAACCACCTACCCTCTCTGGCCGACCAACCACTGCTGGGTGAATGCGTTACTAATTACGCGCCGGTTGTGATATTTTCCAAGGGCATTCATCAGTGGGCCACAGGCTCCGTCATCATTGTGTCACCTCAATCAGTGATAGATTGTGACATAACAGATATTTATTTTCATGAAAATCTTGGAGATTTTTACTTTAAATACACTGTGGGTGGTTAACATATAGGACACAGGTGAGGAGCAAAAACAGTGGGAAAACAGACAAAGGGAGGAACTAAAAAGCAAAACTGTGCCCCCTTTCAGGGGACGGCTCCCAGATGTCGCAGAAAAAACAAAACAACAACCAACAACAGAACAGTCCAAAGGAGGCTAGGTCATTAGAGGGGTCTGGAGGGGGGACTAGGAGGCAGGGGCAAAGTGCAGAGCAGGTCTGGAGGAAGTTGGAACGAGGGGCAGAGGAGGACAGGCTGGAGGCCAGCGGCAAAGGTAGAAACCAGGACCAGGGCCTAGACACTCAACACCAGAGCAGCAGAAGTGGATGTCTGCAGGACCAACTAAGTAACAGGACCCCCAATCAGCTGCCGACGGGGAACCAGAGGCTGATGTTGGCCGGACTATCAGCCCAGAACTTGGAGTGACGTCTGCGGGGACCCCCAGCACAGGTATCATTTTTGGGGCTTTGAAGTCTTGTCGAGGATGATCTCAGTAAAGCAATTAGGGTCATATGCATTAGCTAACATCAGCTGTAATGTTGGCAGTAAAGTGATTTGGGGCACACAAGTCTAATTGAATTGTGTGCATTAAAGAGCTGCTTAACACTGCAGAGAAAGAGGACCTGCACATGCAACCTTTTTTTCTATGGCTTCTATTCACTGGATGTTGTGGTGGTCTTATCATTGTTTTTTGAGCTGCAGGCAAACTACTATTCTCTTCTCACTGTCGTCAACAACACAATCCTGAATCCTAATTGTATGGGTTTTGCATTAGCCCCTCCATGATTTCTGTGTCACATGTTAGCCTCTGCTGGTCTGCTGTGTCTGAATAGGTCGCCTGGGCTGCATGCATTACACTAAATATCATCTAATCATGTTATAAAGACAAGACATTATTATATCAATACATCAAAAACTAAATATATTATTAAGTGCAAATATGCAATTTAAAAAAAGTCCTTTCAGATCCTCTTTCTCAAGTCTACTACAGTCACGACAGCAAATACTGCCCAGTTTGCTGACACCAGGGTTACAAATGCAGCCAGATTTAGAACTTGTCCAAACCAAACTCTCACCACTCAAATACATGGGCTAAATCATCCTCAGTTGCCTCAAAGTTGAAAGCTGCACAAACCCACCAAAAGAGCCAACGCAGGGCCCATTTAAGCCTCATAATAAACACTTAAAATGTAATGTCAGTGGTGAAAGGGGGATTTGGTAAGTCTTGGTATTCAGAGTCAGTTAAGCCTAGAAAAGCAGTACGTTGAGACCTTCTCGTAAAATGTGATCACTGTGGACACAGTTGACTTGTAAAGTCTTCTAAATTTAGAGACTGAAGTGCACTCCAGGCTAGATGAACATTAGAAGAAAAAAAACTTTATTCAATCCCTGTAAAGCCGCAATAGGGAATTCAGGATATGACTAACAGGACAAATAAAAGAACTGCCAGTCAACTACTGACTGCAATGCTTTTGAGAAATCTTAACTTCTCTGAGTAAACAGATGTGAATGTGAAATGGTTATTTCGTTTTTTGTGGATAGCCTCAATCCAACAAATGACTCAGAAATGTAAGTCAGAAGTTTACATTTTATTATTATTATTATTATTATTATTATTATTATCATTATTATCATTATTATCATTATTATCATTATTATCATTTGCATCAATATGGACAGGCCAAAACAATGTGTTGAATCCATCTTATAATACTTTCTGATTGCCCGACTCTTGTCTGTGGCAACACATTGGTTCTTAAAACAGATTATAAACTTCCCTTAAACAGATGAGCAATGTAGTTTTTGATCAATCAATCAATCAATCAGTCAGTCAATCTTTATTTGTATGGGACCAATTCACAACAAAAGTAATTTCTTCTAGACCATCCTCCTTGATTCATTTTACACGACATGACATGATAACATGCCCTCTCAGAGTGATTTTTATTTGGCACATTCAGCTGATGTCAGGACTGCTGACCAGGTTGTGTCAGCTGATAGCATTGTAAGCCATGCGAGGCACCCCACCCGGGTAGGAAGGAACGTTCCAGCTGTGGGTGAAAAAAATCCCATCCATCCGTTCGCCTGACAATAAGAACGGGAAGCTGTGCTGCTATGAGATGCAACCTTACAGCTAAGGATGGGCTAGGGTCATTAACTACTCCCCACCATGCTTCAACTGTAGATGAGTGGCTATGGTGGCTGGGGCAACCAGGAACAATCAGTTTTTGTTAATATTGTCTTCCCCTGGATAGCCATATTCCAGGTTTTCTGACTGGAGGGATGATCATGTTTGAGTGGATTATGCTTTTTCATTCTGGAGCTTTGCATTTTCCATTATTATGGGGCTCCTTCGTCATAATGATGGGGAATGTCCGGTATATTCAAGAGACATTATAAGAGAGCACACCCTAGTGGCAGCAGCAGCAGGAATACACCCCCCATTGCTTCAGGTCCGGAGGCCATTCAAGAGAAGACTGCAGAGCAATGTCAGAAGTCAACTCGTCCACTGATCATGCTTGGTGTTTTCCTCAGTATTCTCATCATGTTCGCACAGCCCTATGAGCAGCCACATAATCTGTTACAAAGTCTAATCTGTTACAGATCAGTAACATCATATTCTTCGTGCTGCTGGCTCTCAGTTGGGCATTTTTGGACCGAAACAACATCTTTGACTTTGTCATTGCTATCATCAGTTTGTGGGAGCAGATCATCAGTCGTGCGTTTGTTCCTTCGTGTGACCATAGAGAAGTCAGCTTTACTTTGCAAGCTGCTGTTGTTTGTCACTTTGATTTTTAGTGTACTAGGTGTGCTGCTGTGTGGTGATAAATTGTGCTTTAAGACATAGAATGGTGACAAAATCACTGACAGAAAAAAACTGACAACTTTCTCTGGTCTGTGATCACTGTTTTCAAGATTTTGCCTCTGGAAGATCTGTTGCTATGAGACAGAGGCCATGGCTGCTACCTCCCCATGGCCTGCTCTCTACTTTGTCGGGCTCAGTATGTTTGGAAAACATACTTGTGGGCATTGTGAACAGCCATTCCACCAGTTACGATCCAGCTCCAGTCCAACCAAGTAGACAGCTTCGCAGACATCGACACGGAAAATTGCCTCCTTAAACCCCAACCAAGACTGCTCCCTGTCACGCAGTGGGGCCCTGCAGTAGATCTTTGAACTTAAGCCAAAAAGTTCTCCGCTGGTGCAAAGAGCATGAAGAAGTGCTAGGTGTTGTCTCCACAGAGATACATGTCCAGGTGATTCTGCTTTCCATTCTCTTGAGGTTTGTCACTTTTGCTATGGAAATGCCTGGAATTCACCCTACAAGCATGGAGTGATGGATCCTGAATATGTCCCTTTAAGTATTCTCTGCTGTCATCCAGGCAAAGATGCCTTTGAGGTCCTACGGTCCTGGAATGCCGTGGATGGTTTATTGGTGACTGTCTGTAGACCACGCGATTCTCTGGCAAATTCAGGCAACATCTACATGCAGGGCATTCTCAAATTTGTATGCCTGCTACGCACAATTCTCCCACTGAGGGTGATCAATCAAGGCCCAAAATTGAAACTGGCTGTGGAAGCTCTGATTTCCTCCAGTAAACCCATTGGGGACATTGCTCTTATTTCTTGGGGTGCAGCTGTTAAAAGGGAAGGTCTGCTGTGTGGATCAAGACACAAGAAACATCACCAACAACTCTGACTGTCATATCTGTCGGTCAGCCACAGCTGGGTACGAGAGATGAACAACTTTGATAACACGACTCAGGCTCCGATTTTCTTGTAATGTACTCTCAGGATGGCTGGGTGAACGTCATGTATGAAAAACTGGATGATGTGGAAGTGGACGAACAGCCTGTTTGATGCTCCTTTTCGTCATCCCTTTCATGATTACGAGCTTTGCTCTCATTGACATGTTTATTGGCGCAGTGGTGGAGACCTTCACCTCTTGTCAGCAGGGCGCTGTATGTTGGCTGCCCACTGCTCCCTCATGAAAGGTTAAATGCAGAGAACCAGGGTTTACTTTATATGTGATCAAATAAAGATTATCCGTCCTCTTCTCTGGAGGACAGCAGCAAGAACAACCTTACTAACTTCTGTCCCCCCCCTTTTAAAGGAAGAATACCAGGAAGCTGAGCTCCTTAGAGCTTCCCATTGTAGTGCTTGTGGCTGAGTCTAAGGGCTGTGTCAAACAAGCCCTACTAAAATGGACCCAGAAAGTCAGCAGCTGTTATTAATCAGAATCACTCAGAAGAAGTTAAGAGGCCATGTAACAGGGAACATTTGATTCACACAACTTTATATAATTACCAAAACTGATCGTCACTGTATGTATATTTTTGATTTGGTCACATTTTCAGAAGACCTATGATAAACCCATTGTTGAACCAAACTTGATGAATGTTTTTGTGACAAAGTAGTTTGTGTTCCACTCATTCCATCACAGAAAACCCCGAGAGCTGTAGCAATCACTGGAACTGAAGACTGCCATGATGTACATGTTCTTTATGAGTGGATGGAAACTTCTGACCGCAGCTGTATCTGTTATTTAAGTTCCACCTCAGTATTTTGTCGCCATGATTATTTCACACCCTGCTGATCAGTAAAGATCCAGGACAGGAAATATGATAGAAACTGAACGCTCTTCCTGAGCGGCAGACTCATCTGGTCACCCAGCTGCTTTCTCTCATAATGCTTCAGTGGCTTTTGATGCTCACAAGCAATTTCCTACAGATGACTATCACATTACATCAAATTAAACTGCATTACCTCACACCCAATGAAGAGGTTTATTTACTCAACAGATGGCGGCCTCATCCTGGGGAAATGTGAAACGTGCCTCTTTGGATCCTGCAGGTTTGCTCATTTTGAATTGCTTTATAGAGTCAGGTTAGGTCACATAGCTTTCCGTTAACACACAGAATTTGAGTCTGAAGGTTAAGCAATAGAAATTGTATGTTGTTGCTAGAAATCAGGCACTGTAGGGGGTTTATGCAGAACAATTCAGCTGTGATACTATGTGATATAACGTTATTACTGTCTGGAATGGGCTGTGTCAGCATACCCACTAAATCTAATAAATCATAATTCATTTTGATTTAATGCCTTTGGAACTACAGCTAATAACCATCTTTGACTAAGAATCTGGAGAGGTAGAATAGATAGAATTAATCCGACATCAGTAACCCAAAAGTGATCTGTTTGCATGAGAAAAACAAGGTACAGAAATTCATCCCCGGGCTTCCAGGAGGAAGCATGATGGTATGGCTGCTTCCTGTTTTGCTCTTGTGAATGGGCTCTTTGTGCCCTCGGCTCTGCTGCAGTTGCCCTGAACATGCCTCTGAAGTATCCTGAGCCCAGAGTCCTGGACTGTGTCTGAGATTCTGCTGACAGTGGAGCAGATAAAAACAGAGGTGGTCAGTGTTGAAGAGGGGAATGGAAATAATGACCTCTGTTTGGCAAAGATATCCCCTTATCATTTGGCCTTTAACTCTTTGACACTGTCATTAGTCACATCAGAGATGAATGGAACAGTTGTGCTGAGCAGGAAGAGCCGCAGTGATGATACATGACAACTGTTTCCTTCAAACTGCATACAAGTGTTACGGCCCCGGTGTTGTGGGTGTGTTGGCAGACTTCAGTTCCAGTGATTCCTACAGCTCTCAGTTTTCTGTGATGGAGTGAGTGGAACATAAACTGCTTTGTCACAAAAACCTTCATGAAGTTTGGTTCAATAATTAATTTATTACAGGTCCTCTGAAAGTGTGACCAAATCTGCTGGATCGAAAATATGCATACAGTAATTGTAATTGTCTCTTGGCCATTTTCACCTTAGATTGCTGCTTTTGATAGCATCCACAAGCTTCTGGTAGTCCTCTGGCCACATTTTTAACCACTCCTCTTTACAAATCAGTGAATTTCAACTGAATGTGTCGGCTTCCTGGCACAGACTTGTTTCTTCAGCACAGTCCACATGTTCTGATGGGGTTCAAGTCAGGACTTTATGAAGGCCATTCCAAAACCTGAATTCTAGCCTGATTGAGCCGTTCCTTTAGCAATTTTGATGTGTGTTTAGGATCGTTGTCTTGTTGGAACACCCAACTAAACCCAAGAGCCAATCTTCTGCTGAGGATTTTAGGTTTTCCTGAAGAATTTGGAGAAAATCCTCCTTCTTCATTATTCCATTTACTTTCTTTAGAGCAGCAGATCCACTGGCAGCATAACAGCCCCACAACACTACCAGCAGCATGCTCGACAGTATGTGTGGTGTTCTTGAAGTTAAATGCCTCACCTTCCTCCTAACATACCGCTGCTCATTGTGGTCAAACATCTCAGTGTTTGTTTCATGTGACCAGAGTTTTTCCTCCAGAGGGTTTTTTCTTTGTCCATGTGATCAGCAGCAAACTTCAGTCGAGCTTTAAGGTACTGCGACTCGACCAAGAGCTTCTTTCTAACATCACAGCCTCTCAGCTCATGTTGATGTAAAACACACCTGACTGTGGACACTGACACCTGTCTTCCAGCAGCTTCTAACTCATTGCAGACTTGTTTTTTTGATGGTTTTTGGTTGACTCTTGACCCTCCTGACCAGTTTTCTCTCAGCAGCAGGTGATAGTTTGTGTTTTCTTCCTGATTGTGGCAGTGACACAACACAACTGTGCCATGAACCAGTGGCGGTTCTAGACCAGTTTTAATAGGGGGGCCAGGTTGGGGCCGGCTTTTTTGTTAGGGGGGACATACAACCCAGAAAAAAGGATAAATCCCTCATTCAGACAAAGCAGTGTTTACAATTTCAGCAATTTTGATTGGGTAGTAAACTGCTGAGACACTTTATTTCTGCCTTTCCCTTCAGAACAATTTCAATGTACTCTCCTGTACAATGACAATAAAGACTATTCTATTCTATTCTAGAACAAAATTGCAAGAAATCTGTCATTGTATCATTAATGCAGACTCACTGTCAGGGGGGCCACAGGGGGGTCCAGACCCTGTTGGCCCCCCCTAGAACCGCCCCTGCCATGAACTTCATACTAACAACCAGTTGTTTCCACAGTTGATCTTGGGACCTGTAACTGCTTTAAAATGGCTCCAAGTAATTTTTGTGATTATTTCAAGTCAATAATTGAAGTTTTTACATTCTATTTTTGCCATTTATATTGTTCTTACTGCTGTTTCTACTTAATTTTTCTCGTACATATTTTCTAGTTATTTATTATCATTGGTTTTAATTGATTCTTTCTATTTTTGTTATCACCTTTGCTGCTGTGATAATGCAAATTTAACCAAGGTGGGACTAATAAAGATCATGGTTTAGGGTTATGGGTGTAAACTTTTGTGCGCTACTGTACATACCCGCCAGCTTGCATGCATTCTACCCATCACACTTTTACGTTACAATAGACGACTTTAATTAATGGTACACAAAGAAGCTATAGTGAGGAAGCTCTACTTTTCCGGCAAAACTTTTGCGCTGGAGACTGAGAGAGCGCCTGTGTGTGTACTGACTGCGTCCCTTGCTACTCCTATAGATATGTTATGGTACAAAATTGTATATGTAATTCTGTTATGTACTTTATAAAGGACTGCATAGTTTAACAAAGTGAGAATAAGCCATATATTAAAGGTACAATTAATTTTTCTCATAGAGGAACTATGTTTTATCTATACTGGAGTGTTAGGCACTTTGTGAGAATTTAATATTTTGTTTGTTTTGTTAACTTCTACTCAATACTCCTGTTTTATTTGTAATTTAAGTAAATTAAAAAAATCAAAAATGTCATCACTAGAAGGGCACACATTATTTTGGTGTGTACATTTTATTTATAGAAGTATCTTTTATTCATATTATGGGAAAAAAAAAACTTGGGAAGCTTTTGCGCTGGAAATAAATGTGCAGATCCTGATTCCTGGTCTGAGTGGTGTTCTTCAGTTTAAAGCAACCGTATTAAAGCTGCTACACACACATCAGGAGTAAGTGTTATGCTGGGTAGCCTTTTCAGGCCAGGGTATGATTATGATGTTTGTGTTTACATGATTGTGGCATTTCTATGTTTGTTTATGTATTTGTTGGTCTTAAAAGCTTACAGTGTGTTAAACAGAGTGATTTCACCACTTATACTTCCCCCAGCTGGCCAGCAGGTGCTACAGGGCAGTCCATTAAGTCAAGCAGTGGATTTTGTGTGTTTTGAAGGAGTGGCTTTGAAGGGAGGCCTGACCGGAGGAGATTGGATTTTTTAATTGCCTTTGCTGGTTTCTACAGTCCAGCCAACCCCACTCTAATCACTTTGTATTGCCTATGTGTGAAGGGATTATAACGTAACTTAAAGATGCCATATTATGCAAAATTTCAGGTTCATGCTTTTATTTATGGGTCCTAGTAGAATAGGTTTATGTACTTATTTTTCTCATATGGTGCATTGCTGCAGCCTCTCTTTTCAAACTGTGGAGTGAGTGAGGTATCTCACCTCTGTTCCATCTTTGATTAGAGTTTCACATGTGCGTCACGTAATGGGCAAGATGTACCCAATCAGAGGCAGTGTAGGTCGGGCTATGCAGAGCACAGTAGTGTGATCTAAAATAACGTTGCTACAGAAGTAGCAACTTTATGTCTGCTGACTGACTAGAGTGTATATATTTTATAATAAATATATATTAAAAAAATATATATAAAATAAAATATATTTATATAACGGCTCTTACATAGGGACGCACATAAGTTATGGAAGTAAAGGCTCAACTCCAAACCAGTTTAGTTGTGTTGAAGGCAATGCAGGAACACTGTTTTCTGTGGGAGGGAGTAACTCCATTTGGCGTGGACTTTGGCCATTTTCACTTGCATGCGCCAAAATGTTTCATAATACAATAAACTTCAGTATCAGTCACAAGACAAGATGAGACTATTCATGTCATTTTATATACACTTTTGTTTGGTTGAAGTTAGTTCTATAGCTTAGTATTTATAGTATATAGCTACTTTAGTTGAGATTGTCAGCAAGCAAGCATGTATGCATGTATGACCTTGGGATGTTTTGTGCAGGAAAATAGAAAGGATGTGACCACAAAGTTCAGAGTTAACATTATGGCAGGTATGTGAGTATGACATATTTGTTTTGTGATATTGTGTCTTTGGCTGGCTGATATCAGCTAACGTTAGAGTGGTTGCTAACACTAATGAATCACTAACTAACTGACATAAGCTAGCTAACTGACATAAGTTAGCTAATGACCAGCTTGCCTATTACTTTAAAAGCTAACGCTACGACTAGCGATCCATGAGGCCTAACCAGGTTACAGCTTGCTGGCTCACCTAGCTTGTTTGCCCACAAACGTTCGCTGGAAAAATTCGATCTGATGTGTTAGTTGGCTAGCTTGCTTACGTGATGTATGATCATATAATTAGACCTCTTCACAACTACTGCGTGTCTACAGGTCTTGGTGACATCACATAATTCACAACATAGCTCCACCCAGCATACACTTGATTAGAGGTCTGAAAATTTCATATGAATCTGATAAAAACACAACAGAAGAAATCTGAGCTTTGTGTGATTAAGTTAACAATTTAACATTTTTACTAAAAACATGCTAATGTCATCAGAGATATCACTGCTGACGAGGTTAAACAAAAAACAGAAACACATGACAGGAAGACGGGACAGGGAAACACAGGAACGCAAGGGCAAAACAGAACAGGAGAGACAAGGAGAGAGGGGAGGACAAGGACCTTATATACACAATGGGTGATTAACTGATGGGACTCAGGTGAACACAGAAAAAGGTCAGGAAAAGCTATTGGAGGAATTTGAAAGCAATACATGACACATGAGGAACAGCAAATAACAAAACTGAATCTCAAACCGTGGCATCTGTTATGAGACTCTGCATGGTCCTGGGCTCTCCTTTAATAGCATAAAGTGCCTCCTATTGAGGCATATCTGTTGTGCATTATAGTGTAACATATAATTAGCACACCTGTGCAGTTTGACTGTGAATTTGCCAGTCTTGCTTGCGTCTTGCTCGAAAAGTCTGTGTGGCAACAATAATAGAATAAACAGTTCAATGGGTTATTTGTTTTTTTTGCTCTATCTGCTTTGAGACTACAATTTCACAACAGGAAGACTGTGGCACTAACTGGGGTGTAGTGTTTGAATTACAGACACTATTGAGTTGCATTGTGGGAAATGTAGGATATGGTGGCTCTGGAAATTGACACATACTAGGGACTGAAGTCATTATACAGAATCGCAGCCCCTGCTGATGCAATTTATGACTTTCATTGACCCATTTTTCTTTTTTCGGATGAGACCCACAACTTTATGGAAATGCAATATTGTATACTGCTACTGTAGTAGTAGTAGTAGTAGTAGTAGTAGTAATAAAATGTAATAGCCATTAAAAACATCCATGCTCCTTGGAAGGATGAACCTTTTGTCCTATGCCACTCTCGCCCTGGCGACAATCACAATTTTACTCCCTCTACAAAAAATACAAAAACTTCTCAGTATGTAGCTTACTCTATCCAGCACTCCAGGTTTTGGACTTTTTAACAGTCGATGTGTGGCCTCTCCACGTGTGTGTGTGTGTGTGTGTGTGTGTGTGTGTGTGTGTGTGAATAAGGTTAGGGAGTGCTGGCCACCGGGTGCAGCTCCTGCGTCAACAAATGACTCTAAAGCTATTCTCAGCACCATGTCCTCATTAAAACATTCCCCAAAGTGCCCCTCCATAAAACGCCCTTGGCTTCATGTTTAGGTGTCTAATTAGGGTCCTTGCCTCAGCCTTGGTCCTGGCTTGTGTGTCAATTTAATGAGGCAATTAGGGATATTAGTGATATTGTATCTGGACTATCAGGAGATTTGAGGGGAACTGGGAAGTGTAGTGCAGGCGGTGAGGGCAGAGGGAGGACAGGGGTGTAGGGTTGCAGACATGTTTGTTCAGGCTCCAGGAATGACCAGCTGTAAAAGAGAAAAGCAAATAATGTGAATTCTAATTTTTTAAAAGAGAAACACCAGCCTGTCTCTGCTCCAAGGAAAATGATGTGGAAAGTGCAGTAACTATTACAACTGTAAGACTTCAAAGATTCATTTAGTTAAAGTAGTATAGTTTTAATATTTTTGGAAATTCACTTATTCACTTTCTTACCCGGATTTAGAAATATTCTCTCTTGCTTTAGCTCTGTTTTTTTTATTGTTAATTATCTATTTATTCATCCTTTAGGGAAGATGAGAGGTATGAGGCTAAACTGGACAGAAAATGGCCATTAATTCAAAACACTGAGCTAAAGAGGCTGAAAAGCTCGATAGAAAGGCAGACATGGGTAAAAAACTCTATGATTTCAGCGGTACGAGTGACCACTTCTGCAAGCTGCTGCCATTCACGTAATCAGAAATATGGATTCATGGAGTTAGAAGTCCCTTTTTAATGCACAGTTCCTGAAGAAGAAGAAATTCATATTACAAGATGCTCTGAGAGCACTGAGGACTGTAAACGTGAACGACACCTTCTGTATGCCTGTGAGGTGAAACAGGGCACAGGTCTGTGTCAGTGATTGAAGTACAGCATGTGTCGGTAGGAACTGGAGGTGTGTAGCTTTGTGTGTGTGAGCCACTGTGTGAGCCGAGCGCCGTGTTGCAAATTGCATCTGTTCCTAATTACAGAGTGCTAATGAAAGCCTGTACTCCTGGTGGGCCTACTGAGGACCGGCTTGGCACCTCGCCTGTGCCACTCAGAGGAGCGGGGAGAGTGACGACACACACAGAGTCATAAACAAAACACAGCCCATCTTGAAGGCTGATGGAGGCAGAGAGGTGATGGGCAGCAGCTGATCGTGAGATCATGGATGGACAGCTGCTGTGGTACACTGCAGACCTCTGGCTGTCATTACACAGCCTGTCTTCGTCATCCCAGGCTGCCGGCAGGTCTCAACTATAACTCCAAAATAGATCATTCTTCACAGTGCAGTTGACAACAGCCACATGTAATTCAGGCTGTCTGGGAATTTTTTACCACTACGGCGTGTGGGAATCTGTGTGTTCTAATCTGTGAGGAAAGTTCCTCTTCTTTGATTAAACCTTTGTACGCTCGCTTTAAGGTGTTTTTTTTGCGAATCAGAGTTAATCCGCAAAATGTTAGATGGAAACAGACGTGCCGAATTCAAATGGAGAGCATGCAACATGGCAAACGCTGGCTGACGTGCAAGAACAATTACAACTTGCCCGATGGAAAGTCACTCCTGAGGACCTCTCTCCATTGTGTCTCCTGGTGTGCTTACCTCCAACAATCTGTTTACTTCCACATAAACGTGTGACGTAACAAACACTGCGTCATACTGTGACCAAATTACACTTTACACAGGCTCCAGATTCACATTTTGAAATTTTTGGCGAACTTTCATAAATTTGCTTAAAAATCAGAAACATGGAAACATGCCTATTGCCCTCTCTACAGCCACGCCACTAACATGTTCGAACGGTCTTGTGGGGGGGGGGGGGGGGTGTCAGAGTGCACGGATCAAATTCTCTGGCTGTGACCTTGGAGACCCTATTCACACAGAGATTCCACAATATCGCCTTTGTTTGTTCACAGTGAGCCAAGCAGCGGCAACATAAAGACGCTCCATTTTACATACCGTTGATTGGAAACCAAACTAAAGACAGGGCCAGGAGGGCTGACTGTCAAAAGACTTGGGTATTGTCTCACCTACTGACCTTCAGCATCCTTCAGAGAAGATAAGTAGGCTGAACTCGTGAAATGAGACGCTACAGAGGACTCACCATGATGCCCACTTCAAAACTAACTGTGGTACAATGGAATGTGGGATACTAAAGACTGTCAAAGATACCAGTTCCTCCCATTTGTGTTTGATAAAGATACATTCAGTGTGTCCATATGGTTTTTTTCTCTTCAGGGGAAAGGTCCCATGTTACACATAATCTGTGTGATATCCAGAAGGTAGTAATTCCATCAGGATACATTGAGCACAAGAGTTGGGTCAATTTATGCCTCTTGCAGTAAAATCCTCAACTTCTCATGCAAGGCTTTTCATTAAAATATTTCACACACACATATTTCCTCATTCTTCAGCACATTGTCCAAAGAGCTCAACAGCAATACCGGTTGGACATCCAACCAGATCAAATCAATTTTATCTAAACAGCCCAAAATCACAATCACATTGCCTCAATGGGCTTTACAATCTGTACAGGTAATGACATCCTCTGTCACAGGACCCTCAAATCAAGTGAGGAAAAATATTGCCACGCTGATGGGAAAAAAACCTTTTAACAGGGGGTTGAAAAAATAAAAAGAAGATGGAATAAATCTCTGGAAGAGCTACAGAGGAGGGATGCACCTCCCAGGACGGACAGACATACAATAACATGTCGCATGTACAGAAAAGAACAAAATCACAGTTTACAAGTTGGAATGACCGAATCAGAATTAATTAGACTCTGGCGGCCTGCCAAAGTCTAATGAGCCCTGGCATGGTCTCATAATGATCTGAGAACTATGTTTCCCTACTAAAAGTAACTCTAACCTATCTAGAAACGTTGCTCAGCAAAGCATCTTTCACTCCCAGTCAGTCAAGCCCCGCCCCCTGCTAAATGAACACACGCTGCCTCCCCCTCAATGGCTGAACTATCCGTCTGGTCAACGCTGCAGGAACAGCTAACAGGTGAAAGTGTGGTCTCAAATCACGGAGACGTGAAGCTGGTGTGTCAGCTGACACTCCGTCTGTCTGTAGTCCGTCCTCATGTTAGCTGGCAGTCCATCACTTTGGTCTGTCCTCATGTTAGCTGGCAGTCCATCTGTCTCTGGTCAGTGCCTGACAAATGTCTTTAAACTTTAAAATGTGCAAACTTTTCTTCCAGGGGACTTTGGCCACAGACTCTTCCAGAGGGTCAGATGTCCATCCCCTCAAAATTCTGAAACAATGTATATGAATTTGTTACCACCATTTATCCATTCACCTTTAGCTTTAATTGGTTAGCCTCTGTTCACTCCCTATAGTTTAGTAGTAGTGTGTGATATAGTTCACCCCCCCTTACTCAGACACGTGGTTCAGATGTGACAGTTGACTCCATACTGTTTGTGGATACGCTGTGTATTTTCGAATCAAATCATATTTGCTTTGTAAGCTGAGCAGCTCTCTCCACGGTAACTGACAGAGGTCTCCTCGAGGATCAAACGTGTCCTCACTGGGCCTCGTATGCTCCATTAATACACATAACAAGGAGAAACCATATTTTATTCCCTAACTTACAAAAAAAAAACGGTACGAAACCTGTTGATTGATTGATAATCATGGATTTGTGATTCTTCTGTGACTTGATTCTTCCCATCCCAGGCACATAAAGTGCGCGTGTGTGTCGGAACAATGTTGCTCAAATGATTGCTGTTTGTCAATAGAATTATTAAAGCATTTAATCTTGTACATTTTTGTTTTCCCACAGATGAAATAAGCAACGTGCAGCGTGCTGGAAACATTTGGAGGACGTCACTGCTTCAGCAGTAAGAGATTTCTGCTTCCATTAAAACAGAAACAACTCCTTCACTATTCATCATCTGCCTCTTTTTCCATCCCTCCCTATTATTACAGAATTATGAGAACTATCTTGAAGCTTTGCTGTGGGAGGTGGGGTGTAAAACTCAAGCAGGGACCCTCAATGTTGCTAATTCATTTACAGATTTAATTAGATGGATGGAGCCCTTGCCGTTATTAAAACAGAGAGGGAGAGAATGTTGCCAGCACTACAGGACTTTTTAATTACAACTCCACATCCCCGCTTGCTGACGTCTGGGGAACCAGTTAATTAAAATCCTCATTATTTTACTTTTAATTAGTTCCCCCCTCTTTTGTTTCCTTGCGCCATATGGCAATGTTCCGTGGTCAAATCAACTTAATTGAGCTAATTAAGATGATCAGTTTAATTATTCAAAGTATTCTGATTGGATGAAATTACTACCCCATCCCCCCGTCTCACAAAAAAAAAAAATCCCTGCCTCAGACTCACACTCAAGTTCGCAGCATCTCCGTCTCGTGTCGTAGGAACTGATGGCTGCTGCGGCTCGAATTTTTTTATCAAAACATCAGCAATATCTGTGTTCCTCAAACACTGTGTCCCAATGACCAAAAAGGGGGAGAGTCTCCTTCAAAGCTTATGTGCGCACTTATTATCCCTTGACCTTCAGGAGGGAAGGTGAGTGAGAAGGCGACATTAATGGTATGTGTCCCATTACACCAGGAAGGCCTAACTACAGCGTGAGAGCCAGAGATCCATCACTCCTTTTCCCCCATTACAAATGTATTTAATGTTTACAGACTTTACCTCACAGGACTTTCAGCACGGTACTGTACACAGTGCTGTTTGTCAGACAGCAGCCATGGGCCGATCCTACCTGGCCTGTTAAACTAGTATTTGTTAGTCCAGGACAGTAAAGTCACATAATAAAGAGATGTTAGAGTTATCAGTTGACTGACTCATTTTCGCCAGGTCATCAGGTAATCACTGCTAAATACATCATATGAAGAGGACCAATGAAAAGGCCACAGCAGGATGAGAACAATGTAATTCAGATGTAACGTGGAGTTGTTACATAATTTATGATGAACCTGGTGCGTTGTTGATAGCTGTCCATCATGTATGTCATGTATGCCTGAACTGGCCGGTTTCCGTGAAAAACCTCTGACACATCACCTCGTCCATATACATTTCTGCCTCATAGATTTTCACCAGTGGTTGTTTGATGGTGTGTTCACCGCAAGTAAACTGAATTTTTGCCTCACATTACTCAAGTGATTATTGACTGCAGGATCACTTGGGTTAATTCACATTACCCACGCAATTGTTTATTTGCCCCCAAACAGCCTTATAACTGTACATTAGCTTTAAGCTAGCGAGCAACTGCACCCACAGAAGGTGTGGTCAACCTCTGACTGAACTCAGCACTCAGCAGAGACTCTGGTTCTCTGTCTTCTTTTTCCCCTCTCCTTTCTGTAACGTTACCTTCATGAAGTAAAATACATTTCCCCTCCAGCTCCAGTCGGCAATGAACATTTCAGAACACAAACACCCAACAGTGGAGGTCACCTCTGCTGCAGTCAGGAGTGAAGAAAAATCCACTTTTTAATCCCAAAAGTTTAAAAGTAATCTCTGAGCTCTCCTTCCATTGGTGAACAGTTTCAGATCAGAGCAGAATCTGAAGTGACTCTGGGTGTTTACTCCTCCAGAAGGTCTGGATCTGCACCCGCTCTCTTCTCCAGAGCTGGTTGTTTCTGAGCAGCTGAGCAGCAGCTTTTTGTTCAAGAAAATGAACCCAATAATGCAGCCATAAAGGGATAGAGCTGGTCAGGAGTGATGCACTATAACATTCAAGTCATACCCCACAGACTGCACTTCTCTGTGTATTTTAAGGCTTTTTATCTTAGCGTCTTTTACTTAAATACCAGCTGTTTGAGCATCTGCTGATCTAGTCACAAGCAACTAGTCACTGTGTGTATGTATCAAAATGGCATAATAGGCTCCTGGAGTCACAGAAGCAGATTATTTATTCTTATTAGTGTATTTCACCAGATGATTCTATTTTGGTCAAACAGTGCCAGATGCAGATCAGAAATTCATAGGTGTGCAATCGAGACCAAAGTGAAGTGAGTTTCATGGTCTCATGTAACAATGTAGCACTGAGTAGTCATGGGTCAGAACAGGAACATGCTGAAAAGTGTGATCTCATGGCAGATGGCCACTTGTTCTCTCTGACTTCTCTGAATTTGAAACTTGTCTCTTTGATAATGTATTTAAGTTTCTTTATAAAATGTGTTCCAACACGATGAGGCCTTTCAGCGTCTCCCATTGTGGACCCATCAGGTCACAGCACCGAACAGGTTTTTTTAAACACTGATCAACAGTGTCCACAATCCCACTTCACGCAGGCAAGACGTCACGAATATGCTGGAAACAGTTATAACAGAAGAGAACAACAATAGGCTAGCTGTGAAAGAAGCGTCTGTGAAATGGTGGATAAATTATTTTGAGTGTCACAACCATATCCAATCAATTTGATGCATTTGGTCCAATAACTTTTGGAAGGTCTAGAAAATCCCCATGATTAAATTATTTTATCCCCCTTCAAGTAAGCCGGGTGCTAAACTGGAAGCCGGCTCGGTTGGTGATCCAGGTATTTTCACAGCTGGGAAGTCAAGCTTTTCTGGCTTCTAAACACCACTGACCAGCTTTCATAGCAATGAACGGGGATGAGGTGAAAAAAAACTGCGTCTACTGCAGAGTCAGTTGATATTGGTGTAAATGCAGAGTGTACACATTCATATTGTACACAAAAGCCAGATCTTAGCGGGTTCAAGTGGGTTTTTGACCAGTGGAAAAGGGGTTCTATTGACCCCATTCCCACATCCCGGAGGTAAGGCAGCCAGTCTATGATTTTTATCTGCAACGTTATGTTGTTGATGTACATCACTGACGTCACATTTCACGTCATGAATGTCCCGGAAACAGTTGTAACAGAAGAGAAAGAAACAATAGACCCATTGTGAAAGAAGCATCCATAAAACATCCACCTCCAACACTGTGTATGTATAGACAGACAGATAGTCTGTTCAAACGTTTCATGAGGGCCAAATGAGATGTCTGGATGTGTTTACAAGAGGTCTGCCAGCCACCGTGGATGTTTTTTCTGAAATGTATCAGAACATTGTTGATCTCTGTCGGGATGTAAAGAGATTTTCTACAAATACAAAAAAAAAAGGCTTCTAGAAAAAGTTACCCGACCTAGCTGTAAAGTGACGTAAGCTGCTGTGACATGTTATTTGACACAAAGCACCAACGTAACGTAATAATACTGTACATTCAGTCAGACTCAATGTGTGTGGTTGTCAGTTCTCTGTGTTTCTAACGTAAAGACACCATGTGTCAAGCTTTGAGATTAGATTTGTTTTTTTGAATGAAACTGTAAAGTTTATGTCTCTTTCTCTCTGACTGTACAAATGGTACGGTCCACCCATGTTAGTGTTGGAACTAGTTATGTTGTGCTCAGTGTGAGGAAAGGTCCTGCATCTGGTCAGGTTTGGACTCAGCTTCAAGCCCATGCCAAGGTCTAATTGGCGAGTACAATCAAGTGACCAGATGTCGCTGTTTTCGGTGGCCTTTTCCAGCTGGAGCTGTCCCTGGAAGTAACCCTGTCCCTGTAACTATGTATTAAATACAGACCGCAAAGTGAAATAATATTTTATGTTGTAATAAATCAGCAGAGCAGGATTTTTGATTTGTTCGGCTGCTCCCTACAGCCGTTTCGTATCACTCTTCTTCTACTAACTCCCGCTAATTTTAGAGCTAACTTCCGCGGACAACCGGACCAGAAGCTAGCAGGAGTTACTTGAGTCACATCTTTTCAAGCCAGGTTAAGGAGATAGATGGGGAAAGGTAAAGAGATGATTACTGAGTCTTTCCATTTTTTTATTCCAAATGAGTTGAGCTTAAAAAATAATGAATCAATGGCAATGGCTGTTAACCAAAGTACTTTCCTTACAGTGTACAATATACTGTATGTTTAAAGATACGGGAGAAGGGAAAAATCACACAGTACTTTGTGCTATCTGTACAATTTCAGACATACAGTGATTTTCTACCACAGTGTGCCTGTATGTTAACTCTGGAATCTTTCTAACTACATTTAGTCAAGTGCTGCACTTTTTTTTACAAATTCAAGGTACGTTTACTTTACACAAGAATCTCCATTTAATACAACTTTATACTTCTGTTCTACTACGTGTATCTGACAGTTGTAGTTTTTAGCCAAGCCGCACTGATTTGCTTTTCCATCACCAGTTTCATCGGGCAGGCTGAGCCGCGCCTCGCCTCCAAGCAGGCTGAGGGGACGTCACGCGACTGCCGCCAACCCGTGACAAGCAGCTGTTTTGATACTGAACTCATGACTGTGAAGGAGACCTGAGAGAAAGACGTTTTTAAAAGTCGGTGTGTTCAGCTCTCAGTACTTTAGTAGCTTCTCACTGAGTCTCTTCAGTTTCTCTCATCCTTTTTGTTCTGTCACACATCTGCTGTGTTTACCGTTTCATCGTGTTCACTTTCAGCTGTTTCCGAAGACATGTTTAGTTACTGCGGCTGAAAACACTACTTTTTCTGTAATGCTGCTACATAATAAAAGCTTTTAAGCGACTAAGTAACGGGGGGCTTTTATCGCAAAGGAATTGTGGGAAATTTACACTTGTTTGTTACTGATTACGCAGAGCCACTTTGTTAACGGTGATTCATCAATACAACTGCGGGACAAGTGCATCATTGGTTTAATACACACCTTGAAGCAGGTAGTCCAGCTGTGATGGAAATGCAAAACCCTGGATGTGCCCAGTCAGGCCGAGTAGAGCCAGGCTGGCAGATGTGATGGAAAAACAGCATAAGAGTACAAGTCACTGGTGCTGATGCAGAAACTTTCTCTCTTCAAATCACTTCACAAGTCTGGCGATGGCCGAGCGACAGCAGCATATTTGGCTTAAAGATTTGCAGCTGAGTGTTTTTCACTCACATCCACAATGTGCTCTGTGTTCAACACTGTGCCTGGGAGAAAAGTTGATCTCTCATGCTGAACTGACCAGGTGAGCGGCCTCACGGTGAGCTCTCCGTCTCACCAAAAATATCACAATCGTGGCTGTTTCTTTTTGAATGTATTTAACCAATCACACTCGCTGCTGCTCTTGCTCATTACAGTATGTGTGCGGTTGATCTGTGTTGTCCATGATAATGCACAATGGGAGTGTTTGGTATTTGGGTCACTGCTATAGGCTCATTTACATAGATGTGGACGAGGCCATCTGTCCGTTCATTTTGTCCGTATTTCTGCATGTTTTCTGAAAGCTGACGGAAGATCAGTACCTCAGGTAGGTGTGTGGGGCTGTGTAGCACTGTAGATGATAGGGAAAGAGAGACACAACTACAACATGAGCGGGAAAAGTTTTCAAAATGGCAGAACTTTGTGAGGAGAGGTTTTACTAGTTGGTTAGAAGTTTTAAACATCTGTATGATGTCACAAGGTCCAAGCATGGAGACAAACAGTGACTACAGAACAGCTGGGATGAGACTGGACGGGAATAAATTGTGAGTTAGACAATGGGGAAGGAAAAGTGGAGGTTCGTGCAACATGGATTTGACTCTTAGCGGTGTCCACTAGTGGTTGAAGTACTTTGAAGTGCGTGGGCAGTGACGGTTAGCTCATTTAAAACAGAGGTACTTTTCAGTTAGGTAAAGGGAGCGTAAATGAGCCTCAAGGGAAAATAAAGTCAAAATATCACATGATATTATGAAAAGTATCAATTTTACAAGAAAAGTCCCAGAACTTGCAAAATTACAAAAGGTTTATTTAAGTACTCTGCGGCAATGAGCAGTCTTTAACTCCCTCATAATCACTTTATTCTTATAAAAACTATGACTTTGATCTAAAGAAAAGGATTGTTACTTGTAAAATTTGATTTTCTTTTGCTTGTATGAACCTGACATGCCAGACAGTGTGACACACACAACCATCTGGGAAGATGCCTTTAACACTGTATGTAAAAGAGCAGGTACTTTCTAGAAATACTTGGCAGGAGATTGGACGAACCCTCTTCAACCGATCAGATCAACAAACCATATGACTTACTTATTGAGAGAGGCCATCGCCAGTGGAGCAAGTTTGTAAATCTCTTGATGAATTGATGGATGAGAAGAGAAAAGCTTTCGGAGACATTATTTGTTCTCCTTTCAGTGAGGATATCTATGCTCACCTTCACATGTACCACGCCTGTAGCTGCAAGCAGTTCCTCATCAGATGGTCCAAACCACTGTGGTTTGGCCACAGGTGCGTACCAGTGTTCACATCTAAAACAACTTGTATGTATATGATTACATTTCATGTTAAGGTAACCTATGAGCACGGCCACACCTTCAGGTAATGAAAGACGGGGAGAAGAAGTGAAGCTAAAGGATGAGCAGGGCTCAGGGTCAGGACTGTTGCTTGTGAGTGATGGACACACCTTTACTTATTAACCACATTCATATACACTTCTAAAGCAGAAGCAGCACAATGTCTCTCTCTCTAGTAGTGAAATAATACAGGTAGATTTCAGTCTGTGGACTTCACACAGTCGTGACAAAGGCAGTTTGACATGCTCAGTGCTGATAGGAAATCAATTATTTACTGCATGTCTGTGATCATGACAAGCATAAGACAAATTCATTAACGCATGCAAATGACTTTAATTGCAATTATCTCCATATCTTGATAAGCAAAGAGGGGGGTCTCCCAATCTCCCTCCATGGTGTGAGTTCCATGCCACACTCAAAACCAATCAAGCCTCATCTGCATATCATTAATTAGCCTGACGAATTCAAGAACCAATTAGCAAGACTGCAAAGACACAAGATGAGGAGAATAAGTTTTCAGAGGGTATGACTTACAATTGGCCTCATATGTACATACATACACAACCCCATGATGTTTATGACAATATCTGTGAGCAAACTGTTTAAGTTTAATTTTGCAGGTCTAATTAACTACTAACTAAATAATTATCTATCTCTGTTATCTCAGTCTTACACGACAATTTCAGTTTTCCACAGTGTCATTTCATCATTTGATGGCTACAAATGAAGGAATGCTTTGTTTGAAAAGAGAAACCCTTAGGTATCAGGACATTAATCCAGACATGCACTTATTCTAAGAGCTGTATCATAGGCAACTGGACGTGTTTCAGTCTCTTGAAGACGTCTCACCTCTCATCCAAGAGGCTTCTTCAGTTCTAACTAACTGGAGGGGAGTTGCAGACTTTTAAACTCTGTGTGGGAGTGTCCTTACAGAGTCGTTAAGGACACGTGTGAGCTCTGAGTTTCAGAGTCTTTAGGGCCACTTGTGGGTCGTTGACCCAACCGGCCAACCTTACAATGACCTGGATGAATGAGAACCTTCATCAACAAGACATACACTAGTTTTGATAACTGTTTCATTTGAATGCTGAATAATATACAGTATATTGTACAGAAACAATGTTTTGAATCATAAAGTTCATAAAGGCTTTCTTTATTTCCCTTTTTCTGCAACTGCTCGATGATCTGAACTTTGTTGACAAATCTTGTTCTTCTTTGCTCGACAAGTTGTTGAACAGATGAAAATATAATAAGAATGAATGTGTAAAGCTGCAGTAATCAATATGTTTTCATGAACACTGGGTCCAATGACTATCTGTCATGTTAAAGGTGTCGCTCGTACTGTCAGACCCAGAGAGTGTCAGTACCTCGCTGCTCGAGTCAATTTTGTTTTCAGCTCTGACTACCAATAAACAGTAGAAAGACAAAGTTTTTCTCATGCCTCTTTTGACCTGCTACAACAGTAAAGTTGTAGCAGGTCATGTCTTCAGCATCTCATATGAACAGAAAAATACTGCATCCATATGTGTCTACCCTGTCCAATATTCATCACATTTCTTTCCAAAAAACAGTGTCCGTCCCTGGCAGCAGAGCCAGGTGGCTCCCCCTGTTAAATGGCGGTGATTGGTTGACGTGATTCAGAGCAAAGAAACTTTAATTCACCATGTCTTTGTCAGCTTCCACTACTGTGTTGTTGTAGTTACTGTCTCTGGAAACTTCTATTGAAAAAAAATTGCAATCGCAATGGGTGAGCCCTCCCTTCCGGGACTTCAGTGAACTTTCCCTCAGCATCCCTTCCAGCGAGCGAGAGTCAGACATGGTCCTCTATTTACTGATGATGATCATGTAATTATGTAATTTAGAGTGAAAAGAAAGTTAGTTTGTGATTTTCCAGGATGCATGGTGGGTCAGGATCTCAATCACAATAGCGTTTATATATTATTTATAACAAGAAGTGTAGTCGTTCAGTGCATCATCCTCTGAACACCAAGACGTAGTATTAATAAAAAGGGGGTAACCCGAGTGTCCACTGGCTGAACTGTCCATAATAAGTAATGGATTACTCATAAAAAGGTGAGTGAGTTAATAGGTGTGATTTATAAGCTGGTAAACTGACTGATCCTGTGTTCACTGCATCAAGAGATCCTCCAAAATGGATCATATACACGAAATTGAAAATATACACAAATGGTCTCAATATTTTTTTCTTTTACACATAACAGTGGTAAAGGCGGGATAATGCCCTTCAAGGTATCCATAGTGAGGAATTAATGGACTCTGCTGCACATTGGACGGTTCAGGCCTCCACATCCTCCATTAGTTCCTGATAACGGACGCCACGCTGGCTATTATCCCTCATATAGAATTGTTGGGATGGACAGACCCGGGAAACATTTGTGCCTGTTGTGTTGTTGCACTGATGTGAGCACACAGTTGAGAGTCATCATAGTTTCAGCTGATTTGGTGCAGCTGCACACACTTGTAATATTCATGGAAGAGGGGGAAATGACTCGAATACACAGGATAACCGAGTTGGGTTCAGGTTCTTCAGGCAAACATGATGCTCTTGAATTTGTTCAAGTGCCCTGATGGGATGACCTAACAGCGTAACGTTTTTTCTTGGCTGGTAAGGAAACAGCGTTTAATTCAAATAATTGGCTGTTTAGCTTGTAAAGGTAGCCTGTAGTTAATTGTATAACATTATTGACAGAGATAAAGAGTTAGATTATAATTCCAACAGTTTGCCAATTCTTACAGATGGCACATTTCGATGCCACGAGCCCTTTTCACACAGAGACTCTGCCCTATTGCTGTGACGAGGGCTCGCCATTTCTTTTGCAACACCGACATAGAGCCACTCCAGTGTGTCATTTCAAAAGAGGTGTGACGGTACACATCATGACGTTGAGATCTGTAATCTCAACATCCTTCATCTTCAAATCTAAACATGTAACGAGTGACTGTTCACATTCATATTCTGATTTGTCTTTTTATTCTGTGTATTCGAAGCGTTGTGTTGTATGCAGCCAGCTGAGGCAGATGCCGCTCAGTTTAGAAACAGGATATAGGGCATTCATTTAGAAAAGTAAACAGGCACTTTCACTGGAATGATTCTTTAAATTTGATTGATAAGATGTGTTGGAACATGTAATAAACACATCTAACAGCCATACAGGCTCTAATGAACGACACCTGGACGGAGCAAACATGGCGACCCCTTCCCTCAGATGTACTGAGGAGCACACAGGAGCTCTGAGCTGTATGCTAACATGCTAACTTTCACACTATGAGAATGCTGATTAGTTGATGTTTGCCAGTTGCCTATCATGGCCTTCAGCTTTGTTTAGTGTGTTAGCATGCCGACATTTGGTAACATGCAATGAAGTCTGTGTGAGGCTGACGAGGATGCCGTCACATGAAAAAACACTGCCCACTAGTGAAATGACTTTAAAACGGTGCCACCTTTTTATATTGTTTAACCGATGGAGTTATACTAAATGTAGGCTGTGTAGAGAACACACTGATGACTACTATTAAACTATACTGGATAACTGAAAGGTAAATAACTTCGGGGGTTGAACGAGCATGTGAACAGATGCCGCGGCTGAGTACCGACATCGTGGCTGCGCCGTCACGCAGCATTCAACTGTGAGTTGACGAATGGAACAAAATGCAGTCTGGTTATAAATGTACATGTGCTGTTTAGAGTGGTACAAGTAAAGAAAAGACACATCTTCTGTCTCCGCTTTTGCAAAGTGACCGCTGAAGGTCAGCCTCCAGCAACACACTCCAGAGACTGTCCACACACACTCTGACAGACTGCTGATTGTGGAGGTGCAGGTTGGTACAGTGGACCAAACCACTCTGAGGCACACGGAGGAGTGACCCAGTCTTCAATGCATATTATCATATCATTGAAAAATATATGTTCGCGATGATACAGACGATTGAGGGGGACAACTCTGTTCTTCTCAGGAAGGGGCATTTGAAGATACTGAACATAGAGAGAAACCTGCATCACTTGCAGTTTATATCCTCAGGGCACACATGTATGCACTTATGCAGGCTTTTTACCTGCCTTTATGAATCTTTAATTAAAATGATCGCAAAACATGGAATGTCATGAGTTTGGCAGCTGTTTGGTCATACAGTCACTAAAGTAGTGCACGGACAGAGTTACTGAGCAGGATGCTGGCACTCCCTGAGAAGTGAGGGGATTACCAAACCAGGACTATCTGCACAAGATTGCATGACAATTCATTTGTCGTGCAAAGTGGGGTAAAGACTGACATTTCCATTAGTAGAGCTGAATAATGCAACTTTTCCTCAGCCGAATAGCAGGCCCTGGTTTAATACAAAGTAAGAATGCTCCTGTTTGAAAGCAACTATTTCGTCACTAGAAATGTGCTACAATGGGAGCCTCTCACAGCACTTTCAACGTTTTAGAGGTCAGTGAGTTGATTTAATTGACCCTTTAATTGTGTTTAACACGAAGCTATCTGTGTTGGTAGGAGCTTTTTTCCTTTATCTCATCAATTATTTACTGCACAAGCTCTTCATCGGGATTTGAAGCCACCGTGGGGACAGACGAACACAAGCGCTGCAGTCGATTCAGAGGGAACTCGGTGTGACTCACACTTGGAGTCATGATTGAAAAACCAGAGGAATGTGTTCGCCCTCTGTCATTATGAGAGAGCACTTTGAAACACTAGCATTAAAAGCCCCATTGTTACCGTGAATGTGAAGCTAATTGGACTAACCCTGTGAGAGGAGCTGCTGAGTTATGTGGGCCCGTTAATTTGAAGAGTCACAGCTGGCTACTCATGTGTGCCTGCACCAGTCCTGCGTGCTTCACTTCAGCCTTTAATTCTGCGCTGCAGAAAGCCACACAAACAATATGGAAAAGGAACAGTCCTAAAATTAGTGTGGACAAGATGATCTTGTAGTTTCCATGCCAAATGTACATATAAAGAGACTCATTTAAACGTGTCTGACGTGCCAAAAAGCAATCATGACAAACCAGAGGAGAAACCCTGGAAAGATCAGAGACCAGCCAACATGTTAAAAATGTCAATTTAAAGGTTTTAATTTGAACAGACAGAGAATGAAGCAATATGAAACTTTCTAAGGTTTAAAACAATGTATATTCTGACTCTTCAGACGGTTAAAGAGAGCACAAACTGCTGGCTGCCTGGTGCCCACAGGAAAAAGCTCCCTCCCTTTTAATTAGACCAGCTCACCAGATTAGGCCTCATTAGGCTGCAACACTGGAGCGCAGCTAAAGCCCATGCAGGCCTCCAGCGCATCCCACTTTAATTGCTTCTGTAATGGCCTCAGCTCGGGCCTTTGAAATCCCATTCCTGGGGGTAATCAGCCATGTTTGTCTGAGAACCGCCAGCGTTTCTTACTTCTTCGTCAGTCTGAAGCAGCTAACTGTAACTTGCTGCTACACACTTATTGCAGCTGTAGCTGCTCAGAGGCTACAATATTATTAGTTCTTCTGAGAGGACTTAATTTCTTTTCATACACAGTTAAGAGCAACAAAACCCGAAGACCTGACTGAAAAAAAAAAACACAAAGTGCAACACAGAAAACATGACTCATACACTGTAGTACACATCACAACAGGATATTAGTGCACTTCCTAATCCTCCGACACTTGTTCATAAACTATAAACAGGTGAGCTCACACTGTAAAAACTTGACCATTACTGCAATAAACATTTAGAATGCACAGTATATGTCACTGCTGCTAAATGGCTTGTAGAATATTCTTTCCAACACAATTACAAACACTGTATGGACTCTAAAAGTGTCCATGATGTCTGATGACCATTAACGGCTGAAGAAGAGAAGGTACATCATGAGAAAGCGTAAAGAAAGGCCATTTATATGGAGGGTGCGCTGTGATCTGTAGTACTGTTGTTGCATTCCTACCAAAGTCAGGAATCATTGTATAAATCTCCTTAATGCTGTACGCAGAACAGCTTACTTACTGGAATCAGGTTTAGGCCTTTGGGGAATATAGGTGAAATACAGAGAAGAAGCCCCACTGTTCTACAAACAAACTTCTACAACCTTCTCTTTCTTCATATACATATGTAACAATTTAACAACAAAGGCTGAATCTATGGCGATGTTGCTTTTAAGGACTGCACAGGTTGTATTTGGATGGCTTGATGTTACGTATCATGTCACGTTATGTCATCATCACTGAAAGAATCAATGGCCAAAGCTACAGAAATAAGATCCATCTGTAATACACCATAGTTTTCTTTAACATGAAGACGTTAAAGGGGACATGTCACTAAAAACTCCCTTTTTTTCAGTCCTTGTGCCGATAAGTTTCAGCATCTGGAGTGCCTGATTACCTACAAACTGTGAAGTAAGAGAGAAAAATAAGATATACCCGTCAGTTTTTTTGTGGGCTGCCTCGGTCAGAAATAAAGTCATTTAAATATTCCCGTCCCAATCTGAGTAACCCCAGCATGACTTGAGAACTACCTCTGCAAAGGTCTGCTAACATTGTTCTTCTGGTAAGTGTCAGACTGCCGGATTAGCATTATGTTGAATGAAAGAGTTTAGCACAGCTGCTCTGTTGTCAGCTGCACAGACCAGTACATTTTAGACCAAGTGGGTGATAGGGGTCACATAAGTGAATGGCTTGTTTGTCAAATCACATAGCTGTAAATCACAGCGGTGGGGGCACGACCTCTGAGGCTTTGACAACATGCGAAAACATATCTGTGCTTGTTTGACACCTCCGCTGCCACAACTCAACCCAAGGTGAAACACTGTGTGTGTGTGTGTGTGTGTGTTGCTGCTGCTGTGAAACAAAAAAAAAAACAAAAAAACGATATGGCGCCATTTAAGATAAAACAAATGTTCAAACTGCAGGAATTCATTTGCTTGGCAACCGTGTGTAACTTTGATTAGCATCCAGCAGTTAGCTTGCTAACATCATACAAAGACCATTACAAAGCTGTAACATTAGTGGCCTGCTGGGTAGTGAGAATTAAGCTAATGAGGATCATAATCCGTCTATGACATGTGTAGTGGTGAAGTTTTTGTTTATTCAGGAAGCTATAAACACCAGTGGAGCTGACCCGAGACAAAACTTTTGGAAAGCATGAATCATTTACACACCAAAACATGGAAATCTGTGGCCCAGCTTGAACTGGATAACAGGGTTAATTAGAAATAAGGGCCTGACAAGTCTCTCTCTCTAAAAGGTAAATAAAGGCGCTTTATACACAATTTGTAGTTAATGGGCTAAAACATGACAAAACCTGGTTTGGTCCTGTATAAGTGCATTTTAGCTACCAGAAGATACCAGTTTTGTACAAAAGTTGGAGAACTCAAGCTCTTCTGTCTTTGGTAGGAATGCCATCACTTCCCCCGACACACTGTGTAAAAAAAAAACAAAAGAAAAACCCAGACACTAACATGTTTGTTGAATATTTCATAGGGCATCACACAGAGAACAAGTCTAAGTATCAATATAGGTGTTTTGTTGTTCAGCTGTCTCTTGAAGTGTGGAAGGAAACGTCCTGCAGCTGACATCACGACTCAGGAGATCCATACATGTTTCCTCAAACCAACATATGTTCACACTACAGGTGTGCTCTCACTGATTGTTTTGGAAATATACTTCATCTTCAGCAGGAATCACATTGCTGTCAGTGTTGCTTGTTTATTCAACACCAACACTGACTGGCTCGCTGGGTAAAGGTTACAGATGATTCCGCTGAAATCACACAAACGTGATACTTCCATTACAGTCTTCCATGTCAGTTCTTATCAGTAATATGGCCATAGTTCACAGCAGACAAGATTCTACTGTATCAACACTTTCCAACCATCCTCAGCATTCTTGAGCCTCCAACAAAACACTGGAGCTGTAGCAGTATGACCACACCCAGACTGTGGAGTGACAGTCCATCAGAATGAAGTCAGCCAATGGCGGGATTTACAGGAAGAGGAGGAGGGTAAAAGAGAAACAGAGGAGAGAAGTGGGGGAGAAGGCACACATCTGGTTTTCCATCTTCTTCCTCCTCAGCAGACCTGTAACAGCAGATACAAGAGGTAGTAAATGGCACTAGTAACACCTGTGCTTTCACACCATAAATGCATTTTCATCCAACAGTTCAGCAATTCCACAACAGAAAAGTGTCTGCATGCGGAGGAGGTCAGGGACAGATGGATGGGTCAAACAGTCATGTCATGTATATTTATGCACCTAAACTCGAGCAAGTAATGTAGGTACATTTTCTAACTTATGAAACATAGGTAAATGCGTTATTTTAAGCTGAACCATAATGTTTTCCTAAACCTAATGAAACTGAGAGTGTACAGCAAGGGTCTGGTATGCCTGTCACTGGTACACTGCAACAGTCATGTTGTCATGTCTCTATCACATTTTCTAGACAGATTTCCATCATTTGACAATAAACTGGTGCTTCTTTAATTATAATTTTTAAAATGAGCAAACCAAAAATGTTAATTTAAGAAGGGTAGGCAAAATAAGCTGATGCTTCAGCCTACACCTTTTCGGTCAAAGTGTATTGTATTGCTTGTTGTGTTTTTTTTTGTTTTGATTTGTTTTTGTTATTGATTTATTTTGTTTTTGTTTTGTTATGTTTTTGTTTTGTTTTGTATTTATACTTTTATATTTGTCTATTGTATTTGTCTTTTTTTCTTACAAGACCGAAATAAACACACTAAACTAAAACTAAACTAAACGTCATCTCTTTGTGCCATATCCCAAGCGGATTATTAGTGTCACCATCATTTAATCTCAATGTGTCCCATCTGCAATATTCACACAACAATAGTGGATAGAAATGCACATTCATTCAGGAAATTCGGTTACATTTTGGGCCTCATTTGGAGGGAAACTAAATATAGACTGCCCATTGTGTTCTCTTGATCTCTTTTCATACTGCGACTTTAACCCAGATTTATGTATGTATGAACAGTTTTCTGAATTCTGACTGACTGCCAAAGACAGTGTATAATACATAACATATACAGTGGTTGAGACAGACTCTCTACTTGGGTAAGAGCTTAAGCTTTTATTGTCTTCATTGTGTAGTGTCTATGTGTTGTAAAAAGGTTTATAAAAGAGTGCACATTTGAAAAATGTCAAATTAAAGGCGTTTCTTAAAGATGATGATAAGTGTCAATGTTTTGTTACTTGGTATCAGATATTGAATAGTTTATTCTGAAGTCTATAATGATCCGACTCACCTTCTGGTCAGACATCATGCTGCTGGTCTGCAGTGAGGTTGGGTGTCCACTGAGCAGACCTGCTCCCGGCCGGTCATGTTCACAGAAGATAGTCCCGTTGATGTAGTGAAAGCGGTCACCGGGGACCAGGCGGTTCCTGCAGGTTGCACAGGTAAAACACTGCGAAGAAATATGAAAGAAGAGATGCCGCTGTGACTCTCTTGTACCATCTCATAACCACAATGACCACACTGATAACAGCGTGACGATGTGCTAATGTAAATGTTTGAGTAATTACATAATGCCACTCACCTTGAGGTGGTAAACGTTGCCTTGTGCTCTCATCACCATCTCACTAGCTGGTATAGACTGTCCACACGCACTGCAGGCTCCACTGTGTCCAAACAGCCTGCAGATGAAACCATCTGTCACTATTAACAGCTACTGGACATGATGCACAACTCACACAGTATGTTTCCAAAAGCACAACTTTGGTGCCCAAAGTTGTTTTTTTTAAAGCTTTTCACTTTATCTTCACTCTGTCCATCCTTACTACCACCATCTTGGCCGTTTTCAAATTGACACACTTAGCACCTAAACCTGAAAGTCCTCCAAGTTCCTTTCATTTCAGTTATCTAAGGCTGAAATTAAGAAGACATTTTTGCCATAAAATATTTCCCAATAATTATAGCAGTGTAGTTCACTTCAGATGCAGGGTTATTATTGTTACCCTCAGCAGTCCTCTGCTATTTGACACTTTCAAACGAATTTTTGCTGAACACAGTTCAGACTCCAGTCGTTATATGTTTAGTTCACAAATGAGAGCGAAGTGTCCTGACTGAGTGTTGAGCAGATGTTCATCTGTTCATGTGAGCTGAGCTCTTCCTGTCATGTTTCAGAGATGAGGTCTGTCCAGCAGGTAGCTTTGTCACAACCCACTGTTCACTGAGCCCCACCCTCATGAAGTTCTTATCTTGTTTTGTCAAATTCTCCCTTTTCAACACAACACATACTGCATGCAGTTTGCGATGATGATTGGTGGCAGATCTACCACTCACAGCTCATAGTAATTTTTTAAACTTCCAGGCTCTGAAGTCACTTAATTAATTGTGCAGTCTTCATCCTGCAGAAGCAGACATGCTCCTGCAGCCGTGAGGCTGATGTCATCATACCTTTACAGAGGTCTGTCGTGTTGAATGGATGGATCCATGACTCAAACAAGCTTTTCTGGATCTGTCATTGTCTCACCTACACCTCAAACAGTGCACCAATGCGGACCTGTGTGCTGCTTTTGAATGAAACACAGAGCTTGTTTTGACATTCCCAGGCTTGTGATTACATTGGTGCAGTAATATAAATCCATCTCATGACTCAGCCTGCAGCACAAACTTACTGCTTCCTTGTTTGGTCGAGTGTGGCGAGGCTGCTTGGTTGTATTGAGTGTTGGAAAAGATCCTCATAGTCTGTGAGATTTGTCTCATACCTGCGCTGCTGTATGCTATGTTCATGTGTTGCCATAGCAACAACAGCCATGTGAATTTGCTGTTGTGTGGCACCTCCAGGTCATGTGCATTATTTACAAGCCATCTATATTTCATTTGCATCCGACAGAAACACCTCAACCATGCTGGCCTCTGGTGAGAATAATCTCAACTCACTCTGACTTGAGGAGTTTTTCTGTGAAGAACATCAAGATCTGCAGCATCAGCACATTTGGGAAAGGCACAACTTTTCAAGTCATTTTCCATTCACCCCAAAGCTGATGGAAAGTTGTGGACTTGTTTTAATATGTATATGTATGGCTCCATACAAGCCCCTTTTTTAAACACAAATGTTCACTATTATGCTAAGCTAAAGCATTAGCGTACGCAAGCTCCAACGCATGTTTAGAGTGTAAATAACATCTTCTTTAATCAGTTTGGGATCTTGGAGCATTTCAAAACAAGTTTCCAGCTACTTCAGCTGTTTAGGAGACACTGCAACACTGTTTTGCTGTGAAGATCTAGAAATGTTTTGTGGGCTACGAAAATTCACCTGACTTCCCATCTGCATGGAGGGGTTTAGGAGTAATGACACGGGTGAGTAATGCCTGAAGTTTATGTTGTTGGTGAACTTTTCCTTTAAGCAACATCCCTGGCAAAAAGAGCACATTCAACAAATGCTCACAGACATAAAGCAGTGAAGAAGAAGAGAAGAAGTCAGCTCTGTGCTCTCTGACTGTGGCAGCACTCAGCAACAGTCAGTCTTGCTGCGTCTACCAGAGGCTGGAGGCATGTCGGCTCCTGAGCTGCAGCAGGTTCAGGTCTCTGCCATCATTACAAGCTCTTGTGAGAGCGATGCCTTGTGACACCTACTTGACCACTTTGGGCTCACTCTCTCTCTCTCTCCCTCTCCCTCTCTCTCTCCCCGTCTCTCTCTCTCTCTCTCTCTCCTTCAGCGACTGCACAGAGTAATGAATTTTTTATCTTAATCCAAACAGTCATTTAATGAGAACGCCTGTGAGGATTCCTGTTCTTCTTAATTAAGCCACCCGCCCACCCACACACACACACACACACACACGCTTCTCCAAGCTCAGTTACAGCTCATCCTGCTTTACTGACATGAAGGGTGAAGATCTGAGGACCCGACCTGAACCAGGCCTCAGGTCAGCACTTTCTAGTGCACCTCAGCTCTCCAACTTAGCTATTGGTCTCGAGCCAGAGAGCCAGAGAGCAGTCTGCTAACATGACCAACAAAACTGAATAAATAACAGTCAAGTTTAAGCCAGACAATATTAAGTCCTAGCACAGCTGACAAATAGTACACAAGGATAAATGGCCACAACAAAAAATCATTCTACAGGTCAACACAGGACAGAAATTCACATGATGGACCCTGACATGCACCTTGATGAGTGGGACTTGAGTCGACCATGAACCAGTTCGGAGCACCAATTTTACACGTAGGTGTAACATGTTGATAGGTGTTTGGGAGTACTACTGTATGTGTAATAAAGTAGTATGAAGCCTTTTGTGACTCCAGAGGAACCTGCATGCAGTCTAACAGAATTCCTCCGATTGTTCCTTAGTGGCTACGTTGCATTGTGGGTAATATAGGCACCAGGTTTTAAAAATCAGTCCACTGGTCTAACATTACACTCCTCTAACACTTTTGGATTCATTATATACAGCAAATGATCAGAATCAATACAGAAGATAAGAGATGTCACCTGTTTTTCTCTGAAGCCACAAAACACTGTACACTACTTTGCTCACATATGCAGCAGTATTGGTGGTGTTACCTTTTAAGTCAGGGTTTGTCTCCCTGGTTTGGGGCTATTTAAGGAACAAAGAAAGCCTGCATGTGGGCTTCAGGTGAGTTGGAAGCATGCTATTTTTGTTTAACAAGCATATTGAAAACACATCTGCTGCTCCTTTGTGATCGATGTGGTAACAGATACTATGTGGCTGTACTTTTCTCAATGTTTTAATCGATATTTCCTAAACAGTGTAAACTTAGGATGTGATGGTATCACATTTTTACGATGCAATTATTATGGCCACAAAACAAACAAAACATACTATTAACGTAATGTTCATCAAACTTCCCTGAAATACAGTGAAACCACACCACTATGTTGTCTATGTCTTAGGATCGACCAAACTAACTGTAACCTAACAAACTTTAATCAAACTGCCAACGGTGAAACACCATAAAGAGAGGCAGACTGAGGCACCACGGCAGCTCAGCTGATGGAACATGCGCTGCATGTACAGAGGCTGTGTCCTGCAGTGACCGTGGGTTTGAATCTGACCTGTCACTCCCCTCTCTCACATCCCGTTTACTCTCAACTCTCCAAGCTTATATTAGACAGGAGTCTGATAAAGAAAGGTAGGCTGTCAAGAACTAGAATAACTAGAATTAAGTCTGAATGCAGCTCAGTGTCTGTGTTCCTTCAATTCATAATGGATGCTATCTATGTAAACATTTTTGAAAAGATTTAACAGAGGGGTCATGAACAAGGGCAGAGTTGTATTGAACTATTGGACCTGTGATGGCCACTAGCATCCAACAACACAATTATTTACAATGATTTATGTGTACTTATTTTCTCCAGCAGAAGAACAACATACTGTCCATCCTAATCACAGCTTCTTCCGTACCTGACTGGATCTTCTGCTCGGTACAAAGCAATGCACAGCGGTCACAGCAATACGCCTACACAGGCGGGTTCACACCGTTCATACACTCTGATTTTATGATTACAGAGTCTGCTTTCACCCCAACCCTAATCCTTTCAGTAAACATTTCCATGAACACAGTCATGTCAAGGTAACAAATGTGGTGGCACATTTGATCAGCAAAACTAAAAGCTGTAGTTGTAAAAAGCTGTGAAAAAAACAAAATAAACGTACATGCACTTGTATGTTAGTAACCCTTAGCGCCTAAATCATAGCACTTACGCACTTAAGGTATCCTTGATAAATAGCAGCTACGACGCTCAGATGAGGGCTTGAAAAGTGTTTCTATTTTTTCTTTTTTACTTTATCGACAGTGATATGTTGTGGTTTCTTTCTTGTAACACATGTACTTATTGTAAGTCGCTTTGGACAAAAGTGTCTGCTAAATGCCCTGAATAATGTAAATGGAGTTAAAGTCTCCAAAGGTATGAGTCAGGAGTTTTAATCAGTCAAAGAAGTCAATCAGCTGTTCATTGTGCACAAATGCGCATTAATGTAGAGATACACATGTGTTTTCTGCTGCTGGAGGATCGCTGCAGGTAATGTCATTTATATTTTCTTCAATAAAGATGTATTACTCCCCTCTAATCCCACCAGTTATTAATCAGGATGATACTTTCTATGATCGATCGCACCTGATCCATGGACTGAGGATCGTGCACACATGATTGGACAGATGATTGTGAAATGGCAGGACAGAGGGTCCAGCAGCCAAGGATCACATCTTTTCCCTCAGCAGTGACAAGCGCTCCTGGTAATTATGTGCCAGGCCATGGTGCACCTGGCTCTTAAAGGGAGTGCGAGACGACACTCAGATTGGTTTAATTTATGTTCCGCCAAAAACACACCCATGACTAAATACAACCTCTTTGCTCTGTACGCTACACTTTGCACCCAGATTATCAGCTGTTGATGTAGCAAAACTGACTTGGACACTGCCTAAATGCACTCACCTTTTATTGCCCACAATCAGTAACTCTGCAACCTAATAATAGGAACATATGTGTCTTTATTCTACTAACAATCTGACAGTGAACTAGGCAGGGACGTGCAGTATTAGACATAGCTGTTTACATGAAAACAATACAACAGGGCCATTACAGTCAGTATATGATGTTGACACATACAACTGATGAACCTGTAATTATTAGTGCTGACACAGAAACCATAGAAGCACAAATTCAACACATTCATACAACCTATATGCTAGAGTGCATGTAGGCTTTTCAAACACACAGGCTCACCCAGCCAATGTTCTGATCTCTCTAGTAACTTTACTCTATAGTAGTGATTATAACATCAAATAAGAAGATTTTCAAAACGCATGTCCAATAGTCGGCCCCTATACAAGGTGAGGACTTCCAAGACTAAAAAGTCTCTCCACAGGCACACTGGATGGAAGCAATTTTTTTCCAGTAGTGGATTATCTTTATGAAAAAGGAACTAAAGAACAGATTACTTTAATTGCTAATGTGTTAAATTACTCATTCCAATCCAAAACAAATCTGAGTTCTCTAACTAATTACTTTGTAACAACACTGCTAGTAGCAATACAATACAAAAAGGTGTTTGCTTTTGGCCATGGCTCACCATTAAGTTTTGGTTTTTGGTCCTCCAAGAGAAACGTTTGGCCACCCCATCTAGTTTCTATTAGCTACAGGAAAATCTTAGCGTTCATCTGCTTCACTGAGAAGTCACATAAAATACAGGAATAAATAGTTTTCTGTATGTATGTGATACTAAGTTAGTGTGAGTTCAGAGATGAAATGTGGTATTGGCTATCATTATCATGTAAATCTAAAGAAACACTGAACTGAGTCCAGCCCAAGTTTATAACCACATTGATTAAAACTGAGCCGGTCGAGTTAGCTTGACCTCAGTCTGGTCACAGCTACAACAAGAACCTCTCTACATCCAACTTCAGATATGGAAGAATACCACTGTCACAGCACATGAATATCAATCAGCTGTTTGATATGTACCTGAATAAACATGTGTATATCTGACATGTCTCAAATGTGGACTAAATGTGGATCTTCTTCAGGACACAGAGACCTCTCATGACTATGCAGTGTATCTTCTTGCACATGGTGGTGTAATTTGAGTGTACAGTATGAGCTCTATTTATTTCAGGAGAGGTCCTGAAAAGCCAATGTATTATTACTGGCCTGACATACAAAGTGTGCTGTGTCTCAGCTCCACCTCAGCAGGCCTTGAGCTGCGGCTTTCCACATCCAGCCTGTGTTTGCCCCGGAGACGTGGCCACCAACAGAATCCCCGTCTGTGTTACATCAGGCTGCCTCGCAGACACTAAATGGCTCACTGTCTACAGAGAACACAACACAGACACAAGCTGGCTCTCTCCTGTTTTACTATCACCAGTTTAACATGTACTTTGTGTGCTGTCCATCCTGCTCAAGCAGTAGCGCCTTCTTCCCTTAGGTCTGCCCTTTCACCTGCCTTCTTCTCTGTATCTGCATTAGCTTCTCTCTCAAGCAGCAGGCTGACGTTCTGATTGAAGTCAACATGTCAAACGACTGGTGTAGACTCCATGTGCTGAAACTAGGCATCAGTGAAGTGTATTTTATGCATATGCATCCTCCATTCACTATTCAGTGCATATAATCCTGGTAGATGATGAGTGAGGGTGGTTGATCATCAGACCTGTCAACCTCAAGACATCACAGCCTGAACCAGAACACAAACTTAATCAGGGTGTCTGGGGATGTGATGCATTTTTCTTAATAACCACTTATGGTAAATCGCAAGAAAGTTTCAGAGATGAACAGTGTCCCTGTATCCATAGTAACGCACTGTCTCTCCTGCCTGCCTACAGTGTAGAGCAGATGAGACGGAGAGAAGCTGCTGACTCTTCTGCCGTCAGCAGTTACATCAGTTATACGGCTTGGCGTGGGAGCATGTGAGAAGTGTTCACTGGGTGAGTCTCACAGTCAGTGCGTGACAGCTGGCAGCCCTGATCAAAGTATAATCCTGATAACAATCCACATTGTAAGAAAATGTATTGGTAATCTGATGACATCTTTTGTACTTTCTTCTGTTACTGACATACAATACAGTTTTGTTACAGTTTTTGTATCCTAATTAAATGACACTGCTCCACTTATTCTGTTTCTCCACATGCCTGCCTTTTTACAGTGTGTAATTTAGTGATAGTGAAATGTGTGCTTTTAGAGCCTTCTGGGCAATGAGCGTTTACAAAGAATAGGCTGTAGGAGGAACGGGCTTTTGTTCCAATGGGACGTTTTTCAAAACTAATGGGGTAATCGACCTGCTGAAAATTGGAATTGCAACAATGAAGCTGCAGCTCATTATTTGACAAAGCCAAAGTACACTGAATTGCAGGCAACACGCGTAACTGGCTAAGCATGCTAACGTTGAACAGACAATATGGATCATTACATGGTGTTCTTTTGGCTCACATTTTATTTTTTTTAATTATTTTTTTGTCCTTTGTATGGCTTTATTGATAGGACAGCTTTAGAGATGACATGGAGCAAAGGGCCTCAGGCCAGGACTCAAACCTGGGGCCGCTGCAGCGAGGACAAGGCCTCTATACATGTGACGCCTGCTCTACCAACTGAGCTAACTTTCTGTTTGACATCAAAACTACAAAGTTTTAGCAGGTCTCAACGTGTCATAATTTTTTTGACTAACTGGTTTGCAAAATTGGTTTCATATGACTTTTCCACCTCTGCCAAATGTTAAAGCCTTTTGATAAAATGTGAAGTATCATGTAGATGAAGCATGTTTGTCTATGCATTTTAAATCCAAATGAGTTGTCTTCGAGCCTTTAGTACATCGGTTAACATAACAAGTTTAATTACCTGCAACCACGTAATTTGAGAAATGATCATTTATGTAATTTTTTTTTCAAAACAAGAGGAGCTAAAATAACCAGGTTACAGCGGCTCAACTGTAAAGACCTGCTGCCTGTCTTTGCCGTATGTGACAGTCACGTCATGTCTCACCTGATGTAGTCGTTCTTGCAGAGGATCATGCCTCCTTTACTGTAGCAGGTGCTGCTGTACTCGCCCAGCTGGGCGTGGCAGCACGAGCACTTGAGGCATCGCGTGTGCCAATACCGCTCCATAGAGAAGAGCAGGAAGCGGTCTGCAATACGACCTCCACATCCTGCACACGACCTTCCCGGTGCACCCCCGCCACCGCCCATCACTGCCACCGTGGGTGTCTCCACCCTGCTGTTCACCATAGCAACCTGAAGACAGGACAGGGGACAAACAATTGAAGCAGTGGAAATGTAAAGAAACATTTTGTGGTAATAGCGCAGGTTTTTCAAAAGTACTGATACTTAAAGGGTAACTCCACCAGTTTGACACACTAAACTGTGTGAACAAGTGTCGGGAAGTACTACTTTCTATGTAAAAAGGTAGTATAAAGTCACTGGAGGCAGTCTAAGTTGCACTGTGGGTAATGTAGGCACCAGGTTTAGAACAGGAAGAAGACCGCATGGAATAAAAGGTGATGTCTCTGTTCTGCTCTATTAGTTTTCATCATTTGTTTTAAAACTCTCCACATGCCTACTCTCCAAAGTAGGCTATTGCGGAAGTAACCAGGGGGGTGCTAAATTCAGGCATAGCTAAAAAAAAAAAATGTCATGCTCTCTATGAATTAATTGAATTGAAATCCAGACGGGACAACACACACAGCAACAAGTGTTCAAAGTTGAAACAAAGCACACACACTCTGATCTGGACCTCAATCAGTATAAGTCTTGTTCTAACTTGATAACACGTCCCGTAAGGACGCTCTCTGAAGCAGAGCAGCGTTTCCTCCTCTAACAGATGTTGTGGCCCGCACTTTCTGGAAATGTAGTTTCATTTGATTCAGCTGCTCAGTTCTTCATCATCGCTTTCAGCAAAAGCCAAACTTATTATAGAACTGTTTCATAATTGAAAAGCGAGCTCTAGCTGCTGATGGACAGTGTTAGACATATGCCATCAGGCAGCATTTACTGTATTTCTGCTTTCTTCATTTTTCCATTACAAACTGATTTCATGCACAGCTGGGAATAATATTGCTTTTGAACCACACCGAGTACAGCCATAGCAGTGTGCTACCCAGCAATGAGTCAGCAACACTGCCTCTTCAGCCGCTTCCATGATTTATAATTAGCGCCAACAACAACATAAAATAATTGCAGGGCTAGATTTCATTTTCCAAATGAGCAACAGCAGCACAATTTGTCCTCTGAGCATCTAATTTCAGCAAGGGCATGTTTAGCTTTACGACTAGCCTTCCCACAAGATTATTTGAGATTGCAGCAGCTGGTCCTGTGCAGTGAAGCAGGCTGCCCTCAATACCCTCATTTCCTAGAGTAGACACCTGGCTCTAATCAGCCACAGGAACATCATGTTAAGAAGCCCAAGGCTGCATTCAAACCACAAACAGCCTCATGCACCCAGACCAAACCTTCCCATTAGTGGAGGCTTGTTCATTAATGTGCTCATCTTTTGAAATCTGTCAATTTAATTCCCAAATTCAACTTTAAAATGAACCCACTTGAATCTTGATGTCACCATTCTTAGCATTACATTCTGGCTTCGAGTATAGACAGGACATGATGTTTACTTAGAACATCATATATCTGGTTATTCATATTTATAGGATGGTATCCAGGACTGCATCACTGTATAAACTGAGAAGAGTTACCTCAGCCTTTCAGGATCAACCCAGCTTTGTTCATTTACTAAAGAATTTCCTGTTGAACTTGATTAGCCTTGGTTATGTGCTCAGCAGTAATGGGAGACCTGTACGATATGGGAGACCAGCTCTACTGCTGTCCACTTTCATAATAGTTTTGTTGTCCTGATTAACCACTGACATGCCATAGTATCTGGTTTTTACTCTACAGATTACAGTATTTGGCTTTTAACATGGGGATAATCCTAAATTTTGTGACACATTCAAGAAAAAATACTAATTGCATCGACAAACTCAAGGCTAACATCAGTCAAAAAACAGGATGCAAGGAGTGCTGCTTTGTTGTGGAAAATGGTGTCCCTCTGGTTCTCATCAGTGTAGGGATCTCGTTCTTTCAGAATTGCAAAAAAAAGTCTGAGGCACTGAAGAGGGTGATGAGTTCAAAAGCCTTTAATAAGTCATGGCTGTTGAATCAAAACAACAGTAAAAAAAAAAATGCCAATGCGTTTCATCAGGGCAGTACAAAATAACTACCTTTGGGCTCTTACATTTATAGGTTAGCAGACACATGATCAAGGTCAGGTCAGCAGTTACATGACTGGTGTAGATAACCACATGACAGACAATGCAGGTAGTTGTCACATGATCAGTTTGAGCAGGTTGGTAGTCAGATAATTAGCAAGTTAAAGTCAAAAGTTAAGTTAAGTTAAAATCACAAAATGTGGTCAAGATTATAGGAAAATAAACATACACAAAAAAAAAAAAACCTCTCAGATGCCTTCATAGGAAAAAGTCAAGTTCCCTGTTCAAACCTGGACATTGCGTAGCTTACAGTGTATAGATGTTGTAAGAGCCTTTTTAATCTGTCTCCTCTCCTTACTGAGTTATCTGTATATTCTATCCCTGATATCTTGAGTGCGATGCCGCGGTTAGCCTCTTTTACACCTTTTCCACTGGTCAAAAGTCCCACTTACACCCACTAAGATGGGACTTTTGCGTGCAATGGGAATGTGTATACTCTGCATTTACACCCAAATCAATTGACTCTACAGTAGACCTCACCTCAGCCCGGCTGGGCTTTGATCTAAATGAAAGACCCGGGTGAACACGCTAAATTCTCCCGATTGAGGTGATGACACGTTGTAATATCCAGTGCTGGCGCGTGAATAAGGAAGGAATTTGGGATGCATCTATCCAAGGAAGTTTTATTACTGGACACAGTGTTGGAAGTGGAACTCCATTAATGGGTGTAGCATTAATGCTAGCCTCTCCAACAGTTATGTTTTATGTAGTATTTCTGTTATAATATTTTGATGCTCATGTTGTCACCCATTGTTCCCCACACTATTTTGAATTTAGGACGAGGTCTATGCCAAACACACTTAAGTTTCCTAACTTGGAAAATTCTTCTGTTAGGACGGTTAGCTCGATTTTCTATCAATATACCAACAACTGTAATCCCACCTAAACTAAGTTGAGACTGGAATTTAGACTTATTTCTGTAAAAAGGCCCAAGAACATGATGTTTGCATGCACAATCGTGTAACTGAAAAATCAATCATAACCAGGATCCTCATGTCCATGTCCATTTTTCCAAGTTAAAGAGTTGACGTGAACTATGTAAACACTAAAAACAATGCAGCAGAGCACAGAAATGTATTTGACAAGATTCTGCAGTGTGGTCTTCTAAACCCCTGTTTGTCTGTGGTGTGTGTGTGTGTGTGAGAGAGGCCATGGCAGCTTGTAATGTGAAAAGGAAGGAGCTGTGACATGAGGCCTTCCTGAGGATAACAACTAAAGCCTTGAGGAGGGAAGCTCAGACAATACAAGCTACGGCCAACACTCCCATGTCAGTGAAACCTTCACAACAGATGCAAACCTCCTCATTATAATGAACAAATACACATAGAGGACAGGTAAAACTTTTACCATTCTACAGCTAGCATCAACTGTGCTTTACTATACATGTTCACATGTATATTTATATCATATTCACTGCAGCGCACCGTGTGTGTTTTAGTTTTTTTTTCTCTTTAACATACGATATGTTGAGAGGTCCCCCTGCAACCAAGAGCACAGGCATTGGCTATCTCTTGCCTGAGACCATAACAACTAAAAAATAACTACTGCAAAAGATGAAAAAGAGAGAAAGCGTGAATTAACGTTTAGAAGGCATCAGAGGGGTGCATTTCAAATAATGTTTTGCCAGTGACGGGAACATTAATGTCTTTTCAAGGGCAAAAAATAATCATTTGTTTATATTATATAGATTTATATGTTTTTTATATATATTCTTTTGTATTTTAAATGTTATTTGGCCGTTATATCTGAATGTTTGACTGCCTTATATCTATATCAGCTTTAAAAAAAATGTTAAGCATTCATCTTCATCAATGTGAACATTGACCTCTTTCCTTTGTTGGTCAAAAGAAGCAGTGTTCAAGACGTCACTTTGGGCTCTGAGGAAACTGTTTTTTTTACATTTTCTGACATTTTACAGAATTACCAATAAATCATGGGAAAAAAGTATTATCAATTACAACAATAAATGTCAGTAGCAGCCTGAGCTAGAACATACACATAGCAGGACCACAGCACTGCACCACAGCTGCTCAATGCATCTGAATTAGTGGTTTGATCATAATTTCTGAATTTATCATAAAGCTCAGCCTCTGACTAAACTCTGCCATGTGACAACTGAATTATAAGCAATAAATGTGAAGTGGTTGTTACGTCACATGAATATAATACTTTACTAGATTTACAGTGAGAACACAGGATGTCTTATGTCACCCTGTGCTTCGATGGTCTTGCTGTTTTTCCCCCCATCTATTTCCTGTCTTCGGTGCCAGATTCCTTTGGGCGGCACATCACCAGCCGTGAAATCAATTAGCAGGCCGAGTCTGCATAATACAACAGCTTCCACCCCTGTGAAATAAAGTCAGCGCAATTTGTGGATGGATCAAACAGCTCACGCACCGACAGGATAACTTCTTCGACCTTTTGTCTCTTCTATTATCATTCACTTGCAGTTATCCCTAGAATCTCTTTTGGATAGTTTGCAGCTAGTGGAAGCAGTTCAGATAATAAGTCCTTAAATTCTTCAGAGGTTACCACACGACATACTCTCAATCTGAGCTTAATATTCCTGGTCACACGTGGAACTAATTGCAGAGGAGCAGCCACTGTAATCATCACACCAACACCTGTGTTAATTCAGGACGTTCCAATCTGCCAAATAGCTCCCTGAAACAATTCTTATCCAATTAAGATGTAAATCCTGCATACAATAATCTTCTGCATCACATCGCCTTGAATGTGCCGTCAGTCTCAGGAAGTGGACGCATTAATAATGATATTTCCTATTTTGTTAACCAAGATTGCAAAATCAAGGCCGTCCACAGGTCAGGACGTTTCAAAAACATGTCATCCGTGACCTTATTCTGTTCAATCTGACGGTGTTGACTAGGAACAAATTGTTTATTTTCATGACTTTATTTATTTATTTATTTAATTTATTGGCTCATTCATATTATGAGTCCCATATGAATACATCTTGCATTTTGTAGTAGAATGATAGATAATCATGAATCATAAATGAACCATGTGCCTTGTCCACTGAATATGAAGAAATGATCTCCACCTGGACATGCTGCTTAAGAAGGACTATGTTAAGACTATTTAAAGAAAAGAGTGATTGTATACTTCTGTCACTGTTGAGGCATTCGTCTCTTATGGAAACTATGCATATAGACACATACAGATGCATGTATAGCCGTCTGTTAACAGTATTGTTCACTCTGTTATCTGTATCCAAGCAGCTGGTAGATGCTCAGGTTTGTACTAATGCTCCAGTGTGGAATTCATCCTCTTCATCCTCTGTCCAAATGTTAAAAAAACCTCCATATATGGCTCGATCATGGTCAGAATCACTGAGATGAATTAATTCCCTGTGATCCTTCCTTTGACGTAGCTTCACATAACATGGCTGAGCAACACCTTCATTTAACTTGCGACTTACACTTGATTTTATATCTGTTGATCAAATGCTCCAGGTATTATCTGCCTACGTACGACTCAATCGGCCTATTTATTACACCTTCAAGTATGTCATTACCAGCAGGCTGTTCATACATAAAGTTAACTGGTCAAAACATCTCCTCCATACAGCCATGTGCCAGCTACTGTTGAATAAAAACTGCTTATCACAAATGTAAAATCCAACATTCTGTCTACAACTTTACTACACATGCAAAGTAAAGAAAAAAAAGTAAAGAGACGTAGTTTAAAGAATAAAGAATGACAGGTAAAATCAGTTCATAGATGGACACAGCGCCGTTAGTAGCTGCTGAGCTGAGGAGGACACTGCATTTTAAACACACCACACAATCAAAGTGACATCACGGTGAGTATGAACAGCACGTTAGTATAGTATGTGATTCCAAACACAGCCTTACACATGTGACAGTAACCCTAACCCAAAAGCTCAGGTGTAAATAATGAAAAGAATGATTCTCTGCCACACTGTCATGACTTAGTGCTACACAAGAATAAAACAGAGCTATCCTTAACGTTATAATTAACACCTGTGCTTTAATGACAAGTCAGTGGTGTTGATTTTTTTTTTTGGTATTTGTACTTTATTCGAGAATTTCCCCTTCATACATTTACTCCACTACATTAGGAATCAAATACTGCTCTTTTTTCAAATGTACAAGCAGTGTTGGGGGTAACGTGTTACATTTCTTTTAACGTAAGGAAATAATAGCGCATTCTTAATAATATATCTGCAATGTGATAAAGTTATGCCATGTAATGCGTTACAATCTGCGTTACCATTTATTGTTGAATCCATCCACACGAACATGACCATATTGATATCAGCTCTGTTTGTGTTTAATATAGTTGAGCCAATAAATTCTTTGTTCAGTCTCTGTGTGACTGAACTGAGCTGTTTTTTGTCGGTGATGAAGCCTGATCCTCTGTGCACGCTTCAATTTACATTCCTGAATCAAACATGTCCATGCATTCCTTGCTCTGTGGACTAAAATAAAAAAACATAGAAAAAGAGATGTTTGTCCTATCATGTCATCATAGGCAACAATATTTAAGGTACAGGTCTTTTGTGTTTCATATGACTAAGCCTACAATTAAAAGCATTTAATCCTATCTCATAATATACCAGACGATAATCCCTTGTCTGCCTGCTTATCCCTGTGTCCAAGGCCTTTCCTTTATTTAAAAACACCAAGGCTATAGGTAGCTTCATGACAACTTTAAAATGCTGCTTACTCATCAGGAGATCATCAATAACAAAACTACAATAAGAAGGGTTTGAGGACATTCAAAGCAAACAATATGAACTTTTATGAACTTGCAATTTCAGGGTTTTACCTCTGATTGATTTGATGACATAAATAACTCGTGATTTTAAGAAAGTAATCAAATCTAAATTTGTTATCACAAGAAAAAAAGTGGGGAAATACCTGTGACTGTCTGGGGCTTCCGTACTTCAGATACTTTGGGAATTTGCAAATAAAACTGCCAGCTGTCTTTCTTTCTTCAATTTATTTACTTACATCTGACAATAAAAGTTTTTGTCGATTGTCTAGCGGTGTTTCCCCGATACACACCGCCACTGATTAAATTTGATTGCCGCTGCTTAGGAGAGGAGAGAAGGAGAAGGAGATTCAACTGCAGATGGCAAAGGACAAGGAGAAGGAGAAGGAGAAGAAGGAGTAGAGAGGGGAGAAGTTACATTATTTTGCACTATGGATGCTTCATATCTAGGTCAATTAACACACCTGAGAGTGTGGCTCCTGCCTGCCATGTCCGTTTACATGGAGTTTGACTTTGATAATTATCAATAAATACAGTATGATGATGTGATTTTCCTCTCCCCCACCGAAAGAGCGAGAGATCCAGAGCGGGAAGAGCGGGAGGGAGGGAAGAAGAGAATGTGAAATAAAAGTGGGAGTTAAAAAAGAAACTGCCTCTCACCTGTTGTGCGTATTCTCTTCATGTCTGTGACATGTTTTACACATACAGACACTAAACATGTAAAATGAGAAATGTGAAATGCTGGTATGATTTTGAAATGACTTTCTGCAGGTAGTTTTCAGGTCTATTTTTGCTGAGAACCATCTCAGGCATCCTGTGTAAACAGTCTTCCTGTGAACAAGGACGAGAGGTAACGCCACGCAGCAGCTCTGCAAACACATCCCACTGTGTCCAGCCTGTAATGTTGCCTCGCGTGAGCATTGCACAGTAATGTTACAGCAAATGCTGTCATTCATTATAACACTAGCATTAGCAATACTTGAGTAAACACTAACCTGCTAAATAACCAGTCACCCAGTGGATTTAAACAGTCACCCAGTTGATTTAAACAGTCACCCAGTGGGTGATAGGGGTCATACAAAATAACAGCTCGTTTGGCAAATCACATAGGTTTAGGGTTAGAGGTTAGGGCACACTTTGCAAACATACAAGAAAATGTGTGTGACAGCTCCGCTGCTACAACTTCCTCCAAGGGGAAACACTGTCTTGACTGATTGAGTGAGCAAGATTCTCTCTCAAGCGCTCTTCATTTCATTCTTCACACTAGGGGGTCCAACAATATGTTTTTTCCGGGCCTATTCTGACACTGCTTATGAGATATCAAGGAGGGTGCAGCAAACATTAAAATCTTCAGGTCAAAATTCAGAATAATCAGTGACAGCCCCACCACTTTTATTAGATAACTTTATCTAACAAGATAGATTTCTAGCGACGTTACACATTAAGATTATTCAGTTAATTAACCAATCAGATCACAGACCACAGACCACAGAGATTTGACTGCATCAGAGCCAAAGTCGTATATTTTAAAATCAATGCATTTTCATCTGCAACCGGACACAGAAAAAAAACTGATAGGTCGTAATCATCCAGGCTGAGAATCCGTCTGTCCCTACTTCACACAGCTTCTTCTGTCACTTCTCGTCCGTACAAACAGTCTAAAAACACTGTGAACGCTTTTGAGGGAAGGCCGTCTGAAAGAGCAACCGCTCTTTGTACAATTCAGCCCGCCTTTGAGTTCAACCATTCAGGGCACATTTTGCAACGGATTACTAAGTAAAAGCTGGATACATGAATAAATACCATGTTAATCAGGAGACGCAATAAATACATATGTGACTTCAGCACAGCGTGGTTATAAAAGCTGCTGAATTGACTGACTTTTAGTCACTCCCCTGAGATACACATCTCAAACAAGTTGACCTTTTCTCTTCATTGTTCAGCTGACAGACACTTGTAAACTCTGCATGCAACACAAAAGCCAGTAAATCAGCAGCTACTCTTGTTCTGACAAACGCACTGATGAAGCAGTCAATAAAAACAGGAGCTAATGGAGAGAAACACAGCTGCACTGCAGTCTGGACACTCTGATGAATTACATGCAGTTTTCAGGTTGACAGAGCCAATAATGACTCATTTCGCTCAAACTAAATGCAACAGGCTGATACCACACGCACTGTAAAATCTCCCAAAGGATTCATTTTGTCTTCATTAAGTCCATGACAAGAGGAATATCCTATTAGCATAAAGAGTTTAAGGTTATAACGATATGTTATCTGCTTCCATTAAAAAGCCTCCGTCTCGAGAAAACCTCGTGGATTAAAGCTGCTATCACATTCTGCGCTGGTTAACACTCTGATCTTGTAGCTGCTCTAATAACTCTTAATAATCAGCTTTAGGCATGCAGGGGTTGTTATTCATGATCCACGATGATGACTAGTAACTGAGGTTCTGTACATGTATTAGGATAAGAAAGGAGTCAAATAAAGGGCAGATTATTCAACTAGCCAATAGAAATGTAATGTGCCACAACTTCAATAAAATATTAAAGTTATTGATCAAGCTAAAAAGATTCTGTGGTCCCGCATACTGCAATGAGATCATCTACTGGCCGGACAAAAATCAATTTTTATGAATTGATCATTGCGATACAATCTTCATGGATCTGGATCAAAAATCCCATTCTGATATATTTCTGCTTATCATCTTGTGGAGCCCATCGTCTTGCAGGTGAGAGGAGGTCGTGTGGCTCGGGCACCACGTGGTGACGCCTCAACCTGCTCAGTTTGACAGTCACTAACTACAGGTTCAAAAATGTATCCAGTAACATAATCAAATCACAAATTAACGTGATTTTTCTGTTACTTTTGAATGACCTCAATGCCAAACACGTGCAAATAAAGGTGATAGAAGATGAATATCATTAAGATGTCATGTATGCGCTTGTGTGCATAGTTACAGATGAGTACAGTGTTATTTAATTTAAGATTTGATGTCATCAGAAAACAGTTCCCTTTTTTCGGTATCCTAATTACCTAATCCCATTACATATATGCCATTGCTCTCCCAGCCTGTCTATAATCTACATGTTTGAGACATTTTGTCATTGTAGTCTGTCAACTCCGTCACTTTGTTGTTCTGTTCTGCTTCCTCCTCTGTGAGCCCTTCTGAGCTGTCTTCCTTTTTTTCTGGTAGAAAGTTTTTTTTTTTCCCCTCCCTCCAATCGAGGGACTAAGGCCAGAGGGCGTTGTTCGCTGTACAGATTGTAAAGCCCCTGAAGCAATGTGATTTGCGACTTTGGTCTATACTGAAAAACTGAAGTCTTCGTCTAGGTCTCTGGGAAAATACCGACTGGCATTCATTTTCACTTGTTTCTTTTCAATTGCTTGCCGTGTTCACCTGGACACAGAGGCAGGGAAAAAAGAGCATCAGATTTTCTTTCAAAGGTTCGACCGATCAGCCGTCAGACGCGGGTCCACATTGTTTTCCTGACATTTCGGCTGGAAATTGGGGACGATTAAGCGGCAGTTTACGACCTAATTTACAGCCCAATAGATCTTACATGTGAAATAACACCACTTTGTTGGGACAGTCATTCTATCCAGGAGTTATTACCTCTTTCTGTCTTTTTGTATAAATGCAATCATTGAATCATGGCTCCACCACCAAGCTCACAGTCACTCTGCATCTGAGATATCATTAACAAATAACCTCAGCTCACACAGATCAGGGAAAAGCTACCCAGTGATCTTTCTCCTCCTCCTAATACAACCACTCCTCCTTACTTTTATTATTATTTCTAGCGTCGTCATCATCATTACAGAGTAAGACTTAATAACAACCATAACTGATAAATGGTAAAGTTGTAGCTAATTAAACTTGTGTAATAGTAATTCACTGTTAATAAACAATGAAATGTTTATAAACCATATCGTTGTAAAGACTCAGAATCATCAGTTACAACAAAAAAACAATGGCTCAAAAACTGGTTTATTACGTATCAAACTGTCCCTTAAAAGTCAATTAACTTTTACTTTAGGTTGAATTAACTCTACATCTACCATTCGTTATAATGGTTATTATAAAGTGTCACCCATCACGTTATTTTAATAAGACAAAAATCTCCAATAGAATTGATCCAAACCTTAAAGGGGCACTACGTAGTTTTGGAGGATCTCAGCATTTCAATATTTACAGTATTAACTAGTATTCAGTTTATTCAGTCATGAAAACAAAGAGAGTTTGTTTAGGCAGAGAAAAACTCATTTAAACTACTGACTGCTCCTTTAAACTACAAGCTGTTCCTTTAAACTACAGACTGTTCCTTTAAGCGTCTAACCTGAACAGACGGATCTTCTGGCGGCAGGTTCCTGATCACTCGTGAGTTATTAGTCGTACTATTACCAAAAAAAAATACGGCCGTCAGTCTCCATGGAGGCGATAATGGTAAGACGTGAACATGTGTGATTTTCCAGCGCTGCAGAAGGAGAGTGAAGCTACACTAACATGTCGGACAGAAGGTCCCCTGCTCACCTGGCTGCAGCTGGAGGCGGTCGGGCTGACGAGGTGATTTAGCAGCAGCCTCAGCTCGAGCGGGAACGAGCCGGATGGAAACTTTTCAGCAGCTGTGCTCTCCGTACTCTCCTGTGCTCACCGCCCGGGTACTGTCAGCAAACTCCCCTGCTCTGGTCCCACTCACGATACGAAGGTTTCTGGCCGAAGACAGACGACAACAGCTCAGAAACAGCCGTCCGGTTCCCTTCAGTGTTCTGTCCTTGTTCTTGTCCTTGTCCCGGTCCGTGTCCCTGAGAGGAGGTGAGCCGGTCGCTCCGGTTTAACACGTTTATAAGGCACTCCTCTGATGACGTACGGGGGGGGCGTGGCTCCCGCTGCCTGTCTACACGGGACTGCTCGCTCTCTCTGTTGACTGACTGTATTCGGCTCAGCTCAGCAGGAAACACACATAGTCCAAGTCTCAATAAAGTCCAGAGTCATTTGTTTTGGTCCTGTCTAGTTATGATATTATTGGCCAATTTATCTAACCCGTTCAAAAAGTATGACAATGAATGGAAAACATTAAACGAACACAGACAAGTTACTTGAGTAGTCATGTCTCAAGTTAGGTCTAGTCTCAAGTTTTTAACTTCCAAGTCGAGCCTCAAGTCATTTATTTCCTGTCAAGTCAAACTGCCAGTCATCAAAACAGCGGCTCGGGTCAACTGTATAGTGACCCTTCATTTCTGTATGGATTATGGATGATTTATTTAATGTTTTGACCTCTGATTGGTGTGTGCCCACATACACGATTAATTATTGAATGTAACTATACTAGACCTCATCATTTCCACAATATTCAACCTCATGTTTGTTATAGAAATGTAAAAACACTATTACACATGTGTATTAAACAATTTATTTGATGTGTGATTGATTATTTGTTGGCGCCGGGGGCAGCAAAGTCTCACCATGCTCGGGTCTCCATGTCATTACCAAAGTAAGATGTTCCTGAAACATATTCAACAAATTGTAATATGTTCATTCTTTTATTGTGACCTCAATTCATTTATAAAGAAAAACAAAAACAAAGATAAAAGCAGTGGGCTCTCAGGCGGCACCTGACTCCTGTGGTTCAGTGCAGGAAGCAGGTTCATACAACCAGCTCGTCCACCACTGACACATCAACACTCCTGCTGCTGCTGCTGCTGCTGCTGCTGGAAGACTGTTTTTCCTGCTTTAAAATGTTCAAATTGAGCCATAATCACTCACCTTGTACCGAGGCTGCAACAACTTTTAACTCTTAATTTGTGAACTCTTATCAGTATCAGTGGTGGTGGAGGAAGTATTCAGATGCTCTGAAATTCTACTTCAGTAAAAGTATCACCTGCTAAAAGTACTTGAAATGTAAAAATACACATCATGCAGAATGTCTCCTTTGTATTAAACATCTGGAGCCACCGAGATCCAAAAAGATAATGGTGATATCGCTAAAAAAAATGAATAGATAAAAATGTATCATTCTTTTATAAGACATGACAATAACAATACGTCATTTAGCAATGCCCTTTTTGGAGGGATACATGAACTGTAAGTGCAGAAGACCAACTAAATTCCTAAAATCGGCAACTTTAACAGCGACTGAGCTGATGCAGAAGACACAAAACAATAGACAGAAAACAACAGACAGAATATGACACATAACCAAATAGAAAGATCTAATAGACTGTGATGAGACAAATTGTTGTTGAGTTTGTTTGTTTTTTACATTTAAACCTGGAAGTAAAAACAAATGTCCTATTAAGGAATAAAAATGCATATTAAATCATGTAATTTAAGTATTTCAGGTACACAAATACAAGTTTTCAAAGTGTTTCATTACAAATACGTCTTATTGAGTGAGTGGGAGGGATACACTCGTGGCTTTGGGTTGCAGAGCTGTGAGACTTTTGTTAACCAAACAGGGATCAGGGGAGCACTGCTCTAACCACAGCGTCAGTTCCCTCTCAACACCTTTAATTATGTTTTTTTCTCCTTTTTTTTTTTGTGGTCTGACCCCCCGTTCTGTTTTGTGGTCTAACGAAGCCTAGAGCCTGAACCCCAGTCACACATCACACCTGCAGAGGACTGTAATAAGCACGGCAGAGTTTGAGTGTGTGGGATTGTGCTGCTGAGGGATCCTGAGTCTTACAGGTTATCTGGTTGTGTCCATAGTCTTATTAACCAGTGCAGACGTATATGAGAACACGTTAGGGAACCAAAATGTTTACTAAGTAGACAAGAATGATAAAGTGCAGGTGAAACTGTATTTATTCTGGCTGCAAACAGCTGGTTTAAAACCTCATACAAACACATTTACCTGTATTGGTTCATTTACAAGCATGGAGGCCACACACACACACACACACACACACACTCAACCTAATTTGACACATTGGAACTCAGTCCAATCTTCACCACATTGGGCGATATGTTATTTTTCCTGCCTTTGTACTGCTACTGCCTTTCATTTGAGTTTCACTGCCCTTGTATGATTCTTTTGCGACTCTACTATTATTCTTATATACTTATTATTACCTTTTTGGTGAGTTTATCTATGTATTTCTGTCTTTGCACTGCTGTTATACACAAAAAAATGCATAAAACAGCGACTTATTTACTGTAATAACGTGTTATTTTTCAATTTAATGAATTATACAAGTTCAATTTCACATTTAACGTAAATTGTTTCTGTCATGAGTCAATGTGTATACATTAAACATGTGATTTATTGCAGGAGAGAGTATGACAAAGTTATCATTTGAGTGCACTCAGCCCTCTGGTGGATCAATAAAGCATTAAATCTTATCTTATCTTATCTTATTTTACACTTTGTCTTTAAACAAAAATATGTGGAGTGTGACCTCTGGTGGATAAACCGGTAAATTGCAAGGTTGAATGTCAAAAGCAAGCGAGTGGAATAGAACATGTGCGTCACATCCACCTTGATGCCTTACACAGTGTTGTTATCACTAAACAAGTATTTTTTCCAGGAAGCAACAATGAACCACAAAGTCAATGTGCCGTTCAAATGAGAGAATCTTATTTTTTCAGTCTTTGAACAAATTGAGAGAGGAGCGCATTGAGACTATCTGAATTACAATAACCAGTTATATGCTGATGAAACCCCCCCAAAGTTCAGTCCATTTTGTGTGTTTTTGGCTACTTGGAATTATGATTGATAAATTCACCCAAAACTAAAAATTCAGTGCTCACTTATCACCATGATGGAGAGTGAGGTGAAGTTTCATAATCCACAAAACATGTCTGGAGCTTCACAGTACATTCTGGTAAACAACTTTCAAATGTAAAAGAACAAACACCAAAAATGTTTCCTGGCTTCTGTGTTTACTTCCTGGTTATTCGGCCCATTGAATACTGGCTGCTCAGTGGAGTTTTGCCCTCTGTCCTTTTTTTTCTTTGTTTCTTTTTTTCTTTAATATGTTTCAAAACAAGTCTCCAGCTAGTTCAGTTGTTGGAACGCTGCGATGCTGTTTTGGTGTGGAGCTCCAGTATGTTGTTGTGCTCTACGAAACTTGACCCAACATTCCATCAGCACGGCTGTGAGGAGATAATGGCTGGTGTGTTGGTTGAGTTTGGTTTAGTTTTGCTCATTTGGATCATTTTCCAACCTATAAACATGAAAACACACTGGTAGATAGACAATAAATTAACTTAATGCTTTCCAGCTTCAGAAAAACAAATCAAGCAGAAAACAAACAAATAAAAAGCAAATAAATAAAAAAAAAAAAAACATCAGCATGGTCGTGAGGAGATAATGGATGAATTTTCATTTCTGGGTGAATTCATCCTTTAACAATGTTCACGTGCCCTTTACATGGTGTTTACAGCTCCCCTCTGGGCGTAACTGCAGGTACTTGTAGTGAATGCAAAACAAATTCCAAATTCATTATAACCACTGTGAAATCACATAGTGTTTTCTACCTACTCATTTACATTTACGTAGCCTACCAGAATATACGGCAGGCTACGTAAAGAGGAGAATGATAGCCGTTTAGAGTTACGTTTTATTCATACACCAAACAATGTGTGAATGTGGCCAGACTGATTCACCTCTACTGCCGCCTGGAGGACGTGACACTGCACACTCCATCCTGCAGGGGGCGGTATGCATCGGTTGCAGTCAGGTCGCACTCTGCTTCCAACTAAAGGAAGAAGACTGGTATTTGTTATGATTTCATTTAGCAGGATTCGTAGAGGAGGATGAATCAGCTGCTCAGGGTTTACACGGTGAAAACCAAGAATACTGCTGGATTTATCTTGTTGTATGAAGCACAGGAGTATAATAGAATATAGTTTCGACTTCAGTTCTTGTGTTGACCACTGACCTGGCCTATTACTAAGCCTACCTATCGTCAAGTGCCCAGCCAACATCGGAAGTCGCCCCCTGTATTTCCCAGCTGCACGGCATTGGAGAGCCGCGTGTGAAGCCTGTCAGCCTGTGAGTATGAAACCCAGCGTTCATCTGACTTCCCCGCGTTGCTCGAGATAATTGTCTACATGCTAGCTTCGTTAGCTCGACCGGCAAGTTGTCATGGGGGGGCTTACCATCGTAAGCCTTCCACAGCGTTGCTAGGAAGCACTGCTACATACAGCGAGCTAATACTCACAGTGTTAATACTGGGGTTAGCATAGGGAGCTGTGTGGTGGTTGTTATAAGGTGCGAGGTTGATAACCATTTGGCATTATTTGTGCTAGCTCCCCTGTGTGGCCGTGTGACGTTAGCTACAGCCAGCCCTCCTCTCACCCACACCCACAGGCCCGTGTTAAAAACAAGCTTCCGCCTTACTGTCATTAAGACAGGACTGCACAGTGAGATGCGTCTCATACCGCAGTGAACTATGAACAAACCGACAGTGTGTGAGGGGGTCACAGTAGCTGCTAATGTCACTGAAAAAGGTGAATGAGTAATCGTGTATATTTCATCCTCCTCTCGACCTCACAGAATAAACCTTTCCACTCCATATTTCCTGCTCCTGGATGTGTCACTGCTTCTCTGGATCCCACTTCACTCACCCTAATAGTGCTACATTTTCTAATTTTTATAGCAGCATCACTTTCTGACCTTAAACTAACAGCTTCAGATTCATGCTGAGGGTACAGCGTCTTGTAACAGGGTGCCAGATCACACAAACTGACAAGTTCTACATAAAGTTGCTTTAAAAAGATTGCGGGAGGAAAGTGTAGTGCTCACCACTGTAACATGTACACAGTCACTTTTGCTAAATCCACATAAGCTGATGGTCTACGGTTGGCAGACCCCTCTAAGACACTACATCTAGGTGCTGAGATGGGACAAACACATGGCTCATGACAGTGCGAGGCTGACTGCTGTCAATCAAGGCGGATGACACATTTTGATGCTCTTATATCTCCACACTTTAGTCACGCACAGATCGAGTGGGAGATTTAATGGATGTCTGTTTTCTACTTGTCAGCATCAAGATGATACACAGAAGCAGCTCTTTCTGAAACGTGTTTTCTGCAGTTCATGCGAGCAGCCAGTTCTGCATCAACAAACCACTTAGTAGTCTCACAAGGCCAAACCTCAAGGCACCGCAACTTTGTATGTTTCATCTTTAGGATTTGTTGCCACGCCGCAGTCCAGCACTAACAGTTTGGCTGGCTGCACTTGCTGTCTGAGATGTATTAGCTGTAACAGTAGTAGAACAGTTAAGTAGATCACCTCACCACACAGTTTGTGTCACTTCGGCAGTCCCTTTTGTTTTGTCTGCTCTCCTTTTTTTTTTTAAATGACTGGAGAAATGCAGATGTTGTATTACCGACCCTGTCTAGGAGGTTTGTTGCTGTGTACAGATGAAGCTAACTCATCCTCTCCCTGTACATCAGAATGAAATGGAAACATGCTGCTGGGATTTTACCATGTAGCAACTGCAGGCAGCCTTGATTCATAGTATCTGTCTAGCATAGCCACTCTTTACTCAGCAAAGCTGGACTATCTGTAGTTATGTATATTTTTTGCCACTCTAGTTTTTTTTTTTTTAGAACAGGTTGAATGTTGATCAAAAGAATCAGAAAGCTGTGCAGGTACATGGTGGTGACATCTTGTACCCCGATCATTCATTAAATACAGTATATTTAATTTGCAGCATGAAAAAGCCCCTTTGCTGTTTTGTTTCTAGGTGTTAACGCTTTATTTAATGTAAAATTTGCAGTGTTTTTCCCTGGTTTGAGAAAGACTTTAGGTGGATGGATGTATTTGACGTGTTGTTAGATGGTTTGGGGGTCCTCCACAAAGACAATTTATACATTTTTCAATGAAAATCTTGCATTTTTACATACATTACCATCAGCATCAGTGTTTCCTCTAGGATTTTTTTCAGCAGCGGGGGCAGCGTAAACAAATGACACTTGACTGCAGATTTGACTTTTATGCCCAGCATAATCCCCCTTTTTATTGAATGGCTGGCATGAAAAATGGCTTTTTAAAGGCTGAATGTAAAAAATAATAACAAAAATACAGCAATAATATAGAAAAAAATAAAACAAAAATTAATTATTTCTTGATGGGGCTGTAGAATCAGTGGCAAAGTTTGCATCTTTCTCTCCTGCTCCTTCACTCGGCTCTCCCCCTGCTGTACTCTGCTCTCCTTCACTTTGTTCCACTGCTCCTCCCTGTCTGTTACTTGTCTTATACGAGTTAGATCATTTACACTCACATCACATCTGATTACAAGTGTGAACACAATTTTTTACCTAACCATCATCATTCGAGTCAGTAAAAGGCTAATGATACCTGACTAGCATCATCTTCATCAAGTGTCTTTCTCTTCTTTGAGAAATATTTGAACAAGCTCATCTGAAAATGCAGTCAGCAGTCACATCATGGCGTGTATATATTCGCTTAATGCTATCAATTAGTTTACTCAGGTTAGCGACACTGAGTTGAGTTGGCACCGGGCCCAATTAATTAAGCTACCGATATGTTAGATAGATAGAATTACTTTAATGATCCCATATGTTACGTAACCTTAGCTGGCCATCAATATTTTGCGAATGTCTATTGAACTTATGAAATCTATTATAAGTTTTCTTAAGCTAATAAGTCTACCTTTTCTCCGGTGAGTCGTTGCCCTATTTTCAAGATGACACTCCTTTGACTCTCCGACCTGGTGCCTGGGTGCTTGACGTGATGTCACTTTCAAGGCCGCGCTCTCGCGAGTAATTAACTTCGATAGCACCAGTAAGTTCTTGGGAGGGGAATCTACTCCAAAGAGTAGATACTGAGCAAGATAGTTATCTAGTTTACCTCAGCACTCGCGACACCCGACCCAGTGCAGGACTCTGCTGTGAAGGTGGAGATATGATGATGCGGCGGTGGTGTATTTGCGACAATTTAAAAAAAAAAAATAAATAAAAAAGCAATTTGAAGGAGCGGCGGCTAGGATTTAAGAGTGGCGGGCCGCCACTCCTAAATGAATGTAGAGGAAACGCTGAGCATTATCACCACTTTTGTGTTAAAAAAAAAAAGTTGTAAAAGCTAAATCAGATGACAAATAAGAACACACTGAAAGTCCACTGGGGACCAGCTGCAACTGTTCGATCAAGGGATACTCATTTAGTGATTTCTGATGCTCTCCACATGGATTTCCCACCCAGATGAGTTAGGTTGTGCCCAAAACAGCATGGGTGCTACACCTAATGCCTTATAATGGCAGAGAAAACCTTGATGTATGTGTGTCCGTGTTCATGATGATACCAGAGGTGCCTCACTACCACCATTAAACACTGTAAGAAACCAGTGACACGATAGAATAGAGAAACTTGTTGAAAAATTAAAGACAGAAACAGTTAAACATCTTTAATGTACTGTATTCAATCTGCCTTGGAATGAATGGGAATAACTAGCTTTGACACATTGAGTAATGTAAAGCTGCACTTCTTAATATTATTACATTAAGAAGGGATTAAATGACCGTGTGAACTGTGGTACTTACAGTAATGAGAAAGGCATCACTTATCGTAACATGCCCACATACATTATCAGGAGACTCTGCCTGAGCTGTGCGCTGTGTAGTTATATATCAGACATTTCTATTGTTTCATATTAGCATCTATGGTTTATTATGTTGTGCTGCATGTCTCATTTTGAAGGCAATATCTTCCATCATTTGGACCATGTAGGACGCTGTGCGCTGCTGAAAGAGGGCAGTTAGGGCTTGCAGTTTCCTCTCTAACAGGCTGGCCACACTAGCTGTGTGATCGCTGCGTGGAGTGGCATCTTGCTCTTAATTTCTATGCCATATGAACAGGTGAGAGCAGACACACTGGCTGCATGGGCTGCGCTGCACGGCTGCAGCATTGCGTCTTCTAGAGATTTGGAGTGTTGCCTGTTTTTACCCCAACAAGTACGGTTCTCAGCATAAATAGGCATGGAGACAACCTGTAGATTATGCTGCCTGTGTGGTCACACACACACACACACACACACACACACACACACACACAGGAGTAAGCAGCAGCAGCAGCTCAGCAACGCAGCCGCCACGCAGCACACAAGGATCCAGTGTGGCCAACCTGTAAGAGACCAGCTGGTCAACAAAGTGGAGCATTTAGCAGCTAAATGCCATACATGTTTCTCATGGGTTGGTGGAGACCAAAACTAGAGCAACAGGAGAGTGAATATTGGACTTTCGTGGACCTTCAACACGTGGAAACAAAATGACTTCAAACAAATGCTAAAGTCACCCACCATGCTGATTAGGGCATGAATAGGCAACTGGAGGATAAAACTTTCCCACTGTCAACATTTGATGTTGGTATTATGTCAGTATTGTGTGTTTTTAGCTATTTCTGCTGCCCCAAAGTTGCCAAATAATTCATTAAACTTTCCCCTCTACATAATTTCCACCTTTGATTGATTATAGTTATTGCATGTTATGGAAGTTCAAAAGTTTCAGTGCAGAATGACTTTAAGTGACATTACCTCATCTGATTAGCCCATAATATCACCCTGTTCTTCATTTTTTAGTGTGCAGGCGGTGACGCGAGTGTTTTCCAACCGGTCCATCAGCTCTTGTTGTAGTGGAGGAACAGGAGGGAAACCCAGCAGACAGACAGACAGAGAGGGAGACAGGCCGGACTCAGGATGCCTCTGTTCTTCAGAAAGAAGAAGCTCAGCGAGGACTCCCAGAAGAGACTGGAATATCAACTGTGCCGGGTAAGAATAGCATGTTGATGTCACAGTGTTTTCCCAGCTGACCGCACAGCTTTAGAACACCCCGGTGCTGGTGCCGAGAGCCGCGTCAATAACCGATTATGGCTGCCCCGCGTTTATGAGACAGGTTATTCATCAATAACCTGTCTCATTTCTGGTGTGGAAGTTTGTGAACATAACATTATGTTTCCTCGCCATCTTAAAGACGGAATATCTGTTTAAAAAAAGACCCAATAACTGTTCCTCGTTCTTAGTCTAAGGAGGCGGGTGCTGATGACATCCTGGACATCTCAGCCTGTGAGCTCTCAGAGGTGAGTATGTCAACAGTCATTATATTATTAGTATAATGAATGTTTCTTGTCAAACCTTTGAAGGTGTGGGTGCGTGTCTGTGTGAATGTGATCAGGGTGTGCCTGAAAAAGAGCATTGCTCTCAGCGAACCCCCTCGAATAAACAGGTTTTAAAAAACACCAAATCAGTTACGTTGTAGAACAAGTTTCGTTGAACCAAACACTGTTTTAAAGGTTTGTTTGGTGTTTATTAAATGGGGTTGTGTGGGGTACATAGTCAGGGTAGTGCCTACAGTAGCTGGCCCACAGTTTGTAACAGCGGTAACCGATGTAGGTAGCTAAGCATTGTACTGCTGTGTGTGGTGTATGGGGTCAGCAGCAAAACGTATTTCAGCTACCTAAGAAACGAATATCAGTTTGAGTGTTTGCTATATTTAGAATATGTCCACTGCTTTACCTTGCCTTTCCTTTGGCACTATGCTTATTCATTATTTATCCAAATCCATGGTTTGTTCTGTTACAGGCCCCCTCAAGTGCCTTTTCCATTTGCAAGGTGCTACAGAAGAAGGTAAGGGTGCAACGTGGAGACATTTCCAGGAAGATGCCTGTTTGTGTCAATTCCATATTTCGATGTGCTTTCAGTATTCTTCAATCAGGGTTCGTACGGGTGCTTAAAATCCTTGAAAGTGCTTGAATTTCAATGTTGTGTTTTCAAGGTCTGAAAAGTGCTTGGATTTTGGTTTAAGCGCTTTTGAAAGTGCTTGACATTATAACTCTGTGTCTTTTACAAAATTGGGATCAGACTGGATAATTAATTTCTGAAGTTTTTGCTATTATATAATATAATTTTAGATGTTTACAGCATAATACAGTGTACAGAATTGTGATAAAAAGTGAAGAAACAATCACAAGTGTATATATTCCTTTAGATATGTATTTTACCCCAGCAGTAAAGTGCTGGAAAATCTTAAAAATGACCCTTAAAAGTGCTTGAAAAGTGCTTGAATTTGACCTTGAAAAATGTGTACGAACCCTGTTCAATGTTACTGTATCACCAGTGATTATACAATAATTACTGGTGATACATTACCATATACATTAATACACACACAGTGACACAGACACCCACACCGAGTCTGTGTGTGTGTGTTTGTGTATATGTGTGTGTGTGTGTGTGTGTGTGTCTGGTTGTACAGTCAGCAGTCAGACATGTCCTCTGTTACTCTCCTTCAGGTCTTTATCCTCCATAACAATGAGCTGAGGTCATTGCTGCCCAAAGGATGTGACATCAGCACTCTTGCCACTTTAAAGGTGATGTAAGCTAGACACAAGCAATGATGGGACATTTAAGTGGCTGTTATTGCAGTAAACATTACGCACCACTTGTTCATTTGGGACGTTTGTGAAGATAATGCTGCTGCATCACTGAGACAGAAAAGCTTGACAGAATCTGTTGGCCTTTAAAGGTTTTGGATCTGCATGACAACAAGCTCAGCTGTCTTCCAGAGGACATTGGGAAGCTGGCGTCACTGCAGGTAATGCTATTCCGGCCTCGAGTCACGATACAGAGGAAATTAGTGAGTGAATGCTGCTCACCATCCGTGTGTGTGTGTTGTGTGTCTGTCAGATTCTAAATGTGGAGAAGAACCGGTTAAAGACCCTTCCAGACTCCATCGGGGATCTGCGGCTTCTGCAGACGCTCAATTTGAAAGGTATCATGCTCACAGCTTCCTGTTGACTCCATGAGTGAGAGGACATGTACAAGTCACATGACATGGATTCATGTATTTTGCCCGTCACCGTGTGTCTGTCTGTACAGGTAACTCTCTCAGTGAGCTGCCGTCAGTAGTTGGATCACTGAGCAGCCTTCGCACTCTAGATGTGAGCGACAACAACATCGTCCAGCTGCCCAAAACTCTGGCCTACATCCGCACCCTCGAGGTGTGTGTCTTGGGAAACAAACTTGAACGCAGGAATGCTAAACACTGATATATGGCTGTACACAAACCTTGTGTGTGTGTGTGTGTGTGTGTGTCTGTGTGTGCTGTGACAGAGCTTTGCACTTGACGCTGCCATGATGACCTACCCACCCGTGTCTGTGTGTACAGAGGGCACAGAGAGCATCCAACGCTTCCTTTGCTCTGGTGAGGTTTACTCCATTATTAAATTGGCTTTTGGATTATTGCAGAAAAAAATCTCTTTGTCAAACACAAGTTTCTGAGTCTCTGTGTTTGCTGTAATGACGTTTAATGTCCCCGACAACTTCTGTATTCTCATTTAGACACCTGTTAGGACTCATTCCTGCAGCACTCTTTTGAACTGTATTTGATAAATCTGAAGGTGCGTCTACGCAGGAGGCCTTTGAGCATTTTTCAGCCCTTCATCTCAATAGATCTCAACAACACATATATTTCAGGCTATAATAATAATCAGTAAAATATATATACAAAAATAAATCTATGAGTATAACTGGTGAATGTAATGTAACTCCACTCACTCCTAAGTTACCACGCGCTGATAAAGGAGTGTACTGCAGTTTTTTTTTTTTTGCACATGAGCATCTCACATCCAGAAACTCATGTTGTAAACTCTACCACTCGCTGCCCTGGTAAAGAACTGTCCACATTGTAGCACTTGGCCCGACACAGTCCAGCCTTGCACTAGGTTTTGACCTAGTCTTAACATTTATTCATGAAAACATTTTCTAGTAGACGCCCCAAATTAAAGCATTGAACGGTAAAGTAATCATAATGAATAATGAATGATAAAATGATAAAGGTTTGGGTATTTGTAGTTACATCCTATACAACTTTATAGTGCTGAAGCACAAAGTTGAGCTCTGATGATATGCCCTTTTCCGTATACATTGCCTCTGTAGGTCACAGCTGTGCAAACAATGAACCGTATGCCTCAGTTGTATTGAAGCAACACAGTGGCAGTGTCAGCCAATGCAGTGGTACAACTCTTATGTATTTCTTATGGTTCTTATGATAGTGTGATAGTTTGAATGACAGTGGAGTCCTGCAGCATTATGAGTAAAGCTGCATCTGTTGCAGCATCTCACAGCCTTCACAATACGTCCAGCAGGTGTAAAACCCGAGCCACATGAATCCACGTTAGTGCAGCACACTGAAGGAGTTGTGGAAAGAGGGGAAATAAAGGTTACTGGTCTATGTGATGGGTATGGTGCTCTGAAAAGGAAATTTACCCTTGGGATAGTAAAGTGCAAGTCTTAATATTCTCGTGTAACTGTATTTGACTGTGCTGTTTTCAGAGCTGGGAGAAGAGTACTGCCCCCCATCCCAGTATCTCCTGCCGGTGCTGGAGAGTGACTGTGGCAAACCAACAGACTGTCTGGACAGCTTGGAGGTCGCCTGGCAGGTACAATATGTGACAATAACGTTCAGAAGTAGAATGTAGTGCTCTTTACTTGGAACTTGTTATTTGCTGTTTATACTGAATAAACTGGACGTCTGATTTAGTCTTTCTTCACTCTCTGTTGCAGAGCAAGTTCAGTGACTATGAGAAGAGAAAGGTGCGGAACTCCAGCAACACACTCACTAACCTCATTCACACTGCCCTTTCAATGCAGGAATCATGTGCCGTTACTCCTCCTTGCTATCTGTGTGAAAGCTGCAGATGCGGAAAGGGGGGAGAGTTTTATTCCAGCTCTGATCTGCAAGTAGTATCAGAGGCGGGACGGCGTCTGTGTGAATGGAAAAGCCTGATCAGGAGTATGTCAGTCTGACAGCTAAACAGATCCTTCTCTCATCAAATAAAAGAGAAATGATCCACAAAGCAACGTTACAGAACCAAACAACAGTAATGTGGTAGCAGGACGTGTCTACAGCATCTTATATGAGAAACAAAATACTGCATCCATACGTGGAAAAGTGTCTGTCCTACCAACTCACATTACTGCTCTAAACACAGTGCCTGTTTGATGGCGGTGATCATGTGACACGATTTAGAACTCTGTCTTTGTCACCTTCCACAACTGTTTTGTTGTAGTAACTGTCTCTGACAATTTGTATTGAAAAAAAAAAATCATTGCGACGGTCATCCCTCCAGACTGAGACCTCAGTGAACTTTCCACCAGGTAACATCCTCCCTCTCCGCGAGTGAGAGTCAGACAGACAGGGTCCTCTATTTACTGATGGTCATTATGTTATCATGTAATTTAGAGCGAAAAACTTACCTTTGTCACTTTCAACAATGCATGGTGGGTCAGGATCTCAATCACAAACATTATAACAGTATTAATATGATTATAAGCAGTCGATTGATACATGTTTAGATTAACAGATGGACACGGGGAAACAAGTACCAGAAAAAGACACGGATCTCAACATCATGATGTGTACTGTCACGGCTCTTTGGTTCCTCAACGCTGGCATGTCGCTTTAAGCCGGCGCTGCTTGGCTCAGTGTGAACAAAGAAAGGCGGCATAAAGACGAGCCTTCTTTTCTTGGATTCACTTTCATCAGCATTGTTTTCCAGAAAGACAGATTCATTTTCTCCACTCACAGTGATCTGGCCGTGTGAATGTGAAGCTTGGATGTGAAGCCATGAATGTAATCTTGTTATAATGTAATCTTTTTATTGGTTAGCCTTTATTTATATATTTAGCTGGTTTGTAGTAAAGCGTATACGTTGCCATGCACATGCCGCGTACACATATCGTATAGTTTAAGTACCTGACCTGTTTCTCTGTCCCTCAGGAAGAGAAGAATCAGCAGAAGCTGGCCTTCGAGCGGCACCTGGAGGAGAAGCAGAAGGAGCACACCCAGCTTATGCTCATGAACAACTCCCGCAAGGCGAACATTCTCAACTCGGTCCGACAGGTACACAGCATGCTCACTAGATACCGTATGTCCTCATACAGTGTACAATACAGGACCTTTATTTACCCCAACTGCAGAATTTAAAGGTGAGCCAGCCAAGATGGACAACATTTATTAGCCAAATGATTTTAATCAGCTGCTGGCGTAGCACCACCTCTCTGCTCAACCCACTCTTGTGATGGCAGAAAGTGTCATCAGGTCCCCCAGAAAGAATCTATGGGAGAAGGGCGCTTGTATCCTGTCAGTTTATTATTCTGTGGCCCGTAGGAATTTCAACCCAGCCTCAGACTGGTCTGCATGCCTATTTGTAATTAGACACACATTGTAGGCTAGATATTGTCATACTGGCTACAATGACTTTTGTCACCAGCAGCTCAGTTTTTAAGAGGTTTCTTGTTTGTTTGTTTTTCAAAAAAAATTCTGCCATTTACTGTTTAAACTTCACCTGATATGTATTTGCTGACACTAACAACAAGCAGAGATGGACAGAGTACTCGACCCCAGTACTTGAGTAAGAGTACAAATACTACTGGTCAAAATGTACTCCGTTACAAGTAAAAGTAGCTCAGTCGACATGTTACTCGCGTAAGAGTAAAAAAGTACTTGCTTTTAAAGGTACTTAAGTACCCAAAAGTACATGCTTTTAAATTTACTTTAAGTAAAAGTAAGTGTAAGAGTAAATTTCTTATTTTTCACATCAATGAATTTCTATAATTTTTTCTAAATGAATTTAAGGACCTTTTAACTCTTGTTTCTGAGAATTAACTCTTTGAAACCACCTGCACTGATGTGCTTGCTTTTGTAACCAAATGAACCTGCACCGTCCAACCCACTCTCTATCATTTAGCTAAGTTGGGAACTGGAACCCCCTCAAAGACCAATGTTGTCCCCAGACCACTGGTTGAGAATCACTGCTTTACAAAAAACTACATCTGATGCAGCCATTGTCGCAGTTTTGTGTCGACAAACACAGTCGAGAGCGTGGCTACTTTGGTGGCGTCCTTATGGGGAGGGATGACGTATTTCCGCTTTTACGTAGATCCCAGTGGAGAGCGTGCACTGTGATAGGTTTCCTTTTTTGACAAACACAGCTTGTGTCCAATAGTATTTTAGAGAAAAAAAAAAAAAAAAGAGCAGCCCTGAAAGTAACGAGTACTTTTCAGCCTTCCTAGAAATTAACTAGAGTAAAAGTAAAAATATTTGTCTTGGAAATGTATTCAAGTAAGAGTAATAAGTACCACAGAAATCTAATACTCAAGTAAAGTACAAATCCTCTGGATATGTACTTAAGTACAGTACTCAAGTAAATTTACTCCGTTACTGTCCACCACTGACAACAAGAAAGCAACCCAGTGACGCTACGACCAATCGGGGAGTGTTTCTCCTGTGTGTTTGAAAGCTGTTGTGTTTGTTTTGTGTTGATTTCCGCTGCATTAGTGTGTTTATCTGTTGGATGTGTAGGAGCAGGAGCGAGTGGAGCTGGGGGTCAACCTGCAGCAGAGGGCTCAGGAGGCCGAGAGGCTGCTGGTGCTGGAGAAAGTCCGACAAGCTGAAGATGGCATCAGCAGCCGCGTCAGCAACATGCTGATGGACAAAAGCAGGTAGGACCTGAGGGAAGTGGCGACATCGTGCACTCAGTCGGTGTCTATCTCCGAGGCAGGAGATTATTTTCTCGAGTAAACAACTAGATGTTCTGTCAATAAAATGTCAGAACAAGGTGAAAAATGTTGACCAGTGTTTCCAGAGCCAAAGATGACGTCCTCAGATGTCTTGTTTTGTCCACAAGACAAATCTATTCAGTTCAGTGTCACAGGGGAGGAAGGAAACCAGAACATTGGGCTGGAGAATGATGAAATGTTATTTCAAACAAACAGTGTTAGTCCAGCACACACAAACATATAAACACACAGAGTTTTGAGGGGTTTTTTTCTTTAAAGAAAGACTCAGTTAGCAATTAATTTAATAGGTTAATAGCTGCAGCTCTGTGTCACATTATAGATGTTGTATTATTTCACTCTCTCTAGGCAGAAGAAAAGTGCAGAGTTTCTTCAAGCCATGGAAGAAGATCGGTGAGTGGACAGACTACTGATCCATAATATCCAGATCTATTACAGCCAGAGTATATGAGTCACTCCAACACACAGCAGCACTCGTCCAATTGTTTTCCACTTACCCGGCTGAGCCTATTTATAGAGCACTTTCCAAGTAAGATACACAAAGTGCAGCATTACACGACACAGGAGGCCTTCTGGAACAGCAGCATACAGGAGTGGAAACATACATGGAAAAAAAAAAATGAATTAATTAGTTGTTAGAAGGTTAGTTCTGTAAAAGGCTGGCTGTAATGTGATTGGTTCACAGTCAGTAGTGTAGTGGCATCTTGATTGGTGGTTAACCCAACGACCCTGCTGATGTAACATTATCATGCCCGTCCCATAGTGTCCTTCTGGAGATAATTCTTCCTCTTTAATCTAAACTGTCGTTGGTGAAATTGTCCAAAGAATTTTGCTGATTGACAGAGTTTAAAAACGGACAACGTTTTTGTATTTGGCTGAGCTGTGAAGCTGGCAGGTTTCGCTCTCTTTCCCCCCAGTTGACAGTTAAAAGTCAGGAGAGCTTTACTGTAAACATGTTGTTGACGTCCTCCGCAGGATCCGTATGGAGCATCTGGCTGCAATCACACAGGAAGAAGCCAACTCACTAAGGAAGAGGGAAGTGGCAGGTAAGCAGCTTGGCTGATGTACTTTACCTATAAAGTGCTCTGTATGTAAAGTCATGTCTGTTGAACAAACCATGGACCCGAAAACTTTACTTAATTCTGACGGTGACCTGCCGTCATTTTAAGCTCTAATTCAAATATTTACATTCATTTACCTACATTTAGCAGTTTTCAGTTTACATTCAAGCTCGCCAGAGGTTGGACCCCATCTTTTCTGGCACCACCCTCAGGACTTAATATAAACATTGCACACGAGATATCTCATAAGCACATCGGCATGACAGTAGCTGGGCTCATTCATTCTCCTGAGGGGATAGACCTGACAGGTTTTAATTCAGGCTTGACAATATGGCCTCAAAATAATACTGTGATGTTTTAGGCTTAGTCACGATACACAATACTTTGAAATCTCTAGACACTTTAGGTGACTAAAAATTAACACAATGAGATGTCATGAGCCTTTCAAATCAGGAAAAGAAAACGCTTACGACATATTTCGGTTCGTTTTTTCGTTCGTTTTCTTTTCCGCTTTTCCGTCAGGGTTGTGGGATGTTGCCGCTTTTGATTAAACAGAATCCAAGACCTCGTATAGTCTGCCTCACAACAGATGGTCTTGTCCTCTTTGTGTGTTGTAGCGGCCATGCAGAAGATGCTGTCAGACAGCTTTGCTATGAACCTCCTGCAGGAGGCCAGTGATGTTCGCCGCCAGAGCCTGGTGTCTGAGGCCTGCAGAAGGTCAAACATGCACACACAAATACACACATAGACACACAGACACCAGGTCTGAGCAGATGGATGCTGACGTAACAAACCAGTGTGGTTTCTCTTCCCTCGTCTTGTAACAGTTTGGAGACTTTGGACAAGAAGTTTGATAAGATGCTGTCCCTCCAGGTGTTGGACAAATCTAAAGCCATTGCCCAGATCTTACAGGAGGTATGTGGTCTGCTGTAGATAACACCAGGATCATCACAGCTTGCTGAGACAGAGTGAATCAGCACTGCCATGTCCTCTTAATTGTTCCCTGCAGGAGGAGATGCAGAAAGCAGCGTTCCAGGCTCTGCAGCTGCAGAAAGACGCTGTACACGGCTACATTCGCAACCAGGTCTGTGTGGGCGGGGGCGGAGATGGTTAGGGTCAAACCTGTCAGTGGGGTCTGTTTTTTATGGTACTGATAGAATGGAGCCCACCATAACATAATCAACCGTATGTAGATTCATGTTTCTGTTCAGTCAGTAAAGAAGCACACTCATCTCTTATCACTCGTTACAGGAATAGGTTCTGTGTTTCATTCCTCAGGTTAACATTCTGTGTCGCCCTTTACGCCTCACTTTTTAAATTGTGACAGAGGCCAGTGACACTGAAGGCTGAGGCTAGTAGTTGTAGCTCGCTAATGTCAGCACTACACTGCTTTTGAGCATGTTGCTTCAATACCGGCTGAGTCATAACCCGCTGTAAATAACCCAGATCTGTGTGTCAAATCTTATTGGATTAGGCCTGGAAAGTCCTTGAAAAGTTCTTGAATTTGATGTTAAAGAATGTGTGGGAGCTTTACAGTACGTCAAAGCTTGTTTAATTTCATCGTTTCAAGATAATGAAGCCTGGATTTAAATGCTGATGCTGCTCTGTGTCTGTTGGATGTTTGAATGGGCCACTGTTTGCCATATCAACTTAAAACTTAGCCAGTGTCATGTTTGCAGCTTGTTATCTTGCCCCCGGGTGGCCAAAAATTCAATTAATGCAGGAGTGAGAAAGCTGTAAGGTTTAGAGATACAGTTCCTCTGTTCAAGATGAAGGTGAAGTTATATGCTGCTGACTCTGGGCATTATTGACATTTCTTCTTTCGTTTAGTTTTTTTTTCACTAGCAGCCAGTCCATTACTAATTCATTTTAACTCATCCTCTTGAAGTAAATGCTTTTGACTTTTTCTCACCAGCCAGGTTCCCAGGCCCGCAGACAGAAAATCATTTCATTAGTGTTTCACTTTTTGCATTCAGTAGCATGTCCCTTCTCCTGCTAGCTTCATGTTTGCTCCTCCACTGTCCCCAGATCAAGCTCATAGAGGGTGAATTAAAGCAGCTGACTAAATTGGAGATTAAAAGACGCAATCTGGATGCTGAGAACCTGCAGGTAGGTGTCAGCGCCTTCTTTCTTTGCCTTCCCGCATTTACCTGATTTCTTTTTTTTTTTTTACGATTACAATATCATATCATGTCATTGCTCCATGGCAACAACTGTTTATCACTGCACACACTGAGGGTGAAGAAAATAATCAGGAGCGAAGGGTATTAGATATACTCATACTCATAGTATTTATTATTTCAGAGCCTGATTCATTTTGTAGTCTTTCAACAGGATTTACTGATGAGTGTGTGTCGTCACTCTCCCTGACTGCGTGTGTGTGTGTGTGTAGGAGGTTCTGGTGGAGCAGCGCACAGCTCTCAGTGACTTGTTGCAGCAGCTGCTCAAGCAGAGAGACCAGAGAGAGCAGGAGCTGCGACAGGTTCTGGTGAGGAAACTTTTCCTTTCAGTATCAAATAGCACCCCCGTTCCCACTGCCCTTTCAGCGCGGGGATCACGCGCCGATTCTCTGCATCGTCGTCTGTGTGAAGTTATAGACGTGGAGAGGGGGGGACAGTTTCGCTGCGGCTCTGATGCACCTCCAGAGGAAGTATCGGAGGCGAGTCGGCGTCTGTGTGAATGGAAAAAGCCAGAGGTGCAGAGCCGGGGCCTGTCCATCTGATGGTGTTCACAGTCTAAACAGATCCTTCACTCAGCAAATAAAAGAGAAAAGACCCACAATGCAATTTTACAGGACCGAACAATGTGTTAACTGGTAGTGTCTTTTGGCATATTGTACGAAAAAAAAAAATGCAGTTATATGTGGAGTGGAGTGAAGTGTCTGTCAACCTCTCTGTCCTACTTGGCCTTTGTCACATTTCCGCCCGAAAAAACAGCGTCTCCCGCAGTTGAATGGCGGTGATTATATGAAGTGATTCAAAACAAAACACTTAAACCCACCATGCGTTTGTCTCCTTCCACTATTGTGTTGTAAGTACTATCTTGAAAGAAATCAACGCAACAGCGGGGCGCCATTTAGCTCAGTGGGTAGAGCGGGCGTCCCATGTGCAGAGGCTTTGTCCTCGCTGCAGCGGCCCCGGGTTTGAGTCCCGGCCTGGGTGCCCTTTGCCGCGTGTCACTCCCCCTCTCTCTCATCCCGTTTCCTATCATATCTTCAGCTGTTCTATCAATAAAGCCGATAAAAGGCCAAAAAAATAAAAAAATAAATCACAGCAACAGTGAGCCCTTCCAATGACCGAGACTTCAGTGAACTTTCACACGAATCAGTTAGTGGCCATTTGCACTGAAACGTTCAGCCCGTTCTCCCCTGTTGTCAAGTGGTAACATGAGATCAACAATCACTGTGTGTTTTCCAGGCGGAGATGGAGCGGAAGTCGGAGTCCAACCAGCAGAACTACTGGATGATCCAGTACCAGAGACTGTTGGATGCCAAGCCTCTGTCACTGCGCATGCAGGTACAGTAAAGAGCAGACGAGGACACGCATAACATGTGGAAACCAAACTGTGCTGCTCCTAAACTCTAACCTGGTTGCAGGAAGCCGGCGTGGAGAAAGAGCTGGTCAACCTGTTGTGCAAACTGTCAGCTCAGCACTACCTGCCCATCCTGGCTCATCACCGAGTGACCACTGAGGCCCTCCGCCACATGAACTCCTCCGACCTCAAGAAGGTCTAGCCGCGGCTTCATTAATAACACGTTTCTGTCAGCTGTCACCTGACTACATACTGTAACCAGCTCAAAAACATGTCATCTCATGTCATGTCCTTCATGAAAGCTACGATATCAGCTTAAAAGTTGATAAGATGTCGGTCTGGTGTTTACAGTTTGTAAATGTTAATGTAGGTGTAACTGTCCCTGATGCGCAGAATAATCAGCTTTGTCCATTTCTCTTTTGTCAGCTTGGCATCAGTGAAGTAGGAATCCAGAAAGCTCTTCTGAAATGGGCTCGGGACTACCTTCCTGAAGGTACATCACACACATCCAATATCTCTTTATTTTATACATTGATACTGTCCATACAACAAGATACCAAGTGGAGTCTGATGTGTGAGTGCAAACAAATGATCTGTGGCCACACCGGTCACAACACAACATGTGATGTGTGAAGTCTCAACAATCATCAGTCATCTAGTAATGTACAGTTTGTGTTGTCAAACAGGTGTAAATCCAATTTTTTGTTTTAATATTGAGGTCACTGTTAAATCAGCTGTTGTACAGAACTACATTATATGTTTGGGCTGATATTCATGATTTAGTCTTTATCATTTCTATTTTCAAGTTTTAATTATGACCCCAAAATACCTACTAGAAAATGATCAGTTTTCTTCTGACAGAGATTTTCGAGGTCAATTAAATGATGTATTTTCTTTATGGATAAACTCATCCTTGATATAGACCATAGAACGACATATTGGCAAATTTTACAAATGGAGTAGAGTTTAAATAGTCCATTTCAAGGAAGAAGGATGATGGTCAAGGCATTGAAACTTCATGAAGTCGATGAAAAACTGACCTGTTTGATTTTCTCCTCTACCAGGAGCTTGCAAGGCTCCCCAGGAGGATGAGGAGGCCGAAGCCGCCCCCACGGCTCCAACACCTTCCCCTCCATTTCTTCCCAACAACTCAGCCTTTCAGATGCCCAGCACACCGACCACCCCAGGGACCCCCGTCACCCCGTCAGCCCCCAGCCCTGTGGAGGGACCAGGAGGCTCTGAGTGTGTGGTCTGCATGGAGACCGGAGTAAGAAAAACACTCACTCGACATTTGTTACTGTTGCTTCTTCAGTGTGGTACCTGGACTTTACACCAGCAGCACGGCATCAATGATTCATAACACAGCTACATTCAAGGGCTTTGTCCTGGGTCCTGTTTTGTTTGTAAAACCAAATTAAATCTCAGCTGCACAGATGGCAGCAGCAACAAACTGATACCACACATACAGCTTAAACTCACCTGTTCAGTGGGAATAATAGTTTTCAAGAAGGCTACATTAAAAGTAGACAGAAAGAATACAGCCGTTGTCTTTAAGTGAAGTATTCATTTTTTATGTTTTCTTTCCATTCGAGGTAACCCAGTGAAAGTTGTTTCTACAATCACTCGTAAACTGCGAGCAGGAAGTGCTGATAGTTAGCATTCAGCATGTTTAATGGCGCCAGTTTCCCAAAAGGTCAACGTTGGCGATAGAAAAAGGGAGTCTAGTTACAGCCCACAGCTGACTCACCAGCTTTGTCTGAAAGCACTCTATATTTACTGTCCACCTTTTTATACGAGTGTCTAAATTCTGAGTGTGCACACAGTTTTGTTCTCTCAAAACTCAACAATGTGTTCATGGCATGTACACCACTTTCTGCCAACAATCCCACAATGCAATGCTTCACACTGTACAGATAGAAAGTTCCCGTGGAGACGCTCTAACACAAAGTGATGCTGTCGAATAATAACAAGAAGTTTAATGAGACTCAATTTACGCTTCACCATAGAGCTTCAGTACCCGGTCTGTTCCAGTCAAAGGTTCAGCAAGCGTGCCTCTTCACAGTTACTCGTGACATGAATGAATGACTGATTATGAAATAATCCTCCTCAAAGGGAATCTTTCAAATCAAGACAACAAAAATGTTTTGTAATAATTGCAGATTTAACACTTCACCATTACGTAATAGAGAATTCATCACTTATAAACGTGAGTGGACCTACTCTCTAACAGTAACTGTGTCTTGTTGCTTTTGGCTTAAAAATCGACAAGATCCAAACTCTTTACATGCAGATGATCACTCTTCAGCAACTCTAGAAAGAGGAAATATAAAACCTTTGTACACACATACTCGCACTCATCCAGAGGACTGACCCGTGTCTTGTCTCTGTGTGTCTCCAGGCTCAGGTCATCTTCCTGCCCTGCGGTCATGTATGCTGTTGTCACGTCTGCAGCGACGCTCTGCAGAACTGCCCTCTGTGTCGTAGCAGCATATCCCAGCGGATACGCCTCTACCACAGCTAGAGCCCCCCTGCTGCACCGCTGTGCTGCTCCCTCGCCCACTACAGCGTACTTCATATCTGCATGATCATAAGTTAACCTTGTCATGTATAGAAAAGCTTTTAGAAGGTTTTCAATGAGCTGAGCCACTTTCCTGTATTAACCAAACAGTACTTTATGTATATGCAGAAACGAGTTGAAATAGACCTGTTTTGTTTTTTTGTTTTTTTTTATGTGTTTTTGGTTGTCGCTGGCATCCAGGCATGTTGTAATTTGTTCTTTTAAATTCTTTTGTTTTTTTAAAATATGTATTTTACACCACTCACTGGTTGAAGACTGACTCTTGGCCTTATTATCTTCTCAACTGATACGTGCCTTTTTCTGGAAATCTTTGTTTTTTGAAGCAATACTCATGTGTTGTCAACCAAAGTAACACCTGTCCAACATTTATCCAAGTTAACTAAGACATAGTGTTTTAATCATTGTCGCTTTTGGCTCTCATTGCTTGTTGTTCTTCCAGTCCGTCACACAACCTTTCCTGCCCTCACCGTCTGCGGCTGTCCGCTCACCTGGATGTCGATCCAGCCTCTGACCTCACTGTACATTCCTCTCCACTTGTCTCTCACGTGTCTTTTAATGCCACATACGGTGCACATGTGTGAACTCGCAACACGCATCACCTGTCGGTTGCCATCACTAATGTTACTCTACTCTTTCAAGTGCTCTTAACTTTAACATCTCAGCATGTTTCAGGAAATATCTTTACTGTGTGTGAGTCTGTTAAACGTCGTGTGTTCTATATCAATCACATATTTCAATCAACAGAATATATATATATATGTGTGTCATTTTCCCGCACCCACCTCGTGGTCAATGTAAAAGCTTTGTGTCTGCGACTACACAAGCAGCCACATCTGGAAATGTACTGAAATACAGTATACAAGCCGAGTGATGTTGTCAAGTCTCCATAATGTATCAAACTGTTTTAAATACTTTGTCGGTAGAGATCTCTGGGAGAGAGTCAGCATGTGTGACTCTTTTCATATTCTGATTTAGTTCTCATAGGATTCTGACTTCCTCGCTGATATCTGATATCTATTCATTTTCCTATTATGACCTCTATAAACCTCAGAAAACTTTAAAAAAAAAAATTCACTGCCCAGCATTATTTCATCTTGGCATCATTTTGATAAGGTTATGCAATGTCACATTTATTTATGTCCAGAGTTGCATTCATTTTTCACCAAGATCTTGTTTTGATGATGGGAGAGTCGGGCTGCTGCGTAAAGTCTTCTCCAGCACATCCCAGAGATTCTCAGTGGGGTTCAGGTCTGGACTCTGTGGTGGCCATCGATGTGTGAACATGATGTGTCACCCTCCCTGAACCGCTCTTTCACAGTTTGAGCCTGATGAATCCTGGCATTGTCATCATGGAATAATTGAAAAAGAAAAAAAATTCCATTGATGAAAAAACCTGGTCATTCACTATATTCAGGTAGTCAGTTGACCTTGTGTTTTTGGGGCAGATATCATTGTTGAACCGAGACCTGACCAACTGAATCAACCCCAGATCATAACACCTCCCCCACAGGCTTGTACGGTAACCACTAGGCATGATGGGTACATCACTTCATCCACCTTTCTTCTTACCCTGATGGGCCCATCACTCTGTTACAGTGTAAATCTGGATTCATCCGACAACGTGACCTTCTTCCACTCTTTATGCTCCCTAGCAAAGTGAATTCTTCTTTCAGATTAGCCTCACTGATAAGTGGTGTTCTTAAGGCCACACAGCTGTTCAGTCCCAAGCCCTGGACTTCTCTTCACATTGTAAGTGTGGAAATGTTCCTGCTGTTACTATTAATCACAGCGTTGAGTTCCACTGTCAATGTTATTCCATTTGATTTCACCAAACATTTATGGTGATATTTTTGTATTTCATTTAATTTATCATCACTGATTTGAATTTGAGGTTTTAATAGTGCGTTGGACAGTTGTTAACACACTTTTAGGTCACCCGCTCCACTCAGTGTATCTGTTTGGCAGGCGCAATGCGCACTTTATCAATCGTAACTCTGAATTCAAAACTGATTTTCACGCGGGGTTTTTTTTTTTTGCTGCAAACGTCATACATGTAGCTATGCAGTCCTTCCAGAAAAACAAGGAGTGTTTTTGATTGTTGCGGGCAAAAATCCTTGATTATGCGGCACGTTTTCTTAAAAAATGCGATGGAATATGCAGGATATTTATGCAATTTTATGCGATGAAATTGCGGGAACTTGAACTTGAAAAACTGCGGTTTGATGAAAAAGAGAAAAAAAAGTCATTCCCCCAACACCCTGTTCTCACTATGCTACCACCTTAATGTAAAGAGTCATTTCTTACTACCTCCTATGATAAGCAAGCATACTACATCACAGTAAGTGCTGGGAATATTTAAGTTATCGGCTTGTTTTATTTCAGACCTTGATAAACGTTTCAAATAAATTTGAAAACACAACAGACATAAAGAAACTCCCATATTTACTGGGGGAAATGCCCAAATGTGGGAGCATTGCAGCTAAATTCATCACCTCATGTCATGACCTGAGGGCTGCCAGTGGAACCTGAGAAACACGACTCAGTACTTACTTCTTTTAATAGTTTCGTTTTTAATTATTTATTTATTTCTCATATCAACATCAACACACACATTATATTGCACATGTTTTTCTGGTGGCATCCAACGTGAGTGCAACACATCCATGTTTAGCCTGGTCTTCCTGGCACCTTCTCTCCAGCATATCCAGCATCATCTTGTTCAGGCCAGGCTTGTCATCCACCGAACGCAGCCATCTGTAAAAAAAAAAAAAAAAAAAGATAAGTAGCCATTTATTTATTTATTTATTTATAATGTGTTTGCATCAGTAATTTCCAAAAATTCAAGCGGACAACATTAACACTACCTTTGTAATGTATGTGGATGTGGGAGGGGCAAACGCTGAGACTCTCTAAGGTAGTTGTACGCCTTTGGACCGTGTAGATGGAGTGTGAGCGCTAACTCTCTATAGTCCTTTGTGTACTCATGACCCTGTTTTTCCGTGGATTCTACCTGAAGATCTGAAATTTTATGAGCAAAAATTAGTTAACAAACACATGAGTCTGATACAGATAATAACTAAGGAAGTTTAATGAAGACTGTAAGAATAACATGTACATACATTTCAAAGTGCTAATTTTGTCTTACCTGAGTAGAATTCAAGCCTCTCTTTGAGCTCCTCATTAATGAGGTTCTTTTCCCTCAAATCTCCCAAAAGACTCTTCACCGTGGTCTTTGCCCTCTGTTCTCTGGCCACGGCATTCTTCCTCTCTCGCTCCAGACTTTCCACTCTTGCCAAGGCTTCATTGAGTCTAGTCTTAAGAGCGGCAGGAGAAGCGGGCAAGGCGTAGCCATGATCCTAGTAGAAAGAGGGATGAACATGGTTTGGGTAATGTTTCACTTCACACACACACACCACTTTGACACCACTAGTGTATGGCCCACATTCTTTCTTATAGTCACCACCTGTCAAAACCACTGTCAGCACTGTGTGTGTGTGTGTGTGTCTATACGTTCCTCCCATCTCCTGTTTCCAGGTGCCTGTCTGAACATGACTTACCGTACATTAGACGGGGCAGCAGTGTGTGTGTGTGTGTGTGGGTTTATTTGTGAGTGTGTTTAATATGAGTGGCAGCAAACAAGTGAGTTTTTAATATGTCCAGGACCATTGTGATAGAAATACTCACATCGTTAGGCTGAGGCTGAGGTTGTGGGTGTGAGGTTGCCACTTGTGGGGCATCCTGAAAGGCCATGGACGGGCTCTCTTCAGCTCTTCTGGAGGTAGATGTAGTCCTGCGCTTTTCCGGCTAAAATGATAATAACAATACTGTAATGTAATGGAATAATACATCATACTTGTAATAAAAAAGTATTATGTATTACAAGTATTATCATTTCTAAATAATTTTAGCAGCTTCTGGTGTACATTATACTTGAAAAGAATATACAGGGACAAGTATCTCACCCTGCCCTGTGATTGATAATAGAATATTGACGTTTATGAATGCTAACAGCGTTATGGTGATACACCTACTATTTGGAGGTGAACCGGGAAGCTGAAGATGGATGGAAAAACACCATCTCTGAGCCGGACAATCTGACCTGTCCTATCAAAGTCGCCCTGCTTGAAGTGCTCAGAGCAAAGCACGGAGGAATCACTTGCAGTGAATCCTTTCCTCCTCAAAGCCGCTTCCCACTGCTTCCTCACACCTTTGTCTTTGGGAAACCTTCAAAATAAAAACGGGAGATTTGGGAGAGTCTGCACAAAAACATTTTACAAAAGGAGGTCAAGCTTATTTTCTTCCTTCAAATTTCTTAAAACCTTTCTGCAACAAAACTCCTACTTTGATGCATACCTGTTGATAATGAACCAAAGCTGCTTAAATTGTGTGTGTGTGTACATAATACAGCCCAATGTTATTTAGTTATATATGCTAGTTTTAGCAAGTTCCGGCAATTTTTGCAAATTCACGCAATTTCATAGCATAATATTGCATTAATATCCTGCATATTCCATCGCATTTTTCAAGAAAACGTGCAGCATAATCAAGGATTTTTGCCTGCAATAATAAAAAAAACCCCTCAATATTAATGTTCAACCCTACTTGTGAAAAGTAATCCCTCGAGCCCTGTTTTCGATCGTCCGTCTATTAGAGCAGGAATATGCTGCACAATGCTCTGGCATCTTGTTGCTTCCGCTGCTCAACTATGAGTAGAGTGACCGGTTCAAGATGGCGGCCGCATTTCTTGCGCCCCAGCAGCCAATGTGGCGTCTACTCTTATATGTCTGTGGATGTAACCAAAGTCCTTCTAGGCGGATAACAATAGTAGAACGTCTCTGATGTAACCGAGGGAAACCCGACCGGTAGCTCCTCACTCTCAACATCAATGTCACACTTTACGGCAAGCCCGTTTCACGCTGTGATTGGCTCGTTCGTTTGTGCTACATTCAACACAGGAAACAACAGAGATTTACAGTTGAAAGACATTTAGCAACAACCTACAGAAGAAAACAGAAATACAGCAGATCATCAGACATTCAACGATTTTTATAAAAAAAAAAAAGAGCACTGCAGCCCCGGAGTCATTCTGAGGGTGTAAAAGGAGTTAATACTGAACGGTTCCTTTGTGTTGATCACTTATGTTGTGTGATATCTGTCTAGTTCTATAGCTCCACAATCTCTCTCCCATATTACAGTTTTTATTGATTGCTTTGAAGCAGCAGTCAACTCAAACTCCACATTTTCAAAACAGTTAACACACAGGCCAAAACAGTGGCACTCATGGTCAAAATGACTCATTTTGTTTGCAAAAGGCTCTAACCGTGCCAAAACATTTAAAATAGCACAACAAAAGCTAATTTTGCCTTCAAACAACACAACTTGCAAACAAGTGTATGAGCTCTTCCAATCAACCATTACACAGTGGACAACAAAATACAAAATACAGCACTCAGTGCTTATCGGTGCACCATTGCTTGTCATTGTAGCCTATTACTGTCGCAGCTTTCATGCCAGTGCCATTTTTTGTCAAGTTTGCCTTCTTGCAAAGAATTGAATCCAGAATCAGAAATGCTTTGATGCATTTTTTGATTCCACTGATTCTTTTTTTCGAACTGTGGCTGAAAACTGAAATACTGTAAATATTACACAAAACACAAAATAAAATCTATTAGAGTATAAGAAAATAAGAAAGCTGGTAGTCTCATAGTTCACAAAACATTTCTGCAGCTTCACAGCAAGCTTTTTCCTGAACAACTGACCTGTTTTAAAACATAGGAAAGAAGTTAAAGATATAAAATATTACAACAAAGTATAACAATCTATTACTGTAGAGTATAAGAAATAGCCACTATTGATACTCAGTCTCTTCTGTCTTGAAGATGGGGCCACATGGCCTCATCCACATCACATTCATTATCCTCTCTTGCAATGAACCAAGGGAAAAATCTTCTTGCATGCCATCCAACCTTGACATTCCTCTGCACCTATTTCTCACTCTCATCTGCCTTAGACCTCTTCAAACCATGTCAGCAAAGAACAACACAGCCGCTGCACTTTTTAAGGCTTGCAGACTGATTGCTCATTGAAGATTTGTGTTTAGGAGTGTCAAACAGGTGCTTTAGTGATTTCATACTGATGTAGGTAGTTTCTAATAGTTAGGAACAGATGGTTTCTGTTTGGTTACCATAGCTAAAACAATGGAGTTTGGACTGCTTGAATGACATCCGTGTTAACTGTTCTGCAAAAGGGTGGAGAAAATGTGTCAATCCAATGAGAAAGGGTTAACACATTTGCAAGAGGTGTATTGTGCTCTGCTGAGACAGTGATGATGAAAACCAAGTGGATCCCAGTTTGTTTAAGCAGGTCAAAGCAATCAATAAAAACTGTAATGTGCTCACACATTCACTCTCATTACACCACCTGCAGTCTGTCAGTGCTGTAATCTTCTGGCCAAAAAAAGTCCCAACTGTATTTAGATAACGATGCTGCAGTCACAGCTATTTGTTGGGATTTTCCAGTCCACTTAAAAAGTGGCATAACGCCTCTAGACAGGGGTTTTCTGTCATTTTCAGGCTGGCCACACCAATCCTTTTATAAAATCCTGAAGAACCAGCTGTCTCCCTGCTGAAGAGGCTGTGCTTAATTTTTTTTTTTTATATGTGGGCAATCCATTCATTATTTTTCACTTTTTCATTGCCAGTTAATCAGATATTCAAGATTTGATAATGTCTTTCTGCCTTTGGTTTTCCTCCCTGAGCTCATTACACTCCCTTTGTAATCTTTCAAGCTTCTCTTTGCACTGTCTCTTGTCACACTGTTGATCATCCTCAGCTTCAGGCATTGATGACAACTTCTTCTTCTAATCCACTTTAATTTTAACTCTTTACAGCTTCAATTCCCAAAAGTTGGGATGCTGTGAAAAACGTAAATTAAAACAGAATGGATCAAGTTAGTATATTCTGTGTGTGTGTGTGTGTGTGTATATATATATATATATATATGTATATATATATATATATATATATATATATATATATATATATATATATATATATATATATATATATATATATATATATATATATATATATTATATAAGAATAAGAATAGTACAATATGAACGATATTTTACATTCACATTTATGCTATGCTAATATATATTTAGATAATAATATTAAGAAGTGCAAAACAAAGAGAAATTGTGCAAAACTTAAACTTAAACTTGTACATTAAAATGTGTAAACAAGCAGAGATGCCACGGACATGCCACAGGTTGCCACAGACTGCCACTGCGCTGCCACTTTTCAACTCTGAATCTCAGATTTTTCCTGTGCGGCTTTGAATGTAGCACAAACGCACGGGCCAATCACAACGTGAAACGGGCTTGCCGTAAAGTGTGACGTTGATGTTGAGAGTGAGGAGCTGCTATTTGGTCTCACACAGTCGGATCAGTTGCTAGCTTTATGTAAGGTAGGTTGCAGTGGCAGGTAGCAACATCTGCAGGTAGCAACATCTGCAGGCAGCAGCAGGTATCAGCAGCAGGTAGTAAGTGTCCTTGGTGTGGGCAACATGTGGGATTTAGATATCTGACTATTTTATTAACAGCTAACTAGCCTGCTGACTGCTTACAGGAGCCAGGCACAGTGTTCAGAGTCAGTCTTGGTAATGTAGGTGTAACGTTAACTGTATGTCAAGGTGTCACTTGTATTTTCCGCGGTAAGAAGAACACCTTTTGGTTAACATTGAACTGTAAAAAGACAAACACGACGCCATACGTGTTGACGTCACTGAAGATATGACAGCTCTCTGAGACGTCAGGAAGTGAACACACAGCACGGCAATAACATGAAGCTACTAGAACAATACAAAAAACACAGTCGGACATAATGCTGTTATTAACCCACCGTCACATGCGCACTGACAGCATTTCTTTGAGCTGCTCTGTATGTGTTTGTTTCCAGTCGAAGTCCTTCCAAAGTAACGGAGTACTTTGTAACGTTGTCAGCCAGTCATCATGTCGGAGCCCACCCTGCGGGTCCTGTATGGGAGCCAGACCGGCACGGCCCAGGACACGGCCCAGAGGATAGCTCGGCAGGGCCGGAGGAGGCAGCTGCAGGTTCAGGTGCTGCCTCTGGATTCTTACAATGTGGTGAGTAGTGGTGCTGTTTCAAAGCCTGCACGAGCAACACGGCAGTGCTGTGCCCCTCATGTGTGTTTCCTCTCATCCAACAGGCCAACTTGATCTCAGAGTCCCTGGTTATTATTGTATGCTCCACCACTGGCCAAGGAGACCCTCCGGACAACATGAAGGTAATGAGACAGATGTCAAGTACACAAATGGCAAGAGGAGTGATGATTTAGTGTTTGGACCTGTCCTTTAATTAAGGCCCCAGGAACTCCTGACAAAGCTGTGTGGTTTCTTTCTTGAGTCAGTAAAATGTTGCATCCATGATTGATCAAACAACTCCAGAAACAATTAAAGGTCAGAACTCAGATTATTTCTACAGTAGCCCTAATTTGTGTGTCTTTCTGTCTACTTCCTTCAAAGAACTTCTGGAGGTTTATCTTTAAGAAGTCTCTGCCTGTTGGCTCTCTGAGTCGGCTGGACTGTGCCGTTCTGGGCCTGGGGGACTCATCCTATCCAAAGTCAGTCCTTCTCAGCTTTACACACTTCTCACAGTACACATACAGAGTGACTCATGGTCTGTTGAATAAAAGCATCAACCGCTTTCTTCCTTAGGTTTAATTTTGTGGCTAAGAAGCTTCATAAGCGCCTCATGCAGCTGGGTGCCAGCACGCTGCTGCCTGTCGGGCTGGCAGACGACCAACATGACCTGGGGTAAGAAAACACCTCGTCTGAGGGAAGTGGTGGATCATGGGATACTTGATTCGCTGGGAGGAGCAATTTGACAATAAATCAGCAACAATCATAACTAAAAGTGTCTGGACATGTTGCACAGTAAAGGACAATAATTTACCTTTTAGCTGTTAAAGGGCTTTTAATGTGAAAAACCCTAGCGAGAAGTGTTCATCGTGGCAGATGTGGAGAACCATGAGTGAATTAAGAGTGGGAGTTTGGCATGACTGTTTCACTGATCGAGTTTATCTCATAGAGAGTGTGGGGATAGAGAGGGAATGATGTAATAGTTGTTTCCAGCCGGCAGTGTGTGTTTGCTCACCTCAACATGTGTGTGTGTGTGTGTGTGTGTGTGTGTGTGTGAACCAGGGCAGACGCTGTGATCGACCCGTGGCTCACATCATTGTGGGCGAACCTGTTTGCTCTGTACCCGTCTCTGGCTGAGGTGATTCCACTGAGGGAAGATGAAGCGTGAGTATCCCATGACCTGACACTGCATGTCATTCTGTGCTTGCATATTTTGAGTATCAGCTGGTTGTGTGTTTTGGTGCTGAGTGGAATCGCAGTCAGTCGTTTGTGTTTTTTGCTCGTTTCCTCGGGCAGGCTCCCTCCGACGTACACTTTCCACTTCCTGGATGATGTGAAGGACGAGAGGGAGGACAGGTTGAGGATTCCCACGGAGCAAACCGCCCCCTCCCAGCTCCATCCCTTCCCCTCCAGACTGCTGTCTAACAGGAGAGTGACAGACACGTCGCACTTTCAGGACGTCAGGCACATTGAGTTCGACATCACCGGATCCAACATTGAGTGAGTAATGTGCAACCACCTCAGACGTGCTATTCTGACAACGGTTTAACACGTCCGTCTCATGTCTCAGTTACTGGTTACATCCATGTGAAAGTCATGACAGTAATCTCAGGAGGTTGGACCTGTTTGTTTCTGTAACACTTTGAATACAACACAAATCTGAAGCGAACGAGAGAGACGGCTGTGTGTCCTGTACTGAGACCACTGTGATACATGTATTAACTCAAATAAAATGAAAGTGGTGTGCCTTGTTGGATTCGACCCGTCATTAGCTGTGTGCTGTTGCTGTGTAGGTTTGCTGCAGGTGACGTGGTCATGATGTTTCCTCGTAACGCACCGGAGGACGTACAGCAGTTCTGTCAGCTGCTGAGGATAGATCCTGAGGCCAGGTTCACTCTCAGGGCCACGGACAACACTGCAGGTAGGTGTGTGTGTGTGTGTGTGTGTGTAGGGTTTGAGTAAAGAACTCTGTTAACTAATAAGCACACGATTTTGCCTGGAATCGCCAGACTAATGTGCAAATGTGAGTTAGTCTGGTGTCTCTCAGTTCATTTTTGATTTCAAAGGGGAGTTACACAATTGGATGGACCTACAACCAATCAGAGCACAGGACGTGACTTGTGGGAACAGCAACACCATGCCAGGTTATGGTTCTTGGTCTGTTTTCAAGCAGGAAAGAAATGGCGGCCTTGTGACAGATGTTATCAGATTACAGCTAAACAGCTGATATGATTCTGAGAACCTTTGAGGAGGGAAATAGTCAGATTTGCTAGATTAGTCTGGTTCCAAGTTTACCTGTGATTGCTTTAGTCCACTTCCATACGTGATGAAATAACACCCTGGTAACATTCGTCGACTGTCATGAGCTTTCACCAAATGAAGCCCTGATGTTCAGTATGAAATGAAAGGATAAATAAGACCTTATCAAACAGTCATATCAATTCATAAATGTAAAATGCATCAGTGAATGTGAAATCAGCCTCATTACTGTCATTATTACTTTAACACTTAACACTTTTAAAATGTTTATTCGTTTCTTATTTTTTTGATGGATATGATTTCTTTTGATGACTTGGACTCTCTGCCTGTTGGCCAGTCATCATGTTTCCCAGCAGGCTCATTAACTGGCACATAGCTTGTAGTTCCAGCATTCTCTCTGCTTTTTGGCTCCACCAACTCCACAGAACAATATCTGCCTCTTCTAAATGCTCCACTGTGTTCACCAGCTAGTTCAACTGTGTCTGCTGTTTAGTGTTAGACAGGAAGTGTCCGTTTGGTTATTTTAATGGATTTAATGTTTATCATGGTGCTTTGATCTACTGTTACTGTTAAGTGCTGATTAGTGCAGCGTTGCAGCAGAGTTGTGCAGCCTCAGTGGACGGCAAAATGACTGTTTTCTTTATGAATGAACCTCTCAGTTCCAGCCAGGCTTCCTCAGCCCTGCACGGTGCGCCACCTGATGGAGAGGTACCTGGACATCGCTGCCGTGCCTCGCCGTTCCTTCTTTGAGCTGCTGTCCACCTTCGCCACCGACGAGCTGGAGCACGAGAAGCTGGTGGAGTTCAGCTCGGCGGCAGGCCAGGAGGAGCTGCACATCTACTGCAACCGGCCCAGACGCACAGCGCTGGAGGTGAAGGCTCGGGGTTAGAGTCAGGGCTGGGCTGTGAGCTCCGTAGAGTGGTCTCGTCAGTGATTCCAACTGACAATTTGAATGAGCTTCTTAATGATTTTGAAGCCCACGTGTGGGACAGCACCTTTTTAAAATGTTTTAATGGTATACATTTTAACAGTCATGTGAGTCAGATCAGTTCTGTCCGCCTCAGTCTCTTTCTGTCACTACAAGTCGGGATCAAAGATGTTTAAATCCTACACGTAGAAGCTCGAAACATACACACCTGTTCTTTGACCTGCTCACTGAGTTCACTGTACTCTTGCTGCTGCAGGTCTTGGCAGATTTCCCCCACACTACAGCAGAACTGAAAGTAGACTATCTCCTGGATCTGTTCCCTGAGATCCAGCCTCGCTCGTTCTCCATCGCCTCCTCTCTCCAGGTAGCTCATCATGCGTCACAAGTATTTAATTAGTCACATGCATTTGTTTTCCTGTTATTCGTCAGTCTTTTGTTTAAAAAAAAAAGCTCTCCTTTCACACAGGCTCACCCAAACAGGCTTCAGATCCTGGTAGCTGTGGTTCGTTATAAAACCAAGATGCACAAACAACGTGAAGGCCTCTGCTCCACCTGGTTAGCCTCCCTGAACCCTGAACAAGGTCTGTCACCTCAGAAGAAAGGAGGTGTCCTCAATTAGGCCTCATGCAGAAGCCACTCCTATGAGCCTGTTCATTGTTAGGTGGCCCAATCATTCTGTGGCCAACAGTGGCACAGATTTGTCTCATGAGTCATGGGCACAGATGGATGAGTATCACAGTGCTTGGAGTTTGAATATGATAATGAAAAATATAATAATAACTATAAAGCAATAATAGTTTAGTCTAAAGCTAAAGTGTGTAGGATTTGGAGGACTGTGTTTGTGTTTTTACCTCAGAATGAGACGTTTATGTCTACAGAAGGAGCAGCTCCTCTTCCAAACAGTCCGCTATGTTTCTACAGTAGCCAAGGATGAAACCAAACACTGTCTATTAGGGCTGGGTATCACCAGGTACCTCGCGATACGATACTATCACGACATTTTGCCCACGATAACGATAATATCACGATACAGCGATTCTGCGATAATCGATATATTGCAAGGAATTTCATCCACGATACATCACGATATCTGTGTCACTGAAGAAATTCAGAATTTATTGACTGCACTGAATCCATTTCACAGGAATTACAAAACATTGTCAATCAATTTCACATGAATGACAGCCAAGTAAACAAAGAGTATATTGCACAGTGACTGTTCTTAACACACACACTGACTACAACTATCATTAAATATCTATATGTGTGGGTTTCAGAGCTACTTAAACCATTTTTTTCAAATTTTATTTGGTTGTATACCTATGTTTGAATAAAGATAAAAGCTGTCCTCCGAAGAGGGGTGGTGGTGGTGGGCCAAAAAAAAAAAAAAAAACTTTTTTTTTTTTTTTTTTACATTTTTAAATATCGATATTTGGCACCAGTGTATCGATAACGTACCTCAAGACAAAATATCGCGATATATCGTAGTATCGATATTTTGGCACACACCTTCTGTCTATAGAGAAGGGCTGTCACATTTTTACCTTACTTGAAGGTGATCGTAGGCTCTCCTACATGCTTGGAAAGGGAGAGGAGGGGTATTCAGTTGGCTGCAGTCTGCAACTTCACTGTTAGATGCCACTAAATCCCACACACCAGACATTTAATTAATAAACAAACACATGAAGGCCGACTGCTGACTACACAGTCACTTTAACACAATAACACACACTCACTTATTTGTGCACTTAAATCAGCAAAACTCAGGAAGATTCCTTTTGAGATTCAAACGATTAAATCTGATCAGGTTTTATTAGTATTCCCGATTGTCTGACTTTCCAAATCAACTCAATTTGAGCAGCTCCAGGCGGAAGAGCAGCAAGAGTCTGTGGTCCAACACAGACGGCAGCTGGTGTGGGAACATCCCCACACACTGCAGCAGCAATTCCAAATCAGAACACATCAGGAGTTCCCACACATTCAGACCGCACGGAATAAACCAAATCACTCAACTGGCAGCGACAAATATTGCCGCCACTGACTTATTAACACCAAGTGCCCCTCGCCTGTGCTGCTCAAAACTTCCTGTAGATGTTTCATGTTTGTAACATATCAGGAACAGCAAGGGTTTGTCCTTTTCTAGCAGCAGGAAGGCTTTTAATCTGAAAGATCTACGAAGGAAGTGTTGAGATACACTGCCGATAGCTTAGTCAGAAAAAGTGAGTGCTGACATGACCATGGTTCTGATTACATAAGTGCTCTGTAAATGACATGTCGCCAACAGCCATGACATATCTACATTCTGTAAACCTCCTACATTTGTAAAAAAACAAACACGTAACTGAGAGAAAAATACTCTTGATGCAATAATGATTAATTGTGTTGGGCTGGACGCTGTTGCAGGCGACGTGTCTGTGCCTCTGTGGGTGAAGAAGGGAAGTCTGAGGTTCCCTAAAGAGAAGGACACCCCCGTCATAATGGTCGGACCCGGAACAGGAGTGGCACCCTTCAGGTCGGCTCTACAGGAGAGAATCGCCGAGGGAAAAAACGGTGAGTTCTTTACCTCTCTGAAGTAGTCGCTCACTTCACCTCACAGCTCTGACATCACACCCCTCCTCGTCCTTGTCCTCCTGCTCTGCAGCCAACGTCCTGTTCTTCGGCTGTCGCTCTGAGTCCAAAGACTTCTACTTCGGGTCAGAGTGGGAGGAGATGATGAAGGCTGGACACCTGAGCCTCTTCACTGCCTTCTCACGAGACCAGGTCTCACACACGCACACACACACACACTCAAGGTTAGCTTAACAGCGACACACCAAAAACCAAAGAACTACACATGATGCGACTGTAGAATTAGTTTGTGGAAGAATGAAACAATCGTCTATTCACCAGGCACATTTTATCACATTCTTGATAAGCAAGAATTTAATAATCTTCTGTATCACACCAACATTTTGATTATCACCAGTCTAGAGTCTTCGGTTTCCGGTTTTGAATGACAAATCCAGACTACCGCCACCTGGTGGTATGAGGAGATATTTCCTCTCACACAGGTGCAGAATGTTTGAGCTGGTTGGTCGCCGGCTGTAATCATTGTGGTGTGTTCAAGAGCAGCTCTTTGGGTGAGATGCAGCAGATGTAAGGCGACACAACCAACTGCATTCATTGCAGCAAATTCTATGATGTCAGTTCCGTGTGTGTGGCCCTTTAAATGTCTCCAGGCGTAAAAAGAAAGTTTGCAAACTCCTGCTCTAGAAATCAAATGAAAAAAAGACATTTTTCAGCTCAGAGTTAACTGTGTCAGAACTGCGCTGTGTCTCCGTGTCTGTGTCTGTCTCCTGTATATTCGTGGTGGCTCATCATGACATAAATGTGTGTGTCTCAGGAGGAGAAAGTGTATGTGCAGCAGCGAGTGAGAGAGAACGCTGAGCTCCTGTGGGACCTGATAGCCAACAAAGGTGCCTGCTTTTACATCGCTGGGTGAGTCCACAGAGAAAACTTCTCCTTTGTTCACATCTGGCTGTTTAGGATAGGTTCATATTTTTGGGTCATCTTCAGCAACAGCATGGTGCAGGGAAGTCTGCACTATTCACGAAGAGCTTCCCATGGAAGAGACAGACGGCAAAATCCACTGCCGTCACTCTGAAGCTGCAGCAGTCTCACTCAGACGAATCAAATCCCGCAGCATTTAGAAGATGACACTGCGCCTGCTCACATTTTACTTTACAAAACCAAATCAAATCCACCTCTTCTTCTGTGTAATGTTGGCATGTAACATGCATTTCCTACTTGCTGTGTTAAACAGCAGACAGTACAAACGCTGAGTGTCTCTCTGTGCAGCAACGCCAAACAGATGCCAGCCAGCGTGTGCGACGCTCTGAAGGAGGTGTTCCAGCAGGAGGGGGGCGTCTCCGCCGAGGAAGCTGAGCAGATGCTGACAGCCATGGAGAGGACGGGCCGACTGCAGAGCGAGACCTGGTCCTGATCACGCCACCCCAGCCGTCTCCCCCTCACAGTTTACGTGAACCTGCTGCTGTCATGTTAACTGTGACACGACCCTGCTGTGGGAAGATCAGTCGGCATCAATCAGTCAACATCAGTGTGACAAAATGAACTCAAAGCTCCCTCACAACCTCACTGGAGCTTTCAAGCACAGCTCACAGTCTTTGTGCAGCGACTGGATCAGGCTCAGCTGTCATCACATGACTGGAGCTCCATACTGAGTTCAGCTGGTTGTACTGAGGCGCTGCAGTTCACACCACAGCCTCTAACACCACCTTCACACGGACTTCAGTCCTGCTGATAAACGCAGCCTTGGTGTCTGATCTGCCTTTAAACACATGAATCTGTTCCTCCAGCTGGACCTCATTTATCGTGTCTCACTGCTACTTGAAACAGTACAAACCAGTAGGTGACGATTCTTTGCGTTTTCCTCTTCCACCGAGTCTGACATGTTGCACCGCCGCGTTCCTGGCAGCAGAATGTGCAGTGTGCTGTGTGTGCAGAGTTCGAGTAATGAATGTCAAAACAAGCCTGCAAGTGTCAAAGTGTAAAGTTTCTCAGAGCTCACTTTCTATGATTTGTGACATCATATGTAGTTTCTAAACCAGCCCTGGTCCAATAGTCAGTAACCACAAGTTAAAGCTTCCAGTGCCAAAACACGAAGGCCCTGTCCACACATGCACATGTATTTCATAAAACAAAGCTTTTTCTCTGCATTTTGTCCTTCTGTACGCACAGAAACGATGTCTGAGGTCATTGAAAACTGAGCTTTTGGAAAACTCCTTCCAGGGTGAAGATGTTCAGAACTCTGATGCCACTGGACTGGCAGAAATCGCACATGTATCTTAACCAAAAAAAGATTAAACTTTTCTGTGAAGATGGGTCATTATTCAAAGTATAATATTTTACATACATCTTCAAACACGTCTGGAGGGAACGTTTGAAGCTGCTTTAAGTATAGTATTTCATTCAAAAAAGTGATGAGTTGAACAGCTCTGTATTCCAACAGGCATCACTGTCACAGAGTGTGTGGTCAGTGCAGTGACACGTCTCTTCTCCTCCTGCTCATGCAGTCAAAAGAGAAAAAAAAAACATTTTCCGGTATCCCTGCCCACTTTGTCCAGTCAGGACAGAGAACTCCAACTGAAGAGGCGGTCCTGTCCTCCTGTTCAGGTACCCACACCAGGAATGACTAGACAAGGGAAGCCACCAAGTCCAGCGCTCATGCTTACACTAGCAAAAACACAGGGAGGAGACTGCTGACTGAAAAACGGACGTGAAGTTAACTAAATGCCACGTTCAGCAGCTTTAGGTAGAATCAGTTCTTCCAACAGCGACATCATCTTCAAACCGAAGCACCCGCCTCCTCTCTGTCCTCCACCTCCTGCCGTCACAGCTTCGGGAGTGGCGCTTTGAGCTGAGAAGACTTTGTAACAAACGACATCAACAGAGTTTTGCCCACGCACAAAGTAACGCTTTCAATTCTGCTTTATGTAAACAGACTGATGGTCAGTATCATACATATTCATACAGGTGTCTCCCATCCTGCCAAAGCAACACGCTACTTGTCCTTCTAACAACACAAATGGAGCCATTGATTTGCACTGGTTGTAGTGGCTTTAAAAGAAACTGAAATCCAGCAACATTACAACATGCTCTTCTCTTTGATGAAACTATTAAGTTACTCATCTGTAATATAAAACAATGGGTAACAGTAACACCAGTAGATTCCTAATCAGTAGTGTCAGTTATATAAGACGTCACTCATACGATAGTTAATTTTAGCCTTTTTAGGTGGAGGCATGAAGTGGTGGAGCAGGACGTCTCACCTTTTAACATCTGCTCTGACAAAAAAAGGCTCCCATGATTAATAAATAGAATATTGTACATTTGATGTTTCGATCAGGAACCTTTTGGTAGAAGGTGTAGCCTTCCGAGAGACCTGATGAATGCCGGAGGAAAGAGCTTTACATCAGTCTCACCTGTTAGAGATTAAAACAGGAATTAGTTTTTTAGCTTGCCTGCTTATGATGCCGTGACTGAAGACTTGCACAAATGTGTTTTCACTTCAGGAGGTCATTTTGAACTGGGTGGCATGTTAATGAGGGAAGTGAAAATGGAGTGTATAATGTGTTTAGCCTGACCTGATGAGAAGAGCTTTCTCATTCTATGTACTTCACTTACTGAGACTGATGTGTCATTGGCTTACTCAGACTGTAACATACCATGTGAACTGTACCACCTGAACGCAGTGAAGTGGGTGAACACTAACTTGAGGAAGCTGAACTGGACTTGCTGAAATGAGCTGTATACTGGACCGATGGTGCAGCAGCACACTGAGTGTGGCCGGTGTTGTGTAAAGCTCTATTATTATACAGTGTGTTCAACTATAATCCTCTGTTACACACTCTGTGTGAGGAGACAGAGCAGCTTTTGCAGCATATCTGCAACGTTTTGGACCAGAATTAATTTCAGTGAATCGTTGCAATATAGACGACTTTCAAACCTTCAATTTGGAATCAAAGGGTTTTTTTTTTTTTTTTTTTGCCTGGGAATATCAACCCACCTAGACAGTTTTGGAAGAGCCAGAGTCTATAATGGAGAACTTAGACTTAGACTTAGACTTAGACAACTTTATTCATCCTTTTGGGAGGTTCCCACAAGGAAATTGAAGCTCCATGTCACACACAGCACTGTTACAAACATATAGAGGATCAAGAAAGAAGAGACACCAAAGTACCTGACACCAATATAAAGATATAAAAAACAATATAATATACTATGCATAGATATATAAATATATATATGTATATATATAAATATGCAATAAAAGAATATAAATATGCGTACATATAGAATATACATGTAAATATACATATGAAATAAATATACATATAAGTAAATGAATATAAAAGAACACTGTAAGAATAGAAATATATGTGTGTGTGTGTGTGTATATATATATATATATATATACATATGTGTATATATATATGTATATATATATATATACACATATGTATATATACACATATGTGTATATATATGTATATATATATATGTATATATATACACATATGTATATTTATATGTATATATATGTATATATATGTATGTGTATATATATATATATACACACACACGTAAAAGTGTACACAGGTACACAGTATCTGTTATGGTTCTGTTGTTATTGCACATGTTTATTGCACATGGTTATTGTATTGAACGTCATCATATTAACTGCTAGCTCGTCAGCTTGCCAGTGACAATAGCTGAGCAGCTAGCCCCGCTTGTACCAAACTTCCCGCACCACCTACTGTACGAAGGCACATGAATTTTGCTGTGTCAGCAATGGTCTGACCATGGAACTTTAAGTGGCACAAGCTTCCAGTTTGAAATGGCACCTCACCATGGGAAGTGGGACATGAGTTATATTGTTTATCAGTGGCATGTGGTAGTAGATGCCATCCGTTAACTGTAGCATACCACTAAGTATCAATGTATTTGACATACCATTAACCAATTTTCAATGTGGCCGTCAATATGAGAATGAGCATCAGGAACTGGACTGACAGGAATTGCTCATGATCTGCTCCTGAAAGCTACACTGACTTCACTGTACATGCACAGAACATGAAAGATTTTACTCGAACCTGTTGTCTTTAGATGAACTGAAACACTTGATCAGTGCATATAAGTCTGCAGTTACATGGATAATAAATTCATATTTTGATGAATATACTATACTCCTAGTGCTGTCTAGCAGAGCTGCTTGTCAACATGTTGTCCTTGATCCGATGCACAGAAACCTTCGAGGCTTGGCAGGACGTTTTTTTTTCAGACTGTGTACTGACACAGACACGTGTGAACGCCACCTCAGTGACAAGTTGTTTCATTGGATTGTTTCACAGTTGTGTTCAGTGGGTCCACCCAGCAGTCACTGTATATCACTGTCTTGTTTACAGTCGCAGTCTCGTAACAGCATGTTCAATCTATGTGGAGAAACGCTGCAGACCGAAGGACATGTTTGCTCATGACCCTGTGTGTGTGTGTGTGTGTGTGTGTGTGTGTGTGTGTGTGTGTGTGTGCCCTTGTAATTTTAACTGCCAGCACCAGTTTTAGACTTGAGTGTAAAGAAATTGTGTCTTCATTTCTTCTTCTATTGGCTGTTTGAGGGTTAAGACTAGGTTTTAGAGTTAGGGCTATCAGGTATACAAGGGAGTGTGTTATTTGAATTTTCAATCATTTGAATTTAGCAGGCTCACCTGGGTCAGTGTGTACATTCTGAAGCACTGGTTAGTCCTGTGGTTTATTTCAAGTTACATAAGCTATGGTCTCTCTGTAGTATCATATAATAAGCTTTATTGGAATTGATTATCATTACATTGTTAAAAAATATATAAATACTTATTATTGAATATTACATTTTCAAAATAAAACAAAAAATTAGCAGACATTAAAGAAAATAATAATAACACATGCAGGTGTTGAGTGTAGGAGGTCAGAATCAGATAGTGTGTGTGACTGCAGCGGCTGATGTGTGGTGCAAGGACACGGCTTCCAGGAATACTGGTCAGGTGATCCAGGTAACACAATTTCACCTCAGCTCCACACAGCAAAGAACATGCAAAACACACACATGCACACACGCACACACACACACCCTACGGGTCGTAGGGTGCCGGGGTTCTTCCCCCTCATCACTAGTAGCTACATCCTGGAAGCTGATTTAAGGGAAGGAAAGCGAACAGGAAGATGGCAGCTGAGCAACAGCAAACAAATCACACACAGGAGACACTGCAGACAGGACAGGGAGCCTGAGGCAGTGCAGCGGCCACCACAGTGCTCCAGCCTTTAATGTGACAAATGTCCGGTCTGTAGAGTACAACAACAAAGCCCAGCCTCTGGTTGGGAAACTGCAGTGAACTAAGAAGGGTCCACTCGATATGCAGTCAGTGAGATTGATGTTCATACACACTCCAAAACAGATCATTCCATTGACAAAGAAATGTGTATGATTTTTGGCTTTGCTGGAAGGATGGACTCATCAGTCTGTCAGTCTACCACTTCGGTTTGGACTGACATTTTAAAATGTATTGGATGGATTTCTTTGGAATGTTGCACACACATCCATCTCTGGTGAACGCCTGACTTTTCTGCTCGCTCCACCATGAGGTTCACATTTGCGGTTGTGAGCGACTTTTGGGACTTATTACCACGTTTCCATCAGGATGAACTGCAATGACTCCATGATCCTTTGACTTTTCATATTGTGCCCTTATTTTGTCCTGGGCATGAGCACCACTATTAAGTGCCCTGTTAGAATAGCCAGAAACGCATGCTGTCTTGTATACTACAATGTGACCAGATGCAGACGGACATCCTGGTATTTTTGACATACTATGTAATTGGGCTAATTAAATAATTTCCTGACACTCTTAATATGTTCGTGTTGGCATTGAAACACAGTCTTTTTGTTATCAACAATGGAGTTAGATTGCTAAATTGATGGAAAGAGTCACCTATTACTAAACTGTGAGGTCCAGATTGAGGGGGATACCGTTTCTGCTTTTGAACTTCTAAATGTCATTTTTTAAAATGTATTTATCTCCATAGAGGCAGAAAACTCAGAAACACTCCTGAATGGATGCCACTAGAGCCAGAACATTTCATAAGATTTCAGTCAGTAGTTAAGGATCTCTAAACTGAAACAACTTAAATCAGGGACCAAGTTTTGTCCCATTGTGTTACTTTCATGCTGTGACCTTTCACCCCTCACCTCTCTTGAATTGTAACATTTATCTAGAAACAAAAACTGTATTCTGTTGGATAAGATTCAAATGTATGACATTAATGTTTTTGTACGGTAAAATGAAGACAATAGGCTTGCACGGTTTTCATACTCTTTATTTATTGGTGCCACGGTGTGTTCAGGGACCTCGAGCAGCCACCAGCAGCTCCTACAGCAGGAACAACAGAGCTTTTTGCAGGAATAAAAATATATTAAACAAAACTTCAAGAGATAAAAACAGAACATGTTGTTTTAGATTTCAAAGTGAAGATTGTCGCTTGTCTCCTGTCTGAAGTTCAGACACCAAAAACCACATTTCTGTCTCTTAGCTTTAAATTTAAAAAGATTTTTATTATCTCAAGGTTGTGTTTTTTTATTCGATTTGAGCCTGTGAACTACAGTTTTAGTTCCGTCTAGCAAAGAGTCCTCATGACCAAGACTTTTCAAGGTTTTAGATGAGAGCATATAAGTTACATTTAATTAACCAAGTCACATCATGTTGAGTTGCAGCACCCTGATTGGACTACAGCTACTGTAGGTCTTTCAGAGAGTGGGTGGGGATTATGGTAACAGACTGTGGCTAACTTCACCCATTGAGAGCTGCTTTTGAAACCAATAATTTGTTGTGTCAGGAAGACCTGAGCTCCAAAACAATCAATAAAGTGATCATTTAGAAGCCAAGACGCCTGCAGAGGGAAACCAGATTTCTCGCGTAGCATCAGAGACCTCTTGTAGTTTGTGGGCGAATAGAACAACCTGGGAAACTTTCATTCAGTCAAGCCGTCACAACAAGCTGAGAGGAAAGGGGAAACAGGGATTGATAGGAGATCTTTAAATTAGCATCTTATTAACAATCAAAATGCACTTCACTAAAAAAACAACTTTTTTCTATCTGGCCGAGTAATACAGAGAATCGTCTATGCAGAAACATTCATACATTTGATTTAGACTCTAGGAAGATGTTATAAAAAGAGATGAAAACATGCAGAGTGAGGAAGGAAAAGGGAACAGACGGAATGACAACATAAATATATGAAATGAAAGAAAAGAGTAAAGGATGTGAACAACAAATATAAGTTGACAAACGATCACGGTTTCAAAAATCTTCCACAGCAGGACAGAGAGCGAGACACAGGGCTACAGAAGTCAATTCTAGGTTTTTTTCAGGTAACTTTTCTATTTATAATTTTTTTTTTTACTTTTGTAATACTGTATTTGTGTTCAACAAATATTATAATCAATAAGATAGTAGTAGCAGCAGCACGTTTTTAATTTTTTTTTAATGTTTTAATTTTTTTGGGCTCTGTTTTCCAGCTGCAGTGGATGATGGGAACTGACTCAGGTCAGCTGAACAGTTAAGGGTCACGCTGGGGTCATTTGTTCTGAAACCAAAACCATCTTAACCACTAAAACCATCTGTAACACTGCTTTATCTGTATCATAACATCAACATTTTTTCGTTTTTTGTCAAAATCAGTTTTGTAACAGAATATTTTCTGGCAACTCTGATGGGCAACATTTCCTGAGGAGCTGCCTATATAGTGCTTCTTTATGCAGATGGAAACACTGAATTCAATCTTTCACTTTCTCTGACTCTGTTGCCTATTGCTGAGGGAGGTGCCCATCACTTTTACCAAAAGAGCAGCCTTAATGTCACCATTTGATCAAAAAGACTGAATGGAGTTTGAATACTTTGATTCGACGAGTTTATTTTGACAGTGAAGCAGGAAGATGGGTTCAGTGTAAAGGTGGTTTTGGTAAACAGGTTCCTGTTTGGTCTCTAGGAGGCACTGACTGGCTGCAGAGGCGGGCAGGGGGTTGAGCTGCCTTCCTGTCGGGACAACAGGACACTGCAGACACCCAGACCTCCTCCTCCTCCACCTGCTGCCCCCTCCTGGACAGCTGTGGTGGTGACGTCTTCATTGTAGAGGCGTTTGATGCCATCGTAGAAGTCGTCCACCTCCATCTCCTCCACCTGAACACACAGGCACACTTACTGTCTTTTGTGGCTCCGGTCTAGAGCTGAAACTAACAACTGTTTTCTTTATCAGTAAGTCTCCAGCATAAAAATGATTTGGTCTATAACAGCTCAAGAAACTATGAAAAAGAAATGGCACACATTTAGATTTCAAAAGCCGAAAGTTTTTGCTTAAATAAAAATCAAATCAATCAGAATTGTTGCAGATCAATTTTGTGTTGATTGACTTATCATTTAACTGATTACTACACAAAGTTTTTGCTGTTTTGGTAAAGAGAGAGATAGTGTTACCTTGCGCTTGGTTGAGGCCTTGAAACGCAGTGTGACCTTCTGCAGGTGGTTAAGATGGCGGAGTTGTTTGGGTGGAGAGAGTAGAGCTTGGATGTTGCTGTTGGTAGAGACGGAGCTCCAGGGCTGTTGGCTCCCCTCCTCCCCTCCAGCAGTTGTCTGTGGCTGGGCAGGGCTGGCGGTGACGATGGTGTGGTCCCTGGAAGACTCGATGGCAGAGGTGATGATCCCTGGAAGGAAAGAAATTACAGAAATACTTTACTACTACTACTACTACTACTACTACTACTACCACCACCACCACCACAACCACTACTACTACTACTGTAAGTTCTCTAGTAAAAATCAGTATGCAAAAAACAAACAAACCAACAACACAGATGCAGCAGAACCAGGGATATTGTCTTTTATATTCCATACATTCTTCCTTGACAAAACCTTATTCCTACATTCCCCATAATGCAGCTTGACTATTGAGAGTCTGGTCAGAGATTCTGGTGTTTTAAACTAGCAGCAGCTAATGTAGCCTCGAGAAGATTTGAGGAGTGGGCTACAGGGGTCCGGAAAGCTCACTTCTTTCGAAAATCAAATCTCTCTGGAGCCACAAAAGATTTCATACAGCATTTTTCACAGATGCAGTAGAATTCCCTGACTTCCCCTTTGAACATACCCAATGTGCAGGAAGGGAGTGTGGGGTCCTGCTGCACAGTGGTTTGGCTCTGCAGGGGTTGGTAGATGTAGACAGTGTTTGGAGGCAGGGAAGCTCTCAGTGTGGAAAGACTACGGGCCACTCGCTCTCGACTCCGAATCAACTCAGAGCTGTCGATCTGAGAGAGAGAGAGGTAGAGGAGGAAAGAAGGACAAGGAAGAGAAACACAGGAGAAAGGAGATGGAGACAGCAAGTGAGCAAGACATATACTGTCTGGCAGCTGCAGCATTCATTACAGCCCCAGAAAGAAAATGCTGGAAGACTACACAGGGTCAGGGGTAAGACACCAAAAAGGGAAACTTGATGGTTTCTGTATTTTTACTCCTCAATAAAAAAAAAATGGTTGAATTAATTTCTGCTCACGCTCTCTGACAATTTCTCCAGATCTCATCTTTCCCCTGTGCTGCACTGAGATGTCATGTTTAGCACTTTCTGTTCCACTCCCCATGCCTTTTGTTCTCTGTTTGTCCTTTCTCAACATCCTTGCACACTAGCTTCAAATTGTGTATTATAATTTTCTCAGACCCTCAGCTTTAACCTAAGGAAATATTTGGTAAAATATGTTGTTGCTCTTCCATTGAAAAAAATCTGCTGATGTCAAGATGACAGCTGTCCATTTTGGGCAACTAAGTTAAACTTGTATAGAGTTTCCTCTTTGCTCTGGTTTTCACAGAAGCACAATCTGAGCATTCTGTTGCTCTTCCATCAACACTGTCCCCTGTTTGCTTTGGTTACATGATCCACACTGAGCATTTAGAGCTTCTGACTGGCCACAAGTTGCCACTAGTAAAAAAAAAAAAAAAAAAGGCTCGGTCTAGTACCTGTGCCTTCCTCAGCAGGTCGATGGTAAGAGCCAGCCAGTCAGGACAACAGGTCTCCAGCTCCAGGGTGATGAGGGCCAAGGCCAGCATGGATCCTCTGAGCTACAGGAACACATGGGGAACACATTTCAGACATGTGACAAGTCAAGATATATCAAATAAAATTTGCAACTCAGAGGGTGACTTGCCTTGGTGTTAAAAAAACAGAATATGTTATAATTGACCACTGTGACATAGCCACAGAGGAGCAGAGACATTTATGGTGCAGAGTAAATTGTGTGTGTGTGTGTACCTGTATAAGAGTGTGGTCAGCGAGACAGTCGTAGAGTCGGCGTGTGAGCAGGGCAAGATGCTGAGAGCGGTTCAGTCCCAACATGGAGTCCAAAAACCCAGAACGACATGACAGCACCATCGCATGGAACTATGGGAGAGTGGGAAGAAGAGGAGGGGATAAACTAATCATTATGGGTCACCAATTCAAACATTTAGATGGCTGGTGTAGAATGACATGTTATTTTAAAAGTAATACATGTTTTGTTCCATTTTTTTAAAATGTCAGAATCGAGGCAGAATGAAATCCTGAACCAAACCAGACAAACCTGACTAGACTGAAAGCAGCTGTTAAAAGCTGTGAATCTGCAAATCCATTTTTTCCTCAACATTTAATTTTTTTTAGGAGATGATAAAGTCCTTGGATACTTCTGGTGTGCTGTTATCACAAGTACAAATGAAATAATACAGCAAAAAAGATTCAATTTCACTTTTTTTGTGGGAGAAAATCCATGACATGAACTGGGCAAAGTTCTGAATTCTTGGTGAGAAAGACCCATAAAAACAAAAAAAAACTGTAGGAGGACAGACAGTTACTCTTATTGCCACCAGGTGTCACTGATTAGAGAGATTAGAGATCTACAAACAGGCCACTGGACCATTTGGATAAATATTTCCAGTCATCAGCAATTTAATGATGACAGACCTTAGCATGTGGAAACTGTTTGAGTATTCAACAAATAAGCCATTTAACAAACTTAAAACTTTGCAGGGCCCTGAAATGTAGTGCAGATCTTGTCAGACAAATTGACGATGCGCGTGTATATGAGACGGACTTACGATGTGCAGGAAGTCCAGTGCTGTGGCGGTGTGCAGATCCCAGTTCAGTTTGTCCAGGATGATCCTCTCCATCCTCAAGATCTCTGATGGAGAACAGCCACAGCTGCTAGAGACAGCCAGCTCCTTCAGTGAGGGCACACGCTGAGACAGACACAGGCGCGCACACACAGACAAACACAGGCACACAAAGACAAGCACACACAGGCACAGGCACACACACACACACACTTAACTGAGCTGTCCTGGTGCTGTGAACTCTTTGTTGCAGACTAATATTTAATAGCGGTATGTGTGTGTGATGTGTTGTTTGTGTTCACCTCGTCCTCTTCACAGGTCTTAGCAGCCAGGAAGAAGGAAGCAATGGCGATGCAGCGCAGGTACTTTGGACGGGCCTGAAGACAGACATGCCCATCAATCAGTTAATAAATAAATGTTTACTTTAGACACTTTTACAACGGAGTGCCAAGTTCAATTTGACGTCAAGTTTGCTGAACAAAATGATGTTTTATGTTGTTGTTGTTTTGGGTAGAACATTTCCACTATAGTTGGCGGATGAAAAGGCAGACCACTCTTTCTCCTTAATGCACCTGTGCACCCATACAGGTGTGCTCACTTATATGATCTGATTAGAGCTCTTCTCAGGATTGTGGCCATGTACACCAGTTTCACTACGTTGTACACTGTCTGAATGTATGTGATGAAGATTCTTCTTCTTCTACAAACTGGCACTAATTAACCTTTTTCCAGCAGACATTTTAACATGTTTTAGCAGGAAAAGCACAGGTGTTACTAAAAACATTAACAATGGCTAAACTCCATTTAGAGTAGCAATTTCAAGGGTGATTGTGCATGCTCACTGAGTGACAGGGCATAGTGGTACAATAACTGGGACTCAGCCATAGCTCGGGTTATTGGCTACACTTTTGTTTTTCCTGATATGATAAATCATAATGTCTTTTGTGAGAAATGTTTAGTGCATATCTCAGACTCCTTCAAAGGATTCTCGTTTTAAAAATGTAAAAATTCAGGCATCTTTACTGCAACAAAGGCTCGCCTTTACACCGCCTACTTTTGTCCACACTGAACCAAGCATGTGTATACTTATGGAAGTTACTGAGTCATGTTGCAAAAACAAGATTAATAGGTTCAGATAAAGATAAAGGTAACTAAATTAAAGTCATAAAGATAATTCTAATTAGTTCTTTGAGCTTCGTTTGTAGCTGCACTGATCAATATCCACTTCAGCAGTACTGGTTATCAATAATGCCTACAGCACTATTTGTTTCAGACTACTTAAAACATGAATCAGCGTTTTTGTGGTAATGGACTGAACCCAAAAAAAAAAAAGGAAGCATAAAACATGCGTCAGCAGTCTGTTCTCTACTTCAACATTGGCAGTTCAGATAGCAAAGATCACAAAAATTTGGTTTGAAAGCTCTCTCTCTCTGTTTCATATCAGAAATACACACAGTACAGCTCCTTATAATCCTGGAAGATTTTGTTTGTTAGCTAAAAACATTAACTTCCTGTCTGTTTGGTGTAACGTTGTCCTAATCTAACAGGACATTTAGAAGTGACACTTCCGTGCCTGTGTAAACCCAGACAGTCACCTCGCAGGCAGCTGTTAGAAAAGCCTTGTCATCATGTTGTGAAGTAGTGAAGCTATCAAGACAAAGCTATCAAGCAATCACCTCCTGCAACAAACCAAACTACCAGCAAACTAAAGTCTAGTCTGAGGGGTTCTGTTTTGAATTAAAAGCAGAGACAGAGCTAATATTTTCTTTTGGTTTGATAATGAATATAAGCAGCTCTATTTGGTAATTCTGCTCAAAGAAACCTCTGTATTAAAGCAGCACTGGTGATATTTGAATTTTTACCTTGATGGGAGCTAGAAAGCGGTCCAGGATACTAACAGCCAACACCAGGGTCTCTGGGTACAGCTGCAGTCTGCCATGGAGCTCCGTCAACCAGCGCACAGCCTCGTCCCGCTGGGCAGGGGAGATGTCTGTATCCTACAACAAACAACAATGTTAAGAACAATGTCTACTGCAATGGGGTAGTTTGTACTGACTACTGAAACATTTGATCTTGTCCATGTTATAAAAGGAAAGGAATACTCTGCATTTGGGAAAAGTCTGTTTTGACTGTTACCACAGAAGATCACAGAGTAGTTATTTGTTATATTGAGGCACAAATCTTTTCTTATGATCAAGACTAAACGTTTGTTCTCTCAAGATATTTCATCCCTATCCCAGAAAAATCCCAGGTATTGGTATCTTTTTGCAGCAGTTACCTGTGATATACGACAAGAAAAGCAGCATGTCTTCTATTTTGAAAAGCTGATATCAAAGAATTTTTGCCTTTCTCTCGGCAACACTTGGACTGGTTTCAACTACAGGGCCAAACATTTTGACGCAACTTACTTATCCTACTGAACCACCTAGTTTGAGATACTTAGTGAGCCCTTTGTAACTGACATACTTACACTAAAAGAACAAACAGGAACTACCTAAACCAGCCTGACAACTGGACAAAACCTGATCCAAAAACATAACAGGAATTCCATCTGTTACCATCTGAACATGGAAATAATGCACCAGCTGATGTTACCTTTTCATTATCCATATTATACTGTATGAAGGGTGTTTCATAGCATGTACTTTTAGTTTGTATACTCAGTATGTTGGGCTAATTTTATAATCTAAAGCCAGGAGCAGGCTGCATCTCAACATGTGTAATCAGATCTGGGTTTAACATACCATAGATTCAATTTAGCTGTGTGATAAAAGTTCAAACACAAGTTTCTACAACATATTCAGATTTTATTATAGAGAAACAGTAGAAGTCCTGCTGTAAAATAACCTTATCGCATATAGTAGCAGTTTTTCAGTCATAAACTGTGCTCTGATCAATTCGACAGAGACTAATCAGATAGTTGTGTCAGTCGTTGCATAAACCTTGATAAGGAGAGTAAATAAACTTTTTTTTTTTCTAAGATTTTTTCTAGCATAGACACCTTTATTAAGCAGTAGACAGATAGGAAATATGAGAGAGAGAGGGGGATGTGACATGCAGCAAAGGACCTCCGGCCGGAATCGAACCAGGGTCGGCTGCGTATGTGGCATGCGCTGTAACCACTCAACCACCTGCGCTCCCAGAGTAAATAAACTTTAAAAACTTTTATATCTTTTAAACGTTTATAGCAGACCATCGACACTAGGGCTTGATCATGCAATCAAATCCAATATAATTTCATTAATCTCAAAAGGTCAAATAAAAGTTAGAAAATAACTATCAATCTGTGTCCCTGAGAAAAAAATATTATGTGATGAAAATGTATGTCATGCAAAACTAATCAGTTGTTAACATTAGCACTCATGGTACATGCTTCTTAGTTCTGAAAGAAGATATCAGAGGCCTAGGTATTGTAATTACTTGAAAGACAATATTCAAACGCATCTGGTGATAAAAATTACCAAATACTACCTACATCCCCCACATTAGGTTGGGTGGTGCCTCAACATGTTTGTACTTTTTCAGTTTATTGCTCATAAATATTGTTGTGTGTAAAAGCTGCTGCAATGGCTGCTTCTTAAATGTCTGTTCACCCTTATAACAAAATACATATTTTCTGCCTCCTCCCCCTCCTCCTCCTCTAGCCATGCAGGTAGTAGGGCTACATCCAAAGACTTATTCATCATTGATTGACCATCATATATTTTCTTGATAAGTAATAAAAAGAAAAAGCAATCATTGGTCCATAAAACATCAGGAAAACACCTGAAAATGCATCACAATTTCCTAAAGCTCAAGGTGATGTCAGTGGCTGTCTTGTTTTCTGCAATAAACAGCCAAAAAGCCCAAAATATTCAATTGGCTACAATGTAAGACAAGATAAAAAGAACAGGAAGTTCACACCTTTGAGAGGCTGGAGCCATCAAAAGCTGGGCATTTTTGCTTTGGAATTGACTTAAATTATTAATTGATGACAAAAATAGTTGTTGTTTTACTGTCAAAATATCAATTAATTAATCGTTGCGTCACTCACAGATAGAACTTGTTTTGGAATCTCTGCACGAAGACATCATTCTCATATTAACTGAGGTGAGTGGAAATTTCACATGTGGTGCTTAAAGCAAATGACATTTGCAGAGCTCAACAATAGCACGTTTCCAGAAGGGCTGTAATGCCCACACGTCACTCTCAAAGGATTAGCAGTCTGGTATGAATGGGTCAACTATGGCTTGAATACAATCATTTGTGGGTGAAAGTGGTTTCATATAGATGATAGTTATTATTCCCCAAAGCAGCTGTAACACCAAATTACAAGATGCTTTTACTATTCTACCAACCAACTATAGCTTTACTAAACAACAGACCCTTCAAGTAATTGTTGGTTACATGTCAGAATGTATGCTGATGCTGGAAAATTCACAACTCCTGGTAAAATTGGCCAATGATTATGACAGTTTCCTGGCCATACAGTAAGATCATATTAAATCAATAATTTCTTGAAATTTCAACTTCAACACTTAAATTCAAAAATGTTTCTATTTTTGATTTGTCTTGGAGCAAAATACCCTGGCTAAGTGAGTGGAATGCATAACACTGGACTAGCAGCAGGAGTCAAAGGTCACAGTCCAACTGTCCCTGTGAGCCAACCAATCTGCAACTTGACACCGTTCAGGCTCTCAGGTCCTAGCTGGCCAAACTAAAAACAAGTGGCCTAGATCCAGCCCATTTCCACTACTGGACAAAAAAGACAAAATCTATCGGTGACTTCCACTTTCTACTGCTTCTCCAAGTTACAGTGACAGGAGGCTAAGCTAAGTAGTCTAGACACTCCTAAGAAACTTCCTTTAGCTCATTCTGGGGGGATCCTCAAGAGACATGTAGTCCTGGCAGTGTGTCTTACAAGTTAAGGGTAACTGGAGCATAGACAACACTTGCCTTGGACACAACCACCCATTTATGCCAGTCCACTGTCACATTCCCAGACCTCAACATGACACTGAAGAGAGGTGTGTAAACCAGTAACAGTCTAGAAGGCCTGCTCGATATAAGCAAAGGCTGCAGTGGGCAATAATATTGTTCAATACTGCAAGGGCAATAGAACTTGGGATATATAAACAAATATTGAAGTCTTCATATTTGCTATAAAGTTTCTATGTATTTGAGCTTTAATAGGTTCACTGATAACTTATAATTTACATATGAATACTGTTAATCTGACGGTAGATGATGGATACCTGGGGCTGCATTTGGTTAGCCAAATGGTGTGAATACATGGACCATGTGTCTAGGGCACCATCTGCTAGGTCAAATGTTGTCATGCCCAGTTTGAATGCATGAGGCATGCAAATATTTTTTTTTTTTTTCAGATGTACATATCACGATGACGATTAAATACGATTTATCAGTCAGCACTACTCCCTAATGCCTGGTCCTGCAGAGCTTTACATCTTCCTCAGTACTCTCACCCAAAGAGATTGGCAAAGATTCCTTTGAGTCTTCTGAGACTGCCCTCTCTACAGGTTCAGAAGTTTGTCAAAGTGCCCTGTTCACTGCCTGGCATTGACAACATTGGAGCTCAGGAGTTCTCCAGCTGGGTACAGCCTAGGAAACATCCTGTCTCATGAGTCAGCTGCTGGTTTGGAAGAACTAGGACCGTCTCTGTTGTGGAAGTTTCTCAGGAAAAAGATCCCTTATGCGACACTCTCCACATGCAGCCACCAAGAAACTCAAAGAAGGTAATCCAGATACTTTGGATAGAGTTATATCTGTCAAAAAGTTGTATGTTGTTGTCTAGGCCTATCAGACAAAGTAGTCGGAGGTTGGAAATTTCTGAGTTCTGAGTTGTCTGGGATGCAGCACAAGTCTTTTCTACTGGTTAACCAGGTACCATTCGAAGTCAGATTCTTCTCTCATGCTGATCAGCAGCCTGTATATCTTATGTCTTTGACAGAGGAAGCAATAACAACAGTCAAATAACCATTGAAAGATTTAATTCAACCAAGTCAAACATTACATCTGCAGGAGTGTATTTTACCCAGCAACATTACCAATGTTTATATGTCCCTGTGGGAACCGACTGCCTCCTTAACCTCAACAGTTAACATGACGTTAACTTGGCCAAAGGCACGGATGTGTCAGAACTGTCCCAATGCCATCATTTACAGCCTTTTATTGGCCCCTTTATTATCAGCACAAAAGTATACACAGGCAGGTCCAGGGACTAGACATAACCTAGCAGGAGGAATAGGTTCCCATATACCCTCATGACATTTTTGTTGGTTTTAGGATCCTTGTGGTGTCTGGTTGAGATTTTTTCATGTTGATATCAGCTAACAGTCAATGGGGTTTATCTGGCTGCCTTCTTGAAATGATATCCATGCCAGTGGCAAAAAATTATGATTTTCATAACTCCTGAGTCAGACAACATAAAAAGAAAGGTTATTGACATGGTACAACCACTCTTTAGTTTTGAAACACATGCAAATAACAAATGTTAGGGTTTGAACAATATAAATTACCAAAGAAGATGGGTTTATTTGTATATCTCAATATACACTACTCAAAATTAGTTAGGGATACTGATATATATTACTCAGTGTTTCCTCTACATTCATTTAGGAGTGGCGGCCCACCGCTCCTTCAAATTTTTTATTTATTTATTTTTTTTAAATTGTCGCAAATACACCACCGCCGCATCATATCTCCACCTTCACAGCAGAGTCCTCCTGAGGTAAACTAGACAAACTATCTTGCTCAGTATCTACTCTTTGGAGTAGACGTTAATTACTCGCGAGAGCGCGGCCTTGAAAGTGACATCACGTCAAGCACCCAGGTACCAGGTCGGAGAGTCAGAGGAGTGTCATCTTGAAAATAGGGCAACGACTCACCGGAGAAAAGGTAGACTTATTAGCTTAAGAAAACTTATAATAGATTTTATAAGTTCAATAGACATTCGCAAAATATTGATGGCCAGCTAAGGTTACGTAACATATCGGTAGCTTAATTAATTGGGCCCGGTGCCAACTCAATTCAGTGTCGCTAACCTGAGTAAACTAATTGATAGCATTAAGCGAATATATACACGCCATGATGTGACTGCTGACTGCATTTTCAGATGAGCTTGTTCAAATATTTCTCAAAAAAGAGAAAGACACTTGATGAAGATGATGCTAGTCAGGTATCATTAGCCTTTTACTGACTCAAATGATGATGGTTAGGTAAAAAATTGTGTTCACACTTGTAATCAGATGTGATGTGAGTGTAAATTATCTAACGTTAATGTTTTATGTAATCGTATAAGACAAGTAACATTAGACAGGGAGGAGCAGTGGAACAAAGTGAAGGAGAGCAGAGTACAGCAGGGGGAGAGCAAAGTGAAGGAGCAGGAGAGCAAAGTGATGGTGCAGGAGAGAGAGATGAGAGTAGAGGAGAAAAACCTAAAGGGAAGCGCAGGCTATGAAGCTGGGACCTTAAATTAAATTAAATTTAAATTAAATAAAAAAAAATATATATTTTATTGTTGTATATTTTGTTATTATTATTTCTTTTGACATTTAGCCTTTAAAAAGCCATTTTCCATGAAGGCCATTCAATAAAAAGGGGGATTATGCTGGGCATAAAAGTAAAATCTGCAGTCAAGTGTCATTTGTTTACGCCGCCACGACTCCCCGGAGAGCCTGCCCCCGCTGCTGAAAAAAATCCTAGAGGAAATTCTGTTACTGTTTCACTTGACTGTTTAATCTGTTCACAAAACAGAAAATTTGCATTTTGTAAATATTTTTGGTCCCCAAAAATAATGCAACACATTTCAATTGACTTTCATCGCATATACATGCGCATGCCCATATCGCCATATCCCTTACTAATTTTGAGAAGTATATATCCAGCATCTCATTAGGCTTTATTGGCCCACATCGACAGTGGTTTCCAAGCCACGTCAACCTGTATGTTTAGCTTACTCCTCTGGTGTTCCTCCATGATGTGTTTCAATTTGAATATATTTTCCTAGAGGTTATCCCTCTGCTAATTTCATGAGGAAGTGAACTGAATTACCATTGAAAAATAACAAAAAGTCATTCTTGGATGGAGAACAGAAGTTTCCCTGATTAGCTAACCCGAGGACACTCTAGGATCCAAAACCAGACAACACCAGATGGACAACAGGAGGCTGATTGCGATGCATTTGTCAGATTTAACTAGCAAAGACATGAACATGTGGCAGTGACTCAGCAGCAAGAGACCTAGATTAACAATCAGAGATTATCCCACTGCTAATTCAATTTAACTTGAGAGGACACATATAGATCACCTGTTCATCTATACAGAAATTGCAGGTAGCTGCAACAGTGGCACCAACACAAACAGAATAAGGGAGGAAAAAGTAAAAAGCACGAAGTGGACACACGCTGTAAGTTTGAGTTGTGAAATAACATAACTGAAAAAATAAAGACATATTCACGCACAAACCACAATCAGAGATTATCTGCATCTAACACACACGTCTTGATCACACATCAATGTTGGAGAGACAAACTATCGCAGTTTATTTTTCTTGATATTCTATGCCTTTCGGTTTATCCGTTGTTGTAACTGCAGAACTGCAGGCTTCCTATATAGAGATAACAATACTGTTATTGCCATTAGATGAATTGGCATGATTAGCTTGATTAGATGAGGCCACAATCACTATTTCATTTGGGCATTAAGGAGGCCCCATAGGAAAATATGCAGGTAAATACAACAGTGCTTATGAGGGGAGATACAGGATAAGGGTCAACTTTGTTATTGTCAACCACTGACAGAAATATTGCAAGATGCTAAATAATATTATATTTCTTCTAAAATTGGAACAAAAATATTTGTTCCATGGCAAAATTGAGACAGAAACCAAATAAGAGGCACTTTTGAAAATGAAAACTATGACAGAGTATTATAATTTTCATCATAAATAAAGACATGATAAAGCTGAAGATGGATAAATTTGCTAATTAACTAATTAGTGTTTGAATACAAAGTAATTTAATGATATGCCTATAGATGTCTCATTTTGATTTGATTAGCTATCTTTTATTGTATTAGGCTATAAGAAGGAGTAAGTGCAACCATTTCAATCTTCACCTAGATGTCCACTATAGGGAACAGCTATACTCTATAAGTAGAACTTTTATTCTTAGGCCACTAGGATCTTGAAGTCAAAGCCTACACTGAAGGAAATGGCAGGATTTAATTTTATTGTGATTCTATTCTATGATTGCATGTGACAAATAAACTTGATTATACATTATTTATTATTGCCTTTATTAAACTGAATTAAAGCCCTGTTGATGTATGTGTGAAATTAGGACTATAACCCTGTGTTGAGTTTTTAAAGCTCAATGATAATCATTTGCCACATGATTGCTCTTACTTCACCTAACCAACAGTATGAGTACATGAACATTACACTCCAAAACCATGGTCATTGATGTGTTGCTAAAACAGCCACTTGATACTCATACCTGTCTACAAGGATTTAATCCTGTTCAGCCACAACACTATTAGTGAGGTCCACTGATGTTATTGAGGTGTTCAGGTCTGGCACACAGCTGGGTTCCCAGTTAATCTTAAAAGGAGTTGCGTGGGGTTGAGGTCAGTCAAGTTCTTCAACACCAAACTTACTAAAATAACTCATGTGCTAAAGAAGTGCTGAATGATTCAGGGTTTGAAGTAACTTCACAGGTATCTGACATCATGTCAGGACACACCCTCAATTGGGTGAGGCCAGCTAAGGGTGTGATCAAACTAAACATTTGTGACATCATTCAAGTACGTGAGTGGAGATGGGCAGACTGGGTGAGACCAGCTGAGTCCGGTGATGTGACGAAACCAAACGTCTGTTAGTTGAGTCTTTGTTCAATGACTCACTGTGTTTCTGATACATCACTCCTTCATGATGATATGCTCTCTACTGTCATGTCTGATGCATCACAGCTGAGAACAGACTACATACTGCAAAGAAAAACTATGTATACTACAAGTTGATTCTCATCATATTTTCTTTATAAATCTAAAAAATAAGCTCTCCAAGCTGGTGAAACTGTATCACCTGTTTCAAAGAACAAGTCAATTTGTGTCATTAATTCCTAAAACTCAATCTTTAAGCACCTTTAATCACTTACACTTAATTGTCTCTTCAGCTTCTTTAAGGACTTGGCACCTAGAGGCTGGATATTGTCCAAAAACTGATGCTATTCTATCCACACAAAGGCTAGTCACAGAAATATATGTATATAAAGCATAAATTAGGTTCCACACTTAAACAAACGCTTCAGCCTCATCCAGCAGTCACACTAAAGCCCCTTTCCCCCATGCACTGTAACTCTAGATTTATCCAAAGTTTATCTGGAGGAGCTGTTTGTCCGAACACAAATGTCTGCATTACTTGTCCTGGACTTTACCCTGCAAGCTTCATAGTCCTAAGTCCGGGGGAGCCACATGTGTGAATAGAGCATACAACTGTCCCAAGTGAATTCACAGCAAGCAAATGGGCATGTTGATGACCTGTAATCTTAGTGCTGGTTAAATGAGCTGAAACACTTATTCAAACTCACAACAAGACATGCGAAAAAGTCATTTAAAGTGTTCATTATTCTACAAAACATCTACCCAGAAAATTGCTCTGCTCAGTGTTTCGCATTTCCATATGGCTCAGTGTTGCAGTGTGAACTTAAACAAGCGTTTGTTTAAGTTCACACTGCTGCTGAAAACAGATCAAAAATGCTGCAGCTTTTCTTCCTTGTATGGTGGGTACACCTTTGTATACAAAGAGTAGCTGCTTCATACTGCTTGCGTGTATATTCTTTTCCACTCCTTTGGTAATATTGCCCAAATGTCCAAATACACGTATTATTAATATTGACGCAAAAATAATCATCATTACGGAGCAGCCTTTAGCCTCCTACCATGGCATCGGCCCTTGCACAAACCATATAGAATATTTCTACACATGTGAAACACGAAATTTCCTGTTGTGTAGTGCTTTTTTGAACAACCAAACGTGGACAATATCCTGATATGTTTCTGTGGATCTTGTTCAGAGTTCCTATGTGAAAGGGTCCTTGGACTGATCAATTTATTCAGCACTTCTGCTAAAACTGCAGCTCATTCCATTTTAATTATTATTGGTAAAGGTAGATTTATTGTGATTTTTTAAATCAGAAGGATTTAAAAAACAAAACAATATTTGAGTCCTGCTACATCTAATTTGGAAAATGGAGTGCTGATGATAAATTGAGGAGTCTCATGACCTTGGGAATGTACCTGCTCCGTACAGCAGCAGATACTATACTATTGCATCTTCTTTTAGAAATTCTGTTTCAAAAACCAAGTCGACCTCGTTCATTGCTTCAACTTCAGCTTTTGCCCTACAAAAACATTTCAAAGGCTACAAAAACTTGACCTATAAAGTGACTGAAACTATTGTTTCAACTAGGGTTGCCCGATACATCAAATTTAATCGCAATATCAACATGTGCAAAAGACTGCCTGACACACGATGAATACGAAAAATCATTTTGTTTACATGCACACACCTTGAGCATGCCAACATTTAGCCCATCAGACGGAGCCCTGGATACAAGGGCCAATCAGATGAAGCCCCGGCTAGCCGTTAGCTACCCTGACAAAATTAATCGGCATCAGATTGGTGGTGATTGCCAGGTTATGATGGCTGAGAAAGGAGAGAAAAGCAATGAAAATGTGGTCAACGAAGACCTTGTGGTGAAAAGTAACAGCACTTCTGCTACATGGACTCATTTTGGATTCAGGAGAGACAACGTGTTACAAACACAGATAGCCTACTGTTTAAAACATGCCAGGCAGTTGTTGCAACTTCTAGAGGAAGCACAACCAACCTCCATCACCACCTGCAATACAACCATAAAGACCTACGCAAACATTTCAAAAATAAACGTTAGCCATCATTAACTGTATAGTTGATAATATGCAAACTTCAATAGTTGTTTATTAATCGCAAGTTATATAGTCATCACGATATACACAGTGACATAGCAAATCGCAGAATTTCCTCATATCATGCAGGCCTAGTTTCAACTACAAATTTTCAGCAGCAAGCACATGTTATGTTTGCCTTTTTCTACTTGTTTCAGAAAAAGTTGTTTATCAGAAATTAAAACAAAATCATTCTGCAGTTAGTACAAATCATAATATTCAACTAGAAGCATTTAGTGGAATTATTGCACTTATTTGGGAGAATGATGAAGTTTGTTTTCTCCTGACTGTAAAATAAATACTTGTAAATAAATACAAGAAAAATAAGCCTGTTATGTCATGATCATAACACAACTCTGTATGAACCAACTCGTCCTCTATGGGTTAGTCTACTTTTTTTGATCACTGAAACTTTTTCAAATGTTAAAACTGCTAGAAACATCTGGCTGTAACATCACACTGTGCACAAAATACACCAAAACTCTGAATGAACAACCTGAGACTGCTGCAGTATGGACGAAATTGTTTGAGGGTAGACTTCAGCGCCCCAATATTTTTTTTCTCAATGCTGACATACATTTTTTCAATGAAATGGTCACACCAGAATAAAGTCCTCACCTGTGAGGAGGGCTTCTTTGGCACGTAGTTCCTCCACATCTTGGCTTCCCTAGAAGCTGCCTTTTCTAAAAGAAAAGACAGCTTCTGGCTTCCCCAGGGTTCGTGGAACTTCATTCTTTCCTCCCCTGGTTGAGCCTACCTCCCCACTGGATACAGCTACCTGCACATGGACACAGCACATTGGAACATTGCAAACTGCAACTCACAGGTGAGTTTGATTTATACTTCACAAAATGAATGTAATGTGACAGTCTAGGCTGACATAACTTGATGACTACACGAGATGAAAAAATGAAAATTTCTCTTAAATCTTAATGTTTTGTACTCACAGTTTGGTGCCAAATGGGGCAAAAGGGTTCAATGTTCTCACTTTTCGCAATATAGTAAAGTTTTTATGCTATTACAACACTGGGCATTGCGGGCAACAGAGGTGTGCATGAGTGTAGTGTAGGATGTGCAGGATGGACAATATTTAATGAAGGAACCCTTTTTGGCTAATGATGATGCTGTATCTATTTGCCATCCCTCATCACAGGTTTTTTCTAGAATACTTTTTAGAGGACTAAGGGGTTAAAATTACCAAGTCATTCCCTATCAAAAAAACATAAAAATTGAGATAAGTAGTGATAAGCGGTATGAAGATTTATGACAACATGATAACAGAAATGTGTCAACTGTCAGTGAGTTATTTTGTTATTTTGTTGACATTGTGTATATCAGGACATATGTGGATGATATATGGACACTGGGAATTCCATATACTCGAATATAAAATCGATAGCCTCCATCCCTAGAGCAAAACATTTAAAGAATAAACAGAAATTTGTGGTGGAAACATTTTTTTTTCTGCTCTCCTATCCTGTTAATAATCAAAGAGATTGTAAAGCTGGCTGAATTCTTTATCAGAGATATGAATATCAAATGTGACATAACATATCAAATGTTTGAAGTCGTGTTTATTTATTCAGGATATTGAAGATTCTGGGAGTTGAATAAGTCAAATGAACAGTTCCCACTTGCTTCAAACAGACCCGAAACACACCGTGGTAATGTAACGTTACCCATTTCTTTGAGAATAACCTCTGTGCCTGCTCTAACATTATTCAGCATAAAGTTGCATAATAGCCCAGCTCACTGAAGTCAAATTCTGAAGAGTGACAGAATGAAATCCAACTTCTTCTTTTTTCCTTGGGAGATACCCTGAACCTCCTTCGGTAGGTCTCATTGGGAACCACCGGGCCTCCCAAAGCAGGTGCATAACCAACGTTTTCCTTTCATTATCATCCTGAACACGACTATTACTGTGAACGGAGCTAATTTGACAAGCTGCAGTCGCTAGCAAGTGGCTAGCCGACCTGACGTCGCGCACAAACTGGCACGCATAAAACTGGTATTCAGTTGGAAATATATGTTGAAAACCTTGGTCACTAAGCTCCCCGTAGACATGTATAATGAGTTAAAGAGCGTTTACAGCGAGGTCTACGCTAACTATGAAGTAGGGACATTTAAATGGGTGACTCATGTCCAGTAAGTAGTCGTAGCCCGAAGCCTTACCTCCCCTGCGAAGCGGAGAAAACCACAGTTGGATTTCATCCGGTCCTCTCAGTTCAAGGATAAATAAAGGGGTGAAATCGGGGACCCGTTTTATAGTTTAGTCGTCCATCTTGGCGTCCATGGTGCTAAGTGGTGGGGAAAAGGGGTTGTTGTAAAAAATGTATAAAAATAAAAACGGAATATAGACTGGTGCGTCTACTTCCGAGGAGGGGACTGGGGGAAGAGAGAAGGGACATAGGCCCCGCCCATCTCCAGCAGGACCAGAGCAGAAGGCCCAACAAAGAGCCAGGCCACACCGCTGACAATTCACAGCCAGCTGTTACTTGTTTTAGCCGGCTGCATTGACAGTATTATGTATTCCATGGTTGGGTCAATGTAGCACATTATTTCATATGTACTGCATCATTACACATGCGATTTAACCAGATACATGCTGTGTTTTTGTTTTTAGTTCCCTAGTTAACTAAGCAGCATAGATATTATATAATTTCCATCATGTATGTTGTATTAACGTTTATATCGAGCATTCAAGCCATTTAGCGCTCAGTGTTGTACTGTACTGTGTTACAAGTAGAAGAGGCATTTGGAGGAACATAAACGACAACATGACAGATGCAGTAACGTGGGCATCAGAGAAACCACAGAATGAAGTCGACTGTACTCTACTATGACTACAGTTCTTATAAAAAAAAAAAAAAATGTCCAGAGCCTTCAAATACAGTGAGTATGAAAAGCATTGACTGCATTACTGATTTGAATCTTGTAAAGAAAGAGTAGATTCAGATTCAGATTCATGATTTATTGTCCCTGAGGGGAAATTCATTTTCACAGTTCTGTTCCAAAGACACCAGCACACGTCCAACACCAGCACACGTGCAACACCATAAAAATACATACATACATATACAGATAAACCAAAAAAAAAAAAGACCACGACATCTATCGCCTGCTGTTTAGAGCTGTGATGGCAGAGGGGATGAAGCTTTTGCAGAAGCGGGTCGTTCTGCAGGACAGTTGTCTGAACCTTCGACCAGAGGGGAGGAGGGTAAAGTATGGATGTAATGGGTGGTGGGGGTCATGGGCTATGTGCAGCGATTTGCGGATGGTGGCAGTGTTAATGAGGGCTGGCAAACTTGGAGTTGGAAGGCCAATTAATTTTGAGCAAGTGTGAGTGACTCTGAGAAATGTGTTTTTGTTATTGAGGGGCAGCATGGTGAAATAGCAGATTGCACAGTACAGGAGAATGGATTCAATGATGCTGCGGTACAGAAGAAGCAGAAGGGGTGGTTTGATGGACAATGATCTGAGTTTACGGATGATGTGGGTTCTCTGCTGGCAGCGCTTAATAATGTCTGAGGTGTGTTGGTTGAAGTTCAGTTTATTGTCCAGTGTGATCCCGAGGTATCCGAAACTGTCCACAATCTCCACTGGCTGATTGTCAATGTGTACGGGTTCATGAGGAGTGGTTTTCCTACGGTTGTCGAAAATGAGTTCTTTGGTTTTGGTGACATTGAGAAGGAGATGATTGTCCTTGCACCACTGGGAAAAATGTGCAACAGAGTGTTTGTATGCTGTGACTGAGTCCTGGTCCGAGAGAAGAGCCAATATGGTGTCAGTGTCATCAGAGTATTTAAAGTATTTGGTTGTGGGGGATGGGCTGAGACAGTCATTTGTGTAGAGTGTGTATAAGAATGGACTCAGACTCAACCATACACTTCATGTCACAAAGAAATTTTTTTTTTTGTTCTGTTGATATTTATTATCTCAGGAACCCTGAACATTGCACATTTGCACAGGCACATTATATATTGCACAAGTTTTATACATACAGTCACTGTATACAGTATGTTTGATTTTGTTCTAATAGTTTGTTATTATACATTTATATTCAAATTGTTACTTTATTCTTCCAATATCTCGTTATTATTGTCTCTATTCTTTTAGACTTACTCTTGTGCTGCTACATATTTCCATCTGTCCTGCTGTGTTACCTGCAAATTTCTCCCATGAGAGATCAATAAAGGAGCATGTTATCTTATCTTATCTTGAACATAACTGCATTGACACACATACAGTAATCATGAGCCTGAGAACACAGTTGTGACAGATTTTAAGTTATCAGGTAGTTTGTTCCACAGAACAGGAACATTGTAACAAAAAACATCCGTCTGTATCGTACTGTGGGTAAGCATTGTGTTCAAGGAATGACAATTTTATGGTTGGAGGAAGACACATTTGCGTATTTCCCTGGTATGGCTAGCGTCACCGGATGAGTCACAATTAGTTTGATAAAATGTCAAGTGTATAAGGGAAGTTTTTGTAACTTGGACTATGATGTAACCCTGTGATCTGTTGTTTGGATGTTCTGGTTCCTCAAATAAGCGGAACTCAACTAAATACAAATTTGCTGATTTTAAGGCTTGAAGAATTCACTTTGAGGGATTATGACAATAATTAACTAAGGTTTTCTGAGAACATCAAATTAAATATAAGGAAGATATACAGGATGCAGATTGATGTCTTATCACTTTGACATATAGCCTTGCATTTATTTGACTGTATTTCCTTATAATGTTAGCATGAATCCAGCCCACAGTCAGAAAAAGACCCTATTTCCACATTTACAGACGTTGATTCTGACATTTATCATACAATCTGTTTAAGACAATAGTAAAACACACAGTCAAAAGACACTACGTAATGCTAAGATTGCGTCAGGATTTTGTTTAGCCATGAACCAATCAAATCATCCCATTTTGGGCGGACTATTTGAACGTACCAAACTGCGGCTTGCCGATTGGCTAATGGAGACATCAGTCAGCATCAGTCCACATCAGTTTCAACATCAGTGGCGTTCATAATTGGATTGAACATTTAACATCGAGCTCAACTACAAAATGATTGTTCATTTTGTTAGACAGTTAGTCGAAAGAGATATTAAGTGAAGGCTCTAACTGGTACAGTTATACTCTAAAGGTTTCTATTTCTCGCTATCCTTTGCACGTAAGCCTTTGATTGGTTGCTGCGATACGACGTCACCATGTGGGCGTGAGCGTTATGAACATCAACAAAAGAGAGAAGAAGGAGAAAGGAGAAAGACGAGAGGAGACGAGAAGGACTAAACACTACGGCAGAAGAGAAACAGATATGTGGATTTAACCTGAAGGAACAGGTAGAGTAAACATTTACAAATTATACTCTTTGTGTTCAAACTACTTGTTTTACTGAACAACAATTACCTTGCGTTTAAGTCGGAAAGAGGGGAGACGGAAAAAAGCTGATGAAAGTGGACGGTCGACAATGGGACGTTAATTTAGCTATAATCTCAACTGAAAAAAGCCGATGATTGCCCGAAATGAATAGTGTGTCCTTCTGTAAATCTTCTTTTCAATCGCACAATTTCGACAGAAGTCGCACAGGAATGTTTGGGTATTTTGTAGTTTCATTTTCTGTAACGGTAAGGAAATAATGTCGTTTACAGCAAGTGTTTCCTTGTATCTTGTCGTGGTTTAAGATTCAAAATATCTGCTCCATATAAATGGGCATTTACATTTCCTTCTTGCAGCCATAGATGGGTTTCTTGTGTGTTGTTATTGGTATCCCCTGGATCCGTCTCCTGTTCAAAGCAGAGCTTATTTTTCCCAAAACCACGGTTAAATTATAAGAAGAAACCCCCTGTTCTAGCCATAGTACACTTCAATACGCTTTAATTTATAAAACCGTAGTCGTTGTGTATCGATAAACCTTGTTGTTCAGTATAATATTATAGACCTTTTAACGTTTGAGGAATGAAAAAAAAGAGCCCCTCCCCCGCTCTGACAAGAGAGGATTTAAAACGCTAGCTGGCTGCTATTAACGTTAGCTTTCTTAGTTGCCGTCAACTAAAGCGATAAACAGAGTCTTTTCGGCCGTGTGGTTATGTTTTAGTGTATTTTGGGTTGTTAATTAACAGACAGAACCTTGGAAAAGCAGTTGTTTGTCGGTGGAGAGGACAGAGAAGGCGTCTACCTCAGGAAATCTGACACCGAAGCCCAGCTGAGGGAAGTGGGCTGGGCTTCGAGTTGTGACCCGTTTGGGCTCAGAGCAAATGTAGGCCAGTCATTTAAAGTATGTAGTGTTGATACAACAAACCTATCACTAAAAATAACATATAGCCTACTTTTAAAGATGTAACTCCATATTTTCTATCGTACTAAGATGCTTTACACAAAATGTTGTGTTTGATGTCGTCTTCAGTGGTGTCTTTTTACATGGGCAGAAAATAAATTATTTTCAGTATATATTGAACATCGACCACTGTGATATCTTCTAGCGTTTTGCCGTGTCAGATTAACAGTCCAGATCCAAAAACACATTAATCTTATCATGACATACTATAAAACAGAGAAAAGACAGAAATATTCTTAGTACCAGAAAGAAGAAGTATGTTTGTTCTGATGAAATAAACTGGTGTAGAGCCCTGAAAATATGCACTTGACAACAAACAAAGGCAAAGAATAGACATTCAAGACACAACAAAAATAGACATAAAAAATAGACATTACGGTGGTGATTATTGTGATAATTCTGACATAACACGTGTAGCTGAATCACGTTGTATTCATGTTTTGCAGTTAAAATACTGTGGTGAAAACAAGAGATCACTCGCTCCAGTGCCAGAGACATGGACGCCTTCAAGCTGATGAAGGAGCTGCGGATGAATTATGAGCAGGAGGTTCAATATCTTCCGAAAGAGACTGGACTCAGCCTCATTGAATCAACGATGCAGGTATTAATCTATAATAGACTGGGAAATCTTCTCAACTTTATTTTTGCTTTGTATAGCTCTGTTAATTAAGTGTAAACTGAAAAAGTAATTCAAAATGCTAGTCACGTTTCAGGTCTGCCCTGCCCTGCCCTGCAGGAATGACTCGCAGGCCTCTTCAAGATGCTTCTGCCACAATGGAATTAATCATCGGTGTTGTGACTGACCGACCAGGTTAATCAACAGCATATTTGTGTTTTCCAGGATGACAGTCGGATCTCAGCTAAGTGCCGAGATGCCAAAGTGGAGGACCTGTGGAGCCTGACCAGCTTCTTTGGTTACAGCACACAGACCTTTGTCCTGGCTGTTAACCTGCTCGACAGATTCCTGGCCATGATGAGGGTACGAGATGTTCACACTTGATAGGCGTAGACCTAGGACACTTAAGCTTTCGTCTGGTGAAATATTTTGGCTGCTTATTGGTTTGTATAAGCTTGAAGCCTCTCCAGTGTCATGCTAAAAGCAGATTCAGTGGCAAACAAGTTACAACAAATAATTGATTTGTTAAACAATTAACCTTAAACAGAAAATTATACATTACTTCACTTGGTGTTTAATGTAACTTTGTGTGAGATTCTTGCTTTACTGGTCGTTTTCAAACCGTGTCTTACTCACGTGTCGTTCACATCAGATCCAGCCGAAGCACCTGTCCTGCGTCAGCCTCAGCTGCCTCCACATGGCGGCCAAAGTGACTGAGGAGGAGTGCAACGTGACGTCCACCGACGAGCTCATACGCATCGGACAGTGCAGGTTCTCCGTGTCCGACCTTGGGCGCATGGAGAAGATCGTTGCAGAGAAGCTCAACTTCAAGTCCAAAGCCATCACTGCCTTAACCTTTCTGCATTTGTACCACCAGATCGCACTTTCACACTCCACAGACAGGTGAGACCATCATGTAGAGGAAATTATTGCAGATAGGAAACCAGTCAACATTTTTTCTTTTGCCTCTGCTACAAAAACAACTTTTCTTCTGAATATGACATGGTTGCAGTGTTTGTTGAAACATTCAGGAATAGTTTCCCATCTCAGACAGTCAACAGAAAATAACAGACCCAAGATCTGTGTTAGCACAAGCTTTGCTATGATTTGATTGGCGGAGCCTCTCCCAACCACTGCTTGTTTGTTGCAGCAGCTCCTTTCTGAAGTAGGGCAGCAGTCAGTAATCTGCCGACTGCAACGTCTGACCCTAGTGCACTGATAAGATTTGTTGGCACCAACACCTTACAATTGCATAACTCTGGCACAGTGTATTGTTTTTATTATGCCCAGCTTTGGTTCAAAGCCCAAAACATACACTTTACATCAGACCTGTTTAAGTTGCCTCAAAAGGTCCTAGAGATTTTTGGCCTTTTTCGTTTGTTGTAAAATGTTTTGATTGAGTTGATGGAAGTGGATTCTGTCTCTGGGAAACATTACTGACCTGAAAACACACCTTAACCCTGCTTTATGTGTGTGTCTGTGTAAACAGGAAGGAGACTCTGAGCCTGGAGAAGCTGGAGGCTCAGCTCAAAGCCTGTTTGTGTAGGATCTCCTTCTCAAAAGCAAAGGTAGGAATCCACTGCAGGGTCAATGGTCAGACTGGATAACAGCAGTCTAAGGACACGTTCATTAGTTTTCTGTTATGTCCATGTTAGTTTGATGACAACACTGAAACTCAGAGGACATGTAAGACATGTTTCGGTCAGTTCTTCCTTGTCTCTTCTTCACTCCTTGTCTCTTTCTGTCCATCTAGCCGTCAGTCCTAGCCTTGTCTCTCCTGATGCAGGAGATTGAATCCGTTCAGTCGGGCGACATGTTGGAGATAGCCTATCACATCCAGAGACACTTGAAGGTAAACACACAATTTTGTCACACAGCAACTCACCCAGGGAGGGGAAAATAACACCTGTCGAAACCAGTGAAGTGGAAAGCCAAAAAAACAGCAATTAACATTAACAACAGCAACTCAGAGCAAATTAGTTCCAGAGTAAATGAGTCTAAAGGTTTAATCTCAGTGGACTTGGTACCGTCAAAGTGAAATAAATTGTTGCCGTCAGTTCAAAATTCCATGGATCAGATGCAAACAGGAAACCATTTGGGGATTAACAGAGATGGTAACTTCACAACATTAACATGACGTTTGTTTGTGCTCGTAATGTTTTGTTCACATGCTCTTGGGTCGCATTCCTGTCCTTCCTCCCCTGTCATAGTTATATATTGCTGTATGTTATTTAAGATAAATGCTGTTCCAATATTACTTTCTATTTTAAACCCAGCACCACGACAAAGAAAACCCACACTACATACACTTGAGATGTACGCATCAAACAGTGCAGGTGTTACATGAAAAGTTGATGAGGTTTCTGCACAAATGTGCAGTGTTTTAACCTGGGTTCTCTTAACCCCCTAACCTGGAAAATGAAGCCAGGTTTCTGGTCATAGGAACCCTTTTGAAAGCAGCGTACTATTAGGTGTCAAGTAATTCGATCATTTTAAATATACTGATGTCAGTGAGCTGGGCAGAGGGCGTAGTGGCTAAACTGAACTGCTGTATCGCCTGGTTTCAGATTGCAGATGGCGAACTCCTACTATGGAGCGAGCGTGTCGCTCTGTGTCTGTCTGACTACGCCTCCCCTGAATGCAGCAAACCCAACCACAGGAAGTTGCAGTGGATTGTGTCGCGGCGGACTGCCCAGAACCTGCACAGCTACCGCAGTGTCCCCGAGCTACCCACCATCCCTGAGGGCTGCTGGGATGAGAGTGAGAGGTCAGAGTCCCAAATACACCTGAACAAGTTGCTAACGCCGTCAGATATCAAAACATGCCTGAACAAGATGCTAACGCTATCGAATACCAAAACACACCTGAACAATATTCTTACACTGTCAGATATGATACAATTTAGTGCAAATGTTGATCCAGAGATTTAACAATAAAAACTTGTTCAACTGAGAATCTTAATAAAACTAAAAATACTTAAATAAACCGCTACTATTGAGAAGCTAACAGTTTTTGCTTCAGTCAGAACACAAAGTAGTATATTTCAAACCAAACTTCAAAAATCAGACTTGGAGTTGCTTAAACTAAAATGAGATGGGTTGGACTCAGTTTTCATTCTGATGCAGATGTTACACAGACATCATGTGACATCATGTGACTGCTCACAGCAGGTATAATCTGCTGGAAAATACCAAACTCCACGGACAACAACCGCAGCTTTAAACATTAAAAGGAACAAGACACACCCTGTGTGTCACCACACACACATAAAATGTTTTGGTATGTACAGCAACTCACCTCTAATACACACTGTAAAAAATGTGGTTGATTTGTATCAACAGGGTGAGAACTCTAGTAAGAGTCACTGGCAGATTAAATGATAGCCTTTGAGTTTGGAGGTCAACACTTTTTACAGTGGCTACAGTAACACTCCTGAGGCAACCAGCTGTGCAGCAACACATAAGTTTCTGATGTGTTGTAACAACACGTCACAGACACACAACCCCAGCCCCTCTGGCTGTCTGAGCTTGTCAGGGCCTCTCATATCTCCTGTACTGCAATGGGGGGAGGTGTGCCACTAGTCACGTCCCACTGACACAGACATTTCCATGATGTCACGCAAGGCCACAGTGCCTCACATTTATGTAACATGGAACTTGAGCACTTTTTCTAAGTCAGCGTGTACCCAAAAAAAAAAGAAAAGAGGAAGACGAAGACTTTTCCAGCTGACTGCTGTAAACAGTGATCTTTAACCCATAGAGCAGCTCAGTGTCTGAGCTCGTCTGCTTTATTACTCTCAAAAAAAAAAAAAAATTAACATGTACTTGCATTTCCGAATCTGCAGATGTTAGCACACTGACAGTCAGCTGAGGTCACACTTGAACTGGCATAGGTCAGAACATGGTATCAGGTGATGATAGATGTCAGCAGATAGTCTGTCTGAAATGGGAGTTTGTTCCACTCTGTCGTCTGGTTTCTTGTTGAATATCAGCTCCGTTTCCTCTCTCCCAGTGTGACAAATGTTATGACACTCAGGAATTATGTAATCCTCAAGAGGGAATCTCAGCAAAGCTTATTTTCACTGTATGTTAATCCCCACTTCTTGTTTAGTCATATCCTTATTGTTGTTTAGTCTGTTAAATATTATAAAATAATGACTCAAAGCACATTTATTATATTCAAGTGCATCTATTAAATTATTCAATTGTTCAATTAGTTTCTTTAACCAATTATTTGACTGTCAGAACTTTTCCGTGTATGTAAGTAATTATGAAAAAGCTGTTTAAATAGTCATGTTTGCAAAGACATGTCTCTAATAAGTCTCTAAGATGATGAGAGTAAGGGTCAGGAAGTTTGCCTGTGGTTGTTTTCAACACATTAACAGAAAGAAAGGCATTAGAAAAGCTGAGAATCAGAATCCTGCTTTCATCCGAACCCGATTTACTCAAATACGTTTTCACATTTTTATAACTGTGCGTGCCTGTGTGTGTCTCCACAGTGAGGACTCATGTGAGGATGTGATGAGTTCAGGTGAAGAGTCTCTCAGCAGTTCTCTTGGCAGTGACGCCGAAGGGCCCTTCTTTCCTCTGCACCTCCGCCGCCAAAAACACCGCCAACACTTCCACGCCTGATGCGTCCGCCGACTTGTGCCTCATTTTCTCACCCCCTGACTCCTTTACCCGACGTCTTTAATTTATTGTTAAATAAGCTCCGGTGCTAGTGGAGAGTTGCATAACTGGCAGCTGAGCAGTCCTTACTCTTCCTGGTAGACTTGGTAGATTTTAGTATATAGATGTGTTGGTGCATGTAGAGATGTCACATTCCAGGATGAAACATTTTAAGGATATACAAGTGATGTGCAGAGTCTAGTTGTTATGGTGCTGAACTAGCCAACACTGCGGTTGGATTAAAAGAAAAATGTAATGCCGAGACATCAGTTCAGACCAGATTGGTTCACATTATCGATGAGAAGAAATGTGATTAATTTAATAGAATGTTTTTTGACTGTTATTAATCTAAGACTGTTTTTATGAAGAGCACGAAGGAGTTTTCCTGATGTACAGAAGCTGAGAGCGGCTGTGGGCTCACTGTCTGGATGTTCGAGACTTACAAGATAAATACGCAAAATAATTTCTTGAGATAACTGCATTGCAAAAGTGAGCATATTTGCTCTCATCTTCTGTAGAAATTGAATTTGCACATTTTTCTTTGATCTCTTTCAAGTGTTTAATGGGCAGACTGGAGGTTTGTGTCTGGAAGGAAACAGTTAGCTGAGTGTTCAGAGCTCATGTTCAGTCGCTCTCTTGATGTCAGGACAGTGGAGTTAAGTGCCTTGCTCAAAAGCAGGAAGGGAGAGACGATTGAATCAGCTCTGAAACAGTCAATCTTTCGAGTCAAACCCTGCTGACACCACAGGGTGGTAGGATAAAAACATATAATGGGTGTGTGTTTGTGGATGTGTGTGTGTATGTATGACCCTGGTTTAAATTCAGAAGTTGCCAATTTTAGGATGTAGCTTAAAAAAGGTCTTGTGTTTTGAAACTGTTCAGAGGATGTTGTATGAACAAATAATGCTGACCGTGTCAAAAAAACATCTAAAACTTTCAAAAATGTAAAAAAAAATGTTAATACAAAAACATGTAAAAATGTAAATAATGTACAAAAAAAAAAATCTGTTAATAGTTCTTTGTAGATATTAAGTTATTTATTCTCTTTTTGTCACCTGTACTGAAAAAAGAAAATCTTATAAAAATATTATTTTCTATCTACTGTCTGTGTCTTTTTCTTGTCTGAAAAGAACAAGGAGCTGCCAAGTTTCAATTACTAAGTTTCAGTAATGCAAAGTATCTTATGGAGCTAAAAGGTTAACAGAAAGAGTTTCCACTTATGAGCTGAACAGTCCTAATAAAGATCTCCTGAGCTAAGAGAAGGGACCAGGCTAACACCCTTCTTTAGTACGAACTGCACTGCTGTGACAACAGTGATTGCCTTTACAGGAAATAAGCTATTCATCAATACACAGGATAGTGAAAATAAACAAATGGAAAAGATATATTCATTGATGTATATCATTTTAGACTCCTCATGACTCTTCATTTGACCTAATATATCTACATATAGCACTAAACTTAAGTCAATCTTCAACTAAATCATATTACAAAAGTGTGCAGAGTCATATTCTGACAGCTGAGATATTTTAAGTCCATCTGCAAAAGGGCTGGGACTGGAGAAGTTTTGATATGATATGTTCTGATCAGTACAGTAAACTGCATTTCTCCAGTGTCCAGTCCAGTCCAGTCTTCTCTGAGAAAACCACATGTAAAGGTTACATGTTCTTGTTTTTCCAATGAGTGCCCCAAGTCTTCTGAGTCATGGTTTTAATGTGAAAATCATTTCAGTTTTGTTTAGAAAATAAGATGTAGAAATGAGTTGAAACAATAATAATTAGCCACAGCGAGCATGGTGCATTTTCATTCATCAGTAAAGAAACAACTGATACGATGAAAAGGGAAACATCAAATAGCCAGATATTCTGTGATAATAAGACTTTGGTTTCACCAATAAAGAAATATCACCCACACTGTCACATTTGTTCCAAGGCGATAGATCAAACTCCTCAGTTCTTCTCAGTTCTGGCTCAGACTGCAGTTACAAAAGTTCAAGAACACCTGGAGAACAAATCTGTTGGGAGTCTGTTTCAACTGGAGTCCATGCAGAACTCATCTCTATGGCTGTTATGAAATAAAAACCAAACCAGTAAAGTACAAGTCTGTGAAATCATCAGCTGTCGCCTCCAGCGTGAACACCTCATGAAAAGTGCACACACACACACACACACACACACACACACACACACACACACACACACACACACACACACACACACACACACACACACACACACACACACACCCTCAAAACAAAGATAATAAATGCAGCTCAGTCCTACCAAACCAGTGTGCAGTCTGTTCTTCTGCCTCCAGAGATCTTCAGGGATTACGATGGATTCCTTTCCTAACATGCAGCCTGTTTATCCTCCTCGATTAAATCCAGTTTGCATGTTTTTAAAAGTACAGTCCCAATGTATGATTTTCATTTTCCAAATCCTGAGGCAACTGAAGAAACCAGAAAAAACAAGAAAAAACACCCCATCTTTTCAACTGAAGGCTGGTTGTCCATGATTTCAGTTTCCTGAGTTGTTACCAAACACAACAGGTACTCCAAATGATTGGCCCCCTCAGCGTGACTGACAAGCTGGCCATTGAATTAAAATCCCATTCGCGACTTCTTCTTCTTGGCTTGCGACAGCCCCAGTCGACCCTGTGAACTCTGGGACAGCGACTGGGAGAAACCAGACAAAGAGAAAGCGTCCTGCGACAGATCCGCCCTGGGGGTCCTAAGAGGGACAGACTGGGAGCTGCGGAGCTGAGACGAGGGGGGGGCCACAGGTGGTGTTAGGGGGTGCATGGTGCTCCCCTCTTCCAAGAAGTAGCTGTCATGCTGAGAGGGTTCGTCCTGGAAACAGAAAGGAAACAGTTGCGTACAATGACAAAACAGTTGCGTACGATGACAAAAAATGATGGTATTTCTATATTTATTTATAAAGCTGACCATGTAATCGCAACATCCCTGTTTTGAGTCCTACTGAAGACCTTTGTTACATGTCCTCCCTCCTCACCTTTCCCTCCATTCAAACCACCTCTTTTGTCAAAATAAAGGTTGGCCAAAAAAGGGTGTTTAAAGTGGCCCATACTATAACTTCCCCTTAATGGAGACATGACCTTCCTCTTACCTGTGGCGCAAACAGAGAGCTGAGGTAGTCTTTGGGTGGACGTTTGTTCTTCCTCTGACTGGTCGGCGTGGAGTCAGGTTTGGGTGTCTGGGACAGAGAGAGGGTGTGGGAGCCGCTACGAGTCTGCTGATCGCCTTGCTTTTCTTTGACATGTTGAGGTGTGGCGGTCGGCGTGGGAGCTGGAGTGTCTGTTTGCAATGTGGAGGGGGATGAAGCTCTTGGTGTGCCATGCTCCAAAAAGCCCTCAGACTGGGACCCCGCACCTTCATTTTCTGACCATGCCCCCTGGCTCGCTGCAGAAGACCAGCCTGTCGAATCAGAGAAATCACTTAGCTCTGACTGGTAGCTGACAGACGAGGTGAAGCTCCCGGACAGCTCCAGGCGCCGGCCAGTGGCTCTCTTCGCCTCTTTCTCCCTCCTCCTCTTCCTCCTCAGAGCCTCAACCTTCACCTCCCTTGTTCAGCCCCAGCTGGTCCTCCCACCATTCCCGCCACACCTCCTCCCCCTGCCAGGAGATAGTCAGGCGGTGGCTGAGCTGGTCTGTCCAGGCTTCTGTGTCCACTGGGTCTGGTACAGGTATCACATCTGGAGCCCCGAGGGAGGCTGCGATGTCTCTGTGAACCAGCAGCGAGCGTTTGGACATACATGCCTTCAGATTACTTCTCAGACTCTGTACATGCTCCTCTTCTGTAAAATCCCTTGCATCGTCATCATCATCAGACAAGGGGAGGAGATCATCAGTGCTGATCGTGAAATGCTGCAGGCAGTGGGGACGGGGCTTCTTCTCACGACTCCAATGCGTCAATTTCTGAAGCCAATGTTTCCACGTGACGAGAGTGCTGTTGCTGAGCTTTACCGGAGCTACGTGACTCAAGCCACTACTTGAGCCACTGCTCATTTCCCCCACACCGCTGGGTTCCTCTGTATTATCCGTGTCATTCTTACTCCCATTTTCATCTTTCTTATCTGCGTCCAGTCCACTCACTGGATCCAGCTCGGGATCATTGACGACAACCTGCAGCGACATGCGCCTCAGCTTCGGACCCTTCCGTGCTGACTCTGAATCCTCAGAGGAAGCGTCAGAGAGAACGTTTAGCTCTCGTTCCTTCACTTGTGTTTCAGGGACAAGTCTCTGCACAGTTGGACCCTGAGTCGGCCCGATTACGTCTTCATCACTTGATGTGTCCGATGCAAAGAGCTGTGAGCCTGAATGAAGCTGTTCTGCAGTTGTTCTTGACTGTTTTTTGGTTCCTTGTTGAGGCAGAGGTTCGTCCTCTACAGTTGATGGTCGAGAGGCGTCTCGCTGTTCAGGCTCGAGGATCTGATAGAAAATATCTCCTGCCTCTGTCAGCTGCAGGATACATATACACTCATCTGCACCTGCTTCTCTTCCTCCTTTCTTCTGGATAGATGTCAGACCTAGGCAGAACAAAACACAACAAGTTCAGCCACATGAAAAAAGAAAAACAATCAAATAAATCTGGAAACCCCGCAGAGAGGACAGGACTTTTCAGATAATGCATGCAGCCACTTCTCATTGAATGTTACATCTTATCCATACCTGTGGCAGGTGAAGACAATCTGTTAGTTGCGGTGTCCAGGCGGTGAGGGATTTGGACGGGAAGGTGTTTCAGACTGTCCTTTGGTCTGAGCAGAGCCTGAGGGGGACCTAGACTGAAACAGGCCTCCGCTCTGCCTCCTACACACACACACACACACACAGGGCTTTATACAGATGTCTGTGCGATCTCAAGAGCCTTCAGGTTCTGTACCAGAGACCAATATGCTGACATATTTAGAAGATTTAACTTTTGGCAGATATATTAATCAAAAATGAACTCATGGTTTGGTTGGAAGTGCTCTCACCACCCCCATCAACTGACCAGAGTATTGCAGCATTGTGATCTCCTGAGAACTGTGGGAGCCCAGCAAGACCTTTGTAGTCTTAGCCCCATCCTCTGCTGAGCCAGAAAAGACAGATCCAGGAATGACGTCACAAAATATGGGCGGGGACTGCATCATGTGATCGCACTTCAGCATGGGCACGCTGGGGAAACGCTCGTCCATGATGTAGGCAGAGTACTGACAAAGAAAAAAGAGATCAAAATCGTAGTTTTGAGTTGTGAGGTGATTGTGAGTGAATCTTGCTCTGCCATCGGCTACATGGCCAAAGCGTTTCATTCTTAAATAAAACCTCTGGTAGCCCTCCGAAGAGCACTGAGATCAAACGCTAGTGAGGCAAGACAAACAAATGCTGGGTTTTGATTGACATTAGCTGTGTAGCTAACTTACTGCTACATTAAGACAGTGTTGCCTTTAGAGCTAACAATGTGTTGTGTGATTGAAGAACAACTGTCATCAGTACCATTCAGTGTTGTGCTGTTTTGTACCCACGTCCATGATGGACTTGTCTGTCTATGTTACGATGTTTCTGGCCTAAACACATGAAAACAGGACGCTTCTGTCTGATGAAAAACAATGTTATCTGAATCACAACCTCATGTTCAATGTGCTAACAGAATTGATGCCTCCCTCCTTTTTACATCTAAACTTTATTACTTGACAAGTATGCTATCAGTTAAAAGAGTTTGGCAATGTGTCAATGCCCTCTATTTGACAGAACGTATAACAACAACATGCTGATTGTGGCATTAGCGGTATAAGCCTGTGTATACAACGTAGAGGTACATAATACATTTTTATAATAGCCTAAATAGAAGCATTTAATATTCAAATAAATTGTGAATATAAAAAATAGTAAGGAATAAAAATCCAAATGGGATTACATATTGACAGCACTATGATACAGTGCATCGCCATATCCTTCAAGTTCCCGATCCAGCACTGATATACGTAATGTAGCAGGCAGTGCTACTGTCCATCAAATGGAAATATTCTTCCCATCAAAGGCATCATCTTAGACACATTTCCCATAATTGGTATCTTTGGGATCTGTACTAGAATTTAAAATAAGGTTTTGTGTGTTTGGTCAAACTGTAGATTATCTGTGTGTTTGCTTGTACCTGAGTGCTGATGAGGTGGTGGAAGGAGTGGACATTTCCCAGATATCTGGACAGAAGGAGTCTCTCCCCACTACGACACCCTGAAGTGTTGCTGATACGAAACAGAGTGTGACAGAGGGCAGGATTCACCTGGACGGGGAAAGAGAGAGACGGGAGAGAAAGCTGTGTAAAGGACAGATGCAGAAAGGAAAAGAACTTGATCACAACACCAAGTGAGAGTCAACGTGCAACACAAGTGTGTCTCACTCTGATGTCTGTGAGCTCCACCCCCGTTCTGTCTGCATACAGCATCACCCTCGGGTGGGCGGAGAACTCGCACCATCGCCATGACGACTTGGCATTGAAGTACAGGTTGTGGTCTTCTTCCCGGACCGTCTGCATCCTGATGGGGCATAGTGTCACTTTACATTTAGTTTGACTTCTGACAGATAATACCAGTATCTGTAAGAGGAATCAGCAAACAGCTTTCCCTCTAAACAAAAAAACCTCTTTACCCTCTGCCAACAGTCCACAGCTTTGCTACTCCGCTCTCACTCACCACCAGAACTTCACCTAAAACATGAGGACTGACAGCACACAGTGGAAATGATGGTATTTCAACTACTGTTTGTCAGTTGGAAATCAAGAATTCAGGAACTTTGCTCCGGAGTGACGCTTACCTGATGCTGATGCAGGTTGCGACCTCCTTGGTGTTGACAACTTGCAACAGGTGAGGTTCGTTTCTCTCACTGAACCTCCAGACTCCACACAGGTGAGGCGAACGTACGCCAACACAATCTAACAACACACACACACACACCCACACGCTTAAGTGTCTGCCATATCTTTGAGGAAACTTTTAAACCACATCACACCCCTGAAGAAAATTTCTAAACATTTTCTAGATCTTACATTCATTGAAGATGGAGGCAGTGCTGATCTGTCTGATGGGGCCTTTCAGCTGGAAGCAGAATGGGTCACTGTCACCGGTGTCAACACAGGAGGAACCTCCTCTGTGATGCTGCAGCTCCACCATGTGGAAGTCTGAGGAACTGCATTAAGTACCAGAACCAGCAGAAACACAAAACAGACACACACCTCTTAACCTCTACCTCAGCTGTTATCATTTTATATCAGAAAAACAAACTTCTGTTCTTCAATTAAAATACAAATCAACTCTACTATTGAGAAGGGATTAATCTTTTTTTGTTTGAGTGAAGAAATCATCTGTAATATGAAGATGAAACGATGAATCAACTCATCGATGAGTCCACTGACAGGAAATTAATTAATCTCCTATCCGCCCCTTAACCCTTTTTTCATTAATCTTCAGGATACTGAGTTTGTCCAGTCCCTGACTTCCAGCGTAGAGGAGGCAGCCATTCTGAGATCTGCTGTCACTCTGTGAGAATGGGATAAAAGCCAGAGAGCCCCCGGTGGCTCCTTCACATAACAGCTGGCGGTCCCTCTGCTCTGTCAGCTCCTCGTGCAGCAGGGCACCCAGCAGCTCAGGAGGGATGCCGTGGACCACGTCCGACATCAGCGTGCTGTACGCGTTCAGTGATTTGCAAGTATATGTCTGCTGGCATCTAGAAAGAAGATACAACATGATGTTATAAAATGCCAATCAGACAACTGGAGATACTAACTGATTTGAAGTTCCATAGACACTTACACAAAGATTAGTCAGGTCTACTCACATTTTGTACTTCAGCATGTCGAGGAACTTTTTCACTTCTGTCAGGTGGGTTGAATCAGTCTTACATTTCTGCAATACAAAAAAAACTGATGCACTTTCTGATGACACAAAAATCAACACCGTCTATCTCAGATCTTTTCTTCTTTTTTTATTCATCTTTCATATATCTAAATGTATACCACCTCAAACACTACCTACTTTTAACCTCCAATTAAGTGCTTTTTCAATGTACACTTAATAATCAACAAAAATAACCACAGATGGAGCAGCTACACTTGTGTACTTTGCATGTGCTGCTTCAATGGCCCAGGTCAACTCTTTTTTATCCAAGCACCCAATGATTATTGATTAATGAAATGGGATAACTGATTAGATAATCTGCATAAAATATGAATCCATACTTTAAATATTCACCCAGACACCAGATCCAGAGAAGAAAATAAAATCAAAGGGCTGTCAAGCATCATAATACAATTTTAATCTTTCCATATTTCAGTCGTAAGATTAAAAATCTTAAATCTAACAATGTCCAAACTAATGTCTGTAAATCGTTAAAATTAAATAAGAATTCAAAAAACCTCACCTCTCTCGCTCTTTTGTTGAAGTTGAAGTTTTCACCCAGAATTTCACTCATGCACCCGAAGGAGTCCTGGCAGTTATCCATGAAGAAATTCTGCATCTAAATAACACATTTGTTTATAGACCTCGAACCACTAAACAAAAAGGACAGAGAGACAAACCAAGAGACCTAAAGCTGGAGAGCCTGGTTTCTGTTCAAACCAATTACGTTTATTATGAATCTGATCTGACTGGTTTGGACTACTATTCATTCCATTTATTTTGTTATGAAGCACATTATGTACGACACAGTACACTGCTTATTTTCCAAGTGAAGATCAAACGTCTTTCGTTTGTATGACTGCGAACAAATAAGACAATAGGTCCTACTGATTAGACTATTTTGAGGGGTTTAAATGTGTTGAACTGTTGCACTCACATGTTCTGTGAAGTTTTGCGGATCTGGAGGCGTCGCAGGCCACAGGTAAGCTGGAGAAGGTGTTTATAAAGCATATATTATGCAGTTAGACAATCTCGAACAGAATTTGGAATATTTGCATGACACTTAAACAGGCTTCGATGTGCAGCATGGAATTTCTGATGCTAGGGATCTCTAAACAAAGAGAGACAACCAAACATGAAAGACATATAAAGGGTTGGGTCATATGAATCAACCACTCTTGCTGATGAAAATATATTAATGTGACTCATGGACCAGATTTCACATTATGTTTCCTCAAATTTGCTGACCGCCAGTCTCTGACTTTTTATCTAATGTTTTCCAAAAACATATGGCATTTGACAAAATAAAACGCATGATTACCTTGAGTGAAATTAGGGATTTTCCTAGTGTTTGAACAACGTCAGAAACATTTGGGATAATGTAAAGTATGCAACTCAACAAAAATATAACAAATGTCACATCTACAAATTTTTAATATTGCTCTAAGAAGATTTGTTAAAATTGAAAACATGCAGCAGAATTATGTAATATCTCATTTCATTTAGATACTATAACCTAGTTCAAAGTTTGCGCCTCCATCTGGGAAATCAAGGTTTGACCAGACACTAAAATATGCTGGTCCTGACAGAACAGCATACTTTCTTATTGGGACTGTATTTTTCTATTACATTCTAGTTTCGTGCGTTATTAGCTCTGCAAACTGTGAGAATACTTGCTTAAAAGAAACCCTCTAATATGCTGGTGTGCTCTTCATTACCACAACACCCATCTGGTTTTAAGTGCAGTGTGTCAGACTCACCTCAGCACCTCGGATCTGAACCGTAGGGTGAACAGGGACTGTTGTCTGAGACCTGAACGACCTCCAGTGAAGTAAATCCAGCTGACAGGGGACTCACCGTTTTGAGGGGACAGGAGGGGAACCGGTACTGGCTCAGTGTGAAGCCACTTCTCTCCTCTGACCTGATGTCTGGATGTAAATGTCCAGCTGGAGAGAGGACCCGGGTCACCCTGAAACCACAAACACAACTAGTCAATACGGTTTGACAGTACAGGTACAGAACAGCTGGCATGTTTAAACTGCTGATTCAGTCTTAAAAAGAGTTTAAATAAAAAATGACATTCAAAGCAATACACTCATACTATTAATTTATTTTAACTACTGTGTGCTGGATTGATGTTAGTCTTTTGTCATTTTCTTACTTTGTTGTGAGATATTGAACGTTCCTGTTTACCAAATGAAGTATGGTTCTGATAGTAATAATCATAATAAAATCATGATAATAATAATAATAATAATAATAATAATAATAATAATAATAATAATGATAATATTCTAGGAAAGACAGTAACATTTTCCTTCGATGTGTATTTTCATTATCTGGCATACCGTTTGCATGTACATTAATGAACAATCATGGTTCCAGTCACTGAGGCAGTAGTGTTAGCAGTGCCAGCTCACCCACCTGAGGTATAACTCGGTCGTAGCAGCCCCAGTCTCCAGCGGAATGTTTCAGGACCGAGTGAGGCGGTCCGCTGTTGAAAAACGAAGGGAAAAGCTGCGGTGGAAACTGGTAATCCATTGTATCTGTCTTTGACAAATTCAAGCACTCTCCTATTTTCTATTGGTACATGTGTCGCTGTCCCTGCACTCTTTCAGTTGTCTGGGACAAGTCTGGACATGTTGTTCTCCGGCTCAGCTAACGTTAGCTCCCCTGCCGCCGCTGTTAGCAGGGACAAATTAACACTTTTCTACTTTTCTAATCATCATGACACGCGTTCAGCAGCTCAATCTACAAGCTGTTCGCATCGAAGCAAACAGAGTAGCCCGAAAAGACTCAAATTTATGGTGAAATTGTCCAAAATACTCAGAATGTGGCCGAACACGTGCAGAAACGCGGCCAGAAAACGAAAGGCTCCGCGAATGTTCATCAGGAAACACAACAATATGACTTCCGCTCGTCTGAGCTAATGTCGAGGCAACAATAAACAATGGTGTTTCAGAGGATAAAAATATGCCAGGCTATTGATTTTATCAAAAGAAATATTAGCTGAGGCAAACATACAAATAAACAAATATTAATTGAGGTAAATCAATAAATATCATGTATATATATGTCATTTGTACTTTTATTTTGAAGGCTAACGGCGCATGTCGGAAGTCTGTATCAGTTTAGGTGAGTTTAGAGTCCTTAAAATGGGTTTAGGCGTAACTTTCAAAATAAAGGTCAGGCTTCCAAGTGTAAATATGTGGTAATAATACATATATAAATATTTTGTTGTGTATTTTATATTTAGAGTAACATATTTTGCAGTCAGAGGCTCAACTGTTGAATAATTCTTGTAATAATAATAACTATGGAAATATATTTATAATTGAGGAAATTATATTGTAGGATTATTTCCTCTATGTGTTGATAGTGATTTATTATCTAAGCCATTGTAATATCTGTCTGTATTTACATTTCTATTTGTTATTTTTTTTTTAATCCCTATGATTGTTTTTTAATTCTTCGATTTTTTTGTCCGTAAAAGCCCTCCATAATCTCGTACAAAACAGCGCGGAATCAGCGTGGGCTCAGGCTTGGAAAAATGAACACTGCATATTTTTACCTTGAAAATATTAGACCGGATGCGGCCCTTAGCTGTCGCGTGATCAGCTGACCGAACAGATCGGTTTGTCAGTGTGACGAGCAGCTAAAAACAAGCCGCAGAGGAGGACTATTTCTGTTTTTAGTTTCCACGGGGAAACCGCTCGTTGATAAGCCTACATTTACAAGGAAATGTTCCAGTAGGACTCCTTTTTCTGGTACGTATACAAACATATGTTTTGGCTTCGTTAGCCTTGTTGCTAATTGAAGGTGCAGTATAGCGTTAGCATTTCATGGATCACTGCCTAGCTAATCTGTCCTCTAACGTTAACATCTGGTCATCACTGACAAGTAGCTTTAAGTAAACTATCGGCAGAATTATATATTGCTAGCTTACTCCAAGGTGGAAGTAAATATCCTGAAACTGTCTGTGGCTTAAATGTATCTCCTTTTACGACCTAAACGTTGCTGCGCAGCCTGGAAACCTGCGTGTAACGTTAACGTTGACCCTACAGTACATTTCTCAAATGAAAAACGAAAACAAAAATAGTATGTTTTCATCTCAAAGAATGTGCGGTGTGTTGTTTAGCAATTTCAGTCAAAGAGTCAGTGTTGTCCCTGTGCCTGTCTTCGTGACAGGGGGGTGATTCGTGACTCATTGACGATGTATTTGTGTCTATGACATGGTATGACATATACGTTAATATAGTGATCTAACAAATGCACATGATTGTGTATACAGAGAGTAATGCGCATCTTATGTCAGCATGTTTACTGTGTCTACATTTGATCATTAGTCAGCATGCTACACGTTAGTGTATTAGCGTGCTAACGTTGAGTATCTTTAGCATGCTATGGCTATAACTTAAACCACTGGTTTTGGTGGAAAATTATCAACAACAGACAAATCCATTAAATAATCATTTGCAGCTTCTAGAAATGCGCCACTATCCTGTTTGTACATTTAGCGACCCTTTTATCAATCAATCAATCAATCAATCAATCAATCAAAATCCTCTTATACAAACTGGTGCAGTAAAAGTTAAATGAAATTGATAATGCGAATAAAACAATAAACTGCTTAAAGAGCGATACAAACGTTTAATGAGAAAATGGTCATATAATTGCCACAAAGCATTCCAAACTAAAAAAAAAATGCCCTTCAACAATAGGTGAGAAGAAAAAAATTTAAGTCAAAAACTGATTGAAAAAATTACTGCAAGGCAATAAATCATGATCATCAAGATCATAATCATAGTTGAACAATTAAGTTTACTCTTCATTTATCAAATTCATATTCAGGTCTACATTAAGCAAAGTTTTGGTCAAATTAAACTAAAATACTATACGATATGGTTGTCAGCTGGAATGATGGTAACAGCAATAATACAGGCGTACTTGTCTCTCGCTCAGTGGAACTGCTCTGCGTGAGGAAACTCTGCTCTTGCTCAGTTCCTGATAGAACCTGATCTGAATTGCAATCATAATAGCAGCAGGCTGAAAGCCTAACATGCTGATGTTGGTTAAGCAAGCTAAAGTTTTATTTTCTATTCTGTATTTCCTCACCATTTCTGTTCTGTCCAACCTGTCATACCTGCTGCTTCCCCACACCTTTTTGGCCATTGGCTCTCTGATACTTGTATTTTCTTGTTCTTTCGGTACCCTGGCTTTCTTTTTTGAGAGTACGGGGTTATATTGTTGGTGAGGCTCTTTAACTTTGCCCGTCCATTAATTTTACATTTGCAGCACATTCTACTAATGAAGCAAGTTCTGACTGACCACACTGACAGCAGGTGGTGGGTTTTTAGATCAAGTTTAAATGTGATTTAACAAGAACAATACAATTTTGATGAAGAAGTTGTTTCATTGTGGGGTGAAAGTTTGACTCACCCTGCAACACCACAGATCAATGTCAAACTGTGTTCAAAAAACCCCCAAGATAACAGACAAACCTAAATATGAAACAAATAGGAGAAGCTGATGTTGGTGTCATCTGAACAGGCTTTGTTCTCGCTGCAGCGGCCCTTGGGTCGAGTCCCGGCCTGGGGCCCTTTGCTGTGTTTCACTCCTTCTCTTCCTCATCCTGTTTCCAGTCATCTCTTGAGCTGTACTGTCAATAAAGCCATACGAAGGCCAAAAAAGATTTAAAAAAACCCTTCTTTTATGTACTATTTTGATTATTAGGCTGATGTTTAGCTGCATAGTATCTTAATTACTCAAAATATAAGGTGACGTAACCATCACCTCAGTATTGGCAGCCAAAAGCTGATGCCTTTTAAAAGTTCTGCTTTATGGCAATATTGAATTTGTCGGATTCTTAGGTCAGTGTGATGAAGGTATTGAATTCACAGCCAACAACAGACATTGCGAACTGGTTATTTTAGCTATAAAAGGTTTTCAATTGGTTTTCCAGAAGTTTCTACGACATTGTGATACATTTTGATATCATTATATTAAGCATATCTGAAAATGTGATGACAAACAATGAGTTTGCACGTTTTAAAGAATGTTAAAAGTCAACATTTGCTGAGCCCTTTTTTTACAACGGAGTCTGTACTGCTCGACCTCAGATCAGTGCCTCATCTTTTTTCTCTCTCTCCGTCTCTTTCATTTTGTCCGTCTCTTTAACTGTCGCTGCCTTCGTCCAGACATATCAGCATAATGTCAGGGAACAGCTTGGTTCTGCCCATAGTGCTGTGGGGCCGCACAGCTCCCACCCACTGTATCAGCAGTCTGCTGGTGATGGACGACTTCAGCACCATCATCACTGGCTGCCATGACGGACAGATCTGCCTCTGGGACATGACACCTGAGCTGGAGGTACTGATGACAGTGGTGGTGATATTAATGATTTGTATGTGATACTGTTATTTCCTATGCCCGCCCCCCCGTCATCATATTATCAACCCCTGTTCTTCTCTGCTCAGATTTGTCCCAGGGCCATGTTGTTTGGTCATACAGCCTCCATCACCTGTCTGTCTAAAGCCAGTGCATGCAGTGACAAACAGTACATCGTTAGTGCATCAGAGAGTGGGTGAGTACATTGTTGCTTGCTGTCACACACATCCCTCAGGAGAGAATTGGCTTGCTCTAAGATGGCATAACACGATGACTTCAGATGGGTTTTTAACACCAGCATCTCACCGGTCGTATCTTAATAATTATCATGACGTTCTGTTTGTGTTGCAAAGTAGCCTAATTTCTGTGGCCAACAGAACCAGATCACGTTTAAGCAGCTAGTAATGCATCGTTTAACACTTATTTCATCATTGTTTGATCACATAAACCATGATGTTGGATTGGAGAATAATAGCCCATATATGACACTGTAGTTTAGCTTACCAAATTATCAGATTATGGAGTTGTGATAATTTTTGTATCCCAGTATTAATTTTTTAGGGAAATATTTTTGTAAGTTCCAGTCTCTTTGAATGTAAGCATCTTCCACTTTTGTCATTTATGACAGGAAATGAAGAAGTCACTTTGGGCCCTTTGAAATTATTATTTGCATTTTTCACAATTGACATTTATAGACAAAACAATAATTTATATAATTATTGTAAGATGAACTGATAATGAAAATAATCACAAGTTATAGCCCTAAATACAGACATAACAAACTTTGCCTTGTGTTTCCAGAGAGATGTGTTTGTGGGATGTGAATGATGGACGCTGTATTGAGTTCACCAAGCTGGCCTGTGCCCACACTGGTATACAGGTAAGACACACTCGCATGCCCGGATTTCACCAATAAAGCCTGGTACTTAAATGGTATCTTCACGTCACTTGAGCACAAACATTTTAAAGCCGATGGCTAATAGAGGATGTGTGAAAAACTCACAATTTCACTGGTTTACAATTACTGTGATACTATAGCTATTCCATATGTACAAGTCATGTCCTACTCACCACTCTGCTGCCCTCACTATCTATTTTTAACACAAATACATGTATATATGTATACAATCACTTTAGATTTTTCATATTTAAAGAAATTCCAGGAAAGGGACGTGTTTTGCCCTCTTGTGATCTCTGCTCCTCTGTGGTTCTCCAGTTTTATCAGTTTACCATCGGCACTCAGAGGGAGGGACGTCTGCTTTGTAATGGCCATTACCCAGAAATCCTTGTGGTCGACGCCACCAGCCTGGAGGTCCTGTACTCATTGGTCTCCAAGATCTCCCCAGACTGGATCAGCTCCATGAGCATCATCCGATCCCACCGAACACAAGGTGAGAGACACAGGGGGAGATTAAACGGATGTGATTTGCTTTTCTGGGTGAGATTGGTGGACCTTTTTTGAATTACATGTGCGGATGATTTTAACACAGTTGGAGCAGCTTTGTCTGTGATTTTTCATGGTACATTTTTTATGTGCGCTGCCCCTTACAGAGAAAATTATATAATGTGAACTTTCACATTATTTAATTTTCTCTTTAAGGGGTTGAACTTCAAGCAGGAAGTACAGCCTGTGCTGGGCCCTTTTTCCAGACAGTGTTTATGTGGTAGGACCACCTTAGGTTCCAGGAGATTGTGGTTTCCAGAAACCTGAAGGTGTCCACAGTAGTCACTGTGCTGTTGAGGATTGTGAGGGGGGGAGTGTAGGGGGGCTTCTCCTGAAGTCCACTATCATCTCCTCGGTCTTGAGTGTGCTCAGCTCCAGATGGTTCTGACCACACCAGAGGGCCAGCCATTTCATCTCCTGTCTGTATGCAGACTCATCACTGTCCTGGATTAGACGATGACTGTGGTGTCATCTGCAAACTTCAGGAGTTTCATGCAAGCTGGTATGAGTCTCATTCAATAGAGAGGGATTGTTAGCATTGACATTGGCATATGATACACACAGGGCTGTAAACTAGCGGTCGCCACTCGCCAAATGCGACTAAAATATTTCCCTGGCGACTTAATTTTGCTGGGATACATGCCACGGGGCGGGTAAATGTTTGTCCCGATGGTGGTGCTCTTGCAGTAAATTATGCATGATATAGCAAAACATTGTAGTAGCTGTAAAGTGATAAATTATGACGGTAGCAAACGTTAGTGCTAACCCGGCTATTTGTTGTGTGTCGCACTGAAGTAGCTCCCCCGACGTCACCGCTGTAGAAAATAGTTCCCCTCAGAAGCAACGTAGCGTGCACGTCACCGCTCTTTATAAGTTTGTCGCAGTGACTGTGATTCGAGTGCAGCAATGACGACACCTCTAACTAATGAGCTGAGGGAAGTTGTACTTCAGTTGCGCATAATTTCTAAACGACTTCCTTCAATTAGGTTTCAGTATGATAATCAAGTGGCTTAATATGAGAACAGTTGTCACGTCACAAAACGTGTAAAACCACGGGTCTATCAAATCCAGTGTAAATGTTATTATGGTACAGTCGCCACTGACAAGTCTATTACAGAGCCTGATAGTTAATTAATGAGTGTTTCCTTTGTCAAAGTTTTGCACTGTTCAAGTTTTCAATTTGCAATGTTATGACATTTTAATATAAAATGTAAATGTAATAATATTAAAATGTATTTCTAAATAATACTTTGGCCTCTTTTCTAAGCATGTATTGTTATATAATACTGTTATCTCCATGAAAAGTATTGTAACAGATGTATATGCAACAAAAAGAGGCAATTTATTATTTGGCCGGTAAAAAATTGACTTGGCCGGTAGATTCTTTCATCTACCGGTCCCCTTGGCAGGTGAGCCAAAAAGTTAGTTTACAGCCCTGGATACACACCACTTGATCCAGATAAATCAAAGGGTGCTGATGTGTCTAATGACCAGTTGGTCATCCCACGTTTGGGGAACAGTGGGCACGGTATGATGGCCATCTGTGTTGTTGGTGGCATTGATTGGTTCTGTACGACATAAATAAAATGGTGTGGTCATTTCTTTTGAGAAACACTTTCATTTGATTTCATTTTTCAAGTTCTTATGGGTGATCTTAGTCATGCTCATCCGTTTGTTTGTTATATGATATGAATGTTCAGTGATGAGAAATCTCAGAGCATATGTAATAAGATCATGGTCCCTAACAATGGATTCATTTTGTTTAAGGCTCAATATGTTGTTGATAAACAGCATTAAAGGTTGGCAAGCTACAGCTTCAATTCAAGCTCAACTGTTAGGATAGCTAAAGAGAGTGGTGTTTGAACGAAAGTGAATTATGAGAGGGAACGGTGTGTGCAAAAACAAGTCTGTGAGTCAGAGAAATAAAAATGTTTTTTCCTAACTCTCTTATGGCGGTTACGCACACGGCATATGCGTTCGTGCGTGCGTGCGCTAGTTGGTCAAACAGACAGCTCTTTATACATCAACGACAGACCAAGAGCAGCGGAAGGAGCCGAGATGGAACCTTGTCTTTATATTCTTACATAGTCCTGACTTCACACTGTTATTGGCCGGGGGCTACACACTACTGCCCAAAGGCTGATGTCCAGTTAGGTCCCAAACACAGCAAAACACTAAGAAAGTGTAGGCAGAGTGCGAGGTCTCTGCAGAGAGAGATTTTTATAGAAGCCTGTTTGTTGTTCAGATTGTTTTAGTTTTTATGCATGTATTTTATCTTGTAACAGTTTGTTGTATTGAGGTGATGAAAGTATCATCTTTCAATAGTGAGTCATTTAAACACTGTTAGACTGTTAGAAGTTAGTTTCCCTTTTGTAAATGACAGCATTTGGATTAATCGAAACTGGAACGTAAAGCTATGAACAGTACTTTTAGATTAACTTGAACACACATGTTGACATGCTATCACATGCAATGTACACATATTAATATAAGAATGTTTGTTAACTATGAGGGATTAACATTTGACTTGCTGTCTGTCTGTTTGTCTGTCTGTCTGTCTGAGTATAGAGGACACAGTGGTGGCAGTGTCAGTGACAGGGATTTTGAAAGTCTGGATCATCACAGCTGAGGTCAGCAAGATGCAGGTATACCGCCGTACAGATGCTATTTTACAACAAAAATTGCATCAGTCTTGCCTCTGACCTGTGTTTACTGCTGGACATGTTTTGTAAATAAAGCTGAAGTAAACACAGGCCTTTACAGTATTGCTATGACTATAATGAATCATTTTGATATGTAGCTTACAATTATAAGTGACCATATGTTAAAAATACCCCAATAGAAGCCCAAGAGCTAGAAATAAATCACAATGAATACAAGCTGATCATTATGTATTTCTTCAGTCTTGAATATTGATATCAGTTCAGGCTTTGATTTGTGTATGTGGTGTGTTTTCAGGACCTGGATCCTGTGTTTGAAGAGGAGTCCAAACCTGTCTACTGTCAGGGCTGTCAGAGTATTTCCTTCTGTACCTTCACTCAGAGCAGCCTGCTGGTTGTCTGCTCCAAGTACTGGAGGGTAAGAACTGGCTTTACCACTGAGTAGTAAAAAAGCGCTGAGTATTTTTTGTTTTGTTTTGCCCGAGCCGACAGCGAAATGATTGAATATGTGTGTCTCTGTCAGGTCTTCGATGCAGGTGACTACTCGCTGCTCTGCTCGGTGGCCAGTGACAACGACCAGGTCTGGACTGGAGGGGAGTTCATCGCTGCAGACAAGGTCATCATCTGGACCGAAGACGGCTACAGTTACATCTACAAGCTTCCCGCCAGGTAAACTCACCGCTCCCCCCTTCTCTTGTATCACTGCTCGGTATCAGCTGATGGTGTGGGCACCACAGAAGAAAGGCACATACTCATCTCACACTCAAGCGATAGGAGCTGTACAAGCAGAGACATTAAAAGGCTTCCAATGGTTATTGTGACTGTGTGTAAAATGTGCCACACAAATACTGTATATTTAGACATGGTATGTATGTGGGTTCTGCAGCTGTTTGCGTGCGAGTGAACATTTCCGCAGTGATGTTGGGAAAACCAAAGAAGGCTCGATCCCTCCACTGGTCTACACCATTGCAAGCCACTCAGACAAACAGGTCAGTCCACCGAACTTCACTCCGTCCAGTTATCATTTTATTATAAGTGCACATTATAATTTAACAGCGGAGAGACTGGAAGCTGCAAGTGATTTTCAGAAAGTTCCAAGCCTTTGATTTACATTTCCCCCTGACACATTACCAGTGTATTTTTTTGTTTTGGTTTATAAAAGAAAAGGAAAAAGGAAAACTTAGTTAATTTTTGTGCCTGGCAAATTTTTAGATCAAATCCATTCAAACAGATAGTTTTTCTGGAATACATGGGGCAGCTCAGATAGGTGTTAACTGTACACTCCTGCTGCACACCAGACAAATGTGTATCATGTTGCACAGTTTCTTTTAGACATTTCTTATTAAGGATATACAATATACCTACTTCCTTTAGACTTCCCTGTTTAAAATACACGTTTCCCTTCATTGATAGTCATATGCTGTTTTTTGATCATTTAGCTGTTTGAGGTATCTGTTTCCCCAGATATGATGATTGTTGATGAGGGCCCTGTTGTTCAAACGTGGCTTAAATAATTCAGTTAACATGATGCTAGCTAATATGATGCTGTAAATTGCTGCCCTGTAGTAAGCCAGGGACATAAATGGCTACATCTGTACAGCTAGCTTTGTGCAGTTTTCCCACGGTGGTGTGTCGACAGTCTAACTGTGTTTTTTATATTTAGTGATGGTGTTTGATTTGGTTTGGAACATCAAGGCTCAGGCACATGGATTAGATGTAGACATTTTATAATTTAGAAGAAAGTGAAATTGTGCGTCTTTAATTTCCATTATCTCAGAGAACCTTTACATTCCACGCCTTTTTATAGAAAGTGCACATATTTTGAGATAAAGTACAGCTCACAACGTAGTAGCAGAGATGAAATTAAACTTGAGACGCAACATGGCGGAAAAAAAGGAAAGAAAAAATAGTTTAGAACAGCCTTGATTCCTGGTAGGATTTAAATTTTTAAAGTCTGTACAAAATTAAAAGTGTGTATGATTTAGGGGGACCTATATAAATGGAATATAATATTCTTGATTATGTTTTCATTGGTGTATAATCTTTAGGGTTGAGGTGTAGCTACTTTATGTAAACCCGGGGAGTTAAGTTTAATTGTCTGCCTCGGAAAACCGAAAACTTTTTGAACTAACTGTTGTCAAGCTGAACACATTTCAGTTAAACTATTTTTGTAATATAAAAGTCTTGAGCCACAATGTTGTTCCTGTTTAAAAAAATCAGGGAGTGCACCCCGTATGAGTGAAAGCATTCAACCAAACACGCACAACGTTCAGTGGCTCTGCTGTTAATCGATGAATGATGGGAAGCAGCATGACCCCTTGCATCCAAATCACCTTTGTGAACGCGTGTCTACAGACTGAGCAGGTCCTCTGCAAGTTTTTTTTTCCTCCATTTTCTGGTGGCTGTGTTTTGTTGTTTGCAATCTGCAACCTCACTGCGAGATGCCACTGAATCCTACAATCCTACAACTTTTAAGTTTCACTTTATGGAAACTAAAGCAATTGAATAAAGCTGCAAAATAGTTTCTTTTGTAAACTAAGTTCTGGATTTATTTACTAAATCATGTTAAATTAAATGGCGAGTATTACATGACTGTTGAAGCTTTGTTGGAATCAGAGCTGTGGAAATACGCATTGTACTGAATTTACCTAGTGAGCCATTAAAGAGCAGGTCATTCATAAGCATCCAGCCTTTGTTTGATTATGTTGACTATTAAATGAAGCTCTGCTATTATTTAAAATGTGGCTTTTATTTGAGAATTGAATCATGAGGATGAAATCTACAAGCCTAACATTTTTACTACCACTATAGCTTACTAAAGTAGATCATCAGTAGCTTCAGCTTTTAAATTGGGTGGTGAATTGTTGTGCCTAATCCATGTGTGTGAGCCTGACCCTCTGTGTTTTTTTTCGTTCTGTTTAATTATGATTTCATTTTGGACCTTCAATATATTGTTGTTATATGTGTGTATATATATCATTTATTGTCTTGTAGATATTTATTTGTTGTCTGTGCATTTTGTTATTTTTTTTTTTCTTTTATTGTTCTGTCCTCTGATGCTGCCATGCCCTCTCCCTCCTTTAACCTCCCCACTCCTCTGAGAAGGAAGGAGGTGAGGGGGAGGAGGTGGTTGTGGAGGTGATGTGCCTCCCTGCCCAAGGGTGCGACTTGAAGCTCTACACGGCAGAGCTGCTATACCGCCACCGGCCTATAGAGGCGCCAGTAAGCCCCAGAAAATGCATAATGAAAAACCAAAGGCAGGAAGAAAAAGGTTCACCCTCTTGGCTGAGCTGCAAAAGCTAAAATGGGAACAATTACAGTGCTAAGAACAGCACCATTACGTTGTGACCTTCAGTTAAAATATGATGTATAATAATCCTGGAATCCTGTGAATTTCAAACTCATGCCATTTTGCTTGTTGTAAACAAAATCGAGACAAATATTTACATGTGGGTATGCAAAATGGTTTAAGTTAGATTTTCCGCAACATCAAATGAAAGTAAAGTAAAGCATATACCATTTTAAAGGACCATACCAGTGACTGAGCATGTTGTATCCATTTGACTACAAAATGTTTTGTCTCTATATTACTGCTGAATATCTAGTATTATAGTATTCCTGCCCAGAAAAGAGACGGTGTATTGGGGATCATGTGAATTTAGCTGGTGGTTGTTGCAGCCAGATGTCAAAGCATCCTGGAATGCACTCAGAATTTTTACCTGGGAAAAAAAACCAAACAAACAAACATTAATTTAACAATAGGGCTGTGAATGTGTAACTTTTAACCTTCCTAAAGCCCAAGCACATGTATTCAGATGTCTTGCTTTGTTCGATGCGCATTGTAAAATCCAACAATATTCAGTTAACAATGATATAAAACAGTCGAAAAGCAGCAAATCCTCATGTAAGAGAAGCTGGAACTAGAAGATCATTCATGATGATTAACTGATTATCAGATTTTTGCCAGTCCAAGTGATTGATTAATCATCTAATGACTTTTAATGGTTATTTCAATCATCTAATCTAGTCTAACAAAGATGAGCTGTTGACTGTGATTGATTTATTTGTCTACAGCAAGATTCAGGTTCTTGTTTTAACAGAACTGAACTTAAACCAATGTTAAGGTCAAAGACGTGAAAAGAAAACAGTGGTATGGTCCTTTTTACGTCGGCTAGGTTTTAAATATGCTTTTGAGACGAATAGGCTGAAAATTCGTAATTGCTTTTTTTTTCGTTTCAAGAAAGGGTTACAGTCTATATGTCTTTGTATGAATTGTAACTTTGCAGCTCAGCCAGAGAGTAATGACCAATGATGAGAGGAGAGGAGCAAACTGCGAGAACATCAGTGAAATCACTGACATCCACTCAGTGGCTCACATTCACCTGCACTATGGTATAAAAACAGGAAGGCGAAGTCAGTCATGTTGTTTTATTTGAGCCTTTTTAAACCATTTTTTTTCAGAAAAAGAATAATGGTTGAATTCAAAATAAATGAGCAGCTAGTAGGTCTCATTTGTGTTTGGATATTTAACATCACGGCAGATAATTTAACTAACGTCTGCAGGGCTTGCATCCAGTGGCTCGAGGGAATTCGTCCGCCTGCCATTTTTTTGCTTTAATTTCATACTTTGGAAAATGGTATATTCTAAAATGGCAATCGTAAGTTTGAATGGCATCATTTAGTAAGAAAAAATAAGTAGTAAGATGTAAGAAGAGATTAATAATAATAATAATAATAATAATAATAATAATAATAATAATAATGCAAATCTCCCTCAAATTTTATAACAAGGCACCAACATCTGTCCCTCTGTTTTTCTTATGACAACTAAAGGAGTCGTTAGTTGGTTAAAAGGAACGTAAAACTAATTTTAACTTGATAATTGTCACTTTTACACATAACTGCAAACATTGTGATTTATTAAATAATCTCTTGCTGAGCTGAATAAGACAGATCCTAACTCATTGCATCTCGTTATCAGTGACAATCAATCAGTGTCCCCATTTATCCAATAAGCGGCCTATGCTCTGTAACACTGCCTATTTTCTATAATTAAAAACGAAATATTAAATTTAATAAAAATATCTTCTGAAGTGAGCAGTGGTGCTCCATAATTTCAGGTGAAAAAGGGCACCTCCTTTTTAAAATGCTGGCCAAGTATAGCGAAAACTACCGTGGGCCGAGAATGGAGGTGAAAAATTTGAACATTACATCATGTAACACATGTCGTATGTGTGAATGTACATGCTAGCCTTTAGACCCATATTGAAAGTGTTGGAATGGAAATGTAGGCTGCTGAGTCGATGACGGTGAAAGGGAACTGTCTGTTTTGTTTGCTCCTCTCTTTGGTATACCTCCTGCCTGACTTGAGAGACTTAACTCATTCTGGTTCACCTGATTTCATGCTCTCCTCCCACTAAAATTAAAACTCCTCTTCCAAAAGCACCATCACCTTTCTTCATCTGTCTTCATACTAATGAAGATGCATGCAAAGTCCCCAAGCTGCCTTTTGACTAAATTATGACCTCCTGAGTTTATGACAAACCCAAGATGCACAACAGGAAGTGACAGGAAGAAACATTACTTGGATAAAGTCTGGTCGCTTGTTTAAACAGACTACAAGATAAATACTTATCATTTATTTATTTTATCCATTGTATTGAAACACAAAAGATAAATGCTATGATGATGCATACCAGGCATATCAGGAACAAGACAGCGTTGAAGGAGAAATATTCAGGTAAAGAACAGTCAACAACTGCAGAATTCAGATTATGCATATTTAGATAATGATCACTCAGTATCATGGAAGCAAATCTTATATAGCTACACATATAGTGCTTATGTTTGTGTTTCACATATAGTATAAGATACAAATAAGACAAGAGGAGATGGTGTTTCTGTGTGTGGTCATCAGACCTTGTTCACAAACTGTCTTTCTCTGCCTCTAAACATAACACCTACTGATTTTGGATTTTTTTTTTTACATCTTATATTACGTGTGTGTGTGTGTGTGTGTGTATTATTGTGTGATTTAAAAAAAACAACAACATTTGGTGGTACTTTGCATACGTACTGATTGTCCACAGTGTTCAGATGAACTGAACTAGCAGATTGTGGTACACACTCTACACCTCAGCCATTTCCCGCTTCAGTAACAAAATTTTGTAGTTGTCATGGTGACAGCAGCCCATCTTTCTTACACACCAAGCAGGTTCACTAGCTTTCATCCTGTCGAACATGATCACTGTGATGGATCATTAGAACCCTCCACCTGCCACAAGCTCCTGGAAATGAGCTTATTCATAATAAACACTTTGTTAGAATCAGTTGAAGAAACTTGACTCAGTCTTTAGGAAATTGGCTCTTATATCTGTTTTAATAGAACAATAATCAAAATGAGCATTTCATAAGCCGAGAGGCTAGGTTTGTTTAGAAATCGCTCAGACAAAACAGGAGGGCTCCAATTCAGGGTATTTGTGCTCAGCCTTTTGGCTGTAACCTGGACAGGTGTGAAGCCATGGAGTTGTCGGGACATTGACTTCAGTTTATCAGTCCATGTCACAGCATGACACTGCAAACTAACTGACTGCCTCTGCTGAGGTCCAGCTGCTGTTTTTTTAATAAAGATCAGCAAAATATTGAAGGTAAAAAAAAAACCCACCCTGAAACACAACTGATTAATTGATGAATTGTTTTTTAAGTATTGAACATGTTTCATCAAATGGCTACTAAAGACAAGCATCCGTGGTGCCCTTAATGCTGATAATGGTGCATTTTTGATATGTCTTAAAATAAATTCCCACAGTAGTCTTTTTTTTCCCGATAGAACTCAGTTTTGATAAGAAAGTTTAAAATCAAAGAGCTGCAGTAGGGTTAGGGTTAGTATCTGATTGGGCACAGAAGGGCACAGCTGAAATCAACTCTTGCACCCAATTAGTTCATGAAACCTTGTGAGCTCTGCTGCCTTGTAAAACAGTTAGAGTGACACTTAAAATCTTCCTCACATTGTCATGGCTGGTAAAGAGAGAAACGTAAGCGCAGGTTTTGTCGATTCTTAACTGACCCCATTTCACTTGGTCCTACTTTCACACTGGAGCCCCGGTGAGTTTCCTACCTCGTATTTAAACTCGTTAGGCTCTCATGCATCCAGAGTGATAGATTTGACACAGCTGTCCATGTCTATGGCTCTTGATTTTGTCCATGATTTCCTTCAGTGGACAGACGTTACATCTCACAGTGCTGCTCAACTGAGCAAAGGCAAACTCACCCATCGGTACACAGTTTCGGCCACTGTGAAAGACACCTGATTCACTCCTCCTGATGACGCCCGAGGGGCGAATATGATGAAAGTCATGTGACTGATTAAGGTTTTGTTAAGTTTTTGATTTAAAAAAGATATTTGCCCGTATGTGGCAAAAAATAATCACACCACTTCTTAGGGTCAAACCACATTTTACAGAGATTGTAAACATACTAATGTATTAGAAATTGGTTCTTACTCTTTAAGTAATGGCAGTTTATCTGATATTTTTAAGAATAATCCTCTAGATCTGATAATAATAATACATAATCAGGAAGAGACTCCTTTTAATCAAATTGTATCTAATATTCACATAATTCTCAGTGTCCTATGACATTCACCTGCACATGATGACCACTCATTCAAATCTGCGTTTTTTTAAATTTCCTGAACATAATAAAGTCCCCTTAGCATGATGAAACTTGAAACTGGAACAATACTATTAACGAGCTGAGGCTAGCAGCCCAGTTGAGGCCCTTGGCTCTGGTCGCCGCCGCCTTTCTCCAGCTCTGACAAAGGTGATGCTTTTTGTGCCTTTTGTGGAGCTGGTGTTTGCTCAGCTGAACGCCACTGCAGATGATGTCAGCTACTGCCTTCAGCACCTGGTCATGACGGCCCCTGCACCTCCCCTCTCCCAAGGCTTTCGGGCAGCAGCTGTATATCACCTGTTTCAGCACGATACTACACTGTATCGATTCTTTGGACAACTATACGATATTTGCTGATATCACAAAATCTGCCACCAAAATAACACTAGATGAATATTTATATGTAATAGTGACCTCAACATAGTTTTTTGCTAGTCGCCATTACTGGCTTACTGTGGCATTTTACGTTGCACGAATTAGCTTAACAGCTAGTGGACTTATCCTCTACTCATAGCTTAACAAATTACGTTGTTATTTATATTTTTATGTTATTTTTACTCACTGTTGACGTAAGTTGAATTTCCGCCGGCAGGCATGTTTTTCAGCCTAACATTGTTGAAACAGAGCAACTAATATTTAGGGGTGGTTAATCGGTCCAATTTCCTGATTCGATTCGATTCCGATTATTGAAGTCTCGATTCGATTACAAATCGATTTTCGATTAATAACGATTATCGATTCGATTTTCAATTATTAACGATTATTGATCTTCCATTTAACATCAGTCAGCTGCTGAATTATTTTACTTATCTTTTGAGTAACACCTCACAGCACCTTCAATATTGTATAGTGTAACTGTAATATCAAAATTATTATTTTTTAATTTGTTTTAAATGTAGTGTTTCACTGTTAAAAGAAAGCTGCCAAGCTCAGCAGCCGGACTGATGTTAGAAGCATTGTTGGTGACGAGAACCAGGGCGTGTTTCTCTATTCCCCACTCGTCTGCCATTGCTTTGAGAAACTCACACATATTTGCGCTTGTGTGGCTATCATCCATAGCTCTCGTCTGAAGTACGTAGGACATTAGCTTCCATTAACTGCTGACATAATGAGCTGTAACGGTCACATATGAGACTGTAGCTCTGGATGTCCAGGCATCGCAGGTTATTGCTACCCTGTGAGCAGAGTTGAGGGACATATCTTGGCTCCAGACTGTGGACCATGTAGCGGAAGCCAGTAAGAGGAGGACTCCAGTTTGTATTACTATTTCAAAAAAAATAAAATAATTATTTTTATTTTTATTTTTAAATCGATTTTGGGAAATTTAATTATCGAATCATAATCGTCAATATTATAATCGCGATTAATCAATAATCGATTTTTATTCACCACCCCTACTAATATTACTGTAGCATGAGCAAGAAGTTAGTGGACTGCTGAGTGAGATGCCCTTTTGTGGGAAGATTTACTCTCAAGAGGAAAGTAAATATCCTCATCGCCTTTTCACATGGCTGCTTGCTATTACCTCCCTGGAGCTAGCACTGTTTGAATGGTTCGGAAGGAGGAGCACTTCAGTGGAAGAGGTGACAAAGACGTGCCGTTGGAATCTCAATATAAAGGCGCACAATACAGTGTGGGACCTTTTTTAAAACTATTCGGTCAGCCATGGTTATGTTTAGATTTGAGTTTTTATGACCTGAGAAGACAGTCAGAGGCCGTGTCAGTCACATGACCCTCATCCTATCTGTACCCGTAGTTTTCACCTCGCTAGTCCTATGTGGCTACGCAGGTTCTGGTGGTAGATGCAACAGTTTGGCTGTGTTCATTGGATTTTTTCAGTGGCTACATTTGTTTTTTATTTTGCTGCTGCACTTCATATGTTTCTATCAGCCCCTTAACCCGAATGAAAGCCCCTGTAAAACCCAAACAGCATGTTAGAGTCATTCAATATTTACTGTCCAGTGATTTTTTTACATGTCCACAAGTCAGATGTCCAAGTGAGTTAGAGATGTGTGGTTCTGTTTTCATGTAGTTTGCCGTGTGTTGTTGCTGTTTGAATGAAAGCAACCTGAGAACAAAGCCAAACATTTCAGCTCACACCGCCTTCGGGCAGAAAAAAAAAACCAACTTGTTGTTCAGAAGGATGTGAGTGGTCTGATGAATATTGGGCTCAAATTCATGTTTTCAGATGTTGACATGTTTTTTTTCCCCCCCACCATCCACCAGCTCCTGATCTGTCCTCCTGTGACTCGGTTCTTCTTCGGCCGACGGGAGCCCTTCCATAAGTTGCTGATCCAGGGAGACTCAGCAGGCAGAATGTCCCTGTGGAGCGTCCCAGACGCCTCGCCTGTGCAGGCGCTGTCGACCCCTGCAGGTAAGGATGGTGTCTGACGGATGTGACACAATCATTTACTGCATGAAAAGTTGCGACAGACAAAGCAAAAGCAGGAAACTCTGAAAGTCATTTTAACAGAATATACGACCAGGACTCAAACCAAACAAAGAAGCCCAGGCTTAGGAGAAGTTAATACAAGAAAGCAGAGAGCAAAATACCAAACACAACAAGTCAATATAAATAGATGAAATACCAGGAATAAGTTGCACATAAAAAGAACAACATCCTGATGGTCTCATATCATGATAATTATAAAATATTGATATATTTGCCACACCTGGTATTTAATTTGTACAGCATTTGCAAATGGAGATTTGCACAGTGATGTTACAGGGTTCTCTCTCTCTCTCCTGACAAATGATTGATTTTGCAATGAACTCTTATATTTGTACAGTATAAGAAATTGTTTTAAAAGTTTCCTACATGGTGTACCATAAAATCATATTGATTTGTTCTACATTGTCCATGAAGTCCACATGCTTCACATAATTAATAAATGGTCCACACATCATTTCAACATTGACTTCATAGTAAACATGATGATAAATGAACACATGTATTCTCAGATGACCTTTTGTTAGTGTGTTGAGTGTTTTCTTTATGGATTAAATCCCCTGAGACAAGAGACGGTGGTGAAACATGGAGACTGAGTGACACCTAGTGGTCAAAATGTGTCATGGCGCTGTTGATGGGTATTAATTTAATGTTGCAAAAAGTAAAAACTGGAGAAAAGACTAAAATCTCGCTTTAACAAACTTAACTTCAATTTTATTTTCATTAAAATAACAAAGGATGTGATTTTTCAGTAAGTAGGATTCAATCAAACTCAAAACATTTGACAATCTAAAACAACTACAAAAGATGCATTTTAGAGGCTCCCACTGTGTAATGTGGAATGATAATATGTTAAAGGGAGATTCCTTTAATTCAATAACAGTTTTTCACCTTTTAACATTGGACACATATCAGGGTTTTCCCCAGCAAATAGTTGAGGTAAGGTGATAAGCCACCCAGATCTTAAATATTTTAGAAATCTACTCAGTCAGTAGATGTTGGCAACAATAATAGTCACTCTTGTTAAATATGGCATTTGCTGCGTGAAATCTTTTCACTTTTTCTCTGCTTTAAATGTAGTGTTTCATGTCATAGTTCAGTCTTTCTTTAACACTTTTGCTAGGCTGGTCTCTGAACTAATAACTTGCTTCCCTGTCTGTCTCTGTGTCTGTATCTGTGCAGAGCTGCAGGTGTCGTCCACCATCAGTCTCCAGGAGGCGTTTGATAAGTTGACCCCCGTGTCGGCAGGGATCATCGACCAGCTCAGTGTCCTGCCTGGAAAAGAAGAACCCATCAAGGTTTGAACCAAGACAATGTTACACTTCTTTTTTCTTCTTTCAATTCATGATTTTTAATTTCAGACGATGTTACGCTCGTGTTTTTAGTCCACCACCAAAATGAAATGTTTCGATCAAAACATTATGCATTTAAAGAAAGTTTGTGAAATGTCTTCTCATGTATTTAGCAGAGTCATATATGTGGAATAGACGTTTCTGTTTCTGATTTTCATTTATAGTTTCTGTGCAGTTTTTCAGTTCAGCTTTATTTCTGTACGTCTTTGTGCTTGTGTACTGCAAAATCTAAAAAATAAATCAACTTACATTGTAATATACATAGTTCTAGTTCTAAATATGTTCTACCTAAGTTGAGCTAATTGGACAGTAACTAATTGTTTGGCTCTTTGATTTGTTAGGTTCCTGACTCTGTGCATGTTTCCCATAGGTGACAGCCAGCGTCTACATCCCCTCCCAGGGTCGCCTGGTATGTGGGAGAGAAGATGGCAGCATCATCCTGGTTCCTGCCACTCAAACCGCCATCGTACAGCTTCTGCAAGGGGAGCACATGCTCAGGAGAGGTGAGAACAGGGAGGGACATATAAGTAAAACTAGAGCTGCCACTGAGCACTGAGTTCAGCTCAGTTCATTTAGTCTCGCCTAAGGAAAAAATATTCATTGCTTCCTTCCTTCTGCTCTTCTTTGACTTCACACAAGGTTATTATACACAGATGAAGGGCTGTAAACATGAGGCCATACAGACTGACAAATACCTAATTGATTGTGACAGTAACAGTTGTGGTGCCCACACAGAGCAACCCGTCTGGTGACCGACTTTTTTAATGCTTCTGAAGCTTTTATTCACCGTCTCTGGTGTGATATGGAGCTCGCCAAGAAATGACAGATCATCAGCTTTTGTTCTTCCAGACTGCAACTCGATCCATGTATCATAAATAATGACGGAAAGGAAGAGGCGGATGAAAAACATCCCACTGTAATGGGAGGGAGGGATAGTTAGTGTGTGCTCACTGCATCACACGTTAGTGTCAATGGCAGGCGTGAACATCAAAAACTCTTGACTTGGAAAGAAAAATAAGGATTACCACACACTCTCCTTCACATGTACGAAATCTTTTCACAATGCTTTGGTCTTTAAACCGTCGTGATAATGAATAACTGCTAAAATAAAGGGAGTACGTATGTATTTGACTGTTTGATTAATCGGGGAGAATTGCTGTGCTCATGTGGTGATGATGCTCATGTGTTTACTTTGGTTACCAAATTGTAAATATGTACTTTTCTCAAGCCTCATTTGGACCAAATCATATGTTGTGGTGAAAACACAAGTCCTCCCATTCATTTTGATGAGGGGTAGTGTGTTTATGCTGTGGCGGTTCAGACATCAGAGGAGAAATACTCTGCTCTTGTGGATTTAGAAAGTCTCTCTGAAAGAGTTGTTGGTCCCAAACTTGGAGCCAAAAATCCGGTGGAGCTCATGGACCAAACGATGGTACTCTGCCAGTCGGGTCCTCCCATAACAATGTGCAACCCTGCACTAATAGCCACAATGCCTGATTTGGTCTCAATGAGGGCCTCAACAGATTACTTTCTTGACAGCATTTCATAATAGATCAGCAAAATCAAAAAGTCAAGCAGTCTGTTTGCTTTTACACCACGAACAAACTGCACCAGAGTCTGATGTTCTTGCTCCAGTTACTTGCACTGAATTCAACTGACAGCTTTCACACTAGCTCAAATGAACCAAAGCAAACGGCTTTGGTGTGAAAACCCCCTTGCAGGTAACACAGGAGACTGTGAGGTGGCTGCTCAGCTGGCTCACTAGACTGTAATGTAACTGGTTAAAATGAAATAGGTCGTCGAAGTTCAATATCTAAAATAAACTACATATATATAGCTCAGAAGAAGTAGCGACCACCTGCACAAAGCATGTCGGTACCGTCTCTGTGCTTTGAAATTTGAATCTTTTCTCCATAATTATACCTGTTTTAGTATTTCGTGATCGTATCATCATTTCATCACACAGTTAACTTCTGTCAAAGACAGAAATCAGATCTCCTGTCAGTGGAGTCACCATCCTGAGTTGACCAGTCTGAGTTATGTGTCTGTCCATCCTGCAGGCTGGCCGCCCCATCGTACCCTGCGAGGCCACCGGAACAAGGTGACGTGCGTCCTGTATCCGTACCAGATCTCCCCTCGCTATGACCAGCGCTCGCTTGTGTCCGGAGGAGTGGACTTCTCCGTCATCGTCTGGGACATTTTCACTGGAGAGATGAAGCACATTTTCTGCGTCCATGGAGGAGAGATCACCCAACTCATCGTCCCACCTGAAAACTGCAGTGTAAGAGCTCTGACATAAAACTTGTTTTTTCACCTTCTTGTTGTCACACACAGAACACTAGACTCTTTTTTTTTCTGTCTTTTCAGTTAATTTGTGTTTCGTTGCTTTGTTCAAGTAGTGCATTATGTTGCTGACATTAGATCAAAATGTTACGGGGGTGATGTCATTGTTGTCACTACGAAAATACGTTAATGACATTGTGTTGTTGTGGTCAGATGTTGAATGCACAGACACACACGCAGCCAAATGAAAATATTATATTGTTTAACTGACATTGAGATCAAATGGTCGACCTGGTTGTTGCCATGGAAATCAGATGTCAGATGCTGTTGTGTTGTTGGAGCTTGACTAATGACCTTATCTCACACACACACACACACACACACACACACACACACACACACACACACACACACACACACATCCCTATCCCATAATTAAGACATTGGATGTTTTGCACCTACTCTCTTTATGTTAGATTTGAAATATTTCAAAACTTATTTAGCTCTTTCTTTGAGGAGTTAGATCTGTACCCTTATACAGCGTGGTGCAGACAGATGGTTTACTGTGCATCTGCATTAACCTCATGTGTCTCAATGTGTGGCCAAGTACAATGACATCAGTGGACTTTACCATGACGACTTTTGACATTTTTAGCATTGTGACATACGGCCTTAAAGAAAAATCACAAATTCAACTTTATAAGCAGGAATACTGCAGGAGAAACATCTTTGCGAGCTGCTTTTCTTTGAATAGATTATTACAGCACTGCAGAGTAGACCGCTCAGGGACTCTTTCAGTTTTGTATTGAGTTTCAGTGGAAGGCTCAGTCTTTTGGTTGCTTTTCACAAAGCTACTGCTCTCATGTGTCAAGTGTCAATTTTTTTGATCATTTTTAATTAAAATTTGAAGTAAACTTAGAATTGATGATGCTGTATTGTATGGTTAACAAAATCTAACACTTCCTGTATCCATTTCAAATTAAAAGCCTGGTGGACAAGGTTCCTTTCTTTCATAACAAAGCATTTATTGTTGCTACTTTTATTTGACTACTGGTTTTTGTTTGAAATCTGGTATTCAACTACTGCCCACAGTGCCGACTAATGGTTTTAGTGGTCTACTAATGAAACCCCTATACACCGTAAGACACCAAGGTCAGAAATTGTCCATGACAATTCTTGACAGCTACACCTAAAGGATTTGCAATCAATAATGAGATTCAATTCCAGCCGGTCCTCCACTAATCTGTCAGCGATGTTCCATAGCTGTAGTTCTTTGGATGATCATTGTCTCCTGCTGTTTTTCCTCTGCAGACTCGGGTGCAGCACTGCGTCTGCTCTGTGGCCAGCGACCACTCCGTCGGCCTGCTCAGTCTCAGGGAGAGGAAGTGCATCATGCTGGCATCGCGACACCTCTTCCCCATCCAGGTCATCAAGTGGCGTCCAGCAGATGACTACCTGGTGGTGGGATGCTCTGACGGCTCGGTGTACGTCTGGCAGATGGACACAGGTGAAAACTGAGTGACTAGAGTGTGTTTTCTTTTGCAGTGTAAAACCCTGGAGTTGGGTAAATGCTGAAACACTGGCAGGAGGTAAAGCGAGTGATGGAGCACAGTTTTTATGCTTTTTCTAATTGAAAAATAACTGGTATGGCAACGTTCTTCTGGTGAGCTCCAAAACAATCAAATCCCATAAACTTGTCTGCATTGCAAGCAGTGCATGTGGCCTTAAATGTCCTAAGTTGAAATTTCAACAAATCTCTGCCTGTATACTTTAGGAGGTTCATTTGCTTTCAGAACTACAGCTTTAACCTGAGGATGATCGCTGCTTTCAGCTCTCAGGGTCGTATCTTTGAAAACATGTAGCTACGTTAAAGCTTGATGAACATGCGTGCATAAATAATCTCAGAAATACAAGTCCCCGTCACCATTAAAACCAGTATGAATCCCATCAGGTTCAGTACTCTTATGAATGCTGCAGCTACTCTCATTCTCTAATGCTCCAGAAGGACATTCAAGTCTACTAAATCTAATAATCTCAGTCTACTAAACTGAGTTACCTAATTTCCCCTCTGGGATTAATAATGTTATCTATCTATCTATCTATCTATCTATCTATCTATCTATCTATCTATCTATCTATCTATCTATCTATCTATCTAGTACTGGAGGGCCGCTGTTTACAGCTATTCAGAACTATTTCTGAAGTCTTATCATCTTAGAGATGTTTACAGATATGGTATCACTGTGTCTGTTCAGAGACACCACACTGTAATGTATATCAGGAATTTTACTTTTTAACCACTTTAACCAAGAAATGGGGTAGGGGTAAGGGTTTAGCAAAACATCTACCCAGAATATATCCCTGCTTGGTCTCTTGTGCTTCCATAAGCTACTTCCATCAGGCTGCTGCTGGATGCAGATCCAATATGCTGCAGCTTTCTTTCTACGGTGGGATCTTCGTGTACAGAGTGTAGCTGCTTCGTACTCTTCTCTGCTTGCCTGTTCATCACTTTCCACTCATAGTGTGGATGCGTCCAACTACATTTAGTATTGATATCAATGCAGTCTGTAGTGTCCTACCCGACACGGACGGTCTCCCTGTTGTGTGCTGCATGTGTGAACAAACAAATGTAGACAATATCCTGATCTGATTCTCTGGATATTGTCCAGAGTTCATGTGTGAGCGGGGCTTATGCCGTCACAATCTGCAGTCAACATGTACAGTATGTGGCACAGCATGGAGGTAACATCAGCTTGAATGATGACTAGCTACTTGAAACGAACAGGTGTGCGTGTGTGTGTGTGTGCGTGTGTGTGTGTGTGTGTGTGTGTGTGTGTGTGTGTGTGTGTGTGTGTGTGTGTGACCTGAATGAGCTGTAGTGCTGGGAGATTGCAGGGTAGCTAAGTGTGAAATTAAGAAAGGTGTGTGTGTACTCAGGCGTTGGACATGTAATAGGTCTATGGCTCACAGGCCCTTCATCTCTCTCTCTCTCACACACACACACACACACACACACACACACACACACACACACACAGGTACGATGGCACCACTTCTCCTCTCACTCAATACCAGAGCCGATACCGATGTCAGCTCTGTCTGCGCCTAATGATGTCTCTCTAAACCCCTCTCTCAATCTGTAAGGGTGGAGAGTAGTTGCAGTCAGAGATGGAGAAGACTCCATCTGTGATGTGAATGATATTCAAGAGACAAAAGATGATGATACTGAGCATGGAGACAGACTTGAGTGGGAGATGGTGTGAAAGAGAGAGAGATTAGAAGATTGATATGAATAGAAGGAGAGGACGAGGACAAGATGAGAATTTGATTGATAGGAACAGAGACGGACAGAGGGAGGCTGAGATGAAACTAGTCACCCTCTGCTGACCCTGGTACACTACATGGGCAAAATTGTGCAGGCCAGTGGTTCGCAACAGTTTTTGAGCAGTTACCCCCCAGAAAAATCAGGCTGGTGTCCCCGAGGATGGAAGCCATGTATGGCATAACAACCATAACTCATAATCAACATTATAGTCAGCAATGTTTCCAACCAGTCCTGTCATGTCCAGTCTAGATGCTTTAGCTGATCTTGCTATTTTTGACATGACAGCCAGTAATCAGAATTGAACCAACACAAGAGCGGCAACATCATGCGCTCATGTCATTGAATCAGGTATTTGTAGATATAGGTGATACTGTCCTGCCAAAATCAGAGGAGTAGATGACATGTGAGTTATCGGTGTCATTAGTTCACATTCTAGCATGTGGGTGGTAATTAAACTTAATCTGAAGCTGCCTGGTAGATGTTTGTGTCTAAGTAGAAATGCATTGTGTCCTGATGGTGGCAACAGAGATAAAGATCAGGAGTTCACCCAAATCAGGTAATCAAGTAATTGAGCCCAAGTTTTTTTGTATCAAGGTTTTGTTTACCCGTTTGTGTTTTTCAGGAGCCTTGGACCGTTGTGTGATGGGCATAACGGCAGTAGAGATCCTGAACGCCTGTGACGAGCTGGCTCCGGCCACTGTGGACGCCATGAGCCACTCGGCTGTGAACCTGAAACAGGCAATGACTCGTCGCAGCCTGGCGGCACTCAAGAACATGGCCCAGCACAAACTGCAGACGCTCGCTACCAACCTGCTGGCTGCAGACAATGCCGACAAGGTACAGATCAACTGCACACAGTCACTCTACCGCAGAAAGAAAACTTTTGTTTGGTAAATGACTTTCATGATGTTTTAGAACAAGATGCCTGTTTATCATCCTATGTCTTCTAGTTTGTTTTATTGCTGTCTCGACTAATAATTCTCATTAATACATATTTTTCGGTGAGCTCCTTGTGGCAGCAGATGGATAAATATACTCATATGAGGTGCAGAACAACCTTCTGTCTGTCAGCAGACTTTGTTTTCCTCTGTGGATTCATATAACACTGATGCCAGATCACTGAAACTGTCCAATGAGTGAGTTACCATGTGACTTCATGCATTCAGGTCCCTGACTGTATTTTATCTGGAGCAGGGTAAAAGTCAAAGGAAAATGTTTTATTTGGTCTTGAAAAATCTGATGAAAACTTCCTTGGTCTCTTTTACCTGTATTTCAGTTCATTTGGTCCAGCCTTAGTTCAGTATACCACAGTTCTGTCCTGACTGTAACTGTCAAATAATCCAGAACATAGGCCTCTGAGAAAAAATGATCCTCTCATTTGTGCCATGTTAAAGCCTGACTGTCTGACCTAAACCACCCATTTAAAAGAATGAAGGCTGAAGAACTGTCCAGTTCTGTCAGATGCCGTCAAGTCTTGTAACTTTGAGTTTGAACTGATTCGGATCAGATTTCAGATGTCTCTTCCTCCTCATGTTCTGTCTTTTTTCTTCTGTCTACTCTGGCTCTTTGTGTCTTTCATCAAAAAACAGACTCAAGCAATACCTTTACACACACACGCACGCACACACACACACACACACACACACACACACACTGGTCAAATTGGTCACAATGGTCAGATAGCTGCCTACAGTCACAGACCAATTAAAACTCTGCAGGAGACGAACAAAAGGTCAACTCTACAGCCACTGTGTGTGTGTGCGCTTGTGTGACCGCTGGTGTCTCCTAGGGAAGGATGAACTATCTTAAATGTCAAAATGGTGTTTTAAAAAAAAAGAAAAAAGTGCTTGCTGTGTTTCTTATCTCTGAGCTGGACTTTCCAGTGAGCAGCTAAAGTGGTTAAAGGAGAAACATGCTCAAATTTAAAGACATGAAAAACCAAAGTCAAAATTTCAAAGCATCAAGGAGCAGCCAATATGTCTGTGTACTGCACAGTTTTCCTTAAATACACTTGACTGTTGATATACTTTCTCATCAAATTTGATGCATATGATTGGTTCATGATGAGAAGTGTAGCTCAGAGTTAGTGTGTGGTTGACGGAGAGAAAAAGGGTGATGGTGGCGGCACTCAGGAAAGACAGTGGTGGCAGTAAAGTGGTCTACATTTCAGGTCACGCTTATGCCCATGAGACGCAGCTGAGACACAAGACTTCACCGAGCTGGTGCAGACAGCTGCATGGTTTAGAATAAGAGCACATCTGTTGCATGAGATGTGCAAGTGTGAAAAACGCAGATTACATTTTCTTCTGTAATTGTGCCCCATACATTATTGTTTGGCCGCTGTTGCTCAGCGGGTAGAGCAGGTGGGCTAATGATTGGAAGGTCCGCTGGTTCAAATCTCAGCTCCGGGCTGAACTGAGCTGCATGTCGAAGTGTCCTTGAGCAAGATACTGAACCCCAAATTGCTCCTGATGTGCGTTTGGCACCTTGCATGGCGGCCTCTGCCATCAGTGAGGGCCCTGTGATGAGGTGGTGACTTATCCAGGGAGTACCCTGCCCTCGCCCAGAGACAGCTGGGATTGGCTCCAGCTCAAACCCCCCGCGACCCCATAAAAAGGGATAAAGCGGTTACATACAATCGATGGATGGACATTATTGTTCTCCAGTAGGTGTTGAAACAACATGAACAAAAATTAACATCTACTGTGAAATCATGATTGACATTGTTCAGTCATACTGCATGTCTTTAAGCAATGTACGCTCAAAGATGCCACTTCACACATTTGTTCAAGATTCAGGTCAACAACTTTATCGAGTAAATACTACCAATACTATTATTATTGCTTAGCCCACTTAACTAACGCTTTTAAAGCCTTCAATGTGATGCCAGGGCGTTGTTATCATGATGCTTTGCTGCACCACTTCAACCAAACACCACAAGTATCATCCATAATCATTCCCTTAGAGTATCTTTCTTACTCAATGACTAGAGTTCTGCCCAGCAGTGGTGTGTTCAGTGCTGCCACTGGTGGTGGGAAGCCATCCAAAGACTGTAGTTTATTGTGTAGTGTTGCTGAAATCTTTGATTTTTGTTTAGACTTTAATAGATGACCCAATTTTTGGTCCAAGTAAGTCCTTTTCTGACTTAATACCAGTTGTTTTTCCCATGGGATAAGTTGCTGGGAAAATTTCTTGATTTCCAGTGAGTTCACATTTCTACAGTCTAAATTACATTAGCGGTAATTATTGCACAGAATGATGTTCCCGGATCGGGGCTGTACCTCTAAAACACAGCAGTGCTGCAAGTTGAACAGAGAGCTCTGGGTCGGGGTTTTTCTCGACATGTTGACAACAGACGTTGTTTGCACAGCAGCATTTAAACAACATCAAGCATTGAAATATTATTTGTTTAGGATTTAATGTTGAAGCACAGCTGATACAGGAGACCTTTCAGTCGTGTATTTAGTCTAATGCACGAGTAACATTACATTTCAATCATAAAGTACCCTGCATTTGAGAGCAGTCAAACAAATGCAAGTTGTCAGAATTCCCACCATCACAAAAATGTAGCATATTGATTAAATGTTATAAATCACCATTCACATGACTGTGGAATCTCCAGTTCCTTGATGTGAGCAGCTCGTCTGTGTTGACCCCTCATCGGTTCGCTTGTCAGACTCCGATGATCTGATCTGCCCTGACGGAGTGACCCCGCCCACCTGAGCCTCCCGGCCCAGAAAACAAATGCTCTGAATAATTTAGTGTCTGAACAGCGTTTCGTTCTGCTGCTCGTACAGTTTGACTTTTACAGTTCCACTTAGAAGCCATTTAGCTCAGCATTCACGATCTCCCCTTCCGTTTGTCCTTTTCTTCTCTCTCCTTGCAGCAAATAACCTTTCTGCTACTTATTTTTCTCCTGTGCGTTTGTTTTATTGGAGGTGTCTCCCAGGGTTTCCCCACCATAACCGCCCGTAATCACAGCTCTTTTGTGAAAAGGCCGACAGCTGCAATCTTTTCTGGCTGTTCTATCAGAAATACATCACTGTTGTTCTCAGCTCTGCCTCCCACCACTGTGTCATTTCTATCTCATATCCACTCAAATTATGGGTCAAACCCACCCACTCTGCCCGGTGTGTGTGAGAGTGTGTACCCCCCTGATGTGTGTAATGACAGATAATGACCGTGAAATGTCAGACTATCAACCCAAACATTAAACCCAGCCAGCTCCAAGCCCACTATGTGTGTGTTTACAGCTGATGTTTGTTGTCGCTCATGTTTCTGTTTGTGTTTGTGAGGAAGTCGATGTATGACTTTGAGTTTGTCCCCTGGCGGGTTTGCGCAACCTGCTGATCTATAAATGTGTTCGCCACCTGAAGTAAAAATACAAATAAAACTAGAGCTCAAAACAATTACTGGAAAATGGAAAGAAAATGTATCTGCCACAATTCACTCAGCTAAATAAATGCGAATGCAATTTTCTGGTTTTTATTCATTTCAGTCAGTCAACGACATTTAAAAATAGTTAGCTTGCAAATTGAATTTTGTATTTACGTCTACTTGTCAAAATATCTTTGGTTAAAAAATGTTCGTCAGTTACCCAAAAGCCCAAGATGATGTCCTCAACCTTGTTTTGTCCACTTGTCCACATTTTATAGACTAATCAATTACTTGAAAAAAATGATCAACAGATTAATTGACAATGAAAACAATTGTTAGTTGCAGCCAATTCTTAAAAGTGAAAATGGAAGAAGTGTAGAGAAGAAAATGGCACATGGCAAATTAAAGTTAAAAAGAGTTAAGTTAAGCTTTTTTTCTTTTTGAATGGGCGTGAAAAAACACACCGTTAAACTTGTCTTGGCTCAAAATAAATATTGAATATTTATTTAGGTTCACCGGCCTCAAGTCTGTATGTTCTTAGAGAATAGCTCCATTCTTGAATGTGTTAACCAAAGCTGTACATTTGCAATAATAAGAAACCTTCCATGACGCATAAATTCCCCTCCAACCTAAAAATTCAACGCCTGGGGTTAAATATCATTTTGACACCAGTGTCAGCTATACCTAAGTTACTAAGTTCTACTAAGTTCAGTACAGATACCAACATAATGGTTTGTTACTGTTAGGTTGATTGTTATAACATTTGGTACAAGCTTTCATGGGATGGCTGGAGTAGCTGTAGTCTCTTTTTAATCTTGGTTGTCTGTGAAAAATATTTCTAAAGAATACGTTTTCTTTTTTTTTTTTTTTAATCAACTAATCTAATGGAAACACCAAAACCAACAATGTGTTCATTCTCAATATCTCTCTCTTCTCTGTTGCTTTTAAACCCAAGCCCAGATGGTACCTGCTTAAAACGTAAATCTTGACCATTACAATTTCACAAAAAGCCTCAGTAGTTTTCTGAAAACGGCTGGTCTCTATAGTTTTTATCGAGTGTTCTCCAAACAGGAGGTGCCCTAGTGAGTGTTTAGGGTGGCAGGATGGATGTACGTGGGATTTAGTCTAAATTAACTATCCTGTGTGTATTCATGTTAATGAAGGAACATGTAACTCAGTGCAACATTGTGGCTCACTGATGTGCTTTTACTAGCTTTTGGACAACAAGGGAAGAAGTAAAGGATTAGGGATTTGACTCTTTTGGATACTTGTCAGATTTTTTCCCAGCATTACTACAAATAATAGAATAACACGAAGTCAGAACATGCATTACAGTTTTATGTTTTCAGAACATCATCATTAAGGCCAAACCAACAATATTCATCGGTACCTTCTTTTGCATGACTTAATTCCATTCTGTGCCTGTATACCAGCTGCCCTTAAGGTTCAGTTGAACAGGTGAAGTGTGTAGATACATCGGTGTTTTATGGAGAGATGTCGAAAGAATTTTCCTCATGTTTATGTTCGGTGTGTGCATCTGATATGTGTGTGTGTTATGTGTGTGTTGGCGTGTGCTTGTGTGTTTTGGACTCCAGTGGTGTTTGCCAGAAGGGCCCTGCAGGACGATGACCTTTAGACCTACTGCCCAGGAGCTATAGGACACTGTGTGTGTGTGTGTGTGTGTGTGTATGTGTGTGTGTGTGTGTGCTTGTATGCGTGCGTGCGTGTGTGCATGTATAGTAAGAAACATCAGTTTTCAACAACAGAAAATACACATGACAAGAGTAAGTCTGTAAATCTCAGAGAAATTGTTCACAATCTTGTCTAATTGACATATAACAAACCAAACACGGTCACTTCTAAATTCTCTAGCTGTGCGGCGCCAGCCTCAGGAAACCTCTAATTTCAGGTCAGTTACCAAACCAACAACATGTGTATGCTTATTACTGTGTGTATGTGTGTGTAATGTGGCTGGTTGCCTTATGATGGCAGTGTTCATCCACCAAAACAACACACTAAGACAGAGACCACAAACACACACACACACACACACACACACACACACACACACACACACACACACACACACACACACACACACACACTATAACAGGGATGGGGGGCACAAATGTCAAAAAATCCAAGACCTTTAACAGAACAAAAACTGTGTTCACTGAGGCCGTATCATAGTGTTCACAGATAACATGACGTGTCAGCTGGCTTTCACTGACTATCTTTGTCATTGGAGCAGACACTGTGTTCTGTTGACTTTCTTTGTGGGAAAGACTTATGCTTAGACCAACTGGCTCTTGTAATTAATTCATAAATCTGCATTTATTGTATTGTATTGTGTAGCTTTGGTACATGAATGCCCATGAACTTGCTGCGACTTGTTTCAGCTCCCATTTTCTCTCTCACACACACACACACACGCTCGCTCACTCACTCACTCACTTGTCACAACTTTGACAGAAAAATCTTCCCTTAGGGTGTGTGTGTGTGTGTGTGTGTGTGTGTGTGTGTGTGTGTGTGTGTGTGTGTGTGTGTGTGTGTGTGTGTGTGTGTGTGTGTGTGTGTGTGTGTGTGTCTCCCAGCTGCAGGTGTATTGTGTCTCTCAGTCAGTCAGGACTCTCCACAGCTCAGTCACCCAGTTCAGTTCACCTTAATGAGCTTCCTTTTTCCAAATGTTATAATAACAAATTATAATTCCAAAAACAATTATTAAAGACATCCAGAACAGAAGCATTGCTATACACACAGAAACATTAAAAAACTGCTAAAAACCATCAAGTGTCTCTCAAATTTATATATTCTTTATTTCCTGGACAGTAGTCGTTTTGTGCAAAGTTAAAGCAATTGAAGTCAGAATGTAAACACGTAGCCTCTTGTCACTTTTTTCCTGTGACAATTCGCATTCCCAAGCTTATTCAGATAACAGGGTTCGTATGGGTGCTTGAAATCATTGAAAGTGCTTGAATTTCAATGTTGTGTTTTCAAGGTCTGAAAAGTGCTTGGATTTTAGTTTAAGTGCTTGAAAGTATATATAACTCTGTGTCTTGGCAACATTGGGATCAGACTGGATAATTTGCTTTTTACAAGGAGAAATAAAATCAGTGTGTGTGTGTGTGTGTGTGTGTGTGTGTGTCATCCTAGTAGCAATAGAGAAAGATGGCTGACGAGAAGGTGAATTTGATGCAATTTGGACTAATGACACGTTCAATATTAATAAACTTTGGTGAATAAGCGAACAGCGTATAAAAGTTTATGTCAAAAAAGAAAATTACAGGGTGCTCTCAGGTCTCTCTTTGTCTTGGTGCAAGTGTGCCTGAAGAACGCCAAGTGGCTTCCCTTTTTTTGGATAAAACTTTGTGTTCTCCTTTAATTTCTAAAGTTTTTGCTATTATGAAACATCATTTTAGATGTTGACAGTGTAATACAATGTACATAATTTTGATGAAAAGTGAAAAAAATAATCATGAGTATATATATTCCTGTAGATATGTATTTTACCCCAGCGATAAAGTGCTGGAATGACCCTTAAAAGTGCTGGAAAAGTGCTTGAATTTGACCTTGAAAAATGTGTACGAACCCTGAGATAAGATGGCTCTATCCTCAACAGATGGCATTAGACAGTACTGTGTCTGATCAGCACGGAAGTTCACTTTTAAATTAAAGCAGTCTCAAGACTACAATTTTAGCCCCAGTGCGTTCAATGCTACTATAAAAATATTCAAACACCACTACGGATCATAACAGATCTTTTGACAGCAGCCATGAGGCCATTATCGTGGTACTGCCCAAACTGCAGACAGTCGAACAATATTTTAGACTTGGCAGAAATCCAATCAATTGTGCAAAAGCTGGATAACTGATTTTATCGGGTAATTAATGAGGCGTCCTGACCCCTCAAACTGTATGTCAAACAACAAACACTCCTCCCTCCCTCAGTGACAGTAAGACTCGAACAGGATCACAGTTGTCTGATTGCTGTCATCAGGTCATTAACATGCAAACAAACAGCACTGTCCTACACACAGCTCCATGCAGGTGTCTCTACTAATACAATTCAAATCGAGCAATACGTTAGTATTAGTGGCAATTACAGCTAATGGTATGTGGTTGTGTGTGTGTGTGTGTGTGTGTGTGTGTGTGTGTGTGTGTGTGTGTGTGTGTGTGTGTGTGTGTGTGTGTGTGTGTGTGTGTGTGTGTGTTGGTTCACAGTCCTTGTTGGATTTTTGATTAAGTTCTCTGAAACGAGATTATATTTAGCAGTAATCAGCAAGTCAACAGTGGATAACAGAACTCTGTTCTATGGTGTCACTTGCAGTGAAAGCCACTATAAGTGACACCTTAAGTGTGGACACCCTGCTGATTATACACATGAAGATCGTTATGTCATCGTGGTAAGGTCTACCTTACTTGTGAAAGTAGTTGAACTTTTCTTCTGTTGTTCTGAGGATCTTTGTCAAATCTGAGAAAATAACCCAGACAACGTCTTCAGTTACAGATTATCTCAGTTTGGGATTAGATGCTGCAATCTATAATAAAAATCTTGTTTTACAAGCTGCTAGCGTGGAGTTTAAAAGACATGAATGTTTACCGGGCAGAGAGAACACGATTCAGTTGCAATTTGGGAAATGTAAATGGATTCATTGTGTATTACAGACTAAAAGTCAGAATATCTAAGCTTCTGCTGCTTACATTTTGTCAATTATTTATGTCGCTCACAAGGTACCCAATTTGTGAGTACATTAGATCTTTGGAGCATCCCTTTTTAAGAAAATACACTGTTGAGTCCCGTCCCTGAGTAAGCTTTGCCTCAGGCTTAAATAATCCATTTCAGAATGAGTACAGATGACACTGTGAATTGAAGGTTTTGAAAATTATTTTAGAGCCATCTGGTGCTGTTACCTTCCCACCCAACAGATGAAGTGGGCCAATTTTCAAGTTCTCTTTTACTCTAGACATAGTGTTAGCTTGGCTCATTAATCAGCAACGATAGGACGTTTCACAAAATATCAATTAATCAATTCCTACTTCAGACTATTGTGTTCCCCTTAAAAAATCAGTCACCCCCTACATAGTGCCTTCAATATGTGACTAGTCATAAGGAAGGACATATGGACTGTGACTGGTTGGTCAGGTGACAGATTGAATATGTGCCCAGAGGGAGCTCTGCCATCTGACTCTCATGAATCTTAATGTTTTTCCTATAGGAACAAAGCCCACTGCGGGCACAAACTAGGAAACAGTGACAGACAAACATTCATTACTATTTCATTTAAGTCTTATTTTTTGAAAATGTTCTCTCTTTCTTCAAGGGCAACCTGCCAAAATACTCCCATAATGCTCTGGTGGTCCAGGCGATGAAGACCAACCTGACGGACCCTGACATGCACGTGCTGTTCTTTGACGTGGAGGCGGTAATCATCCAGCTGCTGACAGAGGAAGCCCAGAGACCCAACCCCACGCTGGTGTCTCCAGAGACGCTACAGAAGAGCCAGGCTGGGGCCGACAAGGGGGGGTCCTTCCTGGCCAACAAGATCTTCAAACAAGTCAGTAAACAGCATTTTTTCTAGGAAGATTATAAAACTTAGACTGTGTTATATTATGTCTGTTTGTATGTATATTTTCAAGATTTTTTGCTTGTTTTTTGTCTCCTATATTTATCCTATTTTTTTTATTTTTTATATCTTATGTTACCAGGTGAAGGAGACAATGAAGGAGACCATCAAGGAGCACCTACTAGATGAGGATGAAGAGGAGGAGGAGGAGATGAGGAGGCGAGAGGAGAAGTCCAAGTCTCTGAGTTTGCTAGAGTACAATCTGACCATGGACACGGCTAAACTCTTCATGTCCTGCCTGCACGCCTGGGGTCTCAACGAACAGCTGGACGGCATCTGTTTAGAGCGACTGGGCATGCTCAGACCACACTGCCCCATCTCCTTCGGCCTTATCTCCAGAGGAGGTCACATGTCCCTCATGCTGCCCACCTTCAAGGTACTGTCTGTCTGCTGCCACCTGTGTCCCATGAGCATTCTGAGCAGGATTCATCATATACACCTGTAAAGATTTTAGATTATTTGATATTCATTACGCATCAGTCATGTTGTAGTTCCTAAGCTGCACACACACACACACACACACACACACACACACACACACACACACACACACACACACACACACACACACAGCTGCTTCCTCTCTATGATCACAGAGCACCTGCAGACAATGCAGAGGGTGTCAGGTCTGTCTGTAGAAAAAGTGAAAAGGTTTACTTTATAAAGATCGCTCCATTGGTCACTCATGTTGACCGTCTACGTCACAGGTCCCTGGTTCATATGTCTACCTCTGTTTCCCAGGAGTCCTTGCTGCGGCAGTTGTCCCTGGCGACAGGTCTGAAGCTGACTCTGACGGACATCGTGGGGAAGGGGACGTATGGCGTCTCGAGGGCTGTTACCACACAACACCTGCTGTCTGTAATCTCACTGGCCAACACTCTGATGGGCATGACCAACGCCACCTTTGTCGGAGAGCACATGAAGAAAGCACCAGCCAGGTACTGTTTAAGCATGCACACACGCGCACACACACACACACACACACACACACACACACACACACACACACACGCCTTTCAATCTATTTTTAGATTGAACTTCAACGGGATGTGTATGTATATATTGTAGTGCAATAACATATAAGAAGTGTTAGTCAAGCTTGTTAAAGGGATATTCCGGTGTAAGTTTAATCCATGGTCTAACACACCGTGAAACTGTGTTAGACTCCCTCTCGAGAGATCAAGTTAGCAGACCGCTAATTTACGGAGTTTTATCAACCTCAGAAACGACCGTACGACAACAATACACTGCAGTAAATGGATCCAAATATAAACCGCCACCAAAAAGCCACAAATAATGCTCAGAACAGCACCAAACTTCAGCAACAGTACAAATAGGGTCTCAGCACATAGTCCGGGGCATTAAAACTCCGCTAGCTTAACTGGATTTCTACTGAAAAGCTGACTTAATTTACCACTCTTCTGCAGCAGCTTCCTGTTGACGGGAAGTCCCGACGAGTCGATTACCGAGTGCAGTAGAGTTCTGCGGCTCATGGATGAAAATGTATGATTATGACTCCATGGAAAAGCAATCAAAGTTCATATGTGTCTTACCTGCCAGTTTCTAACAGTTATTATTGAGAGCGGACAGGGAAAAGAACGGAATTGAGCATTTCTAACCGCACTCGGTAATCGTCGTGCTGGGACTTCCCCGACCCGGAAGCCGATGGAGGAGAGTTGAAATCTGTTTTTAGCTTCACAATAGAAATCCAGCTAAGCTAGCGGGGGTTAGATGCTCCAGACTATGTGCTGAGACCCTATTTGTACTGTTGCTGAAGTTTGGTGCTGTTCTGAGCATTATTTGTGGCTTTTTGGTGGGGTTTTATATTTGGATCCATTTACTGCAGTGTATTGTTGTCGTGCGGTCGTTTCTGAGGTTGATAAAACTCCGTAAATTAGCGGTCTGCTAACTTGATCTCTCGAGAGGGAGTCTAACACAGTTTCACAGTGATTTAGACCATGGATTAAACTTACACCGGAATATCCCTTTAAGGAGCTCTTCTGCCCCCAAGTTGCTCTGCTTTTAATTAAATTAACTTTTCTGATGTAATTGATCGTATAGCAGCTACAGTAACCTCTTGAGTAGCCACCATCTCGCTTCTTTCGCTGGTCATCACACCACAAGTATGCTGTGTTTGAGGCCCCAAAGACATTGCAAGCTCACATTGTCACAGGATATTGCTAAAGAGAAGCTGTATGTGAGAATACAAAGGTCATTGTCCAGAAACTCACAGCAACAGGGCAGCATGTTGATGAAACGACTTAGGAAATCAGTCCACAGTGCTTCAGAATGTTTGGAGCACTGCTCACAAAAACAGAGCCATGCATTTGATTTAAGCATAGGCTCTGATCATAGATCATCCAGACAGTGTAACTTTAAGGAACGTTTAGTTTAAATATTAGTGAATGCTTTAGCCAAAGCATCAAGATATCAAGATATCAAAACTAGAGTTAAACCCAAGCTAAAGATATCTGGATTTTCGAGGCAGAAAAACACGCCCCCCCCCATCCATCATTAGTGATTCTAGCTGAAAAACAAAATAACAACCCAAACAAGTGAGACCAGTCACTGAATTTAAAGCACAAAAATAAAGACACTGTTCACATACACAATGATACCAGCAGTAAAACTACTGTCAAGTCTGTGTGTCTGTGTGTGTCTATGTGTGTGTATGTGTGTGTGTGTGTGGCGCTGATTGTTTAGTCTGTCTGAGACCTCATTGTGTTGTGAAAGATTTAACACAGAGGTCGAGGTCCTGCTGCTGTAACACCAACACAACATTTCATCATTTCGTCAGCCCGGCTCAGGATAACCCTGCAGGGAGGGCAAGCGAGGAGGAGTCATAGTGGAAAATGCTATGACTTGAAACTGGAGAGGGGCAGGGGGGGGAATGTGTAAGGGAGAAATGTGGTGAAATGTTTTTTTTTTTGTTTTTATCAGCCTTCTATGATTTGTGACCTGTTTTCAGTCTTTGTGTTTAATCATATTTATTAAATAAAACTGGCTCAACATGTTAGCTCTGACCCCCAGATTTACCTCTCTGTCCATGTTACACCGAGCAGGGGCTGGTCGTCCTCCGCTTGTGTCAACTGACCCCCCATGTCATACACTACATAGCCACAAGGCCACGCATCCTACAGTTGCTGCTACCCCTTTCTTCTGTTGCATTTTTAAAGATATATTGGGAGGAAAGGTTCTAGCTGAGTTTGAGGGACTTTCAAGTTAAGTTTTTAATGCCAAATCTTGTCAGAACCAGTCTCAAGTTGAATCTTAAAATCCTTGAGTGCAAATCCAATTTACATTTTCAGTCAATCGAGAAAGTCCAAATCAAGTTTCAAGTCCTGTTAAAGCCAGTCTCAAGTCAAGACTGAAGATGCTGTTCTCAAATACTTGGGTCAAGTCTTAGGGTAATGTCCAGTCTTGCATCCTTAAAGCCAGTTCCAGGTCAAGTCTGAAAATCTCAAAGCTAGTTTAAAAACAATGTAGTCGGGGCGCCGTTTAGCTCAGTGGGTGGAGCGTCCCATGTACAGAGGCTTTGTCCTCGCTGCAGCGGACGCGGGCTCGACTCCCAGCCCGGGTCCCTTTTGCTGCGTGTCACTCCCCCCCTCTCTCTCTCATCCTGTTTCCTGTCCAAGTCTTCAGCTGTCCTATCAATAAAGCCAAAAGGCCCAAAAAATACTTGAAAAATAATAATGATAAAAAGAAATGTAGTCAAAGTCAAGTGAGTCAGTTGATGGCAAGTCTATTCGAAGTCTCAGGTCACAGAGGGAAGTCCCAAGTAAAATATCAAGGCTTTTCAAAGAGAGCCCCAAGTCAAATCTGATGTCCTTGAAGGCAATTCCACATAAAGGCTCGAGTTTAACAACAATTCCAAATCAAGTCTAAAGTCAATCTAGACCAGTTCAAATCAAGTCTCAAGTCTTGCCAAAGTTAGTCTCAAGTCCTTGAGCCCGAGTCTAACCCTTAACTTTCCATAAACAAATTAAGGGTTTTTCAGGTCTATAGCCAACATTTTACTGCCTTAATTTCTCAGGACACTTCTCAGGACAGTAATAAATACCAGGCAACCTAATTGAGACTCCTTTCAATAATGGTCACAACCATATTTCCTGTGTTTAAAGCAGGCCATCAATAAAACTATGGCTGTGTCCACCTATTGTGGAATCTCTCCTCTTGTGCTGCTGTCATTGATTTGACCATTCAGAAATACCGAAAAACCTGTGTTGCATCTTAGGCCCCGTCCAGACGACAACGCTCTTTTGGGAAAACGCACATGCTTGTGTTCGTGCCGCAGAAGATATTGAGCCTTTCTTGCAACTTACTCGCCTTGTAGTTGAGTGTGAGTCGCAGCAGCAGTGCGACCTCATTAACGGTCCACACAAACGATTCTGGTTTCCCTGCACTAGCCATTTTCATCTTCTTCTTGTTGTGTTCGGTTTCTCCGTCTACTGTCTGTTTGTTTACAGCGCGCAAGCTGAATGCGCAAGCTCCGTGTCTTCTTTTCCGTTTTTGGTCAATGTCAAGCGCCACCTATAGGCCTGGAATATGAACTACAGCGTTTTCGGTCGTTTTCAGTGGATCCGTGTGGACGCAAATATTCTTGAAACGATGCCGAGGAAGACAGAGGAAAGAAAGATCGTTTTCGCCCGTCTGGACGGCCCCTTAATCAAAACTGGCCAGAGATGGACGGAGGTGATAAACAGGAAATGGCAGCAAGAATATCAAAAACAAAGAGCACCACGGTCACCAAGAGCAGCAAGACAGAAAACACAGCAAAGCCTGAAAAACTTTTCAAAGCTATTTATTACTTTCTTACAAAAAAAAAAAACTCCTCCTCCATGGTATGTCCAGATCAGAGGAGCTGATTGCTCAACTACAGGAGGAAGCTGAAGCCTTCTTTTTAAAACTCAAACAAGGATCTTCTCTCGAGCTGCCTCCACTTTGAGACACCAAACCTGTTGCTGTAAATATTTGAACATGTTTGGGTTTTTGGCTTTTTCATGTTCGCTATCTTACATTTATGAAAGCTTCCTCACTGTGTGGTGAAGTTTGAAAAGAAGTGCTCCTGAACTCGTAGTTTTTTTTTTAGTATTTCATCACAACATCCAAGACACTCACCAAGCTCTGGCTGAGGACTTGAGCCTGTCTGTGGAACAAGCTCCTCCCTTCCCTTTTGGGAACTCACCAGGACAATATAAGACATAAAAAACACTAAAATTTCCAATTTACTTTGCTTGTTTCTTGCCCCGCGCTCGTCTACAGGAATAGTTACTTATTGTGCAAATCATATTAAGCTCCTTCTTTGCCAGCACATTATTGTTGTGGAGTATGTCTGTGTAAACCAACTAAAGAAGCGGCAACATAGCTTTCTCTCTCTGTTTCTGTAAGATTTAGCTGTTTTATGGTTTGACAAGGGCCTCACTCTGAACAGAGGTCATGCGCAATGTTTACTTCAGTGAAGATGAAGGGTATGTATGGAGTAGCCTTTTTCCTTCTCCATAGAATTGCATTTATTATTTACAGTAGCAGCACTGTGTGCTTGCAAAGCAGGTGAGGACAGTTTCAGATTGAAGATAAACTGAAGATAGGACACATTTAAAGACTCATAATCTACACAAGCCAATATGGGTTGATTTTTACTTTCCAATAAATGCATACAGTACATCATCCATCTGCCCGACAGTTCCATCTTAATCTGTTAAGTTTGACTTGCCAAATGCCATCCAATTGTGAGGTGCATTTAAACACTGCAGAAATTCGAAGTGAGATTTATTTTCTTTGGTTTGATCTGAATCAACTAATGTGGATGATTTAGATGGATTTAGATTTTATTTAGATAACAGCCCTAAACCCCAGTTCTTGGCCTGTGCACACGTTACACATGCAGATGCAAAAAGCAGCATTCCGATAACAACACGAGCTCCACTGTCAACCCACATACTGAATTTATTTAGCTCGATAAAGTCTGATATCAAATGTAATTCACATCAACACATTGAGTCTGAGGAGTAAAATTAGGTTTGGTGGTCATAACTCAACTACAGTTTCATGTAAGAATGATTTTTTAAAAAGTGTATTAAATCATTTCTGTTCTTATCCTGTTGTTGCAGACTGTGGTTTAACAAGAAGTTAAACAGTTCAAGAAGAAAACACTGTCTGTGGAATTTTCTACTAAAAATACATAACTTTTAAAGATACCTTTACAGACTCCTGAAGCCAGCTTCAGTTGAACTTGAAATATTCTTTCTAGGCGTAAGCCATTTCACCTTCATCTGTATCCATGTTTGAACTCAGACTGTGCAAGCTGAAACCAGCAGTTGGGACTAACGGGAAGTTAATGAATTAAAGTCTTAAATTAATCTAGGTTTGTCAGCAGTTGCTGTAAATATTATTTATTAGAAAGTTAATTCCAGAATGGTATTGGAATTTAGCTTCAGGTTAATGTTCTTTAGACACAAGAGTAGGAGTCATACTATTTACACAAGTTCTTTATAAAAGATGTTTTTTTCTTCATCAGGAGAATGCATGTCAACACATTTTATTTATATGATACTCATACAGTACATTATCTGTACCCAGTACCTGTTTTAGCCAAGCTCAACCCAGATTTATCTGCCTTCTCTTACATCACAGTCATTTTAGGAAAGGGATTACCCTGGGGTCAGAATATACAGGCAAAACTGCTGCCACCAATGCCTCTTTTAAGATAATTCCAGTATGGCATGTGGCTTGAAAATGAGCGAAAATATTCTCTAATTAGTTCTTTGATGAATTGCTGTTAATATGTTTTTATTGGAATTTGTAGACTTTGTACTTATGAGTGAGGCCGTGTGTTTCTTTGTGTACGCCACAGAGACATAAAGGTGTGTGTACAAGTGAGTGAGAGAGAGAGGTTGTCAACGTGTTTTTTGTGTGTTACAGTGAATGGCAGTGAGAGCAGGTGTGTGAGTCGGGTGGGGATGTGGGGGGCATGCAGGTGCACATATTCTTGTGCTCTGTTGTATGGAATAGTTCTCACTGGATGTTCTCTGTAGCTCTGTATAAAATGATTTTATGTGTGTGTTGGCACTTTCTAATAATAATTATTTATACAGAAAAGCTAGAGATATCACAACTATTCCAACTTTATTGAAAAAAATCCAATTATTTCTTGCGTTCGTTCCTAGGCTAATTACATTTTTAGGATGCACCCATATTGTGTCCTAGGAACAATATTTGTGTCTTTGGTTCGGTGGATTCCAGCTTTGTTCACATTTTAAACGGTGGTTGTTTGTAATATTCTGACCATTGAACCGTTTAACAACGAGGTAAACATGCACAGAAAGAATCTACTTTTTTCAAATTAAGCTGAACATCAGATAACGTGTTTACGTGGTTATAAAGTGCCAATATTTTCCTATTGAACAGATATCAAAGGTTTACTAAACTCCTCTTGATGTGATTAAAAATTCATTCGGATCAGCTGGGATCACATCAGACTTTGACTGAGATGGTTACATTAAGCATTTTTATACTGATGGGCTGGTATTCTGATTACTAGTGGAAGTTTAAGGTTCAAGTAAACATAGCTCTAGCCATAAACGATTACCCTCTTGTCTACTTCTCCTTTAAGACATGACTTTGTTGTTGGAATTTGTGTCGTTGAAATTAATATTATCCTGAATTAACCATCCGACCCATAAACATAGCACCACTCCACTGCTCTCAGTTCTTTTTTAACACAAATGCTGTTCTCATTCACTAAAAGTGTTATATGACTGATGTTAAATCAATTCAAATATATTTCAAATCAAAAGACTACAAGAAAAGGGGCATATAAATCCCACAAATAGAGTAATATTAAGCACTTAAAATGGATAAAAAAAAATGAAGAATCCCAAGAACGATCAAAGTTATTAATTGACTACTAACACTTCCTAACCCCGACCCTCTTGTCGCTTCTCTAAACTTCAATGCAGTAGACTTTTAGGCCCTTTTTAACTGCAAATGCTAGAGATGTGTGGCAGTGATTTGTAGCCTGGCAACTGTTATTGATCACTCCATTGATTGTTGTATTGGATGTGTTTGTGTGTCTCTGAGAGTTAGACGCCTCCAGTCTGTTCAGACTCAGGATTGTGTCCTCCACCCAAAATTCAATAGGCTGGAGCCTGAGAACAAACACACACGCACGCACGCACACACGCACACACGCACACACACACGCACACACGCACACACACGCACACACGTTTGTGTAAAATTCAAGCTGTTGATTTCAGGAAACCAAACTAAAAAAGCCTGGTTTTAGGTATGTGTGTGTTTCTGTGACTGACTTTTTTTTTTTATTATTATGGTGTGTCTGTGTATGTTTGTTGGCCCTCCTCTCTCCTCCTTGCTCCTTTTTAATATTTCATACCTCCTCTTTGTGATCCTCCTCCAGGCCTCCCAGACCAGGAGGAACCCCGGAGACTCCTCGCAGGACGCCGGCTGGCCCCCCTCAGCCTTCCAACCCGGCGCTACAGGCCCAGATCAAACAAGGTAACTACAAAAGGAGGGGGCACTGGCTTCACACACCCCCAGGGCCCTGCGGGGATGGTGGGAGGGAGGAGAGGCGGGGGTTTGATAATGCTGCCCACCGGCAATAAAACCCACAGAGAGTTCACGAAAAAAAAAAACCAGAAATATCACAGGAGGAAGCTGCTGCTGTTTCCTCGGTCAGCAGGACTTTAAAGGGATGCTCTGCTGTTTTTGACATTAAGGTGGAGTTGTTGTAACTACAGACCGCGGGATGCACTTACATGGGGTCATGGCGTTCTGTACATTTCTGGGTGGATCTTAATGGAATTCATTGGTGGAGAGGCTGATTCATAGTTGCCACAAATTCAGAGACTCATACTGGAAATATTCGGACTGTCCTTAAAGTAACATATATTTCTACTGATTGACTGATGATTTGAGAGGCTGCTTTCAGTTATTTTAGATATTTCCATGAACGCAGTAATGTTGTGTAACACATATCATGGCACATTCAATCAGCATAACTAAAAACTGTAGTTATAAACGCCCCATTGATGATTTAAAACTCCTGACTCTCCTTTGAGGTTTATCAGCTGTTCATGGTGCACAAATACACACGTTAATGTGGAGATACACACACCGTTTCTGCTGCTGGAGGATCGATGCGATGCGTATCATTCATATTTTCCTCATTAAGGACATATTTCTCCCCTCTCATCCCACCTGTTATTGATCAGGATGATCATTTTTAATGAGTATTGCGCCCACACAGAGGGTGTACCTCCTCCTCATTTAAAAATTCCACCCAAATCACACCCTTGACCAATTGAGAGTCTACATACCACCTCTTTGCGCTGCACTTTGTGACTTTAAGATTATCCGCGGTTTAACTAGCAAAAAGGATTAGGATACGCCCTGAACACGCTAGTGTGCTGCACTTTAGATACAGCGCCGTAGATTGTCTAAATAGGGCCCTGGGTGTCTATTCCTTCAGATGTTTTGGCTCTGCACTCAACTCTTCCCTCTAGAGCTGGTCAGCTCTGAGCAGCTGAGCAGTGACTATGCCGGCCCTCACCATCAAACACTTGGGAAATGTCTTTGTTTTGTTTTGATAGAGAGACTAGCAGCAGAAATTACATATTGTGCATCAAACCGTGGAAACAATCTTTCTCTAACCAAGTAATAACCAAACATTAATCATGGCCGTGGCAGAAAACAGTCAGATGTGTGACATTTCAGGTGACAAGGTGGTCCTGATGAAAGGGCCTCCAGAATAGAAATCATTCATATTGGAAGGCAGTGGTAAATTACTTGATTTTATTTCCCCCAATCATCAGTACAGTCAGACATTCCTAAAACCAAGGCAACAGATTCTGTTGCAACCACCCAATTATTTAATTATTGCCCCAGTCTTAAGGAGGTGCACATCCTGCTCTATAGGTGGCATAAGCCTTTAAACCCACAACCATAAATTAAGCTTTGACTGAGACAACAAGAGAGAGACGGATGAATCAGACATCTGTAAAAACGGAAACAGAGATACAAGTGATGCACATAAAGAAACAGGAGAATTTAACTCAATAAAGCGGGAAAAAAGGAAATGTTGAGTCTTTCTTCGCAGAGAAAACCTGCTATGGTTCACTGTAGGGGATGTTTTAACCAGCCGTCACCATCTGCCTACCACACACACACACACACACACACACACCAGGTTACCTACCACAAGCTCAATACCTCCAACACACCAAAAATCAGGTCTATGTGAATATAGACACTGCACACACACACACACACACACACACACACACACACACACACACACACACACACACATATGCCATGGGTGGCACCCTCGGGTGTTGGGGGATAGGTGGGGTTTTAGTGCTATTGTCACGCCTTAATGGAGGCCAAGCGTGACAAGCGTGTGGACTTATTCACGCCACACGCCTATTCCCCACCATTCAGGGGGAACGGTCGGCCGTGACCTCTGCTCAGCCTGCTACTCCAGCCTGGTGTGTGTGTGTGTTTGTGTGTGCGTGTGCGTGTCAGAGGCTTTGTGAAGGGGAGCCCTCTTAACCCTGCTCACCGTCTCTTTTCACATGGAAATAAATGAGGAGGCCCCTCTGATATACTGCAGCATTTACAGTGAGATGAACAGAGGGAAAGGTGTCTGAATACAATTTAACTGCCTAAAAACATCTTACAGTTACTCATTTACGATTATGTCCGCACTAATGCAGAGAAGTTATCAGGAAACATCTTTATTTCTCTCATCCTCGGCCCTCTTAATAAAAGCGGTTACTTCCTCAAATGGATGGGAACAAAGGATGATTCCATGGTTCGAATTTCTGTATCTTCTTCTATCATGTATCTCATACATATTTGCATTCAGATTTGGCACAGAAAGGATGGACAAAACAATGAAGATAACCAACTCAAGTTTCAATAGAACAAAATGATCCTTTAATAGTCTAAGGATGGCAAGACAAAAAATACAACTTTACGATCAGGCTGATGTATTTAAAAAAAAAAAAAGATTACTTAATAACAGTTTTTTTCTTTTCCCAAATGCTAGTTATTCCTATGTCCCATCTTCTCAGTTGTAGAGAATCACCATATTTCTGTGCCTTATGCAATATTAAAATGGATATCTGTGGTTTTGAACTGTAAGTTGAAAAACTAACAATAAGAAAGATTGTCAACTTTAAAATGTCTCTTTCAGGTTTTCCTCTCCTTTTTGCATTCTACTAGCCAGTTAATTGAGAAAGCAACCAGCAGGTTTATCGATAATGAAGATCATCTTTAGTTGCACCTCTCAACATTCACTCTTTGAGTAAGATGAATTCTTACTTGAAATGTAGCAATGACTAATAGAAAAGCATACATTTCTTTACAATTGAACAAGCTATGCATATTTCAATTATTTGTTTCAGGTGCACTATTGTCTCTTTTCTAGAATAAAAAGCCTAAAGCTATGCAGGATGTAGTGGTATCCACTACTGAGATTGAAGATTGCAAACTAAACACCCCTCCGCCATTCTAAGAGAGAACCTACAATGGCTGCTAAAAATGCAAAGAAAAACATGATAGGCCTTCTCTATAGTGATACAATTTATCATTACACAATAATTCTTACTTTCTATTGATTTTGAACTAATAAAAACGTAATCATTTGCCATTATGTCCCCCTAAATCCTATACACTATACGTTAACTGCATGTAGGTGGCCTTGGACTGTCTTAGGCATTTTTTAGTATACAAATTATTGTTAAACCTTTCTAAGTTTATCATGGTTCATCAATATTTCATTGCAATAGATAAAGAAGAACTAAATATAATCTTGTAATCTTGTCTCAATCTCAAGTTAGAAATATGTATTAAAGTATCATCTGCATATATGCTTGTTTTTATGATATTGGTACCAACATCCTTGCCTGTTATGAAGTGTTCTATCCTCCAAGGCCTCAGCCATTCATCCAGGACCTAAAGTAGATGATTCCTTATAGCAGAGACAAAAAATATACTTCTTCACACAGCAGTTTAATTTGAACATTTTGATTTTTTCTGCACCAAAGCAGCAAACTGCTGTCGACTGCACTTACCCATCTTCTCTGTCTATCTTTCTAATTTCGGTCTCAACTACTTTCTGTTTCTCTCCCTTTCTATCTCTGTCCGTCTCTTCATCTTCACACTGATTTCACTGCATGGCTTCAGCCTGCCGCCTGTTGTCTATAGAAAACCTGCTCCACAAACATGCTCTCCCCTCAGTGTTTTTTTCAGTGTACTGTCATTCAATCTGTCCTTTGTATTAATGCACCTGTTCACTCTGTTGTGTTTGTGCTACATGTTTTCTGTGTGGTATATGTACTATTTTGAAAGTTTTAAAATGTGTACCTGTTTCATTTATCTGCTAAACTGGTTATGTGTGAACAGTGAGAGTATTGCTGTGTATAAAAGGGGTGGGTCAAACAATCGATTCACATAAGAATCTCGATTTCTATCTCCTACGATTCAGAATCGATTTATAAATGTCAAAAATCAATCTAAAACAACATCTTAATGTTAATAACATGATTGTTGCAAAAGGAAATCGCGGAACACAACTGCGTGCCCATGCCAGGGTTATCTTGAAGTTAATTTTTTTTTAAATAATTACCTTTTTAGAAGGTGAACATTAAGCAGGCCATTTTTGTGATTACTTTTTTATGCCGTCAGACGAGACATTATGTTACATTAGTGGATGGGCTTGTTTGCTACTGTTTCAAGTCCTTCTGACAATGGCAACAAGCCATAAACAAGCTGATAAACACACACTGCCGCATTCAACACATATCATTCAAACAGTACCTCTGGTCAGTCTTTTTTACCTCAAACACCCTGCTTCTTCTCAGCATTTTGTACAGCGATGGCCGGCCCAGACCCAACAGTGCCGTTATTCACATACAGGCATGACTGTTAGATGCTTTCAAATTGATTGAGTTGTTAATTAATTCAGTTAACTTTTTTTAAAATAAAAAAGCAGCAGATTATTTCTTTTTATTTCCAGTTGTGTCTCATATTATATTGCAGCAGAATAAGGACACTAGCGAATGGTTTAGCATACAGAGAAGCGCTTTGAATTGAAAATCGATCCTGAATCGAACTGGACACCCACAAACCGAAATCTGAATCAAATTGATTCTTTAGATTGCTGAAGATTCACACCCCTAGTTTATAACTATATTGAAATGTTAATGTCATCAATATTTGTACATTATGTTAAGAACATGATTTATTTTTGTGAGAAAAGCTGGGCTTTCTACCAATGCCAAATAGCCTTAATGGCATTTTGAAAATGTAAGTGTTCAAATATGAAATGACTTGATCATTTGTTCTCCACAGTGTAAAGGTTTCAGTTCTCTGGCCCTTGCACAAAGGACCATTACACCTGTATTAATTATACAGTTTGAATCAGCACATTATATGTTTACCTTCAGGAAGATGATTTATATGGATTTATGTTCTGGATGAAATTGATCCCAATGAATATGGTTTGATGAAATGCTAGTGCCACAGTCTGAAATCTTTGTGTTCTGTTTCTTGACCTTTTGTCAGCTTGTGTTTGTATGGGTGTTATTGGTCCAAACTAACAGCATATTTTTCACTTCTTTACCAAGTGCTTGCTGGGATATTAAGCGTCATCTTGATTTAATATTTACATTTATATGCCTTTTATGAACACTTCTCTCCACAGAGGAAGTCTTTCTCTCTGCTGTGGGTTTATTCCCCTTTCATGTCTTTTTCCTTAAAAAAGAAAATGCTTTTTTGGTTTATGGCTTTTGTGTTTATAAGTTTATCTCTTACTTGCTCATGTCATGGTAGTCATTTGCTTAATTATTTTTTGTAGCTTACTTGTTGTTTTTTATTTTCTATTTTGGTATCAGCTTTTTTAAAAAAAAGTAGTTGCAGCTATATTTGATGTACTGGGGAAAAAAACTGTCCAGAAGATGTATGCCAAGATGAAGACTGAAACATTTCGAAGATGACAAATTTAAAATTTCATAATTTTGCGCAAAAGAGTATGTCAGACTGGGAGAAAGTGCACATTATTTGTTTATTAACTAGGTTGGTCTGTGTTAGCCTATCAGAGTCTCAGAATCTGAATCCTTGAATGTATTAATTTATGTATAATTTACACAAGTCCTAATAGCTATGTCACGTTAGACTTGGATGAAATGGATTGACAAACATCCATTTGCTTGAATCCTTCGAATAGGACTTTCTGCAGCTTATCTACCCACCTAGTCCTACAGCCCACTGTCCATGGGATTTATGTCTATTGGACAATTTAGCAACTCTCCAGATATGTCCAGTGCCAACATTCAGTGCTAAGGCAATGTGTTGTTTATGCATAAGGGTGTAAAATAAGGATGTGTAAGTTTTTGTAGCTTGCCAAACTAATAACTTGAATGTAACCACAACTTTTCGCAATCTTATCAATATCCAAATAATAGTTTATTTACCACAACCACTATTTTTCCTTGACTTTAACCATTCCATATATTTCATATGATATTTTAATGTAGTCTTGGGTTTTGCAGAGTTGTCCTTGTTTTGGTTTGGTCCAGAGCTTATTTAGCCATATTTTTAAGTATCTTTTTCCAAAGATAGTTTAATAAGGAACCCGTGTTTTGCCTGCTTATTTTCAGCCAGGCCTGATTGTGTTTGACCAGTTATGTAAAGCCATTTTTTGTAATTATTTTATTTTATCTTTATTTTTCTCTCTACATGTAATGGCTTCACATTTTCTTTTCATATTGTTTTCTGTTCTTGTTTATTGATAATACATTTTCTTATCCCCTGCTTCCTGACTGCTTGTTTCTTCTCTTTATTTGCTGTTATGTGTGTGTGTTTGTGTGTATGTGTATATATATATACTTATCCCTCTAACCTGTTCTTTCCTTCTTGATATTTCTCTCCTTCTCTCCCTTTACAAGCTGCTGTAGCTGCCGCAGCCAACACCAGTTCTGTAACTTCTGCTACTGCTGGGGCTACGGGGGTGCCTGGGGGCCATCCTCAGGGGGCCCCTGGCTCCCACAGCCCCGGCCCTGCTTCTTATAACATCCTCTCAGTCAATGAAGGTACAGACTGAACTGACGGGTACCTCCTAGGGAAATTCTTGCAGTCATACTCTTTTTCAGTCACCTATCTGTCTTTGGAGATCTTCTGCTTCCTAGATCTTCTTTCCTATCTTCCTTTCTTCTGTCTTACCTTTAGTTCCCTCTCTCCATCCCATCTGTATAGTTATATTTTTATTTCCCCCCCTCTCCATTCCTTTTTCTGTTTGTTCTCTTGTCTTCTCTCTTGCTCTTGATGCCACCACAGTTCTTTCCCTTCCCTATCTTCACTCCATCAGTTATTTATCTCCCTACCTTTTTTTCTGTTCCTATCCTTCTTGGGTCTCATCACCTCATTTCTCTTTCCTTGCATTTGTCTTGTTTTTTCCTGCAGCCAGTGTTAGATTTTCATCTCAGGTGTCTAGCTCCAGTTTATTGCCATGTCTTTGTCCTTGTTTCGGTCCACAGCGCTGTCTGTCTTTTTATCTGTCTGTCCGTCATAGCCGAGTTCAGAACACTTTCAAACCAGTCAGTAGAAGAAATTGAAAGTTTTCAGTGTCTAAATTTGAATGCTGAAAAATACCTGGCACAGGAACTGTGATCTGACTTGGTCACGAGAAATAAATGACTCCTACAATATTTTGCAACAGGTGGTAGTCCCTGATATATTTCTAAAATATGGAAATATTTAAAGAATGGGACACAATATATTACAAAATCAGTTGTCAAGTAAAAGGTCAAGTAAAATGTTTACCTTTTGCTCTCAAGATATTCATCACAATTTTCCTCGGCCTTGCTATTCTCAATTTTGTGGAAAGGTGCATATTTGTAGTTAATCAGCTACAATTTTTATGACTTCTGACCACAATAATATGTCAGGAGTCATTTTCACTTCAAGTCCAAGTTAATGAAACTTGTAGGAACCCAGGACAAGTTCACCAGTGCAGCAAAACTGAAAGACAAAAAGAGGGGTGTCATCAGCAAAGAAGAATATTTGATGCGTTTGAGAGTGTATTGACCTCAGTCCTTATGCCCTGGTCTTTGTCTTTTTTCAATTGTGGCTGTATTGTGCAGACCTACCCTGTTATTTCTGTTTCTAAATCTGTCCGTCTGAATGAGTCCATGCGTCCTGCAGTTTCACTGTTGCTGTGCTCGCTGTTTGCATGCTCGCTATTTCCACCTGATGAAATGAGGAATGTGTCATAGGGGGAAAAACGTCAAGCTAACAAAACAACTTAAATGGGCTGAATTAAGAATATATAAATAATCATAAAAAAGTAAAAAATTTTGCTCAGCAATGACCAGAATTTCCCCTTGTTTTACATTTTTCCACCCCTCTTTTTTTCACTTACAGCACATCAATCTAACATTGTACATAAAACTTTTTAAGAGGGATACATAAAGAGACTGAAATGTAATTATTGTAACTTAAAGTTGGGGTCTGTCTGGTGTACCTCAGAACCAGCACTGGATTTAATTTTAGAATGGCTTTTATATTGTCTTTTAAACATTTTTTTAACAGGATGTTGACTTTTATCACGGTGGCTTCTTTCCCCATCCACCCATGCAATTAATGTGCTTTTAAATAAAATAAAGTGTGCCACATTTGTGGTGTCTGTTGGGAAAATAATGTATATTTCAATGTGGATAACCTTTAGTTCCAATTCCAAGAGACTAAAACACAGTTTGTCAGATATCTTAGTTTTCAACTGAGATACAGCAAGCATGCAGACACAGGCTCATTCCTTTCAAGTAGAAGTAGGAACGTTTAGAACTGAGATTCCTCTAGTTGAATAGCAACTGTAGAAAATGTGTCAAGGTTTTGTGTTACGTTCATTCTTAAAACACTGCCCTGCAGAAACATTATTATTGTTGTCAGTAGTATATGCTATCAAGAATAATTTTGAGCTGTAGAAGTAGTAGCAGCAAGAATAGCAACAACAGTGATAGTTGATAAAGTAGTTTCTAATAGCTTTTAAGCTCATGTTTACTTTTTATGACTTTTTTGTAATTGAATCTACAAAAAGTGTCTTGGAGTGTGCTGGAACTAAAGCAGTCGGATAAATGTAGTTCAGCCTAAAGTCCATTTCCCTCTGAAATTTAGTTGAATAGAAATAAGAATAACATGAAATGGAAATACTCAAGTACGACAAATTTGTACCTAAAATAAGTACTTATGATACATGAACTTAGTGACTTTCCACAACTGCTTTTAACCTTGTTTTAGTTGTGTTATCCTGTTTGAGTGTTGTTTTATCCATTGCTTAATTGAAGTTGTAGCAATAGTAGTACTAGCAGCAGGAACAATTGTTTTGAGCAGAAACAGTAGTGTTTTTTTAATTAAAAGTATGTACCACATTGGTCATTGTCGACCATACTCTGTGCAATAGTAACCAAAAGCGTAATTTTGAAATGACACTAATCCTTCAAGTTGCATTTGGAAAGCATGTTTCACTAATCGTAAAACCCAGAAAAGTCACACCCTAAAGTTTATGGTATAGTGAGGAAAAGCTGACGGCATTCCTTTTCTTTCCTAGCTTGAGTTGGCATCAGTATTTCAGGTGAAAATTGAGCAATCTGAAGAGAGAAGAGGGGTCAACTTTTGTTAGACATTGATAGTGGTGGTGGAAGGTTAAATTTGAATTTAGGAACTTACTGACGAAATGTTTTTAAATTTTGTCATATTTGAGGTTTCTGCAAGACAGTGTTGGAAATTTTGTACCTAGAGGTTGATCCAATACTGACACAATTGGGTTATTATGCTGTAAGACAAATGTCAAATATTTGATATTTAATATTGTTCTTTTGTGATCTTAATCACAATAAAGATTTCGAGCTCAGCTTAGATACAGTTTGTTTGTTATACCCCTAATGGTTTGAGTTTTCCCTGTACATTTGGATGGCGGAGGTAAGTTGATGCCCATGGCAAAGAAATTTGTATGGAATTTCTTTCCTGCTCAAAAACAATTCAGTGTCCTTTCAAGTGCATTCCCATACATGCATCTTCTCTGGAAACCATATATTGAACCAATATATGTGAATAAGGTCCTTGGTTTATGTTGAGTATCAGCAAATAAACATTTCAGTCAATTTTTTGTCAAGGACATGTAAGAGCTGGTTTATATTTCTCTTGTGTTTCGTGTTAAATATAAATATAAGCCGTTATTTTGGCTCTGAGTGATGCAGCTGGATTTGAGCCCTATTAAAGCGATACCAAGACATTTTGAATGTTACTTTTCTTCGTTCGTAACTCAGGAAAACAAAACTGAGAAGAAGAGTGATGGACTTATACCACTTTTGTCATTTTTTCTGATAACATGTACATTTTTATTGTCAATTAAAATCTCCCACACATTGTAGTTTTCCTGAATGATATGAAACACACTTAGGTTCATCATGCCAAGGTATCGTTATGAGGCCTCTGTCGATCCACCTGGCAGTGCTGTATATCTGTTGTCTACCTGTTAAATGCCATCAAACATACCCAGGCTCTGGTTAGCAGAACTAACTTTGCTCTAACCAAGACTGCAAATAATAGCCAATTATATTCCCATCTTGTGTTTAACTGTTGTTAGTGTGCGGGGATTGTATAAGGACAAAGTCAAATTGTGTAAAAGGATGTGAGAAACTCTCTGCTGTCATATGGAAACATCAGACAAAAATAGTGATATAAATGCACCTAAAGGAAATATGTTAACATTATGGGATATTGTGTATTTGCTTTGAGTTCAGACTTGATCAATATCAGTGACACTGCTCCATCAGCAATATATCTTCATGAATACTCACCAGAATTCAAATGAAATTGGCTGAAGATATTGTTCATCCCTAGAGGATGAATTCTAGTTATTCTGATATCCCTTGACCTGTCCTTTTGTGCCACAATTAGAACAAAATTTCCATTTGTAAACAAAAAACAAGTACTGGTACGGCCCCCAGAAAAGCTTCATCATCAGAATGATGTTTGTTCTGTTCCCGCACTATGTATTATATCATTTTGTCTGATTTCCACTTCTGAAAAGAAGTGTGTCTATGGTGACAGCTGTGAGCTTTGTGTAGGAGCATGTGAGAAGCTTGGAAACATTCACTTGCCATCCTTTTAGTCTTTTCTGACTGTGTGTGTGTTTTTGTGCGAACGTGTGTGCAGGTTGGAGTCAGCTGGCAGCCATGCACTGTGTGATGCTCCCTGACCTCCTTGGCCTGGACAAGTTCAGACCCCCTCTGTTGGAGATGTTGGCGAGGAGATGGCAGGACCGCTGTCTCGAGGTAACACACACACATTGCATGCACAGCTCCAGTCTAAGGCTTGCAGGCTAAAGCTTGCAGGCCAACCCTGTCTCCTTGAGATTCTATTCACATACTCTGAATTATCATCAGTAAATACATTTAGAAAGAAACATAGTGATGCTGGGAGAACTGTTTTTACCATCCAATGACTTAACTATGTCTGTTAATTTTTGTTGAACTGAAAATGATGGACATTAAATATAGTCATCGTCATAACTTAAACCTTTTTGGTTTTAGGTGCGAGAAGCAGCCCAAGCTCTCCTACTGGCTGAATTAAGAAGGATTGGCCAATCAGGACGTAAGGACACTATAGACTTGTGGGCTCCCTACCTGCCTCAGTATGTGGACACTGTCAGCTCTCGTAAGTACCTCACAGTGCTTTATATCCCAGAGAGGGAATGAAATCTGTGTTTGTGCATAATGTTTTTTAATGTCACACAATAACAGTATTTGTTTTTTTTGCCAACTGTGAGAATATTTACATGCCAATAAATGTTAACATGCTCAAACAACAAAATATGGTTCCATGTATTGAGGGTTGCCACTGCATATATGTACATTGGTTGGTGGTGGTGGTCAGTTGGTGTAGTTATAAATAAGTGGGCTTACCAGACCTTTTCAGTTTGCTTTTCATCTCTGCTTGAAGTTAACAGCTCGAGTTTACATTAGCCGCTGCAAGCAATGCTCCCAAATCTCTGACCCAAATTGAAGCAGTTGTCTGTAGTTGTATTGCGAGGGATGTAGACACCAGGTTTTGACTAGGAAGAATTTGTGACAGTACACTGTCATTGTCCTGCATCAGTTTTTATTATTTTCTATAAAACTGTCTATCACGGTTATATGATATATATTGCAATATATGCAATATAATGCTAATTTGGTAGAGTACTATTTTATGTTCTATGTAACATCAGATAGGTAAATAACATCATAATTGTAGGTGTTATTAAAGAGCATCTTGGCATGCTATTATTAGCAATCAGCTGAAAGCACAGCCTAACCTGACGATGATTCAGCCTAACCTGACGATGATTCATTTCATTATGGCTGCCCTGCACTGCCTCTCGTCAATGAGAAGAGTCATAGTCGACCAACTTTTCATTAGTCTTTTAGTCGCAGAAAAAGGAAAAAGAAACAGTCACCCTCCATTTGGGAGCTGTGCCTTATCTGTGGGCTTGGACGAAGGTATCAGTGGGACCTGGACATGGACGTTTTCCCTTTTATTATGAAGTTGCTAACTGGAGCTGCTAGTTAGCTCTGTTAGCTGTGCATTGCTAATAAGATAAGTGCTTATAAGAATGCTAGAATTTGGTTGTGTGAAGTTGAACAAGACTTGTCTGGTGTTATCTTACTGTGTTGAAACAAATAAACAAAATATGAAATAGTCTGTCTCTTTGCTGGTTGTTCCAACACATTGAGATTATCTGCTTTTGCCATTAACATTATCAATAACAGTTGGCGCTCTTTGTGTGTTCCCCCCCAAAATGTTTAAACGCTTAAATTGTTATTGTAAACGTGTTACGACTAGTCAACCAATGACTTGAACAAACAACTACTAGTCAAGGAGGAACACGTTTTGTGTTGGGTAGCCTTCTATTTCACTTCATCACTTCAGTCCGATGGCGTGTTCATGTTAGCTAAATTCTATTGATAGCAGGGAATAGTTTATTTTGTTTTGTTTTTCTGTTATTTGACTTACAGTTGCATCCATCTCACCCACATTTGTCTCCATTTGTGTTGCAGTTTTTTGTGGAAGTTCCAAGGTTTCTAGCTAGCTGTGCAGGAAGACGATGTACCGACTCTGAATCCCAACTACATAACTGTGATGGTTGACTGTTTTGAACTGGCACAAGCACTCCATTAGCAATTCTTCATTATCTGTCTCTCTGTCTATTCCTCTATCACTGTCTTTTTCTCCCTGTCTTCGTTGTATTCCCTGATCGCTCTCTGTCTATAGTTAGACCTGCTGATGGGAAGAAAGGTGAATCTCCACCTTCTTTACTAGAAACAACCCTCTAAAATGCTGTGTGTGCGTGTGCGTGCGCACGTTCGTTCGTTCAGGAGTCGCCTTGTGGTTGCCGAGGATGTTGGGGGTTTCTCAGGGGAACAGTTGCCATGGAAACGTGCACCGGTCAGTGTTGTGTTACCACAGCAGTACCGCAGGCGGGGGAGGTGGAGGGAGTGATGTGTCTGTGACCTCGGGGGACGAGGGAGGGGGGGAGGGAACCGAGAGAAAGAGAGAGATAGAGCGAGGTTAAAGGGTCATTGAATTTGATCCGTGTGCTGCACAGCAGGACTGGAACAGACAGTAAGATGACTCCTGCTGGTCCTGGAAATCCTGGAATATCTTGGGAGAGTCGGGAATGTGTTGAATCCTCTGGAGAAGTCCTTTGAACTTGAAGCTGTTCTTGGGCGTGTCTATTCTAAAAAAGGCCAAGTGTGTCTTTCCACACATTTTGAACTCAAAATCTGACCTTTTTCCATTCTGTAAAACAGGTTGTGTCAACCTTTTTTAGGCCTGTGACCCCATTTTTTGATCCCCAAAGTCTCCTGCCCCCTCTTTAACATTTCATAAAGACTACAAGTCTGTTTTTGCCCTGAAGCTAACCAGCACTACCAGCAATAACATGCCCTGAAGCTCCGGGTTTTAAGGTTAAAAGTGTTCTAAGTCCACAAGGCGCCAATGGGTCTATTAAAGGAACAGTTAACCTAAAAAATAAAATTCAGTCCTTCAGTCTACTAACCCCTATGCTGGGGGAAAACCAAAAAAAGAAACCACAAAATATTTCTGGATCCTCACGGCAAAACAGTATTGCAACTGAAGTATTTGGGAACTTAAAATGTAACAGATAAACATAAAATGGCCCAATACAGCTCGTCAGGCATAATCCACCCCTTTATCTGAAATCTTCACTCAAGCTGCCAAACTGAAAGTGTTACCATGTACCCCATCTGAAGTGGGTGCATGAGCTCGACTGCATGTCGAGGATGTGAAAAAAAAAAATTCAAATGCATTTCAGATCCCAGGAGATCCCCAGGTCCCAGAGACTTCAATTACAGCACGTTACCTGGCTGTTTAAAGCAGTTTCAAAGTCTTTAATGTGTTGTTTTCTTAAGTTTTAAAACAAGTGCCCAGCTACTCCAGCTGTTTATGCTGCAATGCTGTTTTGCTGTGAATCTCCAGATATTACGAAAGTTCACCCGACTTTCCGTCGGCATGAGGATGAGAAGATAATGACTGAATTTTCATTTGTCAACTGTTTCTTTTAAAAGAGGTTGACAACTATTTACTCGATGTCCACAGCAAATGCTAATTAACATGAAAACTTTTATTTTTTTTTGTTTCTTCCATCATCACCAGCTTTTTTAGCTTGTTCTCTTGGAATTCACTTCAGAAGTTTGCCGTCAAGGTTGTGTTAGCGCTACTGAAGCATCCCTCCATTCAGTCCACACCAACTCTGACCTCCATTACAGCCTCATTGTTCTCAGAGGCAGCTGTCCTCCTGTCAGCATCGCAGCACCTGAGGAGCTGAGAGCACAGTGGCACGACTAATTGTCTTCACCAGGCCGTGGAAAATGTACTGAAAATAATGTTTGCCAGAAGGTTTAAAGCCCTGATCAAACAGCAGAGATATGCAGTCATTAATAAGTTCACAACACAGAACAGGAGATTTGTATAGTTACTTTTTGTTTCATATTTTTGGGGGGCAGGAAAGGGCCACAGGTTGGATTCAAACCATGGGCCCACTGCGGCGAGGACACAGGCTCTATGATGTACAATTTGAACAACAGCTTATGAGTGACGCATTGTTACATAAAATTAATATTAATATTTTTAGTTCCACATTGATGGACACGTCCTGTATGTCAGTGTAAAATCAGTTTTAACTAGGGATCAGTATTGTTCGTATTTTGTCAGTATCGGTAGCTCACTGCTGTTAAAAATTTTAAACAACCAATTCAAAATGAGTCATCTCTGGTCGTAAGGACAAGCCACACTAATTTCAAAGCTGTGCTACCTACCTTGACTTGGAAGTCTGGCGACGCTGTGGCTGCTGTCTGACGTCTATGGGAAGTGAATTAGAAATCCTTCAAACCAACGCTGTTTACTGAGTAATTATCTACAGTCGTATTTTCATAATGATGATATAACAAGTATTACATTGACTAGAGGAGAACGAGATGTCACACAGTTGTAATTTGGCTAAGCCCCCTCAGCATTGGTCCCTGTGTTGCTTTGTGTTTTCATGATGCTCCTGGTGTTACCCTCTTACATGCAGATACCGTTTGACATGTATTGCGTCTAGCCACATTTAATTGTGTGCCCGTGCTTTTGAACGATTTGCCCTGTCAGTCACGACTGCAGAGAACAGGATGTCAACACTTCTAACCACACGCTAACCACATTTTAGTACAGAACAATCGGGACCAGTGCCACTTTATTTTTCGGTCCTCAATAACATCCCAAATTGTAACTTTTTATTTTCAGTATAAAATAAACACACCAGCATTGTCGTGATATACAACACAGTAGACTGTAAACTGTACTGAACATTATAGCACTTCTCACACGCTCACTGTGTTGTCCTTCTCATGGGGAGATGAGTATAACATAAGCGAAGTGATTGGATCCCTCTCTTTCTCTCTCTCTCTATAAAGCTCTCTGTCTCTGTCTCTCTCCAGCAGCAGAGTAGCTGTTGTTTGAAGGAAGACACCTGTATTTATCCATTAGCTTTAAGTGCTGAGGAAATGTCACTGAGTCGGTGAAGGAGTCCCACTGTCGCAGCATGGGGCTGACCAGACAACACACACACGCACACACGCGCACACACACACGCACGCACACACACATATACACACACACACACACACACAAAGCAGTGGCCATGACCTTTCAGCTCTCCTTGAAGTGTTTAAAAGGCTTTAACACAAAGGAAACGGGGCGAGCTGGAGTTGTTAACCTGCACTCAGAGGGAGAGAGAGAGAAATAAAGTATGTCCACTCAGTCTCCATCTTCACTGCTGCGTCTAATTAGCTGCTTTTTTTACCTTAAAGACGCAGGTCAGCAATTCCGGAAACATTCTTATTAGCTCTCTCTCTGATAATCAGTCGAGAATGATATAAGTCTCGTTTTTCTGTCTAAGTAGGTGCAGAGCTGGAATGAGGACATGGTCGGCTTAGCTTAGCATTTAGACTCAAAGCAGGGGGGAATAACTCCCATAACTCTGTCCAAAGTATAAGATCAACTACAAACTCATCCGCCAACTGAATGTCAAGTTATTACTCGGCAAAAAAAAAACCAGCCAAGAGTACTGACCACATCTGTCAACCCGTGATGGCTGGACATGGTGCACAGAAGTCCTAACAGACAATAAAACATGAGCGTGAAGCTTTAATCATTGGGATGGAAGACTTGCAGAGATGCAGGGGGGGGGGAATAAAGGAGGCAGTGAGAGAGCCTGCGAAGCTCGGCAGGGAGGACGAGTCATCCTGGGGGGGGGGGGGGTCGGTGGATAGAGAGGCGCTCTACATACACTTCACACTCTCATATTCACACACACTCGATTAAACAAATTCCCCAGCATTGTTCCCCCTCACACGCATGAGCACACACAGTTTTATGGGTCAAACTGTGTGCATGTGTGAAGCAGCTGTTTCTTTGATCACTGAACAGCAGTCCCCATTTCCCCTCTCTCTTCTGTCTCTAGTTTGCTATCTGCCGCGATCGCTCAATCTTGTCTGTTCTTTTCCCACTCAGTGACCTGCTGCTGTTAAAGATCCACCTCCTCCTCTTCTCTTCTCTTTTTGTCTCCTCCTCATCTCCTTCCTCTCAGCTTTTTCTTTTTTTCTCCTCCTCCCTCTATTCCACCTCGTTTTTCTCTGCTCCTACTCATCACCTCCCTCCCTTTATACCCTCTCATCTCTTCCTCCTATTCACTTTTCTTTTTATTCTCCAGTTTATTACCCTTTATCCTTCCTTCCTTCCTTCACTGGGTGGATGAAGTTGAGTAGAATAAGTTGAATAGTTGGGTATTCCTCTTTATATATCTTCTACATACTGTTTTGTAATGGATATCTTATATGAGATTTCGTTACATTTGTGGAACATAAAACACAAAAAATGTTCAAATATTAAAAGACAAGTGGGAGGTATTTTCACACAAGAAGAATTGAAATAACCACGATGATACATATTGGAAATGTGTGTCTAAAATTTCCCAATAATAAATCGAGAACAAATGATAATACAAACGCTAAAAGGGAATCTCATCTTACATGGAAAACCATTCATCATTTTATTGATAGTTATTCAAATGAAACTTGCAAAGAATTATTTTAAAAATACCCAAAAAGAAACAAATGATCCAAATTAGAACATGGATTGAGGCTGAAAGAGCGGCGCACCCACAGTGATTCAAAGAACAGGAAGTCTGTGTTTGAACCATGAGGGGAGAGCAACAGAAGCAAGAGAGGAGTGTACCAGATCCTGGAGGTTAACAAGGCATGCTGGGAGCTATGTGTCATGGCTGACATGACAAGCTTGACCTTGGAGCAGAGTGGAATGCCTCCCCCCAACATCCACCCCTCCTCCACCTCCCTCTTTCCTCTTTTTCCCTCTGCTCCTGCATCTCTCTTTCTCATTCCCGCGGCCAGAACAGATGAGTTGTCGGCCCAGCCTCTGTGTGTGTGTGTGTATGTGTGTGTGTGTGTGTGTGTGCGCGCGTGTGTGTGTATTTGCGATCAATCACCTCAAATGGTACATGTATCTGTAATTACTATCCAGAGATTTGGCTAATTCTGCTGTACAACATTTCACCCATACAAAGTAATCCGTCAAGAATATGCAGCATATAGGGCATTTAAGTGGCACATTGAACAAGTTTGCGCCTCCTGACTTGCATGATTTGCAAGGTGGAGGTACCACATGAGGTGGAGGTCCCCCACAGTGCATAGTGATAGTGAGTTACTTGCTGCAGATGTGTTATGTAGTATGAAGTGGCCAAATAAAGGCAAATTAAGGTATGCATTTCGAAGCAGTTGTGTAGGGGAGAAAGTGTGCGCTGGATAGAGGTAGGGGCAAGTGAGACGGAGCGAGCAGCGCAGAGTGGCTGTGAATGCGAGCTGAGCAGAGGAGAAGCAGTGAAATTGTCAATTAAGCGGTAAGCACTGATTACATTAATTACATGCATTGCATTCTAAAAACCAGCCATTCGTAACCTGAATGGCAGGCCTGAGTTAAGCTGCAGCGGTTCACACTGCTTCAACTTTCGAAAACGGTTTTTGCTGCGTAGAATCTCGGGTCTGAACTGTTGTCTGAAACGGCACTTCTCAAGCACAAACTAAGACCACCGAGCCCCATTTGATAAGACTTTGTCCATGGGCTTTTCTTTGGAACTGTTGTGCATCATGTCAGTTGAGCTCATGTGGACTGAAATTGAACTGAGAGCAGGGGCGAGCTCTGTTTATGTAAGAACATCCCTCAGTCCTTTTATCCAATCACAGCAATGCATCCATTATGTTTTAATTAAGTTCAATTAAGTTTTTATCACTTTAACGTTTGAGATGGATAATCAACAACCAGGCTGTGTATTGGCCTTCTGTCAGTGTGAGTGTGTGCATGTGTGTGATGTAAAGCTCTACAGAGTCATTATGTTGAGCTGTCAGCAGTGTGTGAGCAGGTTAATTGGAACATGAAGCACAATGTTAACCAGGATTAATCAATGTAATTGCACACATTGTAATTGCAGTTTTTTATTGGTGCGATCAGGGTCTCCTCATGAACCTCTGTGTAATGGTTCTATTATTATTGTTATTTTTATCTTTTTTATTTTTCATTTAACCCAAATGAGATCATTTCTGCTTTTTCGCTGATGTGTTCTACCACAGGGGAACACTAGGGTGAGGTAGTGTGAGCGTGTATGTGTTCGCTTGTGTGTTATTCATTAATTAGGGCTGTTTTCCCAGAGATTAGCCCAGTGTCGGCTCTGCTACCTTCAGTCGCTTCATTCATTAGCGCAGCATCATTCATTAACCCAGCCGCTAATGAAAAGCCACTCTTAATTGGCAATGAGGAGATAAGGGCTAAATGAAAACACTAAATATACAGGGGGCAGTGGTGTGTGTGTGTGTGTGTGTGTGTGTGTGTGTGTGTGTGTGTGTGTGTGTGTGTGTGTGTGTGTGTGTGTGTGTGTGTGTGTGTGTGTGTGTGTGTGTGTGTGTGTGTGTGTGTGTGTGTGTGTGTGTGTCTATTAATTCTCTAGATAAAGAGGAGGCCCAGTAAACCTTTATTAGCTACTTAACCAGGACACTTAGCCTGGTAATAAGGATCAACACAGAAACCTGGTGTCATGAACTCACTAACACACGCACACACATACACATACACAGTGGTGGATAAGAAGAGTCATTGAAATACCACACAGACATATGCTAGTGCATGTACTCTTGGTACATGTGTGCATGTTCTATTTGAACTGCATCTACTGTACCGCAAACATAGACATTTTCTTTCTTCATCAACACATCTTCACTCTTCGCTCTTCAAACATTTAACACACATATATACGAGTGCAATGTCGATACAGCAGCATTACTGCGCTGTGATTAAAAAAAATCTATAGTTCCGTGCAACATGAAAAAACGCACGCACGCACACACACGCACACTCTCACACACACACACTCTCACACACACACACACACACTCACACGGAGGTTTGTCTCAGTCATGAGACAATACATGCTGATATTTGATATTAACCCACCTCTCTCTCTCCTTCAGCTGGGACGGCCACTGAGGCCTCCCCTCCAGCCCCGCCTCCTCCTGAAGCTCAGCCAATAGAAACCAAGGCTCCCGAGGAGGAAATGGATGTCACGGATGATGATATCACAGCAGGTAGACACAATACATTGTCTCATTTAATTACTAGATTTTGTGATTAGATGAAGCAGATTTACTGTTTATTTCTTTGTTAGAGGGATATCTATTTTTACACTACTGTAAAAACTCTACAGTATCTATTATGTAGCCTGTATTGAGCCTGCCTGGGGTCTTAGGGCGGATTTACAGTTGCAACAACCAAGGTGGCCTATGCCCGTGTATGCTTTTATACACATGTGCTAGTGTTGCTGGTGGCGTTGAGTGGACAGTGTTTCTGCAAGAAAGGCTGACACCAGGCCTGAGACTCATAGTGCAGCTCTGGAAGAGGAGTATAACCCAAAAAGAGCAAAGGCTGGTTTGGCGGTGTGTTTACAGTTCACAGTCCACTGTATTGGCACCCGCTCTAAGCACTGGGAGAAGCTGGAAATGCAATGCAATGCCACCAAGCTAACAATCACAGTTGTTGTGGTTAATTGATACATTTCTAGGGAGGTGCACATCAGAGCCACAGCAAAGGCTACGGCATAAGGCATGCCTCTATGTAGAGATTCAACGCAGAGATTCACACGCTAATTTATTGCTCACTTAGGAAATGGCATGGACACCTGGAAGCTTGGTGGCAGAAAGTTATATCCTGCCCAAGGATGATTTGCTATGGAATGTATGTGAATGTGACACTTATATACATGACACAAGTCGTGATAGACTGCAAGCTCTGATTAGTCGGGGCTGAACATGTACAGATTCAAGATTTCAAGATTCAAGATTTCAAAGGTTTATTTATCACATGCAATTATACAAGTACAGCAGCAGTGAAATGAAATTGAAACCACTCTGTCGACTGTGCAAAAAAAAAAAAAAAAAAAAATAGCGCAAGCAGAAAATAACATTTAAATAAGAAAATAAAACTGAAAAAGAGAATAAAATAACAGACTTAAATTTGAATAGAAAAATATAAATACATATTATAAACAAGAAATGTATATAAATGAGACAATGACAAAAGTATTTACAGAAGAAGACCGTAACCCAATGGGTGATATGTGTGATATATGGTGTGTACTTAGTGTGTGTTATGTTGTCCGAATGGCCTGAGGGAAGAAGCTCCTCCTCAGTTCTGGCCATGACACTGTGTAGGCGCTTGACAGAAGGCAGCTCCAGAAACAGTTCACGGTTGGGGTGGTGAATGTCCGTTATAATCCTGGTCGCTCTGGAGCTGCACCGTCTGATGTAAATGTCCTGAAGGCAGGGCAATGCAGTTCTTGTGATGCGCTCAGCACATTGGATCACTCTATGGAGAGATTTCCGGTCCTGGGTGCTGCAGTTGCCATACCAGGCGGTGATGCTTCCAGAGATGACAGACTGGACAGCGGCAGAGAAGGTTCTCTGCAGCCCTGTGGAGATCTTACATTTCCTCAGACGTCTGAGGTGATACAGACACTGCCTAGCCTTCTTCACCAGTGAGGTGATGTGGGTTGTCCGTGTTAGGTCCTCAGAGATATGAACACCGAGGTACCTATAGCTGCTCAGCTTCTCCAGCGGGGTCCCGTAGATCTTTAGTGGTGTGTAATGGGAACCTCTTCTTCTCCCTGCTGAAATCTACCACCATCTCCTTGGTCTTGGTGATGTTCAGGTTGAGGTTGTACAGTAGTGTGTTGGCCCAAACAGGACAGGAATCTTTTACTCTAAAATCTGACATAGTTACGATCTCAAAATCACTTCTGCTGCTCACATTTCACCCTCAAGTTTCTGTGAAATATGTAATATCTAAAAGTAAGGGATCATTTCCCCCAGTGACCTGTGGAGCCTCATCTGGTTTGTTGTAAAAAACATTAAAAACTGATTTATCATTTATGTATAGCTGAACTCAGGAGTCTTGCTCTGGTGACTCTGAATGTAGGTTAATCATTATCTGTGTGTGTGTGTGTGTGTGTGTGTGTGTGTGTGTGTGTGGTGTTTGAGAGAGAGCATGCGTGTGTCACACGCGTGATTCCAGTGTACTGTGACCTGCATGGTGTTAAAAACAGTTTGGTGTTTAGTACGCAAATATTCTCTCTCTCTCTCTCTCTCTCTCTCTCTCTCTCTCACTAACACCCACACACACACACACACACACACACGCGATAAGGTGAGGATAAACGTATCCCCATGACCCCTGCAGTACAGGTAGAAAACTCACATACACACACACTCATACACTTTTCCACTCCAATTATCTTTTGTCACCCTTCCCCGAAAGTTTAACAGTGAAAGACACAGACAGAGAGGCACACACACGCACACACACACACACCATCAGGTCTAGTGTTTAGTGGTATTTTCTATTCATTTCTATACATTTCTTCTTTCGTGTTTCTTTTTTCTTTTTTTTCCCACCAGCTTCGGGCCAATAAGCCTTGCTTTACTTTCTCTTACAGCAGCTGATCATCATCACCTCATTAACTATATCGGAGTCTAAAGGGAAATTTGCATTCTCCCAACAATGATGAATTCGAGAAAAAACACTGTTTCACTGTCTCTTCACCGTCTTTCCTTCCTCCTCCCTCCATTCTTCTCTTGGACCAGTCAATATCACAGATGTGTCTGACAATTTATCATTTCTCACAGCTCATTTTTCTCCTATTGACAGCAGTATTTTTTCATTCAGTCTCTGTAGTATTCAATCTGTTAGCAGACGCCTCAAACACAGAGTCTGAATCTCTTCTATGCTGTGGAGGAAAAAACTCATTGAGTTTCCAAACTTTTCACCTCTGATTTCTTCTTCCACTGTCTGTCTGCCAATTTGTAAACTTTTTTTTTTGCAGATCAATTTTGAAAAAGAAAAAAGGGAACAAGGATGTGCTTTATGTGCATTCTACGGCAGTTTGCAACACATGGTCTTATTACTGCATACGATCAGCTCTGTGTATTGGAATCAAACCAGCGCACAAAGCTGAGGTAGAGATGCGTGCACGGAAGAAAAGCCCACATTGTTGGTCAGAAGAATGCACCTAATTTTAAACTATATGAGAGACTTTGGTATCAACAGGCTTTTGGATATGTGTAAATACCGCAACGCCAGCCTCTTCAAAAAGGTGGTTGTATGACGTGCTTAATAATGTTAAGCACGGCCGCATGTAAACCGGAGTATCAGTGGAATATTTATTTACATTAGCTGTATAAACAGCTTAGTCAGAAAGTTTAAAGGCAAAATCTGGAATATAATTAATACAAATTCCCAGGTGCAGCCACCGTTAAAAACATGTAGAAGAGTTGAATGGATCTGAAGTATTGGACCAATCCCAGATGAGCAGTGGGCAGCCAACATACTGTGCACAATGTTGGCTGCCCAGTGCTCCTCTGGGATTGGTTAAATGAAGAAAATCAACTTCACTATGTTAAGTATATGATTGCATGTGACAAAAAACGATTCTTCTTCTAATTATTATTTTCATGACCCTACCTTATTGATTTTTTTTTCACGATAAATCAAATTACTGTAAAGGATGGTTTGGGATTTTTTCCCCAGTCTTTTATATTACACCTCTCATGTGCCAGACATACATGGCTGTAATCATTCCTCTTTTGCGAAAATGAGTGAACAAATAAGTGGAAAGGGAGGAAAACAGCAGAAAAAACAAGAGGAGGAAAGGAAATAGATGGAAAAGGAAAAAAGGAACTGAAATGAGAAGAGTAGGAAACATTAAGAGATGGAAGTAGGAAGCACAGGGGAAGAGAAAGGAAGAAAGGAAGGAGGAAATGGGTGGAACCAACAGAGGAAGAGGTGAGAAGAGGAGACAAAGGAAAAAACGACAGAGATGTCGACAGCCACAGAATCACTTGGCTGCAGGCTGTTACCACGGCGATAGACTCATCACCTCAGTCTACTGTTTCCCTTGTCACACGCGCACACACACACACGCACGCACGCACGCACGCACGCACACACACACACACACACACACACACACACACACACACACACAGAGTTCAGGATGTGCTGGTGACAGTTGTTGCTCGGTGCCTCAGTTGCAAAACATCCTAAACCAGAGCACACACACACACACACTCACACTCGTACAAGCATAAACCTGTGTGTGTGCTGTAATTATGTCCCTAGCAGTGTCAGGGGATGTCATTAGGATCCACCGCACCCTCCTCGTAACATGCACACACACATACACATCCACCTTCTATCTCTCTAGGTTTCTATCTCTCTTGCTCTCTCACTCTCTCTCTCTTGCTCTCTCTCACGCACGCACGCACCCACACACGCACGCACGCATGCACGCACACACACACACACACACACACACACACACATTTCAGTTTAGTTAATTGAATCTCTACTGGCATGACATTTTGATGGATGAAAATGTTGCCAAATGTACACACAAACAAAGTATAGTAAATAATGCATACACTTAATAATTAATAATAATAAAGCAAAGCGTGATAGATTCTTAATAAAGAAATACTTATCAGGACAATTTTGTGTGTTACAATTTGTAAGACCAGATTTATGATGAGTTGGAGCATATGGCAAGTGAAGTCCATGGATTTTGAGTACAGCGTGTAAACAAAATAAGTACTGAACAACATCTTTGTCATTTAAAAAACTATATATACATTAATTTTAGCATCAGTCACAAAGGCAACTGCTAGGGGCATGGATAATTCCTGGATAACTGCAGCTTTTGCATTTTTATACAGGGAACTGGATAATTCCTGGTATTTTTAAAGCATGTTCTCCTACAACAACAGCTGACTGACTGGTTGTAAACTGGATTGAAATTGAACTGTTTTTGGGTTGTTGGGAAAACAAAATGGATTAGTTAGGCTTCACCAATATAATTTTATGTGATACACTTATTGAAAACTGTATTGAGTTGTATTTGTGTTTGCAGTGCCAGCTTTTATTGCTACTTGCTATTTATGTTGTTGTTTTATGTGGATTGACAGGGCTATTCAATATATATTTTATAATATTTTGTAATTCACGTAATTTTTTTATATGGTATATCAAGAATTTTCCCAATAATGTTCGGTGAGTTATTTATCAAGTGAAATTTTCAACACATGTTCCACACTAGAGGGAAGAGAGTATCTCAGTATCTCGCTTGCTACTAAACTAGAGATGGATAATTGCAAACGTATCATTTTCTATTCGACACAATTCCTTGTCCTATTTGTTAGTAGGAAGGAAGGAAAGGTAGTACCCTTGCAAGGGGTCCACAGCGGCAAAGATAGAGGTCAGAGGTCAAAGTTCAGGCTGGCCCTCACCTTTCAGTGTCATTAGCCCTTTTGTGATTTGGTTAGCTGAAACGCTAGCCTTCCCTGCTAATCTAATATCAGAGCCTGGAGGTTGTTTGGGTCAGATCACATTTCTCCTCAAAACAGATTGAACTTATGGGGAGATAAATGGTCAGAGCTGTGAGTCCAAACGCTCTGATTGTTTCTGATGATTGTGTCTCTTCTGTTTGACACAGTGGGGGACCCAGCTGGTGTATGAGAATATTATTATATTATAGACAGAGGAGTCACGTTGTTGTCCAAATATTTCTAATGTGCAGGTATGTATTTCTGGTGGCTCTGCAACAGAAACAGACATATTTAAGAAAGTGGTAATGTGTAGTATTCTACATGTCATTATAGTAAGGTATTTTATTTGATCTAATATTGTATTGTAGTATGATATGGTGTAGTCTTGTGTAGTATGTTGTGGTAAGGTATAGTGTATTTTAATATAGTTTATTATTGATAGTACAGTAACCCTACACTATAGGGTTGAATTGCATCAATCATCAATCCAATCGATTTGTGAGAATGCCAAAGATTCACACCCCTACTATACGCTGTATCATACCTTATCATACCATACTGTAAGGCCTACAGTACACAAATTGATTGAATTGATGCAATTAGATTCAAAATCCATTAATGATTGATTGAATAGAAAAGGGGACACTATTTTCAGTATTTTGCTCCAGTGTACGGTGTCCTTATCTGCTGAAATACGAAATGAAACACAACTCAAAATTAAGATAAATGAAAATCTGCAGCCTTTTTATTTTAAAAAGTTAACAGCATTAATTAATTTGAAAGCATGCATGCCTGTACAGTATGTGGATAACAAAATTAACGGATGTGCTCTGCTTCGTTATTAACATTATAGCTAAGCCAAGCAGTGAGAGCAACCTTTCTGCTTCACTGTTAGCTCCAGAATGTCAATAGCTGTACAAGATGCTGAGCAGGTGCAGAGTTTTTCAGCTAAAACGCAGTGACCAGCAGGTTCTTTTCTCCGCCAAAAACTAAATAGTTTTATTCCTGCGGTGTGTGTTGTGTGGCCTTCTTCGCGTTTGTCTTGCAAAGGTAATTACTCAGTCCTTAGATAAACATAATGCTTGAAACTGCTGCCCTTCTTGAAGGTGAACTTCAAAATAACTTGAGCATGTGCTGTAAATTGCCTGAGTGCTGCACAACCTTTGCAGTTGAGTTATGTCCTTTGTTCCGTCAACATCACCACATTAAGTAACATTTAAAAAAGCTATTTTTGACATTTGTGTCGTGAATCTGAATCGTAGGAGATAATAATGTAGTGAAGTGATCTTTTTACCAACACCTAGTATACAGTGCTATAGCGTAGTATAACATAACATAGTAAAGTATTTGCCGTGTGATAAGTCAAGGTGTATGAGGTGTGGTATAGTATAGTACAGTATATCATAATATAGTAAGATATGTAAGGGATAATGGAGGAAATGTAAGGGCATTATCCTGTTTATATCATGGTAAGTTGACAAAGAAAAAAAAACATGTTCATTGTATGTGTTCTGTGGTCAAAATATAACTTTCCCCGTATAGGACGGACCGTATTTATGACTTAAACTAGTCTGCTCAGCTCACTGAACCCTTTAACTCAACCTATTAGCCAGAGAGCTAACATTATGCGAGCAAGATTTAAAGTCAATAATATCACGTACAGTAGACAAAGAGTAGATGTCATTTCAAAAAGTCCACATAAGATTATCACAAACAAATGACTTGCCATATGTGTTGTTGGACGGAATATATATACGATGGTATTCTAAATTATAGTAAAAGCTATATATCATGGTATGCTGTAGTACATCCAAGTATAATTTATGATAGCATAGTTTAATATGTTATAATTTATTATATCATAGTATAATACAGTATAGTGTTGTCTGTAATAGTATAGTTTAGCTTATCATGGTATACTATAGTGAATTAAAGTTTAGTATCATACAGTGTAGTATTGTCTATTATAGTATAGCATAGAATAGCATAGTTTCATATCATATCATAGTATAGTATGTTTAGTATAGTACAAGTGTAGTGTGGTCTATCATTGTATAGTATAGAATATCATTGTAGTACAACATTTGGTAGACTAGTCTATGAAAGTATAGTTGTCCATAGTATAGTATTTTACAGTATAGTAGTGCAGGACTGTATAGCACACTTTTGATATACAATTATTCTGTCTGATTCCGAACGTCAATAAAATTCAATTAGAAGGAAAAAAAGACTCTACTTATACTTTAAGAACTTGCCTGAGAATCATCATATTTTTAAGCTTTCCTCAGTATGAAAGTTATACACAGATTATTGTTTGTTTTTTCATGTCACTCTGTCAATACTTATTGTTTATATATCGCTGAGGCTCAGAATGACCCATCAGTAAGGTTCCTCTCTTTCTGGAACACTGCACTCTCCTCTGTCCATTCATACAGAGGTCATCGGTGTTGGAAAAACGTCTGAAAATACAGATGACCAAGTATGGTATTGTATGGAAACAATGTACCGAACTACAGATAAACGATGTGCATTCATTCACTGCTCTAGTACATACTAGTCATACTAACCATATTGTCACATTCTGCCCCCCTCGCCACTCACACACACACACAACACCACACCTGTCTTATGGTTGAGTGGACAGTGTGATAATGTGCACATGCAGGGGGGATGGGTAGAGTGTGTGTGATCGTCTGTGTGTACGTGTGTGTCAGGGTTTATGAATGTGTCACAAAGATAAAGCACTGGCCTTGGGGTTGTGTGATTGTGTATGTGATTGTGTGTGTGCGTTTCAGCTTGCTTGTGGCCTGAACACAGATATAGATGGAGTTGTGAAGACGGATGGAAATGACTGGTTACTGACTGGATATCTCGGTTCCGCCTCTGAATGCCTGATTGGCTGTTTGATTGCTAATTGACTGGAGAGTAGTCAAGAGGCAACCAGCACAAAGGATGCATGCATTATACTCCTCAAACACCATCAGACCAAAGGCAATTTAAGTCAAAACTAAAGAATCAATTAAAAGCCAACACGTGTTTCAAATGTGAGCATGTGTCCATATCTCAGATTTCATGGAAATAAATGAAAGATAAATGTAGTTGTGCAGAAACAGATGTGCCTCTGAGAAGTCTATTGTCAGCAGAACATCTAAGACCCATTTTCCACCAAAATATCACCTCCTCTCCTTGTGCTGCCTCACCCATTTGTTCCTCTCCTCTCACCTGTGCACCTGGGTACCAGTACCACACAGATAAGCAAAATGAATGTCAAGGTCAGGAAATAATCAACTGTGGGAGAGCCGCATGCTCTGGACACTGCTGCCTTGAAAGTAGGGCTCTGGAACAGTGATGGAAAGTAACTAACTGCATTTACTCAAGCACTGTATAATTTCTACTACCATTTTGAGGTACTCTTACTTTTGTTGAGCATTTCCATTTTCTGCTTTTTTATACTAATGTCATAACTACATGTCAGAGGGCAGTATTGTATTTACTCCACCACATTTGACATCTTTAGTGGCAAGTTACTTTGCAGATTTTATTTTATTGCATTGCATTTATTTGTATTGCATTAACCAGCTGTAACAGTAAAGCACTGTAATTAATTAATTAATTAAGGAATTAAGGAATATTGAGTAGTAGTCATATAAATGATGGAACACAACACCAGTGTTATTAATGTCTTCCAGATTTTGAATTAAATTGTAGCTGGAACATGATGGTGACATTTTTGCGTGGAGATATTCAAGGTAGAACTGAAGCTAAAGCCGTCCCGATCACAGCAGTTAGCCACCAAATGTCCCACTGGGCCATCTTGGCAGGACATCCTAAGAAATAAGCGATCACATCCACAATGAGGCAGGCATTACTTCGTTAGTCAGCACTACACTTGCTGAGAGAGAGTGTGCAGGAGAGTTCTGAGAGCAGAGCTTTCATAGGCACATGAAATCTGTGCATGCAAAAATATATTTGGGAGCAAGCGCGCAGCTTGAGTGCAAGCAGAGCAATTATAAGCACCCTCAGATGATATTTGAGTCCAAGGGAAGGTTTTCAGGGAAAACTTTACAAAAAACATTAAATTGTGCTCCCAAGTTGAAAGGCCGCAATCTTGTATAAAAAAGATGGGGGCATAAACTCCATATTCTTCTGCCTCTGCTAATCTATACCATTACAAAAAGTAAAAGTAAACTGCCAACTGACATCAACATGTCTGTGTCTCCCCCACTGTTATATCTCAAAGCACTTTGCTCTTCGCCATTTTCCCTTCTTTTTCCTCTACTCTCAGTAATGGTGTTGTTCAGGAAAATGTTGAATTCTGATGTTCACAGATAATTTGTCTTTTCATTGCAGAGATCTGTGTGTTGTGTTTAATCTGATCGGATTAACTGTCAGACATCTTGAATTGATCTGCACACTTCAGACTCAACAAACCATTAATCTGTCACCTAGCTATTTTCTTATTTCCTCACCATTTCTTAGCATTCTCAGCAAAAATGTCCAAATTAGCACATTTCAGCTTCCTGTTTTAGATATTTTCTCTTCAAAACCTTACCTTTACTGAGATAAAACAACATCTGCAAATTTTATATAAACACCACTTATTTAAAAACATAATGACAAAGCAGACTTACAGGCTTCATAGAAAATTGAAATAATGAGCTGAACTCTGAATAAAGGGAGACAACGGTAAAACAGGAGCAGGAAATGCTATAAATTTAAGACAGTAAGTAAGTAACAGCTATTTGGAACTCACTTGCACCTTCATCCTAGATTAAGGATTAAAATGTGCACTACAGGCTGTAGTTAGTGCATTGGTGCATTGATATAATGGTAAGCTTTTGGATATCTCTTCAGTTAAGAATTATCTGTAGTCTGTGACTTTCATTACCCTGATAACTTGGCCATGTTTGATTCATATAAACATTTTAATTGTTCTGTAAGATGTTGTTGTTCCTTTTTTCCATTCTCCCCACCTTTCTGTGTGATGGAACGGTCGTTTTCTTTTCCCACTCACTTTAAGTTGTGATGCTTTTCATTTGGTGCAGTTGAAATCAAATTCTATCCAATGGCTTTGATTCATCTGTGAGGGAGAGTAGAGTGTGACTAAGCTATGGTGGCATTAATAAAAATAATTCCTTCTTTATGAAGAAGTGGTGTGATGGAGGCCCCCCACTGTCCCCGCATTAGGGAAATTAACATCCAGAGCCATTTTTCAGAGCGCTTTATTAACAGCATGAACCTTACAGCCTGCAGAGTGCCGAAAATATCGGTTGTATTAAAAACCTGTCGGATCGTAAATTAAACTGCAAAACAAACACATAATGGATAATGGAGGACAGAAGAGTAAGACCTCAGGCTTTCAATATTGGCAATCTGTGCTATTATACAGTAGTACTGACTGGAAGAAAGTTAATGTGGTAGATGTTGCTCTTGAAATGTCCCCCTACATGTGTTTATACAGCATCTGTCATGCATCTCTACTGCACTGAAGCCTATTTGTGAGAGGCAAGGAATGGAATAACTCATGACAAATGTACTCTCTTGCAGTCAAAAGAACATATGATTGATAGGGTGTCCACCACAGGAATGGGAAGTGCTGCCAAATTTCTATAGGTCCACATTGTAGTTGTGCACCCACCATACCAATCTGCAGCCGGATCTGCAAGAAAGCTAAAGTGACTACTTGTATAGTTGGTGAACAACTGAGGCTGGTGAGCCAACCGCTAACTAGCTCACAAGCCAGGAGCTTGCATTAGTCTGTCACAATAATTCTCTGAGCTTCAAACTGTTTTACTTCCCACGACTCAAGATTGAACATAATTTGATCTAATGGGTTGACCGAAGCAGAAACAAACATCTCTGAGCTAGTATACTTGCTAACTTCATGTCAATTACCAAGCTCCGTTTGCAGATTAGTGAGCTTGCTAAGTGCTGTTAGCTCAGGCATTATTATTGATCCCACTGCTTATCTTGCAAGACCCGCCCTACTTTGCCTGTGATTGGTTGCCTTCATTGGTTTTGTTCCCTATGCTTGCCTCCAACTGTTAGCCCTGGTTAGGTCTCTTTGCAGTTCTGATACGTTGGTTTATGAGCTGTAGTTCCCCGGTAAACACACCAACCTTTTCGGCTTCCTTCCCAGTCTGCTGCTGCTACTAAAGTACAGTCATCGTCCAGAGCCGCCCTTCGTCTGTGTGAATTCTTCTGTGGTTCTCTATTTACTCAAAGGTCAACATCTCATTTGGGCCCCCCGATCCACCACCCTCCCTCATATAGTCTAATTGAAGCATTGTGTTTCCAGTGAGCGCAGATAGCTCCTCTGTCTGTGTCTTAAGACGGTAAAATACACTTAACCTTCAGATGGACTCTCCCCAGTTGGAAGGGCAGGCACTGTTTCAGGACTCAAATCTTTTTTCTCTATCAACTTAATTGTGTTTTTCAATTATTTGCCCAGATTTTCTGTCTCCTGACATTTGCTGTGAGGACAGTGTTTACCCCTGACTTTCCCCTCCGCCTATAGCACTAGCGCTCTTTTCTTTAATACAACTGTTTGAGGTTTCAGAGGAATTTAAAGGCTTGTCTTTGGCTTGCGGCTGCGCTCAGAGTTACCTTTGTTTGCGTGTTTTTTGGGTTATTTAATCCCCACCCCCCCTACATTTAACTAAATATTTTCTCCCACAGTATCTTACTGCCTGTCGTTGACGTTTTCTTCCCCCCCTCCTTCGTTCTCACATCAGTTTCCTGCTGGTATTGATCCTCTCCCTCAGTCCCTGGTGATCAGGTTTTACCAGGCTCCCATTGATTACCAATGGAGGCAACGTTGAGGTGCGTCATGGGAAGATTGTGAGGTTGCAGCCCAAGAGGGGAGAGATGGGAAGGTTGTTGGTTTGGTTTCCTCAGCAGGGTTTCTAAAATCCAGACTGTACTGTTTTTTTTGGAAATAGATATATATGTACAACAAGCTTTCACTTTCGCTTTATGTATATAATACTGTTTAAGCCCGTATTATTTTTTCACTATTTCAGTGTTCTAAAATTGCAATTGTAATTGATAATTTCAATAAATTGTGATTATTGCTTATTAGATTTCAGTGCTATTGTAACAATTACAATAACAATTAACAATTTTCATATACATCATATAATGTTATAATACTTATGTCAGCTGCATCACCATGTCACTAACTGCAGTTTGTTGCATACCAGTTGAGAGTAACTTTTTATTGATTTAACACACAATTCATTCACTGACCACATCTTTCCTAATTAATCAGTTGTTTTGTCATTTAAACTCAACCACCAGCAGTGTGGATTTCAAGCCCATTTCACACATGTTCACATGCAAGTTTAAACCTGCGGGAATTGACAAAAACTGAACACCATAACATTCATTATGGGAAGAATTTATTACCGTATTGTTGTGTTAGAGATCCATTACTTGGCGCTAGGTGTACATACTAAACTGGCTACTGAGTTTACTTTAATTAGCAGTGATAAACAGCAAACAAACTATTTATAAGTGGTTATTAACACATTATAGCTGTAGCTGTAAGCAGTATAACTTATTTGGCAGATATAGGCTTGTCTCAGGTAGTAATATAAGATCTCTTTATAGGAAAAGTTAGAATTGTTGCTGAATACTGTATATTTATAAACTGTTAGAACATTATAGTGTGTTATAAACCCTTTTAATACTTATAGTAATTTTATACTTATACTTATTTCGCCCATTATGGGAATTGCGTCAGTTTTATTTTATGTATTTTAGAATACTCAATGAAGTCTAAAAAGGAAGTCAACTCGAAACATATTGCAGTAGTTCTAAATTAATTTATTGTAGAACATTCCAAACAGACAAGAGGTATCATTATTGTTTTAAAAGAGGGTTTTAGGTTAAAAAAATCCTGTCATTAGTGCTTTAAGGTTATTGCGTAATTGATATTGTTGTTGGGAGACTCTTCTTTGTTTAAGTTGTCATCAAATTAAATACTGAACTTAACTGAGCAGCTTTTATTATCTGGATGACAAGTTAATTGGTTGAGAGCTGACCCCAGTTGGTTGCGTGTGTGTGTGTGTGTGTGTGTGTGTGCACTACTGTATTGATTATTGTTCCTCAAACAAAGAAAGCAGCCTTCCTTCCCTCCTTCCCTCCTTCCCTCCTTCCTCCTCCTTCCTTCCTTCCTGGGTGGATGGAGTTAAGTAGAATAAGTTGAGTAGTTTGATATTCCTCTCTATATATCTTCTATAAATTATTTGGTAATACATATCCTATATATGAGTTTCTTGTTACATTTGTGAAACATGAAACACAAAAAATTTAGCACATTGAAGACACAAGTTACGATTCTTTCTTTCTTTCTTAGTCTTCGCCTTCCTTTTTATTCTTCCTTATGTCTTTTCCATTTATCCTGCTGCCTGGCCTGTTTCCCTTGTCCTTTGTTTATACATGCCCTCTTATTTCTGCCTTCCATTTCTGACTCCTCTTTTCTCTTTCCCCTTTACCATCGTTCCTCTTATTTTCATTCATTATTTGTCTTAATCCTTTCCCTCCCTTTCTCACACCATCACTCCATGTGTTTTTTCTCTCTCCCCAAACCAGTGGTCACAGGTCTGTGGTACCAAATTCCCTGAAATATGTAGTTAAGGCAAAAATGACCTCAAACTCATAGCAAATATGAAATATACATGCAACAACATTGCATGAAAGAAGATTTTGAGGTTATATTTTCTCACAAAGGTGAAAGAGTTCTTTCTGTTCTTCCTCTCTGCAGAGGAGTTTCAGTTTTTATGACACATCCATATTTTTACAGTGATTGCATGGACTCCACAGGTTGTTGCATTACACCATCCTGCCCTTTTTTTAATAGATTCCTTCCTTTATAGATAATGTCATTTCAGCCAGAAAGCCTTTTTATCCTGATCCATCCATGGTTTTTATGAAGATTTAGCCGAGCTGAGGCGAGCAGCGAGGGGAGCTCATCCGTCCCCCTCTTTAGTTTATTGGGTTATGTTTGGGAGCAGGTTGGCCAACAAATAGGATTTAGATACAATGTCATTATAATAGATCTGTCGGTTGTGAAGGAAGCAGATCGATAGGCTTCAAAAATCAATCAGCCCGTCCGCATGGGTCGGAAGGCAGCAGGTACACATGCACAGGAAGTGATGCTATCTGTCGACGGTCCCTGGAAAACCTCCCATCTCGACCGATGAAAGTTCAGGACATCTGCAAGTTCCTTTAAGTCCTGTTTTATTTGGTATCTTTGGAAATCTCATAGAATTTAGTTCTAATTTTGAATCTGTGAAAACATTCCAACATGCTTAAGCATTTAAGTATTTTAAACATATCAATAAAACTAGAATACTTTAATTGTTTGTAGGGTTTGGAATTGTTTTTATTTATTTTATTCTTGAATCACTTTTATGTAACTACATGTAGCACTTAGTCAGTTAGCTCAATACTAACAAACAATAGGAATGACCCTAACCCTTTGACCTTTTGTTGCAACACGCCAAAGTAATATATTTCTTGTAGCGGTAATGGAGAAATATAACAGTTACTAATAATATTTCAGTGGTGTGTTACTGATATATTAAAATGAGCTGTATTTTGTAGGTGATGAAGCCTAATCCTACGGGCGCACTTTAATTTATTGTAATATTGTAATGTAATATATTACTAAATGAAGGTAACTAGTAATATGTTATAAATTGCATTTTGAAAGTAACTTGCCCAACACTGATAGCAGTATAGGTAACAAAGACAGGAATGAAGGTAAATAAAAATAAATAATTAAGATAAGATAACAATTAAAATTAGTATGAATATAGAAATGAAGACAAGGCAATAATAATAAATCATATAGTGTAACAAAAAAGAAAATATTAAAGTATTTATATAATTAATTACAAAACAAGAAGGACATCAATCATAAATGCCATCAAAACTTTTGCAGTTCTACTGATAATCCCAAATCTAGAATATAGGGCCTCTAACTAGAGCACGTACACACGGTAACATACACATCATACCCATACCCGCATATCTCCTTAAGGTCGGGCTGGGAGGCAAACAGGCAGCAAGGCACCAACAACCTGCAGACCGACCCAGAGCACACCTATACTGCAGGCAGCCGATCAAAATAACTGATTAATGGTTTCAAATGGGAATAGAATCCATCAGAAAAAACCCTTACTGAAATGAGAGATTACCCATTTTGAGAAAGAACATGACATTGTGTATCCAGGATTTGGGTAACAGGGGTAGAGAGGATTTCCAAAACAGGAGAATTCCTCTGCGTGCAATTAAGGAGGTAAAGGCGATTACATTAGTATGAACATTTGTTGTGATGTTTTCTTCTGTGGATCTTCCAAAGATGGTAACATTTCACAGTCCTGTAAACCTAACATGTTATTTACATCATAGAATTACATCTGACTTCACAATGTAAACTCAGTCTGCTTGTATGCAGCAGTCAAAACTTCGTCAAAACATGTGGGGAAAAGTTGCACCAGTGTGAACTGGCTCATCGTCTGTTATCAGCCAAGAAGGCCTGATGGAACAGCCTGTTAATTGACTTTCGTAGTAGCAGTTTGTAGTGAACACACAACACACTAATGAAATACATGTTCACATCACACATAGTATGCTTTGACAGACCTCTTTTGTTGATATGCTAAGAAATAATTGCAATCCTAATCATTCATCATCTCTAACAGTTTAAAAGGGACTGCCAAAGGTGCATACCCCCATCTGTATAAACAAGGTTTATATACAGCTAAATGTCTTGACTTTGTCCGTGAAACCTGCAGATAGCCCCATCCATCAGTCTAAATCAGTGCCTCTCTTTACTTTCTCTGTAAATCTCAACTTTTTAGTGATTCTGGTTGGGAGTCTATCTCTAATTCTGTTATCTACTGGCCCAGTCTGGCCTGGGGATGGATGCCATCTCTAATCCATTTATCAGAGCCGGCCGCTGGGCCTTCTTCCAAATGACAGCTGGCCTTTAGCAATCTCATTATAAAAAGCACCAGGATATAGTATGGAAATATGGGGGGAGGGGCTCGTAGGGTCTGAAAAATGGACCGGGGAACAAACACACAATGGACATATTAAAACAGAATTTTTTTTTTTAAATGTGTACTTTTAGCCTGTTTTTTTTTCCAGAAAAATGGCAGTGGTTACACTATTGCACAACAGAAAGTGTTTAGTCCGTTAACTTCATACACATAAGGATGCTTATGCTACAGCCCAGCGGACCTCCATACCATTGTATGTGTTGAAGTTTTGGGTGTCAATTTTTCCTGGCACTTACATAAAACAGGCAGAATGACACCTTCAGTGTAACGTCAGTTTTATCAGCACAGTGAACGGCTTTTCCCCAGCCCGGTCACACCTGCTGGGTAAAACGTATGTATGTGTCTTAGAGAGACGCATTAAAACTTTTTCAGTATGTCTTGGATTTCCATCAGAAACACTTTCTGATCACCATCATGAATAAACGGAGAATGTATAGCAAATTAATGTATCAGTTTCCTAAGCATTATTTTACTGTTAAGTAGCAGCTCATTTTCATAAATGGTTAGTAAATATGGTGTAGTTCGTCGATAAATATTATTTGGACTGCCATTAGAACGTTAAGCTGATGTTTATAAACCACTATTTTATAAAAGTTTGTAAAGCAATTAATTGTCACAAAAACTAAAGTTTATTTAACTATAAATTTACAACTTATTAATGATGGTTAAAAAGTGTTGCTTTTCCATCCAACTCAAATGCTTCTCAGTTGTATTTAGAATTATTTTTGAGATCAGATAGCCCACTGACCTGCCCAAGATGCATTAAGTGACAGACTGAATGAGGAAAGCAGGGTCTAAGTTGCAATGTAATTCCACTACATTCAAGCTGAGATATATTTGAACCTACCACAACGTGAACTTCATAATCTATTTAATCACAGTGCAATATATTCTTCTATCAGGGAGGCTGCTATTTGTTTTAGGTGAGGTTGTGTGCCTCCATGACTATATATGGTGGGAAATCCTGCTGAAGCAACGCAGGTCTTTTTCTGAATCTCTGTCTTGAGGAGTTTTTTAACAACTCACCAGCTGAGTCTTTGAACATCAGTGTAGACTTAAGCCTGTAACTTTCCTCGAACCATTATCACAATAGCCCTTTACCCTGAGCTGTCTTGCTCTAGCCTTCAGTCATCAGTCCATCATTTAGGTTCATGTTGCGTTAACAAATCCAACACATGTGAAGAGAAAACTCCATGAAGATCAACAGGAAGTACACACAGCAAGTGAGTGCTTGTTCCCTGGCAATACAAATCCATAATAATGCTGTGCTCGCTCATCCAAGGAGAGAGAAAATAAGAAGTAGAAATCAGAGGGTGGAGGTGGTGGGACTGGGGCACACACACACACACACACACACACACACACACACAGACACAGGCGTACACACAGGCGCACACACATGCGTAAGCAAGCACGCACGCACATGCACACGGTTTTTATGTAGTCCTTATTGGGCCTTTGATCCAAGGTGTGTAAGGACTCTCATCTCCCACTGCGATACTCATACAGACACACACACACGCTTATTGGTCACACACACACACACACACACACACACACACACACACACACACCTACACCCACACACACACACACACACCCACACACACACACACTCTCACTCACTCACTCTTGTATTCCTGCAGCAGTTCCCCACTGTGCAGACCCTGTTACACGCAAACACACAAAAGAGGTTATTTTGGGGTCGTCTTGGTGAACACAATGGACAGACACGCCCCTACACAGGCACGCGCACAACACACACACTCTCTCTCACACACACACACACACACACACACACACACACTTCCACGGACACACACACACAACAAAAGAGTTTCCAGTTGCACGTGTCCAAAATCCTTCTAGAGGTCTGTGAACATGACCGTCTGTATGTGTGTGTGTGTTTGCACTGTGACTAAAGGCTTTCAGCTCGACAATGAGACGTGTGCCTGCTTCTGTGTGTGTGTGTGTGAGTAATGGTTAATACCGGGACAATAGAAGTGTGCCTGTTCAGTTGTTATCGGCTCACTGGAGACTCACAGGCCTGCTGTTTTTTTTAACTACCTTTCATCATGAAAAGGAAGAAAAAGAAAGGAATGAAAAGTAAAAAAAAAAGAAAAAAAATCCCCCCACAGAAGAAGGAAATAGACCTCCAGTATCTCTAGATCTTTCAAAATAAACTGTAATGTTCTTCATCTTTTTAAATTTAGTAAGACACCAAAACCAACAAAGCGTACATTTACGATATATGCAGGATGCAGATTTGGAAATTTGTCGATTAATAAATAAGGCAAATTAAACATTTTCTGTAATATAATTCACTATATTTAATGACTATGCCAATATATTGTTTGGGTCAAGGTGGTCAGTGTTCACTGTATGTCACTTAGCTTTTAGTCATTTGTAGAGGGGCCTTGTGTCAAAATGTGGTTGTAAATGTTAATGTAGCTATTATTTTAGTTAATATTATTTTCAAATGGTGCATATTTCTCAATAAATCTGTAGGGGTGCATCAGCTTTGCTTTGCAACTGCTTTGGGGTCTGAAGAAGTTTAGTGATGTTGATCATGAAAAGTCTTTCTTGACATTGGTAATAGTAGTTAGATCATGACTGGATTTCACTTTGGGAACATTTCAAGTGACAAAACAATTTCAATTTCAGTGGTCTCTGGTACATAAAACCCTGTAGCCAGTGACTGGTGACCTTTTCCAAAATTAAGGTTTAAAATGTGCTTCTTCCACAGTTTTTTTTACATCTATTACTCTTGTGCACGGTTTTATGACACCAGCTTCTTTAATGGCTCAATCCAAAATGCTGAAATGTGTCGCCATTAGGTCATCCCATCAGAGCACTTGAACAATGCAAGTTTAATGTCTAAACATAATCTTTCTTGGAATTCCTGCGCCAGTGATATCCTCCTCTTCCATCCTTACTAGTTCTGCCTGCAGCCACACCAAATAGGTTGAAACTGTTGTGAATCTGGCTGATAAATATCCCAGTTTGGTTGCTTGAGAGGTTCGTCTCCTCTTTTAGGTCTCTGCTTAAGTATAGAACTAAGCACATAACACAAGTATGCAATGTCCCTTCTTAAGTCCAGAATCAACATGGCTAAATCAATAAGAACCACCACAAGACACCAATGTTCATTGTCTCCTTCTATGTTTCTTCCAGGCTGTCTGTCCAACCTTCCACCAAACGCCAAGAAGATCTCCAACTCATACGAAGAACGCCGTAAACAGGCCACCGCCATCGTGCTGCTAGGAGTCATTGGGGCTGAGTTTGGCGCTGAGATCGAACCTCCAAAGGGTGCAGCACGGGCTCGAACCGGCGGACAGGCACCTGAAGGCTTCGGATTGACAAGCGGAGGGTCATCCAACTACTCACTGGCCAGACACACATGTAAGTACAGAGATTACACACCCATTGTCATATTTACATTTTGCATAATCACAGTTACATTTTGAGTAGTCATTATTACACTGCGAACTGTCCGGCCAGAATTCAAGATATCTGAATTTCCAATCTTACAGGTAATAATAATAATTCAAGGTACTACTAATGGCACCAGTTTATCATATAATAGCTTGACCTGGTTCACACTACATACTAAAAATGATTTCCAATAGTTAAAAATTAAAGTGAACTGAAGTTTTTTTTTATGTCTAATATATTAATCTCAAAGATATGATCACAATAAATGCATTTTATCACTTTAAATACAAACAGTGATTTAAAAAAAGTGACACTGCTATTTGGGAAAGCCATGTAGTCAGCGGTTGTGGGAAAGACACACTTGGATTGATTTTCTATCTTTTTGATTCCATATTTTTCTGTCATATTCACCTCTTCAATTTATTCCTTGCACTGCTTAGCTGTGTGCTGTATCTCTATCATTGTCAGACACATAGAAACCATCTTGTCCACCTTTTGGTTTCTAACCACTGGATTTAGCTCCCCTTGGCTGTCCTCCTGCCCAGACAGAGCTTCTTGGTTTGTCCAACAAGTATTCCCTGCTGTTCCTTTTCAGCCACATCAGCGGTGTGGCTTGAGGGATGGCACTGTCAGTCAGTCCATCACTTAGGTCTAAACTGAAATATCTCAACAACTATTGCATGAACTGCTCCCTCGTGATCCTCCAGTGATCAAATCCTACTGACTTCTGCTCAGCTGAGCTCACCACCAACACAACCATCCAGTTTGGCCTCTGAGTATAATAGCTTGAATGCTTTTTTATGGATTGACATAAAATTGGGTCCTTTCATTTAAGGTCCCCAGCAAATGATCCCTAATAACCTTGGTCGTCCCCTGACCCCTTGACCAGTCTTTTGGTTCATGACCAAATACCCCCCCCCAAAAAAAAACCCCACATTTACCAATTGCTTCATCTGTACGTACTCTTATACACTATTTAATAACTTTTAACATGCTAAATAAAGGTGCAAAATATGTTCAACATTACGTACTTTTACATTTGCATGTTATCATGCAGATGGTAAGAAGGTAATGTTTACAGTCTACAATATAGTATAGAATGGGGTAGGGCTGCACGATTCTGGAAAAAATGTGAATCACGATTTTTTTGCTTAGAATTGAGATCACGATTCTCTGGCACGATTTTTTTCACAAAATGTTTATTGCACTGATGAACTTGAACAAAAAACAAACAAAAACATTGTTGTATGGCAGAGGCATACTACTATGCCTCTGCCAAAGCAATGTTTTTTTTGTTTTGTTGAAGTTCAATCATTAGATGAGAAATGATTTTTACAAAAGTAAAAAAAAAAAAAAATATTCTCCAAGATGAGAGTGCATCCTTTAATCCTCATGTTGTACAGTGTGTATTGTGGCCATATCCTTGGCTAGGTGATATGTGATAGCTGCTGTGATCGGCTTTCTAAAACGGAAGCGTAATATTCCTCCTTTTCCAAAAGCCGCCTCTGGGGTCGGCGTAAACATATGACGTGACGTGAAGCCCGAAGTTGGGCTGTGAACAATTGACAACGAATTTGTCTTCAAAATAACAGCTTTACATTGCACCCCGATGGAGTTTAGAACTGGGTTCTTAGCGGGGTGCTTTTAATTTGAAAGTAGCGACCGCTCCTAGCTTGCGCTACAAGAACTAGCTAGAGATTCAGGAGACGCTAGCATCTCCCGGATCTCAGCGGCTGTCCAGTTGCCCATCTAGCAGGCGAGGTGGATCGGCGGACCAAAACAGACCCCCAATTTGCCGGCCTCTGTCTAAAACCGCGGACCTAGCCGCCAAAAGGACCGGCAGATTGGCTTGCTGCCCTGTCTAAAAACGGCTTCTCACTCACTCCTTCCAAACACTCAACTGCAGGCGGGCTCCCTCCACCGAATCAAGTGTTGTAAAGACGCTTTACTACAGGTTCGGCAGTGCTGCGTTTGGGGGCGCTTCAAAAAATCTGGGAGGAAAATAGGAGCATTTGTTTGTGATTCAGCTCGAGATATAAAATGCTTCAGAATCGCCACGTGTGGAAATGAGATCACGTGTATGTGTGAATCGAGATCGCGATTTTTTAACGATTTTTCGTGCAGCCCTAGAATGGGGTATTTGTAGATGTAGTATAGATAATATTACAGATTCAAGACTAAAGTGACTGAAGGGTGGGAGAAGAGAGAAAAAATGGTGCAATTACAAAATCCTCTGCTACTTTATTACCATGGACAGCACTTCTGAATTATCAATACACACAAGTTAGGTTCATAATATAACCGAGCCAATAACCTTGCACAAATCTCAGTCAGGTAAAGGATCAATGAGTACGAAAGACAAGACTTAACCTATTCAACTTAACAACCACTCTGCCAGTGCACCCTCCCTGCTTCTGGGAGATGGAGAGGGAGAATGGCAGGTTAACAATTTGTCCATTTTGCTAACAAAGAGCTGCCATCACCCTCTTAATGAGCGTAGTGGTTGTAAAATGGCGTTACCGTTGTTGTTTTTTTTGTTGTAGTTGGCCTTGTTGTGATCTGAAGTCACTTCTGCTCAGCCTATCACAATATTCAGTGGTTCCTCTTTTGGTCCAGGATCATGTTCTTTTTCAAACTCAAAACTATACAACTGACAAAGTAGAAACTCCAGTGTTGGATTAGAGGTGAGGAGAGAGATGGAATTGATTTTCACCCACCAAGCTTGACACCTTAAGGAGCTTGGCACTGACTTCCACACACACACATCCACTCTCACTGAGCCCAGCCTTTGCCACGCTGTGCCTGCAGCGTTGGACCTTGGTGGGCATCAAACCTGCACTAAGCAGAGCTGCTCTTCCATCCCGCTGCTCCCGAACTCTGATTGGCTGCCCCTGGGGGGTGTCCGCCCAGCGACAGACCCTGTACTCTCACTGATAGGCTGTGGAGCGTGATGCTGTTTAGTTGGACCTGTACACAGCGGTCAGCTCACCTGTGTGAATCACACAGACACACACACACACACACACACACACACACACACACACACACACACACACACACACACACACACACACACATACAGAAACACCAGCAAATCCCAAACCAGTGTTATCAAATGAAAACAACTCAAGATTTAGTTGATCTCTTCAAACATTTTACCAACCCCTGACTCATTTGGACTTGTATGTAAGTCAGTGCGTTTACATGCACAGCTTAGTCGGATTACAGCCATAGTTCGACTATGCTACTCAACCAGACAACTGCAATTATCCGAGTATACATGCCGGTGAGAAAATCAGATTATTGGCCGAAGTATGTCATACCCCAGTACGCTAGGTGGCGCTGTACCCATTTCAACTAGTGGTAACAGAGCCACCTCCGGCTGACCCCTTTACGTCACCAGCTGCCTCGGCATTCAAGAAAGATGGCGTACGAAGAGCGAGACGAAGCTACATCTTTGTACATTTCATATATGGTGTACATGATAAATACACAAACTAGGTGCACAATGGTGCTGTTTCTTACGGTGATTTCGGAGGAAAGACGCTGCCGCCGACGTCCGGCTACTTCCGGCTCACGGCCCGGGGAAAAAATCTCACGCCTGAGCAGAACGCAAAATCCGCTCCGATCTGATGGAACGTATGCATGCAGGAGTAATGCGACTATCAATCGCATAATCTGGGTGCTTTAATTCGACTATGAGAAATCCGATCCGGTCTGATTTTAGTCAGACTAAGGTGTATACATGCATCTTAAAGAACCAATCATAGTCTGACTAACACAGTAATTCAGTTTTCTTGAGTGTCATGTAAACGCACTGAGTGTGACTCATTTTTTCACTTACCTGAAATCAATCAAACTTCTCAAAGTTGTCAGTGTTTAATGTTCTTCTAACACCAAGCACTTACACTGGAACTTTTTTTGTTGGAAAAATGGGTAACAAGCCACAGCCTGGGTCACAGTCGAAGTCACACACTTTGTTGACACATTCCTCCATTTTGAGCTTCTCCTTACTAGGATTTTGAGGCTGTAACTTCATGCTTCTCCTCCCTTCAGAAGCCCTTTTTACGCAATACAACAAAAGCTTTACACCCTGAAGCACAAAACAGTGGTGTAATGTCGCCCGAGTGTGTTATTTTAGATTGTATACTGACGTTCTGGAAGCAAAGGTGCTGGGCATGACATGTAACATGTCAGTGCAACATCCATTTACCAACACGGTAAGGATCTCCTGGACCTCGTTCCCTTCACAATTTGCAGTTTCTGATCTTATTCTTTGAGCTAGTTGCCAACTGTCATCGGATTTTGAAATCTCCTTGTTGCAGATAACAAGTTATCTTTTAAGTTAAGTCCTGTCTCGTTCACTGGCTCATTGACTCACTATTTTTACATAGGCGTTGACTTGGCTCTGTGACGACTTATGTTGGAGGCATAGTGGCAGAACAACAATGAACTTCCCAATCCTTCTTTGTACATTTTATACAGAACAGCTAGGTGGAATAACAGCTCAGCATTCCAGTTTATCTGATATATCTGTGTTGGTGTTGCTCCCTAGAACATCGTAAAACCATCATTTCAACTTACCAAAAAGGAATAAAGTCAGTAGCTAGAGCAAGCTGTTTTGGCTGAATGTGTTAACGGGACTCCATTTCTAAATTAACATTAGCTACTATTGCTCTCTCTACACGCATTTGTGCCAGTGCACAGCTCCAATGGCAGTGGAGAGAGGCACTTAGACGAGAAACTCAAGAATGTGCAAAAATTCACATTGGTTGTGCAAAATCCGAGCCCACTAACATATGGCCAAGGGAAAAGTGATAAGTACATGTACATTTCTACAAATTGTTACATTTAACATTTAAGTACAGGACTCGCACTGACTGAGGTTGGTGTCCCATGTGTTAGTATGCTGTTTATTATTTACACTAAATTCATGTGTTATTTTCTTTGCAGCGCTCTGTCTTTGTCTCAACAACAATACTCGGTTAGGTTAAAGAAAACATGGTTTGGGTTCAAATAGATTAAATAGATTCTTAACTTAGGAATTGATTCTTCCAGAATTTTGGCCACATGTTTCAAAGGATAGCCTCTTGCCATGTGCGTATTTTTCTGGCCTTTTTCCCTGAGTTGCTAAGCTCTTACATTACAAAAGCATGGTTGGTCATTTGCAGTAATGGTCCTGGAGCAATATGAATAATGATTTTCCAGGAACAGCAACAACACAGCATGATCGTGCCCACATTCTAACCTTGAACCAGTAGTATAAAAAGGGCTATTCTCACTTTAATATAAACATTTAGTTAGGCATTTGATCAAATGACTAATGCACTTGATGTGATGTCAATTCTCTCGGAGGACAGTCAGGACAGCTCCTATGACTGACCTCACAGTGAGACTGAACCCTTTAAAACATGTTATTACTTAATAAAAAGCCAAAGCAGGTGATTAAAGATGACTGTAAAAAGCGTGGGGTGGCCGTCAGTTTTATGATTTCTCAAGTGTTATGCTGGTTTCATTCCTGCCTCTTCATCCGTGTTGTCCTCCTCTTCCTCTCTTCCGCTCTTTTTCCAGCTCTCATTCAGTCTGTTGTTTTTCTCCCTCCTTCCACTCACCCTCTCCCCCTTCTCTCTGTTATGAAATTGAAAGATGGATTGGTGTTGTTGGCGTACAGCACTGCGTGTGTGATGAATGAGAGCTGTCCTCCCAGAGAGAGAGGGAGGGTACAGTAGTCTATACAGCAGAGTATAGATTGATGTTTTCATATGGCGAGGGGGGAAATGTAGGGAAGATGGAGGGGGAGATTGAACTGAAGGAAGGAAGGAAGGAAGGGAGGAAGGAAGGAGGGAAGGAAGGACAGATGATGACAGAGGGAAGGGAAGATTTGGTCGGACAAGATAAAAGAGACAAACTGTTCATCAGTGTACTATCCCTGGACAATAACCATTGCAGTAAATGTCAAAATACCTCCAGTCTCTTCTGAAGCCCCATTCACTGTTAATGGTGGCATTTTAAAGAATTTCATGAAAGCTGATTGGTAATTGAGTTTTATTTGATATCATAGAAAATTGAACAGGGACACGCAGGTGATCGAAACTCTCTCTCTGCTGTGGATCAGCCCAACCAATCTCTAAATTCTTGATCTGTGAAACATCAAGCCTTTTTTTTGTGTATAAAAGAATCGAAGAGGAAACGCCCAAATTCCGTGAATAAATGTAAAAAATACGTCATTAAGGTCAGTGGAAATAAACTTAGTGACTACGTTATGGTTCCTCAAGTTGTAGGGTTAAGCAATTCACCAAGGCTTCTGCTTCACTGGAGAGAAAAAAAACCCATCAGATCCATGTAGAGTGATGAGGAGATTGGAACCTTTCTCAAATTGATACAGGAAACAAACAGAAATGTCCTATGTCCATCTCCATTGTTGCTATTAATTAGAAGTTTCTCTCTGGGCTCTTTAATTACATTATCATGTTGTGCCCTCTTCTTTTGAGATGGTTGAATAATTCATGACTGGAGAATCAGCACCACCTGCTGTTAATCTTGATGAAACAACTCCTAATATTACAACAACAGTGCAGGGGTTCACAAATCCCTTTGCATATTGTTTTGATTTTTGGAAATCTGCTGGATAGAAACTTGGTTACTGACATTCTGGGACAGATGACATGGCTGATACTTTTCTCAACATGTACTTTGAGGTAACCAATTACCTTGGTGTTACCAACTAAACAAATAAGCTAAAACAATACAACAATTTTGCATTTTTCATGAAATGTCTCAATTTGGTGATATTTGCTGGCAAAATCTTGTGATATTGACTTCTTCTTTTAGGTTTTATGATGCAAGTTTTTGTCCGTAGCAGTGGTTAAAAAGTTTTTAGTCTTGGTATCAGTATTTGGATACGCTTTTGTACACTTACTAATGATGAGCTAGTTGTTAAACATGATAATAGTTAACCATAGCTAAATCTTTGGCGGACATTGATTAGTTTTTTAATTTTAGTATTAACTTAAACAGTTTAGTACTAGCTACATCTTCAACTTAAAATTGACTTGCCCCACGCGAGGACTGCCCACACCAGAAAATGGCATATTGAAGTCATCAGCATGTCCTCCCAATTGAGGCGGTGCTTGAAGCAAGGTGAAGTAGTGACTGCTTGCAGGATTAGCTGGCAAACTACTATGTATGGCAATTTAACTGCCAAAGTCCGAGTTAACCAGTAACATGTTTGTGCTAGACATAGACAGCTGAACTAGCCAGCTTGGTATTTTCCCTATTTGTTAGTGGTGGACTTTTAAACAGACATTCTTCATGTATGCAGAGGTTGTTCACCAACACCTTTACCAGTATTTACAAATTCCATTTTTATCATATACGTAGATATTTACACTAGCCACAGCGCCCTTTCCTCTTTCTCACTACCGGCTCTCATTCTTTCCCCTTCTGTATAGTTTTTTTTCCTTCTCTCTCCCTCTCTCTGCAGCCAGTCTGATCTGGCTCTCATCCACTAACCAAGTCCCCAACATTGATTTACCTTCACCTTTCATTTAAGCTCAAACAGGGGAAGAGAGTAAGAAAGGAGGGGTAGGCAGGGCAAATGGAGGAAAGAAAGTAGAAAGCCTGTTAGTGGTCGACTCGGCCTGGTAAACTTTAGACGTCACCAATCTGTCACTATTTCACACTCCCTACCTCCCTCCTTCCTTTATTCCTGCATCCTGCATCCCTCCCTCTGCTCTAATCACCATCTCAGTGTTAATGTGACATGTTTACTGCTCTAACTAACAGCTCATTATGGCCAACTGAAGCTTTGTCAATAGCTATTGGTTCATTTGGGTACGGGCCTGCCTTTAAACAAAGATGTCCGCTGTGATAAATGGACCTGAGTTTGGACCTCTCTCACTTCCTGCTCCCTACCTAGAGGGGAGGGCCTGTAAATCTTAAATCTCGATCCAGCCAATTAAGGCACTGATTGTTAACGACTATCTTTTAATTGTCCAGGGGAAGAAAATTCAGATTACACCTCTATCAGGTTCATAGTAAAGACACACACATCATATGCACCTGCCCACCCACAGTCACTGTCACTGCCCACGGTGTTGAACTTTGACCTCATGACCTTTGAGGCCTGTTCTGTGTTGTGGACGTCCACTGGTTCACTGTGAAGAGCATGTGCACACATATTAACAATGTCAGGGGTTTGAATTTGACTGCTGAACTTTTGCCCTATGACCCCTAAATCATACTACCCCTCCTCCGTCCTCCATTCTCCCACACAGTCACCTACCCACTTTGCTTATTGATTATCAGTTTATTTTAAGCTAATGGTAACAGTTAAGTTTGCAAATTGCTTTCAGCATATTTTATACAACACAGGCCGTGTTGTTCCATTTTTGTTTATATTTAGACCAGGGAACATGTTTGTTGGCATAGGCTGGTGTTCCATGTTATTCCAATTGTCAGCTAATTCCATAAAAAGGCCAAAACAATGTGTCAGTCCGTCTCTCAACACTGACCTCCCTACCTCATCAGTGGCTCTCAGCCCTAAGTCCATAGGCTCCTACTAATGTTGTTAATATTTTTAAAATTACTGTTTTTATTTTTTTTTATTATTTCCCCTGAGTACCTATAATTGAAAATTGAAAATTCCAAAAATAAAGATAATACAATGTGAACAAATTCTTTATAATAGCAAAACAACACACACAGTCCCCTCCAAAACTATTGGAGCAGCAAGACCAATTCCTTTGTTTTAGCTGTAAACTGAAAACCTTTGGGTTTCTCATTGGGTTTGACTCCAAAAGATGAATATGAGACAAGAGAGAAGTATGTCAGCATCCATTTCTAGGTATTAACATCTAGATCTGTTACAAAATGTAGAAGATCGTTCATCATTTGTAAGAAAACACCACATTTTCAGGTAAACAAAAGTATAGGAACAGATGGGAAAAAAATAGATTTGACTCAATGATACATTTTATTATTATTAGTAGTATTATAGTTTAGCCAGCTTCTAACTGAATCTTCATGGTTTGGAGTTTTGTTTCTTTCCCGAGTCCTTGTTTGACTTTCAGATGGCGCCTTTTTTTTACTCTTCCATCATGTTCGCTTCAAGATTGACCCCATTCCCACTTCCCGCAGGCAGGATCACCTGAAAGAAGCCATGTAAAATTGTTTTTGAAATTCTTTTGGGTGACACAACCCCTGTAAAATGACTTACTATCATAATTTGAACCATCCAGGCCAGTAACATTTGCAAAGTCTAGAAAGGTTAAGTTACTTTATCTCTGTTCAAGTAAGCTGGCTCAGTCAGCGATCCAGGTATTTTCACAGCCAGGAAGTCAAGCTTTTTTGGTTTCAAAACAACACTGAGCAGCTTTCATAGGAATAAATAGGGATCTGCCCCCAACACTTTGTCCAGTAACAAAATGTCATTGAATAGACCACATCCCAAATTCCTTCCTTATTCAAAGCAAATTTAATTCCACCTTCAAGTGGGTAGTTATGTTGTAATGGAGATGCAAATCCCTGACATGGTGGGCTGACATGCTGAGTCAAGCCATCTCCAATAAGAAACAGTCATTACACACTAGAAAGGACAAGTTACTATCACTGGGAATCAAATGTCTGTGGTTGGCAGAAACTTTGTTGCTGCACCAAACATGCCGCCCGTCAGTGTTGATGTTACTACAGTAATAAGGGGAGTGTTCATCCTGCCAAAGCCAAAATATAAAACCAAAGTGTATGTGATAGTAATAAGAATCAGGCTGGTACCCATTTGAAGAGAATTAGGTGGGAAAAGCATAAAGGAATAATATACAGAGAGGGTCATTGATTTCTGTTGGTGTTCTTGATGATTTGTTATAATTACTTACAGGAGGTCAGAGTTCATTCAACCCTGCATAACTGCTGATATTCATAATCCACTGTTTGTATGTATATTGATGTATTTAACAAAAACATGATTGATTTCAGCTCTTGCTGGTGGTGTTTGTTGATCACCAGCTGAGGGTCAAGGTTCACTGTCCTATCGCTGATTCAGTCACAACACACCTACGTTGCATGTTTGACTCAAACAGACATAAAATAACTGCTAACAACGTTAGCACAGATGTCCATCTCTTACACTTAACGTCACCCATAACAAAGTAGCATAACAATACTAATACAGTTAGCGTCCTATCTGTCGCTGCCTGTATATATTATAACAGTAGTACCCAGCAATGCTAACATGTTTAGCCTCTAGCTAGAGCTTTCATAGCCCCATTCCTGTGTGTGTAGATGTAAACCAATAAAGAAGGAGGTTTGCCATTTAAGGCGGGCTGATGATGAAATGCCAGGAGATCTAGATGATGAGATTAGCTGTGTGTGTCTGGAGACAGGAGGACCTTTAGAGCCACCCTAGGATTATAAATACTTAAAGTAAATGATCTGGTTTATATTATATGTTTCTTCTTATTACTATTGTTCAACATTTACAAAAAATACATGAACTGTACTGATCTCTGAGTGGACCCGAACAGTAGAAGAAGAAACAAGTTTCCCTGATGCTAATGTAGAGAGAATTTTGTGCTCCAGTAATAAAACACATGAATAGGTTAACAAACCCGAAATTGTATAGTAGCGGATTTTTAAACGAAATTAGAAGAGCCATAGCAACAAGAGATGCATATAATTTTTTTGTCACCCTTTCCAGAGCCAGATACCAGATGTTTAAGGTGCCTCTCACTATCTTGATTTTCCTCTGACTTTATCTTTTTGAAGCACTTTGCGAAGAATCTGCTAAAAGCTCTGGACCTCAGGCTCCAGTGGGTGAGACGGGCAGATAGAGACAGACAGAAACCTGGGGGGAAGGGGGGTGCATGTGTGTGTATGTGTTTGGGGGAGGGGTGTTATTGAGGGATGGGGATATTTTCTAGAGTCTTAATGGTCAGCCTGTCCCCACAGAGACTGGCTCAAATGTCAGGTCAGCTATGAAGTGACCTCCATCCTGCCCGCTGTCTTTATCCCCTCAGTGTGTGTGTGTATGTGTGTGTGATTTCTTCATGGACATTGCTTTGTTTCGAATAGCGTCCATGTTGTGGCCGTGGTGGGCGTGGCTCTGACTCGTCACTTCCACATTGAAGTCATATAGTCCTGATGTGGCCATGGGGCTTTAATCATAGTGTGTTAAAAGTGTTGAGAATGCAAATGAGCTGTTCAGCTACCTGTGGTACATTCCCATCATAATTCTCTTTTTATTCATCCCTGAAACAAAAAAGAAGGAAAGAAATAGTGAAATTAGTGCCGATTAAGTCAGATGAAATGCATTGTTGCGTTGTTCAAGGTTCAACTTCCTTAGAGTAACATCGAACTTTTGCTGTTTTCAGACAGCCCCTCCCCCCCAGACATTATTGTACTTCACTGAGTTTCTACTGTTTCCACTCTTTGCAGGTAAGGCGTTGACCTTCCTGCTGCTGCAGCCCCCCAGCCCTAAGCTGCCTCCCCACAGCACCATCCGCCGCACCGCCATTGATCTGATTGGTCGAGGCTTCACCGTCTGGGAGCCATATATGGACGTGTCAGCAGTGCTCATGGGATTGCTGGAGCTCTGTGCCGATGCCGAAAAGCAGCTTGCCAAGTGAGTCCACTGGCACAAACACACACAAAGTAAAATGTTGCTGTTATTGATACCTGACACACTGTGATGTGTTTCATTTCTTGAAATAGATCATTTCAAATAAACAGTTTTTCTGAATATATAAAGAAAACGAATAGGAGCACATATGGAAACACATATGCAGGGTTCAACATAAAAGAATTTCCCCTCTGGCCCACTTGGCCAGACTATCAGAGTTTTACTGGCCCTTTGCCCGTATATTTTCACTGGCCCAGCAGTCAAAGAATGAAAAAAACGATTTTTTCCATAATTTTGGCCAGTTGCTAGCTAATCAACTTGCCCTGTATAGGCTTCCACTGACATCGGGCCATGCGTTACGTCTGACCCTGAAAATGTTGTAGGTAGAAGTAAACATTTTACTTATTTTTAACTACTTTTGCTAAGAAGTAGTGCATGTCCAAGAGATCCTGCATGACTGCTTCAAACCTAGGTTGACACAAGGTCGTTAAATGCCACTCAAGCAATAGATCTAAAATGACTTGAGACGTGATTTTAGAATGATTTTGACACGATGATTGAACAAGACTCAGGTCTGTAATAGAAAGGTAAATGTTAGGACCCTGACACACCATGACGGGGCTGCCAGTAAGCAACTGTGGCCCCAGTTTTTTTCTGTGCGTCCCGCACCTTGGACACTACTCAGCCCTTCTCAGCTGCTTTTCAGCCGACTGAACAAGTGGGATCAGCAGTGTAGCCTCATTGGCTGTTCAGCTAAGCAAACTAGTGCACAAGAAGTGAAAAATAATAAATAAAGGGGAAGGAGTCTGCTTTATATTGCATGATTGCTTTTTATCACATAAGAACAGCCCGTATGTCTGCACTGAATCTTCTGCTTTTCACTTTTTCAATGATGAATACAGGCTATAGCTACCTGCTGGTATGGAGAGTTATTACATTTCATCTAGGCCCAGAACTTAGAAGGTAATTGGCTGTCCACTTAAGTCTTTGCAGTTTGTTCAAGTGCAGGTTTTGGCCTAGACACAGAAGACCTTCTTTGCTGCTAGTTCCTTGATAATAATAATGATAATGTCTGTTTGGTGTATAAACTGGTCTGTCTTTCTAACGGTTGGCATGCAGAGACCTAAAGCCCCAAACCCGCCCCAAAATACTTAACAAAACAACAGCTCTGGACACATAAAAACAAAGCTAAATTATAGATTTAAGTGATGCAGAAATATATCTGTTTATACAAATATTGCACTCACACACACACAAAAACCCCCCAGGCATCATGGGGCTAACACACTGAGTTATGGAAACCAGGTTGTAATCTGATTGCAGGACATTATGATGATGTAACGATGTCTGTGTTGCTCTGACATGTGAGTCTTTTGTCTGTGTGCATGTGTGTTTGACTGCGCTCATGTGACATCATGATCCCGCCACATGGCTGCTAGAGTGCTGCTAAAAAACGTCTAGTTGTGTGATTGTCATCCAATTTCCTGCTCATCAGAGGGTGAACTATTTAGATATCAGAAGTATTTCTTACTTCTTATCCCTTTCATCATCTGGTGACTCTCCTGATGTGTTAATCTGATCTTGTCTAACTGTTACTGCTAAAAGAGTCCTACTCTCTCAGATGACTCAGTCACAAGTTGGTGTTGATCACAGAGGTTGACAGCAGCAGAGTCCGCTTCACTTCCTGCACTATCAACATGACCACCAACAGAGAGGAGGTCAGAGGTTCCTTCATACAGTTGTAGTGGTGGTTGTGGTTAAGTGAATGCAGCATTTTGTATTAGTGAAGGTCAGAGATCATACAGAGAAGGTTATTCAGTGGCTTCTTCTCACGTATGGTACAAAGCAGTGTGTGTGTGTGTGTGTGCGTGTGCGTGTGTGTGTGTGTGCGTGCGTGTGTCTTTTTCCCTGCTGAAATCCAACTGGCCAACATGAGTTGATCCTATTAAGGCTGAAACTCGAGCTGGGTCAGTCTAGTTAAATGAGTATAGATATGTCTGCTGCTACTGTGTGTGCGCGCATGTGTGTGTGGAAGAGAAAACAACACAATTCAATTTCAGTGGAAAAGAAAGTGAAGAGAGCATGAACAGTGAGTCAGAAACAAAGACTCTAACACAAGATCACAAAGTCGTGGTGGACATAAAGTTTACACTTTGCTTGCCATTAGATTATGTGTCAGGCGACCTGAAATACCACAACTGTTAATGCTTCTACTGCTAATAATAGTTATAGTGTTGAAAGTGATTATTGTACAAATAGTTTTGAGCAGTGGTCAAATAAATTTTTTTTAACTGATAATGTGGACAAACACTGGGATTAGAAGTTTTTTGTATTTTTTTGAATGAAGTGCTTATTACAGTTAAGTTAGTTGATTATAATGCCAGGCAGGAGTTTATGATCATTCACACTGCTTTATTCTGTAGACACTTAAATTAAAACAGAAAATAGGTAAATTCATATACACAAAGAATGCAGGGCTAACTTTAGATGAATGACATCTGCATGCAACGTCAATAAGAATAGATGAGTCGATTTCCGGATTAAAATGTCTAAAAATGTCTTGCTGGTTTCAAACAGTTTTCAAATTTGGAGAAATCTGTACTTTCCTTTACTCAAGGTAATAGTGCGTTTCATTTGATAGCCTGTCGCCGTAACTCCCAGGAGAGAGTCAGAGTGGGGAGGGAATTCGGCGAACATGACTGAGTGTAACATGAATAAAACTTCACAACATTACCTTGTCCATGAAAGTTTCTGCCTATGTCACGTCAGATAGATTTTTATAAGCAACAGTTGTTGAAAACGCCTATGAGCCCATGTTACCTCTTGCCCTGTCTTTTATGTAGTTTGTGTTGAGAGACCCGTAGCGGCAGAAATTACATACTGTGTATTTAAGTAAACAATGCGCACATATATCAAGTAATATTATGAACTCGATGAACACAAAAAGAGCACAAAAAATACATAGCTGAGCGCTGAGATGAGTCAGATTCTGAGCTTCTGTGCTCTGCATTAAGGCTGCATGATATGTTAAAAAACTTAATATTGCAGTTATTACAGATTTTAGAACTGTGATTCACGATTAGTGACCTATTTATGCATCACAATTATTATTTTTTTTCCAAACTATTAAAATCATAATGATGTGACATTTATTTGACTTTGTACCAAACAAACATGATGAACTTGCTTATGTAGTACAAGATCTGCAGCCTTGCATATATTGCTGTTTTGTCACAGATTTTACCTTTATCACAAACTGCAGCTTCTGTGATTAAGATATTGCACATGGCCATATTGTGATTTTGATAATATGGCGATTTCTTTGCATTCTTTTTGAGAACATCCAAAGCCCATTGTGTGTTTCTGGTGCTGGGCTCAACAAATAAGTTAGCACCCCTTCTGAAATTGATAACATCCCAGTCTGCAACTATACCATCTCTGCACAGCTTTTTGTTGAAGATCGGCTCTTTGGTCTGTCACGTCCTTTTCTGTCCTCTCCCAAAACACACTGTAAATCTGATCCGCACTGTATTTATAAAGACTAGATGAACAAAAAAGGAAAGCACTGGAGCTGTACAGTGGGTGACACACGGTCACTATAAAAGATTTAACTATTTCTAACTAAGACACAACGAGTTCAGCTTCTCCTCCTCTTTCTTCAGACAAACACACACACACACACGCACACACCCTTCTATTTCCATGCAGCTGACTTTCAGTGAGGCTCTTTGTCCATTATACACCCAACCAGTCGTCAATACACTCCTTGCAGAGCTGTGTGTGTGTGTGATAATCCCCTTTCAATAGGCAGGGATTTGAAAAAGCTCCTGGTGTTGATGACTTACACATTTTATACTTTCAGGCACACAAGCTGGGAAAAGATAGAAATTGTACCTTTACCAACCTGCACCTTGTGTTTTGTGTGTGTGTCTTTCACCTGCAAAACAGGATTTTCAAGAGGTGCCTCGTAATCTAAATTTGGTGGCAGATCACAATGTTTAGTGTGTTTATATACAAATTAGACTTTTATGTAATAAAATAACTTTTTGACACCAGGCCCCTCTAAAAAAACCCTCAAAGTTAGGTAATCTCGAACAAATTAATACACAATGAATCCGGAGCCGTTAGTCCTCCTAGGATCATGGCCCTGGAGTAGATGCCGGTTAACTCACACTATAGCCAGAAATGCTACACAGAGGTACTGAGCATGTTGATGAATAACTGCTTGTCAAGAAATAGTCCCAGCATGTTAAAACATCCTAACTTGTCTGCATAAAAATAAACAAGATGCAATGTGTGAATTAGTCAGTTTAGAAGGTGTTGGTTGGTTGCTGTATATCCTACTGACCCTGTATGGATGTGATATGATTGCTATCATTGTGGTATGACCTGACCTGACCTGAATGATTGCCATATAAAATGTTTTAATATCTATTTTGATAGTCGGTCATAACCGAAAAAGAACAGGAATCTAGGAATAAATAATAGAACAGATTAAAACTATAGTGCAACAACGACTCAAATAAACCTAGGAATGAATTATTCCAGTAATGGATCTCGTTTGCCTGCAGGAATTGATGGCGATACTGTGTATATTTTGCGTGATGCATCTTCAAATGCTTTACAAGGTTGCTGGTGTTAAGACTGGCAAAATTCATGCCACCCCCTTGAAATTACAGCATACTGTACATGTTGCCGTTTTACTGCTGTGGTTATCCAGAGTAAATTATTACCAAATATGTAACAAGTTGCTAACTTCCTGTGTATGCTTTTAGAGCAGCAAAGAAGAATTGGTTTCCGGTGCGTAATGTTAAGCAGAGCTAACAGCGCTAACTGGCAAGAAGCAGGGTCCTGTTTCTAATTTACGTGGTATTGGATTGGCGCACAGATTTACGTAGTTGCCGATACTGATACCTACATTTTTGGTGGTATCGGTGGCATTTCCGATACTGATATCAGAATCGGAACAACCAGAACACTACTTTGGACAGAGCAAGGTTAGCTGCTTTCCCCTGCTTCCAGTCTATATGCTAAGCTAGGCTAACCATTTCCTGACAGGCATGAAAACTTCTGATTGGTCCACTCGTCTCATTCTCAGAAAATGTAAAATAGTTTTTTTTGACTCTTCTCACTCACTCCTAATTACTGTTACTACTAAATTTGATTGAATATTTTGCTTTTTGAATATTAAGCTTAAAACATACTTTATCTCCATTTTTAGTGAAAATTGAAAAATGTAAACGTGCAAATAAGAAAATTGCAGATCAAAGCCTCTGAAACTTTTCGACAAACATCGAATATCCTACAGTGAACTGGAATTTAAAGGCCTCTTGCTGACCTGTTTATGTTCCCCTCTCTGTTCGCATCTGATCAAAATGTGTGATGTGTCGGCTTTTAATATGTTTATGTGAGATGGAGAATATAGTATTTATTTGACATGCAGGGGTAAATACATCTTTCAACATCGTTTTTTTTTTGTCACAGTGTGTTTTTGAAAGATTGCATTTGTCATGCAGGGGTAAATCAATGTTTCTGTAATCTGTGTGTGTTTTTGTCGTAGGGAGATAAGTACATGTTGTTGTCACCATGGATGTTGACTCAAGAACTCAACAGGATGTTTCAACACGGATAAACATCATAAGACAACTACAGGTCACTTCTCAGAAATAAACTAGCATCGTCTCATTTGAGTTGTGTGTGCGTTTGGGTCTCCGACTTACCATTAAATGCACCTTATGGTTGTTCTTAGACACTGAAAGTTTTTATTTAATAACAACAAACCTCAGAACTCATAAATATCAATCAATATTGAAGATATGCAGAAGGTATGTGATCTGTATCACAGTCCATAAGCTAGTTGTTTAATCTTAAGACTGAAAAAAGTTCTAATTAAATCACTAAATAAAACGGACAGCCAATCTTTCAGTGACCGAGTCAATTAGTTTTGAAAACAGACTTTGACAAGTGACACAAAGGTGAGATTAATGCTTAATCAGAAGGGTTTTTGAACAGTATTTTTCAGGAAGAAGACCTCAAGAATTACTATGAGACCTTCTGGGACTGTGTCCTGCACAGGGCTAGTGGTTCCCGTTAACATATCACTCCCTCTTCCACCTTTCTCAAAAAAACACTGGCAATCAATATCATGTGTTTATTCGTGGTAGAAAGAGTACTGAAAATCTGTACTCCTGTATTATGTACTTGGGGAAAAAAGTACCCCCAAATGACTTAATTACAGTAATTAGTTACTTCCATCCCTTGTATTTATAAAGAGGAGAAGGCAAGAAATCAAGCAGTAGCGACATGCAGACTTTAACAGCGACCTTGCTGTGTGCTTGGTTTAGATTTCTTTACAGCGCTCAATAGAAAAGAGCAATAACAACTCCTGCAAGGACAAACTAGGCTTGGGCAAAAATAATCATCACTGTTACACACCAACTGACACAATCAGTGCGTTTACATGACACTCAAGAAAACCGAATTACTGTGTTAGTCTGACTATGATGGGATTTCTAAGATGCATGTATACACCTTAGTCTGACTAAAATCGGACCAGATCGGATTTCTCATAGTCGAATTAAAGCACCCAGATTATTCGATTGATAGTCGCATTACTCCTGCATGTATACGTTCCAGCGGATCGGATCGGATTTTGCGTTCTGCGCAGGCGCGAGATTTTTCCCCGGGCCGTGAGCCGGAAGTAGATGGACGGCGGCGGCGGCGTCTTTCCTCCAAAATCACCGTAAGAAAGAGCGCCAGAGTGCACCTAGTTTGTGTAATTATCATGTACACCATATACGAAGTGTACAAAGATGTAGCTTCGTCTCGCTCTTCGTACGCCATCTTTCTTGAATGCCGAGGCAGCTGGTGACGTGAAGGGGTCAGCCGGAGGTGGCTCTGTTACCACTAGTTGAAATGGGTACAGCGCCACCTAGCGTACCGGGGTATGACATGCTCCGGCCAATAATCCGATTTTCTCACCGGCATGTATACTCGGACAATTGCAGTTGTCTGGTTGAGTAGCATAGTCGAACTATGGCTGTAATCTGACTAAGCTGTGCATGTAAATGCACTGACTGATGTTGATCCAACTCGTGTCAGGGATCTCTCTTAACACGTAACAGCTGACAACAACCCTCCTCCTGACCAGGGATTGACGCAGGTGAAATGCTGCCCTGCTTTGGCGTTTCTGTCTGGAACGAATAAATGAATTAAGTAATTTTTTCTGACTCAACAAAGTGGGGATGTGTATATGAACAGGAGAAGAGATTAAGTTTATCTAGATTATTGAATGTAACTGGATATAGTTTTAAGGCTTATCAGTGACATGTACAGAACTACATTGCAGACTGGAGTCTCTGCTTGAGGGGTGACAATAGCCTCAAATGAATTGGTAGGGTCGACCCACATTGTATCTATGTTTGCTGTCTGGAAGGAGTATAAATGAGCCCACCAAGTCAGTAAGCTGTTTCTGAAATTAGTCAGTTAACCAGTCAGGCAATAAATCAGCCTGCAAGCCTGTCAGTCAGCAAACCATCCAGTTTCCCTGTCTGCAGCTCATGGAGTAAACCAGTCAGTAAGTCAGTCAGTCATATACACACAGTCTTGGTTCCCTGCAGCAGTGACTCTCATCATGTGACTGAGGTTATTCACCCCTACCTCACACACAAAAATCAATACTTCCAATCTTCACTGTGTGTGTGTATGTGTGTGTGTGTGTGTGTTTTTGTGTGTGCACGCGTGTGTGCGTGTGCGTGTGTGTGTGTGCGCACTTGTGTGTGTGTGTCTCAGTATTGACTGAATAATGTCAGCGTGATACTGGCTGTGAATGCAGTCATGTTGCCAGGTTCACACACACACTGAACACTGTGTGTACGTCTGTATGATTTATGTCGGCTTCAAATGATGTAAATTTGTCAGAGTTGATTTATTTCATAATCCAGTTCTGTATTTTTTGTTTTACCTTTTTTCTGAGAAACAACTAGTTATTAGTTTTCAACTTTTTTCCCCCTTACAATGTAAATGTGTATTGCTGCAATCACACCGCACTCCTACTGTCATTTTTGGTCGCAGCAGGCTGCTGTATTCAGAGAAGATAACCCTACTGTACACTGCCTGCTCACCAGCAAACAGCAGAGAGACACAATTACAGACTAATTGGTTAATATAGTAAAGCATTCAGCAGCTTAAGAGCTAGATATTTCCCTCAGGAGTCGGTGGAGTACAAAACCAGGGCTAAAAGAGAGTGGTCAGGTGGTCAGAAACACAACTCTTCGTGAATGATAATGTTGCTCTTGTAACGGCATGATGTGTAATTAAACAACTGTTTGCTCATGAAGGATGACTTTACAGCCAAAATCAGTTCTGCCAAACACATATAATGCATTCCCTTAACACTTAGTGAGGACACTTAAAATCAGTAGTATATGATAGTATTGAAATTATGTTATGAGCACATACTTTATTTGATTGATTTTGAAAGATTATTTGATTTAAAAATGCCAATGACTTTGCCCTCAGGAATATTGACTGACAAATCAAGGATTATCAAGGAAATGCTACTTCCACTGAGTCTAATATTACATCCGTGACTAAACGGTCATTAACTATGAACATATGATCAATCTAATTTAATCATAGATGAACTCCCACGAAGAAAAATATAATATTTAAGTATTACATTTCCTTGAAATTATCACAAAGTCTGGTAGCAATCAGACCTCAGGAATATTGACAGACAAAATTGATAGAATGCGGCCAGCATCCTGGGTGGCTGTGGCTGAATGTTTACGCCTTTAAAGGGTAACTTCTCTATTTTTTCACATTAAAGTGTGTTTACAGGTCTTTGGTAGAATGAAGCCTTTTGGGACTTCAGAGGAAGCTGCATTTAATCTGATAAATTCCACTCAGTGGCTAAGTTGCATTGTGGTTAATGTAGGCACCAGGCTTTGAAAAGCAGTCCACTGGTCTAGCATTGCACTCCTATGACACTGTTGGACTCATTATGGACAGATTAAAAACTAATGACCAAGAGACATGACTTTTGTTATTCAATGTATTCTTATTCCTTTTTTAAAACCTAACACCTACATTACCCACAATGCAACTTGACCAGAGAGTGACATTTATCAAATTGGATGCAGCTTCTTCTGGTGGGGATGTGTAGTTTCTGTCTATTCCACATTGTTGTACACTGAATATCTTGGTTGTGGTACTGTTGGTCAGACTATATAATAATGAGTGTATTAGGGGTGGGAAAAATAATCGATTCTTAGATGAATCGTGATTTGGACATGGATGATTCTGAATCGATTCACAAATGTCAAAAATCGATTTTCTACATGTTAATTGACAACGTAATGTTGACGGAACGCAAGAGGCGGAACTCAGAAGTGCGGAAGTGCAGCGCCCGGACAGTTGACGGCGTGCACACAACAAAAAACATGGGATGTGTCGTGAATGTCTGTACTCAAAAACAACTCATGGGTGGAACGTCTGAGGCATTTGTTCATGCCAAGCGGCTCGAGAGCAGCGTGGAGACCGCTGTTGGCTGTTAGCTGTTGGCTGATAGCTGTTGGCTGATAGCTGTTAGCTGTGGCGTTGAGTGCGCAGCGTCCAGGTTAACTTGCGACACCTGTAACTAACTATCGGGCATTTCTGTCATTCCGCCGTGCGTTCAATTGGTTACTTAAAGCCATCGTTCCCAGCCACATGCATCGTTATTAAGCTGAATCCAAGTCGATGTGAAAACTGTACACTGTCAAACAGCCCGCACAGTATGTTGAAATCCAGCCCGAACTCAGCGGGAGGTCAGTCAGCTGTGGCAAAGTGTGAGACGTCCAGATCAACCTGTGATACAAACACCTGTATCAACCGTCGACCAGCTGCAGCTGTATTAATGTACTACATGTATGCTGCTACAGGAACACTTTTCTTTTCCTTTTGGTTCTTTGCAAAGCTGGATGTTTGCTAGTAAACGTAACCTTCCAGTTGACTTGCCTCATTTCTTTCATTTGTTTTATTAATTAAATATATTGGAAGTAAATTAAGTATGGATCATTACAAATACTTTGCTTGGAAAGTAACAAGTAGTCACACAGTGAGAAAAAAGTAGGAAGTGATTAGCAAACTCAGATTTTATTTATTTATTTATTTTAAATCGTGCATGGAAATGTACATAAAAAAACTTGCTGCATCGAGATGCATCGAGAATCGATTTAGAATCGAATCGTTGACCTCTGAATCGGAATCGAATCGAATCGTGAGGTGCCAAGAGATTCCCACCCCTAGAGCGTATCATGCCGTTATAGATCAGTAATAGCTATATACCAGAGTTACGTTTATACACTTGATGGCCACTTTATTAGACACACTTGTGCAGACTACTGCATTCCAAAATAACTGATGTCCCATAAAGTCTGCTTTTATGAGGCATATTCACCTTATATTTGAACAAGGACGTAAAATGTTGGTGAACTTCTGGTTTTTGTCCTGCACTTCCACTTTATCTTTTCTCTCTCTACTGTGTGCGAGTGTAGCTAACTAGCCAGCTGGCTAACTGCCTCACTGGTCGGCTTACTGACCTCTCCCTGTCACAGACCACTGCAAACAACACAGCGGCTGACTTCAGCAATATTTCTGTAGACTGCATCACATTAATTCATTTTTATCCATTACTTTTACTTCCATTATTAAAGTTAACACTACTTAAGGTAAACTTGATAAGATAACATCAACGGCCAGACAACTTCTACTCGTCCTCCGCCTGGCTCTTGCAGTTGCCTCCCCAGTTCAGCAGCGTAATCCTATGCTTGTTAAAGCATACTGACAGTAGCTAACATTGGACATTGCTTTGTCTATCTTTGATCTTAGTGAATACTGGGAAATATTACATTTAGTGGCAGACATAATGTTGATTTACAATTTTGATAACAGTCCTGTGATGCAGACAAGACGTATGCTCCATTATACTTCAGTGTGACTGGATAACCATAATTCATTCAGTATATACTGATTGAGTATGTAGTAGGCAGAACGTGAGTATGTGATTTCAAACGGTTGTGGCGGTTTGCTGATAGCTAAACAGCTGGAAGAAGTGCTTGAAAATGGAAACTGGTCACACTCGTCTCTGGCTTCACATTTTTTTTTTTACTGTAAATAAGGTTAATAATGCTCAGTGAAATTAACATCTCAATCAAGGTGTCATAAAACAACAACTATGTGTTTTAATATTGAGATCATGTTAGTGGTGGTGTTCTGTCCTTATATTCAGAAGTGTTTCTAATATTCTGTCCCTCTCATGTACGTAAACAAAGAGAACTGGAGATGCTTATCAATATAATGTAGTCCAGTACAACATCAACAACTATGACATTATTAATAAGAGAAGGTGGAATTTATAGCAAGGCTGTGGTATTGAATAGATTGCACAGGTGTGCCACACAGACACACACAGGCATGCGTGTGCCTCTGGCGTGCATTCTCCTCTGATAGTAATAATAATCCAGATTATTTCATTACATGTTCTAAGTGTTGGTTATTAACCTCAGTGGTTCTCACTACAATTAGCTCCCTGTGCTCCTGCTGCCTTATATCAACATCGTGACTGTTTCCAATTACAGCCACCCCTCTAAATGAAATTAAACATTTCAATATTGCTGATATATTGCCAATATATTACCAGTATTAATTACAGGTTTCGTAGCTGTGATCTGCAATCAGGGGAGATGAATCCTGCAGCGTGGCCGTCCGTCCACCCATCACTCCCTCCCTCTGCCTCCATTTCTCTCCCCAGAGTGATTTCTTAACAAGGTGCCCCCCCCCCCCCCTTCACTCACACACACCCACACTCAGAGGGGTGTGTGGCCAGCTGTTAGGGTGTGTGTGTCTAATTCCTGTTGCATTGTGGGAGTCCATTATGCCGTCGTCTGGTGAATGGCTCCCATTGACTCGGCCTTGACATTATAAGCTGCCCGCTAATCTCTTCACTCCATATATTAGTGAGGCTCGATCTCTCTGCCACTCTCCTCTGTTTTATCTCCTTTTCCTCCTCTCTGCATTACATTTTCTGTCCAAATGTCTCTCACCCTGTTTCGATCATTATACAAGCACTCTTTAAAGGATATGTCTTGTGAACTATATTTTTTCTTACGTTAAACTTATCAAGTGCGCAGACCTAAACCAACACTGATTGTTTCTAATATATGCTCTTTGTGTGTGCCACAGAGCTCTATTGTTGTCAAGAACTATAAAAAACACATCACTGAGTCACACTGTTGCACTGGCTGACATGTTCCTTCATCACCATGAACACACACACACACTGAAGTTTATTTTGACTCAAACCCAAATGCACCATCCTGCTGCCCCAAATACTCACTAGACCACCAAACAGAGGTGCACCACCAGGAGAGTGAAACCAGACTAATGTTTGGGCCACCACCAAAAAAAATCTGGGAGCCCCTAATGGCCACACGTCCTGGCACATTATTCACTGATAACCACAAACCCTCTAAAATCTCTCAATAAGGCAGGTTTACAGTCCACCTCTACTGCCTCACAATCAATGCTTTTTGTGTTGATGATCACTGGACTTACTAATATGGGTTATTTACAATGTGAAGTTGTTTAGTTATTAATTTAGATTTTAAATTGTTGTAGTTTAAAATTGTATTTATTAATTTATAGATTGATACATGTATGTATTAATTTGTTTGAAAAGTCTATTAATGTCAACATTGTAAAAAAAAACTATTTTATTTTTACATATTCATATGATAACATTGATGAACACTGGTTCCTCCTTGGAACTTTTGCCTTTGGCCCCAACAGATTCTAGATTCGTCACCGTAACTTATGTGAATAAATCCGCCATTGAAAAAAGTGCAAAACACGCCATTTACCAGAGGTGCAGACTACTGGTTTGAACTTTAACTTAAACACCAGTGGTTCTTTACCTTACTTCATCTTCAGCCATTTGAGTTGAACCAGTCCAACAGCCAATGGGGTTGCACGAGGACTGAAATGTACATTTGATGGTTCAGAGGACCAGAAGACAACAAATGATACTTTCTAAATAACGCATCCATGAACGATCATACGTTTCTGTTTTGGATTAAGAAAATTTAATGAACGAGTGAATGATTTACAGCTCTACTACTCTGTCTTTCTTCTACAGTGTCACCATGGGTTTGCCCCTCAACCCACCTGCAGATTCTGCTCGCTCATCCCGTCACGCCCTCTCTCTCATTGCCACTGCCCGCCCACCGGCCTTCATCACCACCATCGCTAGAGAGGTAAGACTGAAATGTTCACTCATCTCCAAACATCTACAGCAGCTTTAAAAAGGTCATCAGCCTCCGTGTGATTTACATGTTATGTATTTCTTTAACTTAAATTTGAATTGGACTAAGCTTTGAATTGAGTTTTTGATTCATTCGAGTGGGATCCTCCAAAGTTTTTCTGGACAGGGGCAACAACAGACTGGGAAAGTTGTAGAATGCTCCTAAAACACCTGTTTGGAACATTCCACAGGTAAACAGGTTTATATACAAGAACTAAAAGTATCATGATTGAGTATGAAGGGGGCATCCTCCAAAGGCCCAGTCGTTCACAAGCAAGGATAGTGCGAGGTTCACCTCTTTGTCAAACACGATTATAACAAGGGTATTACTACATCGACTCAGGAATCCATAAAACACTGTTTGTTTGCAAATGATTACATTCTGTCTTTATTGATTTTTAACACACGTGGAACTAAATGTTGAGGATCTAAATTACTGATTTATTGGTCTCAAGGTTTCTCTTAGTATTGTGTCTTTTATACACTGTTCCCGCAGTCATAACAGCTATGTATTTTTGTTTTCCAGGTTCATCGGTACAATGCAGCTCAGGCCAACTCTCAGTCACAGCAGAACGTTCACACCACCACTTTGGCCAGAGCCAAGACTGAGATCCTTCGAGTGATTGACATCCTGATCGAGAAGATGCCTGGAGATGTTGTGGATCTGCTGGTCGAGGTAAACGTTATAACATATCAGTTATATTACCAATAATGAAGATGGAAGTCTCCACAATCCCAGTAACGACGACCCACTGGCATATTTGGCTTTTTAGTTTTTTAGCAATTATACAAGTACAGCAGCAGTGAAATGAAATTGCAACCACTCTGTCGTCTGTGCAAAAATAAATAGTGCAACCAGAAAATAAAATTGAAATCAAAAAAATAAAACTGTAAAAGAGAATAAAATAACAGACTTACATTTAAATAGAAAGTTATTTATTTTTATATATATATATATATATATATATATATATATATATATATATATATATATATATATATATATATATATATATACTGTATATATATACTGTATATATATATACACACACACATATGTATATATACACATATATAAACATATATTACAAAAAGAATTAGATATAAATAAAAGACAAAGATAAAAGTATTTACAGAAAAAGAATCAAAATCTGAAAAATGTTGAATTTTCCTTTACTCTGATGCTAAATTTTAAAAAAGCATTATGTGAAACATTGTCACCTCCATCCCATCCTTATCTCCTCTCCTCCTCCACACTCCCACATGTCACATACTCCCTCTCCCCCTCCTCTTCTTCAGGTGATGGATATCATCATGTACTGTATCGAAGGTTCTCTGGTGAAGAAGAAAGGATTGCAGGAGTGTTTCCCTGCTATTTGCAAGTAAGTGTGTGTATGGGTGTGTTAACGAGCCGCCTACATTTGCATAGAAGGTCAGTCGGGGCTGTGTTGGGGAGGAGTTATGTCACTGCCGACATCAAAGGTCAGAGGTCAGCTCACAGATACAGCTATCAGCCTCAGGGTATGTGGCTGAACCAGCACTGTGTGTGTGTATGTGTGTGTGTGTGTGTGTATGTATGTGTGACTTTGAGTGAGTGAATATATTAATGTCTCCTCTGTCTCTTCTTTGTGTCTACACAACAGTTGGTGTGTGCACGCATGTATATGTATGAAGAAAGTAGCAACAAAACGGCACGGTCATACAGTATGTGGTATTATTCATCATGAACAATGTGGCACTTGATGTCAGTTGTGGATCGTGTTGAGTTTCAAAAACAAGTGTAGAGAAACAATGTAGTCCTTGGTGCCTCAAACTTTCATGTTGGGCAAGTCTCATGAATTTCACTAAACCAACGTGATATTTTTAAGAAACTTGTCAGTTTTATTTGACTGAAGCTACATCCAAGCAAACCCTTTGCCCAAACCAGAGTGACAAGGGAAGCTTCTGCTTTGACACTCCAACTGGCTGTCAGAAAAACCCTCAGCACCAATAGAGATCACTCTTTACATGGTGAGCACCAGTAGAAGGGGGGCGAGCAGCTAGAAAGCAAGCCTTGTGGTAAAGAGTCACGTACAGGACTTTGTGGGTATGTGAATTGAGGCCTCCTGGTTCGTGGCCTGCTCTAGCTCTTTGCCCATTAAAATGATTGCTTGAGCATACCCAATTTGACATGCCAGTGTTGATCAAACTAATTCAAAGGTAGGCCTTTGCCCAGGTCAGAATTACAAGTGAAGCCCTGACCCCCTGAGCCATTTTTTGTGGCATCCCACACTTGCTGTCAGAAAGACATGTCAGCAAAAGACATGTCCGAGGCTCAGGGGGAATGCTCGCAGTCTGGCTGTGGGGGCTAACAGTGATTGTGAGTGTCAGAATAGATATTTCGAGTCGGGACACACGTTTGGCTTCATGTCTGAATGACAAATGGGACAATGCTTCTATTTTGCTGACAGGACATTTCTTGCATGGCAAACTTTGTGAAATTCATATAAGGTGTTCAACAATTCTAGGCATGCTGATGTAAGTTGTGATGGGCTCCTTACACTCCAAAAGAACCAGGTTGTTAGATTTACGGGCAAATGTGTTCATACCTGTTCCTAATGGGCTAATGGTCAGCCATCATATTTATGGAGAGTGCATACTTCCAGTCCATCTCCTCTGGAAAGTACTCATAATGTTGCACTTTTACAAAGTTGCAGAAATCGTACCAAGAATGAAAAGAGAGAGCTTGAGAGAGACATGCTCCAACCCTGCCTACTTTCTTAGCTCCATACACTCAGCCAAGTACTGGTGAAAATGGTTGTGAATGTTGGAAACATCAATTTTTTGTCTGTTACCCAATTGTTAATTCGTTGTCTCTTGAAATCTTCCTTCTTTCTTTGATTAACTGCTGGATGGTGCCTTTTTGAGGTCTTAATGTTAACATATGTTTGTTGTCCACTTGTTCAGGTTCTATATGGTTGGTTACTGCGACCGTAGTCACCGCATCGCTGTCGGAGCTCGGCAGGGCTCAGTGGCCCTCTACGATGTTCGTACTGGAAAATGCCAGGTACAGTAAAAAACACCACATATCTGAGCAGCTCTGTTGTTTGACTGCAACAAGAAGGAAAAGCCCAATTCAAGCTTTTGGCTGCTTTATCCATTCATTGTCATCCACCCAGCCATAATAATCTGTGCTTACTTCCATCCATCCAACCCATCATCATTACATCCTTTAATTATATTCTGCAACCTTTCCAACTGTTTATCCATCCATTTGTACCTC